>NC_089499.1:71560374-72178430 GCF_036850765.1 Saccopteryx bilineata
ATCAGAGGGAGAAGAGAAAGAAAATGGAATGGAGAATATACTCAAACAAATAATAGACGAGAACTTCCCAAGCCTGTGGAAGGAACTACAGCCTCAAATTCAAGAAGCAAACAGAACACCAAGTTTTCTTAACCCCAACAAACCCACTCCAAGGCACATCATAATAAAGATGACACAAACCAATGACAAAGAAAAAATTCTCAAGGCAGCCAGGGAAAAGAAGAGTATAACATATAAAGGAAGGCCTATTAGATTATCATCAGATTTCTCAGCAGAAACTCTACAAGCTAGAAGAGAGTGGACCCCAATATTTAAAGCCCTGAGAGGAACTTTCAGTCAAGAATACTATACCCATCAAAGCTATCCTTCAAGTATGAAGGAGATATAAAAACATTCACAAATACAGAAAAGATGAGAGAATTTATCAACAGAAAGCCCCCACTCCAGGAAATACTAAGGGGGGTTTTCCAACCAGATTCAAAGAACAAAAGAAAACAACACCACAAGTAACAGCTCCACCAAGAACACAATAAAACCAAACTTAAACTGTGACAACAAAGGAAAAAAAGGGGGGAGAGGATGGAGATTAACAGTAGCAAAGGATGATGAAGTGCAGAAATACTTATAAGATAGGGTACTACAAAGAATATGGTAGGTACCCTTTTCATTACTTAATGGTAACCACCCTTAAAAAAACCACCACAAAAACACTTGACTTAAAAAAGGTAGCAACAGAGGAAAGAAGTATGGAACACAAACAAACAAAAACAAATGATAGAAAAACAAAAGAGAAGAATCAAACTAGATACAAAACTAACAGAAAGCAATTTATAAAATGGCAGTAGGGAACCCACAAGTGTCAATAATTACACTAAATGTAAATGGATTAAACTTACCAATAAAAAGACACAGAGTAGCAGAATGGATTAAAAAAGAAAATCCAACTATATGCTGCCTACAAGAAACACATCTAAGCAACAAGGATAAAAACAAATTCAAAGTGAAAGGCTAGAAAACAATACTCCAAGCAAACAACACCCAAAAAAAAGCAGGTGTAGCAATACTCATATCTAATAATGCTGACTACAAGACAGAAAAAGTACTCAGAGACAAAAATGGTCATTTCATAATGATTAAGGGGAAGTTGAATCAAGAAGACATAACAATCCTTAATATATATGCACCAAACCAAGGAGCACCAAAATATATAAGACAGCTACTTATTGACCTTAAAACAAAAACTAACAAAAATACAATCATACTTGGAGACCTCAATACACCGCTGACGGCTCTAGATCGGTCATCCAAACAGAGAATCAATAAAGATATAGTGGCCTTAAACGAAATACTAGAACACCTGGATATGATAGACATCTACAGGACACTTCATCCCAAAGCGACAGAGTATACATTTTGCTCTAGTGTACATGGAACATTCTCAAGAATTGACCATATGTTGGGCCACAAAGACAATATCAGCAAATTTAGAAAAATTGAAATTGTACCAAGCATATTTTCTGATCATAAAGCCTTGAAACTAGAATTCAACTGCAAAAAAGAGGGGGAAAAACCCACAAAAATGTGGAAACTAAACAACATACTTCTAAAAAATGAATGGGTCAAAGAAGAAATAAGTGCAGAGATCAAAAGATATATACAGACAAATGAAAATGAAAATACGACATATCAGAATCTCTGGGATGCAGCAAAAGCAGTAATAAGAGGAAAGTTCATATCACTTCAGGCCTATATGAACAAACAAGAGAGAGCCGAAGTAAACCACTTAACTTCACACCTTAAAGAACTAGAAAAAGAAGAACAAAGACAACCCAAAGCCAGCCGAAGAAAGGAGATAATAAAAATCAGAGCAGAAATAAATGAAATAGAGAACAGAAAAACTATAGAAAAAATCAATAAAACAAGGAGCTGGTTCTTTGAAAAGATCAACAAAATTGACAAACCCTTGGCAAGACTCACCAAGGAAAAAAGACACAGGACTCAAATAAATAAAATCCAAAATGAAAGAGGAGAGATCACCACAGACATCATAGAAATACAAAGAATTATTGTAGAATACTATGAAAAATTATATGCCACCAAATACAACAATCTAGAAGAAATGGATAAATTCCTAGAACAATACAACCTTCCTAGACTGAGTCATGAAGAAGCAGAAAGCCTAAACAGACCAATCAGCAGGGAGGAAATAGAAAAAACTATTAAAAATCTCCCCAAAAATAAAAGTCCAGGCCCAGACGGTTATACTAGTGAATTCTATCAAACATTCAAAGAAGACTTGGTTCCTATTCTACTCAAAGTCTTCCAAAAAATTGAAGAAGAAGCAATACTTCCAAACACATTTTATGAGGCCAACATAACCCTCATACCAAAACCTGGCAAGGATGGCACAAAGAAAGAAAACTACAGACCAATATCTCTAATGAATACAGATGCTAAAATACTAAACAAAATACTGGCAAACCGAATACAACAACATATTAAAAAAATAATACATCATGATCAAGTGGGATTCATCCCAGAATCTCAAGGATGGTTCAACATACGCAAAACGGTTAACGTAATACACCATATCAACAAAACAAAGAACAAAAACCACATGATCTTATCAATAGATGCAGAAAAGGCTTTTGATAAAATACAACACAATTTTATGTTTAAGACTCTCAACAAAATGGGTATAGAAGGAAAATATCTCAACATGATAAAGGCCATATATGATAAACCATCAGCCAACATCCTATTAAACGGCATAAAACTGAGGACTTTCTACCTTAAATCAGGAACAAGACAGGGTTGTCCACTCTCTCCACTCTTATTCAACGTGGTGCTAGAAGTTCTGGCCAGAGCAATCAGACAAGACAAAGAAATAAAAGGCATCCATATCGGAAAAGAAGAAGTAAAGCTATCACTTTTTGCTGATGATATGATCCTATACATAGAAAACCCGAAGGACTCCACAAAAAGATTATTAGAAACAATAAACCAATACAGTAAGGTCGCAGGATACAAAATTAACATACAAAAGTCCATAGCCTTTCTATATGCCAACAATGAAATATTAGAAAACGAACTCAAAAAAATAATCCCCTTCACGATTGCAACAAAAAAAATAAAATACCTAGGAATAAACATAACAAAGAACGTAAAGGACCTATATAATGAAAATTACAAAGCATTGTTAAGGGAAATCGAAAAAGATACAATGAGATGGAAAAATATTCCTTGTTCTTGGATAGGAAGAATAAATATAATCAAAATGGCCATATTACCCAAAGCAATATACAAATTTAATGCAATTCCCATCAAAATCCCTATGAGATTTTTTAAAGAAATGGAACAAAAAATCATCAGATTTATATGGAACTATAAAAAACCCCGAATAGCCAAAACAATCCTAAGGAAAAAGAATGAAGCTGGGGGCATTACAATACCTGACTTTAAACTATATTATAGGGCCACGATAATCAAAACAGCATGGTATTGGCAGAAAAATAGACACTCAGACCAATGGAACAGAATAGAAAGCCCAGAAATAAAACCACATATATATGGTCAAATAATCTTTGATAAAGGGGCCAACAACACACAATGGAGAAAAGAAAGCCTCTTCAACAAATGGTGTTGGGAAAACTGGAAAGCCACATGCAAAAGAATGAAACTCGACTACAGCCTGTCCCCGTGTACTAAAATTAATTCAAAATGGATCAAAGACCTAAATATAAGACCTGAAACAATAAAGTACATAGAAGAAGACATAGGTACTAAAATCATGGACCTGGGTTTTAAAGAACATTTTATGAACTTGACTCCAATGGCAAGAGAAGTGAAGGCAAACATAAATGAATGGGACTACATCAGAATTAAAAGTTTTTGCTCAGCAAGAGAAACTGATATCAAAATAAACAGACAGCCAACTATATGGGAACTGATATTTTCAAACGACAGCTCAGATAAGGGCCTAATATCCAAAATTTACAAAGAACTCATAAAACTCAACAACAAACAAACAAGCAATCCAATAAAAAAATGGGAAGAGGACATGAACAGACACTTCTCCCAGGAAGAGATACAAATGGCCAACAGATATATGAAAAGATGCTCAGCTTCATTAGTTATTAGAGAAATGCAAATCAAAACTACAATGAGATACCACCTCACTCCTGTTAGATTAGCTATTATCAACAAGACGGGTAATAGCAAATGTTGGAGAGGCTGTGGAGAAAAAGGAACCCTCATTCACTGTTGGTGGGACTGTAAAGTAGTACAACCATTATGGAGGAAAGTATGGTGGTTCCTCAAAAAACTGCAAATAGAACTACCTTATGACCCAGCAATCCCTCTACTGGGTATATACCCCAAAACCTCAGAAACATTGATACGTGAAGACACATGTAGCCCCATGTTCATTGCAGCACTGTTCACAGTGGCCAAGACATGGAAACAACCAAAAAGCCCTTCAATAGAAGACTGGATAAAGAAGATGTGGCACATATACACTATGGAATACTACTCAGCCATAAGAAATGATGACATCAGATCATTTACAGCAAAATGGTGGGATCTTGATAACATTATAAGGAGTGAAATAAGTAAATCAGAAAAAAACAAGAACTACATGATTCCATACATTGGTGGAACATAAAAATGAGACTAAGAGACATGGACAAGAGTGTGGTGGTTACCAAGGGTGTGGGGGGGAGGGAGGAAATGGGAGGGAGGGAGGGAGAGAGTTAGGGGGAGGGGGAGGGGCACAAAGAACTAGATAGAGAGTGACGGAGGACAATCTGACTTTGGGCGAGGGGTTTGCAACATAATTTGATGACAAAATAACCTAGACATGTTTTCTTTGAATATATGTACCCTGATTTATTAATGTCATCCCATTACCATTAATAAAAATTTATTAAAAAAAAAAAAAAAAAAAAAAAAAAAGAAAAGCTGTCAAGGCCCTGGCCGGTTGGCTCAGTGGTAGAGCATCGGCCTGGCGTGCGGGGGACCGGGGTTCGTTTCCTGGCCAGGGCACATAGGAGAAGCGCCCATTTGCTTCTCCACCCCCCCCCCTTCCTCTCTGTCTCTCTCTTCCCCTCCTGCAGCCGGGGCTCCATTGGAGCTGGGATGGCCCGGGCGCTGGGGATAGCTCCTTGGCCTCTGCCCCAGGCTCTAGAGTGGCCCTGGTCACAACAGAGCGATGTCCCAGAGGGGCAGAGCATCGCCCCCTGGTGGGCAGAGCGTCGCCCCTGGTGGGCGTGCCAGGTGGATCCCGGTCGGGCGCATGCGGGAGTCTGGCTGGCTGTCTCTCCCCATTTCCAGCTTCGGAAAAATCAAAAAAAAAAAAAAAGAAAAGCTGTCAAAAATACAGACTGCAGGCTTCCTGAACTCAAGTTTAGTGAGTCAGAGAAATCGACCTGAAGCACTGACCATGCTTCATAGTCCATTGAGTTAGGTATACACATTCAGAATCATAGACTCTGAGAACTGAGAGTTAACACTAACGCAACCTCAGTCACAGAACCTGGCACCTGGGGAAAGGACCCTCTAGTCTTCTTATAAACTACCAGGTATTGAAGTCAAGCGTACCTAATGTTTTACTTATTCCTTTTTGTGTGACAAACTACCCCAGAGTATAGTGGCTTAAAACAGCAACCATCTTATCTTTTCATAATTCTTTGTGTGAGGAATGTGCACAGTGCTTGACAGGATAAAGCTACCACTCCACAGGGCACTCACTGTGGTCATTCGTTCAGCTAGAGACAGGGTTGGCCTGGAAGGTACAAAAAGGTTTCATGCCCATTTCTTTAACCTCATTGCTTCTCCACATGGCCTCTCCACACATGGTTAGCTTGGGCTTCCTCACAGTATGGAAGGATATTAAACTTCCTGCATGGCATCTTGCACACACGAGTGTGAGAGAATATTACAAGACTAGTAAACATACAGACTGCAGATTTCTTAAGACCTTCCTCATTCTTATTGGTCAAAATGAGTCATGGAACCATCCAAGGTTTAAGGTCAGAAGAAATCAACTCTACTTCTCAAAGCTTTCTTGGCTGTGAATTGACCACATGTCGGTTCAAACCCTAGCTCCACCACATGCCCCTATTTCTCCTTAGACAAATTGTTTCATCTCAGTTCCCTTGTTAGGAATAATGCACATAATAATTATATTTACCCAATTATATTGTTGTGTGGATTAAATAAAATAAGCATACAAAGTGATTAGCATTGCCAGGAAGGTAGCAAACATTCAACCAATTTTTAGCCATGTTCTTCCCTATCTACCAAAAGCTGACTTTCATCCAGTGTTATAAAGTCCAGTAACCTCAGTGCTGGGATCGAATATTCAAGCATAACAGAAACACTGTCTATCAAAATGTTAAGCAAATGAGAAATGTCCTCAGATACCAGTCTTCCAGCCATCCCAGACTACACCTGTGTCTAAGCCAACACAGAGGCTATAAATCGAAAAGTTTATCTTCAGAAGCTGACTTTCAGCCATTCCAAAGGCCTATATAAGGAAACAGAACCATGGAGCCAGGCCATAACTGTTTTCAGTGTGATCTCCAAAAAGTAATTTCATTGATTGGTATGTTTGATCCAGTTCTGAAATTTGCTTTGTGTCCTAAACAGAATGAACACTCACTGAAGATATTCCCTCTGCTTGCATTCAAAGCCCAGTAATTTTATTAAGCTAAGTTATTTACTAATAGAAGAATAGTTTAAATGTTTGCTTGGTGAGAAAATGAGTCCTATACACTAGGTGAGAAAATGTGTTCTCAATGGCAGGTGCTTTTGCCCCATCTACCCAGGGAGCATTTTTGATTGTCACAACTGAGGGGAGGGAATGGTATTACTGGCATCTAGTAAGGAGAGGTCAGGGATGTTGCTAAACACCCGACAGTGCACAGAACAGCCCCCACAACAGAGAATTCAATGACCCCAAATGTCATTGAATGCTGAGGTTGACACATTAGAACCTGAGTGTACTTCTGTTGACACCCAGAAAAATGTGCTAGAATGTGAGCTGCTTATTGGTCTCTACACCCTCCAGCCCCTACAAGATCCTGGCAGGAACTGGCCGCTTAGGGGTTATTGAATGAAAAAAGCAAAATTAAACAATGAATCGGTCAGTCGGCCAAATAAGCAAGCAAGCAATGTATTGACTTTTGTTGCAGTAAACCAGCACTTCCACTTTCTCAGAGTGCCTGAAGCAAGAGTATAGGATTAAGATTTGAAATTTTTTAAAAAGACCAAATATATTTTGAAAAATATCTTCAAGTAAAAATCTTAGGGGATAAAACCAACTTTTAAAAAAGTAGCGAAGGAATCCCTTGAGGCAATGAGTACCGGGTGCACCACGAACACACATGATGTCATAGACAAACTTCACAGAAACCATGATGCACGAGAGAAGCCAGATGCAACAGCAAGCATATTATTCGCTTCCACTTGTAAGCAGGGCTCTCAGCCTGGGCGTCAGTGAACTGCAGGATGTTCAGCAGCATCCCCGAGTCGACATGAGGCCAGTAGTACCCACTCCCCAGACGCGGCCGGGGGAGAGGACCTCCCTCCTTGGGTACTGTGATAGAGAGTAATCCATGGTGTTACAAGAGGCGATTCCCGGGTGCTAGCAATATTTATTTTATCTTGGTGCTGGCTAATTTTGTGTTTTCACTTTGTTAAAAAAATTTTATTGAACCAAATACTTATGTTTTATGTACTTTTCTGTATGTATAAAGTTTGCTTGGGAAAAATGAACAAGGCTATAAGAACAGAGAAAAATGTCAACTGCTGATAAGGCAAAGGGTTTGGGCTAATGAAACAATCTGTACAATGCTCCAGGATTTTCCAACAGTATGTTTACTTCTCAACCTTTGTTTCTATTTGCAAAGTTTAAGGAAGATTTTGCAGAATGAAACTTGAACAAGAAGTTTCCCAGCTCATCTTTAGAGGCAGAAAGCAGGTGGAAAAATAAAAGTGTATGCCCCACAGAGCCGTGAGTCAGCACGCCCTCTGGGCAGTCCCGAGCTTGGCACAGCCTCCAAGGTGGAGTTTCGTACACGTTTACTGATTACATTGTTGAGATTATCATGAAAGCCTTCCGTTTGTCAAATTTCCCTTCCTTGCTAGGATAACTGTCAGGTTCTTGGGTTGCTATTGTCCCACTTGTTCTCTCAGTGAGTCATTGCTGTAACTAAAATAAAATCCTCTGCAATCTCTCTCGTGATGATACACTGGGACCCTTCAAACTGGCCAGGGCTCAGAATGCCCATTGAAATTACCTCAGAGGGCCTCATCAAGTCCTTTTTTTGTTCAGGAATTTTGCTTTATCTAATACTGTTTTAGATAAATATACCAATGGCTAAAGCTTGGAAACATTTTTGTTCTTTGGAGGTTTATCTTTGCAACTGTGGTGATTTTTTCTTTAAAATAACAAAGTTTATTTAGAAAGTTACAGAGGCAGAAGTGAGCCATAGAAGAAAAGGGCTCAGGAAACAAGTTATAACAACAAAAATGGGTAGGGGCATGGAGTTTAGGAGAGAAAGAATATGCACCTTCAAGATGGAAGAGGTGTGAGAGGATTGGGTGGAGGTTTGGGCTCACTCTGCACTGGGGGGGGGGGGGCTAGTGGTGGGGAGGACAGAGGAAAGAAGCAGGCATGCTCCATAGAGGGTCTGCCCTGGTGGTTTTAGTTTAATTTATCTGATATCTTTCTACTGAAACAGCTCTGCTAAGGGGAAAAAGCAAAGACTGGAGAGACAGTGCTTGAGCAATTTGGAATATGCTCAGGACGTTCTTTTCCTGGAATTCCCTAAGGGAAATTCTCTCATGTTCCCACATTTCATTTTCTCTTGGCAAACTAGGTTCTGTGACTCGGTGCCTAGCCCAGAATCTCAGTTAGCTCACAACACACACAAGCACAACTGTGCAAACCAAGTGTCCTTTGAAGGTTATGCTTTCTAGTGTGACAATAGAAGCCACAGGTGGAGTTATTCTTAAAGGGAAAAAAGTTGACCACACATCCTCTGGGCTTATGGAATCTAATTTTCCCAAGTTCTTAGCTGTGTTTCTGGAAAAGGACCATTCATATGACCACTGTGTCCTTGCTCTGGACTTACAAAAGGTGGCACAAAATCTACTGATTTTTTGTTCTCTTAAGGCACAAAGTTACCTCCCAAGTTTATGAAACTGGTTAGAAGTTGAGAGAAAGAATCATATCACAAGTATCTCATCTCAGAGTGAAAACATGACATTTCCCAACTAAACACAAAACTGTGGCCTGTTGACCCTGGCGAGATGACGGAAACATGCCCCAGGACTGTTTTCTTTCGAGTTGAAAGACGTATTGAACTAGTGCAATGGCAGTTACTATTCTGTTGGCTAGCATGGGTTTGCAATTACTATCAGAAGGCCAAGTCCAGCCATGTTCGCTTATTTATGTGTTATCTGTGGCTGCTTTCAGATTCAACGTCATAGTTGAGTAGTTATGACAAAAACCACAGGGCCCTAAAGCCAAAACAATTTACCATCTGCACCCCACAGAAAATTATATTGCCAACTCTGTGCTGTCTACAAAGTTTTATGTTAGTTCTGAGTTGTATTATATTTTAATTGTTAGAATTCTATTGTCCTTATTTTTAGTTTTATTCTTAAGTAGTAAACCCCTGAGATATAACTGTTTATAAGGGTCCCATTAATATATTTGTGGCAACTTGAAATTGTTGCTTCTCACCATCTCCAGTCTCTCTCTTCCTTCTCTCACACTCCCTTGCCCTGGCTCCCTCTCCCTCTCCCTCTCTTTCTTTCCCAGCCATCTTACTCTTTTCTACCCATCTCTCTATTAAAAGAAGAAAGGGTTTTTGATAAGACAAAGAAGCAAAATAAAGACATTATAATACATGCATATGTAAAAAATGATCATTTTTGCTCATGGATATATTTGTCCTAAAAGATACTTTAATCTATAGACTTAGGAGGACACAACCCAAAACTTCTCGGGACACGAGAATCTCCAATTTTTACAAATTTGAGACCACCCCAGAGATTAGACTAGGTCCCCAAACTCTTCTGTCCATGGACCATTTTTTGGTTCCCTCTCTCCCCTGTGATGTTAGCAGGCTTTGTGTTTGGAGATCAAAACAACACATTCTTCCCATCAACTGTCTTGAATTTCCTCTGCTCTGAGCACCTTTATAGATCCCTTCCAGGGCCCGGATCACCTTCACAGGATTAAAACAAATGGCTGTCAAGAATGAGTGAAGCTGGAATACCAAGCTTAGACATGCTTTCTGCTGAACTCCATGAGTAATGGAAGGCTCCAGCACATGCTTATCACACAGAAAAAACATGCTCGATTGGAACCATGTGTGCAAGAGCCTAATACCTGGAGGCAATTAAGACTGTGATTGTGCTAGACAACTGCCATTAAAATCTGCAAACCACCCACCCACTTTTATGAGAAAAAGCTCAATGCAAACAAGCTATTTCCTTGAAATCTGTCTTATAATTGATAGCTGTTTGAGCAGTTTGTAAAGAAATAGCCTCTACTCTGGTTCTGACCATACTTTGTACTTTCTTCTCCAGAGTCCCCAGGGGACGAAAGACCCTCTTCTTAACAATTCACCAAGAAACTGAAACAGAATTATTCCTTGCACAATAATTACTTAAACCTATATTTGCCAGGGATTTATTGAAACTGTATTCTAATCTCAAGTCTGCAATCCCTGTCACCTGCAAGATTCAAAGGTTCCTTGAAGACCCCTTCTTCAACTCGGTATGTCACCTCCCTCGCCTCACACCATTCCTGATCAGCTTCCCAGATGATGGTAGATGGATGCATCGGTTCAGTTCGTTCATTTGTCAGAGAAAGAAGAAAAGCCACCCTTTGTTTTACGGATTGGGAGTGGGGCTCAGGGTGAGGGGGAAATGTGCAGAATTGTCTTATGGCCAGGCAGTAAGGATGGGGACCATGCTCCCAGCCTGAGAGCAGTAGAGGTGGGGGCATCACACACAGCTGCTCTGAATTTTGCTTTTGTGGCATGGTTTGGGGACAAACTATTGCACGTTTTGCAGACTCGGCTCCATAAATGGACATTTTTTGGACCGAAGCTCTCTGCTCAGATCTCTCCCACTGCTCTGGGTACATTTGTCTCAATCATGTCACTCTGTGGGTTAAAGACAATGTAAGACCTTGAGGAGAATGAAAGGACATCTTTAAGCAAGATTCTTCATTATCAGCCTCACAACTGCCATGCAAGGTATGCGGTGCTCTTTAGCACTTGCTAGACTCTTCCTTTCCCACCATGAGCACCAAACTCACATCAAGTTATGTTGGAATAGCGGCAGTGATCTTTACAGAAAATTTTATTTTCAAATGAACACATGGGAGAAAACATTCTTTCCTTTTGGAGCCTGGCCCCTCTCCCCAGTCCAGTGGCACCATGACTGAGCCACACTCGTTCGCATCTGTTCTGCAGCTGCTCAGTCAAAGAGAACGGCTGGATATTTCCCTGCATTCGGGCCACACCAAGCCCGAGTTGCTTATACGTTGCTTTTGGCACTCATTTCTCTAAGCTCTCAGCCTGTTTCCAAGTAAGCCCCTGAGATTTCTTTTTTCAAAGAAAAACATTCTCTACATTCCCATCTTCATTTGGGCATAAAGAGGGAAGTGTTGTTCTCTTTGTCTCTAGCCTAGTGTTTTTGTTCAATTTAACAGATGTCTGTTGGGCACCTACCACATGATCAGACACTGTTCCATGGGTTGTAGGATGTCTGATGCTGAGTACAGCAGACTCCTTGCCTTCAAGGACCTTGTGAACTATCAAATGGACACATCAGTGAATAGCTCATTATAATAAAATATAATAAGTGCCTATAATACAATACATAAGTAGCCAGGTGCTGTAGGAGATAGAATAATTAATCATTCTATTTGGGGGTGACAGAGAAGATTGAATTTAAGGTGGGGTTTTAGGGGTTAAAAAAAGCTTGCCAAGCAAAAACAACAATAATAATATATTTATGTATTTTATTATATAATTTATATTAAAGTATCTATATCCAGTACCATTAATTGTTAACTGAGCACATATTATGTGGCAGGCATTTTGCTGAAGGATTTACATAAATCATCTCATTTGTTTCTTATTATAGTCATTATGATAACAGGAAACATATTTCTAATACTTGCTATGTAACATGCACTGACTCAAGCACTTTAAATGTAGAAATTGGAGAAATGGGCTAGTATCTTTGGACTTTTCTTCACAACACTGTGGATCACTACTCTGAGAACCATCAACAGGAAAACAGTCAACATTTTTTAGTAGTCCTAAATTCTACTGTGTCTAAATCATGCTTCATATATGGAAACAGGAAAAGAATAAAACAAAGAGAGGGAAGGAAGAAAGGGGGGGAGGGAGAGAGGGAGGGAGGGAGGGAGGAAGGGAGGGAGGGAAGAGGGAAGGAAGGAAGGAAGGAAGGAAGGAAGGAAGGAAGGAAGGAAGGAAGGAAGGAAGGAAAAAAGAGGGAGGGTGAGAAGAAGAAAGAAGAAGAGTAAAGTAAAACAAAAATTAAAAAGAAAATAAAAAGGATGTCCTCTTCTCTGCCCTTGGTAAAATACTATAATGAGCTTTCTTGTGATCTTTATCCAAGCCGCTCAGAATCCTACTGGGAAGGGTCTGCTAGCATCAGATAGTATTTATGCTTGGCTAAAACCAACCCTTTTTGGCTCCCATTTGGAATACAGATTTAGAGCCAACATTGTTCTATAGTTGATCTCCAGGATAACCTGTGTTTTGGCGTTGGACTTAGTTGTCCTTGGTAGATTGGTGACTCTCACCATTAAGTCTAAAAAGTCTGGTTTTGTATTTGTATTGACACAAATGGGAAGAATCCACTGGAATGATGAAACAATGAGGGAAAATTTCACATGCTGACAACTATTTATTTTTTGTATATAAACTATTCTTAGGTTTTTCTCTTCTTCATCCAACTCCAGAGTATAAAAATGCAGTAAAATAAGACTGCTTTCATGCACAGAAACAGGATAATTCCGTGGGAGACAATAGTCATGCAATTGATAGTTTGATGTCATACGTCTGTTACTTGATTTGTCCCAACTTGGGAACCATCAAGTAAAATATTTGAATGTCCAGTGACCAACCCAAGCCAACAGGGCACTATTTAGAAAAATCTCATGGCACCCTCAGAAAAGCCCTTTAAAATTTAGTAAAATTGCCCCAGATGAGACCCACTGGACAAACTCTTCTTCCAAGTGAGGCTGCTTTGACCCCAATGTATGCCAACCCATCTCTTTGGATGAAGCTGCAACCTGTAGGATAGAAAACTCCTGACTTCATTTTCAAAAGCTTGTGAAATGTAGTCAGAAATTTCCACAGTGTCAGTAACCATAAAAATGGGCTTTGCACAATGAGTCTCATGTCCAGGTGATCTAAACAGAGACCAAGTCAATCTCTTGAGTCAATCAAAATGTTTTGCTGGATTAGCTGAATAAAAAATAACAGTGCATACACACCTCATTTTATCATGGTTCCCTTTATAGTGCTTCACAGATGTTGTATTTTTTTACCAATTTAAGGCCAGACCCTCTGCCAGCACACCCACAGGATCTCTGAGGTGTGCCTGTGTACAGATCTGTCCCCACCTGCATTCATGAGAGAACTTTCGCATGTCTCTCCACAGAGAGAGCAAAAAGAGCTGGGTGTGGTGGGGAATAGATTTTCAAAAGACAAAGCAAACATTTTTAAAACTTCTTTCGTTTTCGCTTATCTTCTGTGCAACACTAGTTTTTGACTTTGGTATTTTCTCCACATTTTGGTTTCTTATATTGTTCTTTGTTACCACTTCTTTTCTATTTTACAGGATTATTATGTACCTCACTTTAAATCTCAGATTAATTGAACAATCCCAAGAATTTGGAAGATGCTTGAGTGCCCACGAGGCACAGCTTTGGTGACCCCTTGGCCTCGTTGTGACACACACTTCTCTGGTTCCCTGGAAGTAGAGTGCATTGTAAAGAAAGAAGCCAGGAGCTTCGGGATCGAATCTTCTAAATATTAATTGAGGTTCTTAAATGTGAGCTCTCACTGTAGGCTCCAGACTCCCCAGAATGAA
Organism: Saccopteryx bilineata; assembly: GCF_036850765.1. Lineage (NCBI taxonomy): Eukaryota > Metazoa > Chordata > Mammalia > Chiroptera > Emballonuridae > Saccopteryx > Saccopteryx bilineata. The sequence goes on from NC_089499.1 coordinate 71,574,529, forward strand.
ATTACATTGAACATTAAACATTTTCCAGAGTTCACCTTCCACTTTAAAGAAGAGGAAGAAAATTGTTTTGGCAATGCAGATGTCTATTAGTATACACATCAAGAATAATAAAAGCACGCCTCTTCTAAAAAGGATGTAGAAAACAGCTCCCAGAGAAGTAATTTTTCAATTTCCTTGATTTGTTTAGCGGGAAATTGCTCTCCAATTTATTATAATTTGAAAAGACAATGAATTCTTCATTTGGAATTAATATAAAAATGACTAAAATGCATCTTGCTTGTCTCAGAATTTACAACCTCTTTGGATAAAGCATTTTGAGTCATGGATCACCGTTAAAACCCGAGACTTAGTGAGGTCTGGTAATGCTTTCCATATGGTTTTCCCTAAATGATCATTATAGTTCATTCTGAACTACAAATTATATACACTAAAAATGTTAATTTAATTTAGGCTTATTGACTGGATTTTTTTTTCCTAAAAGCAGGTGTAATAGGAATTACATTGTCTGAAGATTGTCAGTAATGCTAGAGATGATGAATTGTTGTAACCAGGTTATTCCTGAATTTGACTTTATTTTTTGGATTCTGCTTGAAAATGTTCAGCCTGGTATGCATTCTCAGTGATTTGTCCTGAACACATAAAACATTAATGAGTAAAATCAAAACAAATGCCTCTTGTGGACTGTCCAATAAGGCTGTTTGAAAATGGTGTATCTAGGAGAGGAAAGGAGAGTATAAAACTGCACACTAGTCTCCATGTGGCTTCTTGGAATTTCATGATCAATCAGCATTAACTCAGAAACATGAATAAGTATTGAAGCTGAAATTAATTGCAACCTCTGACTGAAAAGTATTTACTTATAACCTTTCAGTTAGTTTCTGTAATAAAATATGGCAATGAATTAGCCATGATAGCCTGGAGAAAGATGCTTAATAAGAAAAGCTGCTCTTGTTTAAAAGCTCATGTTTATTTTAGTGAGTCTTCCTTTTCATTCTCCTGAACCATTTTGTGGATCCATCACTGCTTACAATAGAGACAAATAGTTTGGAATAACTTTAATTAGTCTTAAAATTTGGAAGTGTCAGGAGTACGAGCCTTAGCAATCATCAGAGTCCAGGGGCTCTAAAAAGTCAGTATGCTGCAGCCATACTGCCTGGGCTAGAACCTGGCTCCACAAACTTATTATATATGAGACCTTAAGAAAGTCACTTAATCAGTACAAGCCTCAGTTTCTTCATCTCTCAAATGGGAATAATAATAATATGTTATAAGTAGACATTAGGATAACAAAAAATGTTTATCGTAGAATCTGATACCTCAGAGTAATCTCTAAATTTTTACTTCCTTATTGTAGAAAAATTCAGGGTGCATTTAAAAAATGTAGAACCCTGCATCCCTGAGAGATTTCAATTCCTTAAATGTTAACCAGGGTCCAGGTATCTGCATTTTGACAAATATGTCTAAAGTAGTCCTGGGCTGCACTTCAAGAAACACTGATTTGGTCCAAGCCCCTTGTTTGGAAGATGAGAAAAGGGGCCCCAGATGGTGAAATGCCTTTACTGAAGTCACACAGCTGGCTAGCGATCCACCTAGTGGAAGCATCAGGTCTCCTGTCTTCCATCCTAATGTGCTCTCCAACATCGTCACCTTCATTTATTGAACCTTTATATGAGGTCCTTAACGAGAAGTGCACATCAGAAACACCTAAATGGCCTTTTCAAATATCCATGACCAACGTCCCACTCAAACCTGCTGAGCCTGATGCCAAGTGACAGCTCTCGGACCTGACCCCAGCGGTTTCTGGCTGGTCACCCATATTGGCTTCCTATGCCCACCTCAGGCTGGAGCTCAGATCATGTCACTGAAGTCACATTTGACTCGTTTTTCTTTCCTGACACACTGGTACATTATGGTATGATAATAGAAACACGAATTAAATGTAAATATATCTTTAGTTTATTTCTCTTCCCCTCCCACTATAGAAAACTCTGGCACTGGCTCCTTCCCAGGCCAACCATTTTGCCACTCCTCAGTCTCCTGGTCCTGTGACACACACGCTGGGACACTCCCGTGGTTCTCACCTGGGCTGGCTTTTGCCACCCAGGGGACATTTGGTTGTCATACTGGGAAGCAGGAGGTAGAAGGCACGATGACAGAACAGCCCTCAGCAGAGATATATATGGCCTCAGGTGACGTGGTGAAGAAAGCGTGGCTCATCAATGGAAGAAAAAGTTGGGGGATTCGTCTCAGAGAGCTCAGAGCCACGTACAGATGGAAACCCATGTGGAAAAGGAAAACATGAGGGAAGAGAAGAGTGGAGCCCACCATGTGGGAACATTGGAGAGAGTCTGAGGAGAAGATGGAGAACGAGCTGCTGGCTACTCACAGTGGGGGAGAGTCAGCCACCGAGAGGAGAGGGCGCCTTGCTGAGGAAGCAAATCCTTCATGTTTCTCAAGAAATGCAAGTAAGCTTAGAAGACTTACACTCGAAATAGCTTTATCTGTAATACTGCTCTAAGATGGGGCCCACAGGCTGCTGGTGTAATGATGGTAACAGAACAGTCCCTAGAATTAGATTCCTTTCCTACAGATGATAAAGAGCATCTCAGAAGGTAAAGATAATATTGCTTTTTTAATATTTAAGCCTTTGGTCAACATCATGTCTATAAATCAAGCACAGCGCATCTGCTTTTTAGTGAGAAGAAGGAGCGAGGAGGTAGGAGAAGCAACCCAAAGACCCAGAAGGGCTCTAGCAGAAAGATTCTGGCTTGTCGTGGTCCTTTATTTGGACAGTATCTGATTACGCTGAGTTAAAGTCATTGAGTATCCTGTTGACTCCCGAAAACCAAATAGCCGTAAACTTTGTAGATAAATCCCTTAGGCTGATGTGCACAGGACTTTCTGACCATAGTGACTGTGGGAAACAGTGTCCCCTGTCGTAGATTGCTACAGTAATGCCCCCCATCAATCACGCCTCTTCATCCATGTACTTGTTATATGATATTGCCACTCCTCCCAACAAGAGGTAGGGTGTCTAACTCCACCCCTACAATCTGTGCTGACCAACAGAATGTGACAGAAGTGATGTCATACAAGTTCTGAGACCTGGGCCATAAGACACTCTCCCTCCCTTCAAACCCTGAGCCCTCCACACTGTGAAGGAGCCAGTCAACGACAGGAGGTGGGGTCCTGAGACAGCCTGCCCATCGACAGCAGGCATCACTGCTCATCTTGGAAATACAGTCTTGTGACCTTCTCACTGCAGTCACGCTGTCAGAAAACCGCAGCTTGCGTGAGTGAATCACCTAGCAAAAGAGCCACCGAGATTGCTGAGCCACCAATTGGGAGAAATAATACATTGCTGCTATTTGGGGGTGGTTTGTTTCTCAGAAATCAGTACCTGAAAATTTCTCCAAAGTGGTAGGACCCACTGCTTTAGGCAAGGGTGGCTTATGCCAGTGACCAGGGCTGCTGTGTCCATTGTGTTTCTCCTCTGGAGCCCTCAACAGGTCAATCTGGATCCCACACCAACCCTAAGCAAAATGGTGAGATCAAGAAGGTGGGTCATGGCCCTTCTACCTTCTTGTTAAGCATTCTTCTTTCCTCTTCTAGGAGCTTCTGTCCTCTCATAGATACTCCCAAGATGCTAGAGTCACACAGGGACAGATGGTCCCCACCAGGCAGGGCTCCAAGCTTTGAGAAAACTTCCTCCTCCTTCCTGCCCACAAAACCTTTTCCTCCGCAAGTACCCTGCTCCTCCTCACTGTCACAGGGGAAATGGCCCAGGTCTATCAATTGATTAAATGTGCATGACTGATAGTATTTTCCCAATGTTTATTTAAAATGGTATTGGAATCCTATGTAACTCAGGCATCACACTGATGAGGTAAGGGGGACACAAGGAAAAAGAATAAGAGCAGTGAGGTGACTTTCCCAAGGTCATGGGGCTAATAAAGATAGAGTTGAAATCCTTCAGACTCTAAAAATAGCACTTTTCCAGTATTTAACATTACCTGATTCATAGATGTGGTCTCAGATATTTCATCTCAGAAACCGTGTCAGGAAAAGGATAGAGGTAGTTGGAGAACGTTTAGTCCTTCGGTAGGTGTACATTGAGCGCTCCTCACCCATGAAGCACTGTGCAGACCATCAGACAAGCTGCAAGAAGAACCACTGAAGGTGTCTGTCTGAGCAAGAGGGTGCATGATGACACTTTCCTCATGAAGGATCACTCCATCAGTAGCACGGGAGGATGAATGGGACATAGGGTGAGCAGCCAGGAGGCTCCTTCAGGGTACAGGGAGGACTAGGAAGACCTTAACTAAGGCAGCAGAGAAGTTGAGAAGTTGCTTAGAGGTAAAATTCACAGAATTATAGTTATATCTTCAGAGATGGGCTTTACAACCTCCTATGTCTGATGACATGATAATAGAACTTTGTTATGTATTGACAAAGGGGGCCTCAGCTTTGGAATCAGGCAGAAGTGGATTTGGGTCCTAGTTTCAGCCTTTAATAGCTGCATAAATTTGGACAAAATGCTGTGCCTTCTAAATCTGCTCTCTCACACGTAAAGGGAAGTAATGAGAACACCAGCCTCAGAGAGCTGCTGTGAGTGCTGAACTCAGCCGTGCCGGCCAAGCACTAAGCATGGCACCTGGATTATTGTAAACACTGAGTAAGTGGTAGCTGATTTTTATTATTTTTCTGCTTGTGTTTGAATGTTCTTCCCACCTGCAAGCTTCTACTGTGTGTCCACTTTGTCTCCATTTGTGTGGTGACATTGGGAGGCGGGTGTTTGAATGTTTAGTCAAACATTGTAGAGTCTTTGAGAAAACTGTATAAATATCACCATGGATGTTCCCAACTTCTATGTATCTTACCTACAGTTTGACAGTTTTAAGATTCCTAATCTAGCACCACCCAAGGGTCTGTATGACACATGCTGTGATTTAAGGAACTCAATTATCCAAGAAACTTGGGACATTTCAGGGAATGGAAATTTGCCTCAAGGAATTTGCCTGTTTAACAAAAAAGGTAGCAACTGTGTTTCTCTGAACTGCAAACTCCTGAAATATCAAAGTTTTTGTAGTGTTTGAATTGAGTCATATGTCAGGAAAAACACATTGCAGTCCTTCACCATAAGACAAATGCCATATGTTAAGTTTATTTTGAAATGGTGGATAAAAACAGGGAGGCCATGTTTTAGCCTGAGAAAATATTGATGCCGAGTGTCAGTGAGGCAGATTATGATTTAATTCATACCTGCGGATTAAAGTATGAAAAATGAACCCACGTCCACAACCTGACATCTGTGTAAATTGTGCCTAGGGACGGAGGCCTGTCTACCTTCCTTAATGTTCTAGGGATAAAGTAAATAGTGAAGGGCTTGATGTCGTTTCTAAGCCTAACAAAGCTGGCCCAGCTGGTGCCCAGATGCCTCAGAGTTTAGGGGATTTAGGAGAAGTAGTGGAAAATTACTGCTTTCACCCAGGATTGCCCTCATGCACAACTGCAAGTGGATAAAGGTGGAGTTTGGGATGTCCCTCTATTCATCCCCTCTCTGGCCATTTTTCTAGCCAACTCACCATCCCATATCATCCTGCTCTCAGTGTTCATAGTCTCACTTGGTAAGATCATCAAGGGCAATTTAGAACTATCTCTATCCCTAAAACTTCACTTTCCGTACCCCTCAGGTCTTCCCCTTCTCACACCCCCTACTTACATCTGGTCGAGGCAATTTGATAGCATGTGTGTCACAGCAAACAACTGGAATCATCTTAAACGTCCAGCAGTAGATGGAAGGCATGGTATTTTTATATTGGCTCTGAGATTTCTCATTTGAAAAATGGGATCGATATTGGCCGCTTATTGCATGGAGTTCTACGAGGATTAAGTAAGAACAATTCTCAGCAAATTATCAGCAGTCCATAAATCAGAGCTATTATTATTTTATTCCTATTACATGAACTACTGTGCAGCTGTTAAAAAGAATGACCTATGTCATTCTGTGACAACTGATGTTAATGGCAAAACAGTGCAAAACTGTGCTTACTGCTTAGTGTATCATTTATAATTATATTTTTATTTTTATATTCATAATGGCACCGATTACCCACCAGATTTCAACTCCTTTTTTGACAAGCCTTTTGGACACTCAGTGGCACTGAAGAATAAAAATGTGTGGAAACAACGTCTATATATTTGAAAACCTCACAAAATAATAAGATACAATTTTTTTGGATTTCTATGTCAGAAAACATACAAAACAAACTTCTAAAGAAGTAAAATGGATATAGTTTGGTGGTTTTTATGTTTCTTTGATCTCAAAAAATTGAGGTGGTTTCAGTACTAGGGAACGCTGTAACTTGAGTCTTATCTCTAATGTTTTCATTTGGGGTAGGAACAAATATTCATGTTACTCATGCCATTAAAAATACTTTAAAGTAGAAAGAGTAACCCATGCCCAGTGCTCACTTTTAACCAAGTCACATATGTTATTCTTGAGCAGACGTGACCTGAACCCCACAACCTTACACCAGGAGCCCCACACAGGTCTTCTGGAACAGATGCCTCATCACTAGCTGAGGGAACCAAGGCTCTAGGATGGAAGGGGATCACTCAAGGTCACATAGCAGAGGCAGGTGGGTCAAAGGGAGGGAGGAGCAGCCAGTGTTAGGTGGGGATAAGTACTTGGAAAGAAACTAGCTAAGATTAAGAGGACATGAATGATAGAAGAAGAGAGGATGAGGCGAAAGATGCTGAGAAGTTTTGTAGCAGAGATCCACAAAAACAAACACCCATCATGCAAGTTTCTCAGTCTTTCCCCTTCCCGCTGCTTCCCAGGGGTTTGTGCTGGCCTGCTAAGCAGATAACGGCAAAAGGAGAATTGACAGATAGCCAGAAATCTAGAAATCTTTACATTAGAAAAGACTAAGATCCTCTTGAAAGAAAATAACAGATCCAGAATGTAGATGGGCAAGCATCAGAAAGAAGCCAGGATAGAGTGTTGGAAAGAGTGGTGGTGGGAGGGGCTGGGGGCAATACAGCAGGAGTTAGTTGGTTAGTTGTACTCAGACACAGTGCACAAAGAAGGGGAAAGTGGACTTTATAAAGTTTCCGTGGGCTGGTAATGTAATACCCTTTATGCAACATTTCAAGAGACCTCAGTAAAAATATAAATTGCTCTTTACTGTTCTGTAGATGTCAGACATGGTGTTGTGTGGACTGGACAGTAACCCAAATCCTAAAGTTTGCACTAAAAATCACCACTATGGCTGGAGATGGAGCGCGACACAGAGTACTCCAAAGTGTCACCTTCCTCTTAGGAGCGGGACCTGGAGCCTTCCCACCAAATGCTGCCTCTTGACCATCTTTACTTTTTGCTCTCAGGCAAAGGTCAAAAGGAGTTGGTGCTCATATAAAGCCCACGATTGAAACTACTTCTCTCCCCAAGAAGATGAGAAAGGGATTTTGTAATAGTACCAATGGCCAACCAAGAACACACTTGCTTGGCTTCTGATTCCCATCTCAAAGAGTCTCTTAGACATGCGGTAGAATTAGAAAACAAAAATGTCAGAAACAGCATATAAATTAAATCACCACACATATTTACACACACAAATGAACAAATGAGAGAGGGGAGAAGAAGACACATGTTCTTGGTTTGTGCTGGCAGAGAACCAAATGGGGGACTCAGGGACTTAACTGTATTTGGTGCACTGTTGAATGAAAGTGTAAGGGTTTTCTGCCTTGTTATAAGCACCCACCACAAAATCTTGGCTTATCTGTTTTAGACTATGTCAGCCCAGTGAATGGGTTATTTACACTGCATTTCTTCAGACAGATCAGAATATGCATAGACATTTATTTGCCAAAGATAACTTGGGTGGCACCTTCTTATAAGAATGGAAGTGATTCCCCTGAATCTTGCACATGTTGAACAAAGAATAGACAACTTTGTTGAAATTGTCTACATGACCTGGAATGCTAAAAGCCTTTGGTTTGCTTGCTGTAGCAAAAAAAATATGAGAAATATTTAATCTTTAAAAATACACAATGGTATCATAATTTTGCTGCAGGTTCAAAGAAAGCACACTATAACTCAGTATATTTAAAATGTAATGTCATTGTATATTTTCAAAATGCAAACAGAGAGTTTGACGAATAGCTAAAGAGCACCAGACCATAGCTTATCCTTATAAAAGTGTCTCCCATGAATGTTAACCATATCTCTCAGAACATTCTTAATACGCTCCATGGCTAAATATATAGACAACAACTCTATAGAAATGCATACGCCTACCTGGTGTGTGGTCTGTCAATCCAAAGTGAGGGTTATAAATTTTGGGTGCCCAGTCTTTTGCTTTTGAACAAAGAAACTAATCTAAAAGTTTATAGTTTTCCAAATCTCTTATATATTTTGGGTTTTGAAAATATTTATTTTTTGATATTTCTCTATTTTTTTAGATAACCAAACTAGGTTATTTATAGTATATCTTTATCTGTTTTAATCTATGTTTTATGTTATTTTTGAAAAACTAATATAGAATTTGTACAATGTGTGTTTAGTGCATGTCTGAGAAACAAAAACAGGGATTTATTCTCTCTTGTAGAGTCTGGAAGCAGCAGCAGAACAGCCCTACCCAACACAACTTTCTGTCATGATGGAAATGTTCTGTTATCTGTGTTGACCAAATCATTAACACTGAGCAGCCACAGGTAGCTAGTGAGCACTTGAAATGTAGCTAGTGTGGCTGAGGAACTGGATTTTTATTTTATTTTAATGAATTTAAATTACAATATCACATGTGTCTCATGGCTCCCACAGTAGATAGCAGAGCAGTAGTGGATTGGTTTGGAGAAAATCCAGGCTTTTTCATTCTACCATGCCTCTGGTTATGGCTTCCATCCTCAAAGTCGCCTCATGGTCCAATATGGCTGCTGGAGTCACATCATGAGTCCACATTCCAGGCAGCAGAGAAAAACATGCACAAAAAGTTAGTCCCATCCCTCTTAACTGTCCACACACCACTTCGAACTTCTAGCTTGCCCAGAGTGGAGTCAAATGGCTACATTGCACCACAAGGAGTCTCGGAAATGTTCTGTTTGGTTTGTTGGTTGAAGAAGGAATTTGAGGGCAGGTTGTTGGCAGTCCCTGACACAAAAATATGTATAAAGTTGACCGTTCTCATCCATTCCCTCTTCTTCAAGTCACATTCACTTTTAATCCTTAAAGATAACTGAAATTAATAACGTTGTGTCCAATAACCTGGCAATTCATTTGCATGCAAACATATATACTTCTCTTCTCATTTTTCTCTATGTACACTTCTGAAAATTACATTTTGCAGTTTTACAACATATCTCAGGTGACTGTCGATGATAATATATATAGATCTACATAGTTCTGCTTCATCCAATATTCAGTAAATTCCATTCAGACAGAAATTGTATCTATTGTGTTTATCTCTGTACCCTACATATAGAGTAGACATTAAAAAGTTCAGCATTGGCTCTGGCCAGTTGACTCAGTGGTAGAGCATTGGCCTAGCATGTGGAAGTCCCAAGTTTAATTCCTGGACAGGGCACTCAGGAGAAACATTCATTTGCTTCTCCACCCTTTTCCCTCTCCTTTCTCTTTAATTCTCTCTTCCCCTCCCACAGCCAAGGCTCCATTAGAGCAAAGTTGGCCTGGGCGCTGAGGATGGCTCCATGACCTCACCTCAGGCACTAGAATAGCTCTCATTGCAACGAAGCAATGCCTCAGATGGGCAGAGCATCACCCCCTAGTGGGCTTGCCAGGTGGATCCCAGTAGGGCACATGTGGGAATCTGTCTCTCTGTCTCCCTGCTTCTCAATTCAGAAAAATACAAAAAAATAATAATAATTCAGGTTTATAATGTCTTCTTTTGGGGTATACCATAATTTTGTATTCTTTCCTCCTATCCCCAAAGTAGCAAACACCTTCTTCCATACCAAAAAATAAAATAGTAACTTTGCTTTGTTCACTGGGAAATTTGGATAATTAAATAAATTAGCTACAGTGCCACCAATCCAATTTCTTAATTGTCTTTTTAATCACCTACAAAAATTATCTCCACTCTGTTATGATTTGATTCAGTTGTTAACACAACTCAATAATATATGTCCATGTGTCTGTTACTCCACCCAGCCAGGTATGCATGGACTCAGAGCACCAGCTAAGAGGAAAGTAAAATTAGTTAATAATTCTCTGAATGAAAAAAATCACTTCTTTGTGTTCCCAGACATTCTGTTAGTGCAGATACATGCACTACAACTGGAGAAAAATGGTTAGGGAGTGGCTTATGACAGGAGGCTCTAACTGTCCCAAGCTATGCCAGTCCCTGGGGATTTGGTTTGGGAAGTGTAGTTGAAGAAACAGACAATTTGACAATTAGGAAGGAAGAAACAGCTTTGGAATCAGATCAACCAGGGTTTGACTCCTGGTTCAGTCCCTTCCTAATAATCATGTGACACCGAGTAACAAAGTCTCCTTGAGACTTGGTTTCCTTATCATTAAAAGGGTGGCAATAGGATCCCTTGTCCCTTAAAGTTGTTGCGTGAATTAAATGAAATACCACATATTGTTGGCACATAGTAGTACTCTTACAATGAAAGCTGTATATGTGGGCCAGTGTCATGAGGGAGAACTGTATAACCATGGAGCTGTATATAGTATTGGATAACCCAAACTGTTATATGGCCTGAAATGGAGCACACTTCCATTTATCTATAAAGGAATTATTACTGAAACACAGTTCAAACATATGTGGGTGGCTCCCTTCTGACAGATTTGGTCACTTTTGGCCTCGGAAGGATGTAGAGACCAGTATAACAGGACAGCACTAGACCAGAGACTCAACATCCCAGACTCCACTTTAGTAATATTTCTAAACCAGAGTTTTATACTGACCATCTCCATCAGAGATACTTAGAGCAGCTAGTTAAAGATGCAAATGGAGCCATAGTAAGCATGCAGAATCAAAATCTATGGGAGGATGCATTCCATGGTCCTGTGGTTTAACAAGTCTACCAGGTAATTTTTGTGCACAGAAAAAATTAACTATGGCTCAAAAAGGATTTAAATTGAATAAGAATAACTAAATTGAATAATTACTTTATAGAACCTAGCTTGTTGACATAGTTGATTGACACTACAACACAAAGATGAGAATACAAAGATATCCCTCACCTCAAGGACATGTAAACAACACATTGTGATGAGCACAGGAGAGAGCTAAGTAGAAGGTCCAAAGAAATAATAGAGAGGAAGGAGTGATTAACTCTGTCAGGAATTGCTAAAAGAGGATTTAAAAAAAAAAAAGAAAGAAGGATGGAAGGAAGGAAGGAAGGAAGGAAGGAAGGAAGGAAGGAAGGAAGGAAGGAAGGAAGGAGAGAGAGAGAAAGAAAGAAAGAAAGAGAAAGAAAGAAAGAAAGAGAAAGAAAGAAAGAAAGAAAGAAAGAAAGAAAGAAAGAAAGAAAGAAAGAAAGAAAGAAAGAAAGAAAGAAAGAAAGAAAAACAAAAAAAAGGAAGGGAGAGAGGGAGGGAGGGAGGGAGGGAGAGAGGGAGGGAGGAAAGAAAAAGGTGATATCTGAACTGAGTTTGGAAGGGTGAATAGGAATTTACTAAGTTGCCAAGATGACACATAAATTCTAGGACAATAATATCTCTTGGACTTTCTTACACATATGACTCACTTAGAAATCCTGTTAAAATGTAAGTCCTGTTTCAAAGAATCTGAGATGATGCTCCCAGGTAACATTAAATGTTCATGGGTCATGCAAAGCTCTAATGGCATTAGTTATAATGCATCAAGCAAGGTTTTTGTTCTATCGATAGTGAGACATGAATTACACAATATGTTATTGTCTATTGACTCCTCTTTTATGGGAACAAACTAACCTCTTTCTTTCTGCTCGGAAATATCATTACCATCATTAAATAAATACATTTCTTAAACATCTCACCTTGGACCCTGCTATATGGAGTTACCCATGTAAAAAGCAAGTCAATCCAAACCCCACATCAGCAAGTCTAAGTATTTGCTAAACTGATCAGTAAATTGTAGTGGTTATTATTTTTTGTTTTTCTATATCTCTTACCCTTCTTCCTTTCACTTTAGCCTCAGACTTAGATTTTTTTCTTTCATTCTATCCCCAAGATAGGGAACAAAAGAACATACTTTCTAACATACAAAGTCTCAATGTTCCTCAGCATTCTCCTCTGTGATAAATCTTAGTTAAGTTGCCAGAGCTGACTCTTTCTTTGTTTTCTTCATTTTCCAAGCAATTTTCCCTGTAATTATAGCTCTAAGCTTAACCTCTCTCTTGGACTTCAGACTACCCTGCCAACTGGAAGCAAAGTATGGAACACTGATTATGAGCCCAAACTTTGGAGGTACACAATCCTAGATTAAAATCCTGGCTCTAGTACTAACTGTATGACTTTATACAAATTATTTAACCTCTCTGAGTCTCTGTATTTTACATGTAAAACAAAGATAATAAGAGTATGTAAGGTCAGTAGTCATGGTCCCACAGCCATTCACATGCAGGTTCCCACTAGATTTGAACAGATGGTAAAGAAACAGTGAAACCAAAAAATGGTGGTCCATTCCTTTATTAAAGTCGGCCAATGAGCAAACACAGAGGGAAAACACTTCCCTCTTCATTCAGAGTTCACAAAACCCTGACACATTCTCCAGTTCCAGAACCAGGCAAATATTCTCCGGTTTTTCCTAGAATCAAAGGCCTCATCAGTCTCAGCGGAGCTCGCAAAGCCCCTCACTCTGGTTCCCCATCTGCACTCCTTCTCTCTCCCTGCCAACATGGCTTCTCTCTCAGCACTTCACATTGTCTCCTCTCTCACTCTAGCATGGCTTCTCTCTGCCTCCTTAACTTCTTCTTTGCTCTTTTCAAAACTTTCTGTTGTGAAAACCTCTCCTCCAGCAAACATTAGAAAAATAATGGCCCTTCCCAAGCAGGAAGGTAATTTGCAATTTCACAGACCACATATACCTGGCACTGCCCAGCCCCCAATGCAAACTGTAAGTGAGCAAACATAAAAATCATATTTTACAAACTTATTTGACCAACAGAGTACCTATCTTACAATCTTTCTGAAATGATTAAGTAAACAATCCTATGTAAAGGGCATAGTACCTGGTTCATGACAATTATTCAAAAGAAACGCAGCTACAAAATCATCATACTCACTTGCCTACTACAATAAACCTCACTGCACCTCCATTTCAGTGCAATCCTTTTGCTGACCCAGTTGCCCAACTCACATGCCTGAGCACCATACACCCTCCCACCTTTTCCACCGCTTCTCTTATCCATACAGTACTGTCCTGAAGTCAACTCCTGCTTGGACATTTCTTCCAAACAACTCAATCTTCTTTGCACATAGAAACAAATATATCCACACAAACCACATGTTTGCTGTCTCACCAGATTTCATCAGAAGCCTTGAGGACAATCACAACAGGGAAGGGGAAAGCAAACCTGGGAAGAGAATGTACTTGGAAGCCCTTGCCAAGCGAAGGTGTGGTTATGACGACCCATATACACACAGAAGAATAATTGAGAGCCTTCTCTTTGGGGGTTGGCTTTCTTAACTATTGATCTTATTTTCTCTGCCTCATCTATTCAAAGTAACTACTGTTCTGTGTCCTGTAGTGCCTTTGCATATTGCTCTCATGACAGCATTTCAATCTTCTAAAAGGACTGGCATGTGTGTTTGGATGAACTGATGATGCTTAAATTGTGTCCTGAAGACTTAAGTGGTTAACCAATTTATTCTGACATCAGTTAACACCTTCAACACATACCTCTGCAAGTGTCCAGATTCATCATATGGAAGGTTCAATGTAACACACATGTCAGAGGTAGGATTTGTCTGTTTTTCTGTCACCTGTCTTGGAGTAGACTAATGGGGTTAAGTAATGGAGATGAAGAGGCGAGAGAAGATCGACCTCCAACCACTCTTTTTTTTTTTCCCATAATGAGCTAGGGGAGCTGAATTCAGCTCCTGCTCTGGGGATTTGTAGAGGAGCTGAGGCCACCCTTTGACCTGCTACTAAGCCTTAAACACAACAAATATTATACCTCTCTGCAAGAGAGTTGCTCCCTCCTGGTGGAAGAAAGAGACACTAAGTGAGGAAGCAAACAAACAATTGGAGAGAGATGGCAAGAAGTGCTATGAAGTAGATGAATTAGGTAGCATGGTAGAGAATAATGAGAAAGAATGGAGAGGCGACATTTAAGAAGGAATTTGATGAGATGTCAGGCACACAAAGAACAAAGGAGCAGGTGTGTCCGCTGGTGGAACCGCACGTGGCCTGAGGGAGAGGGCAGAAACACAATGATATTCAGTGTGGGAAATCCGGGGCAAGGAGCCCCAGACGAGGTCAGAGAGGGGGCAGAGCAGGACTCCATGCTGAGGGCTTTGTGTTCTATACCCAGTGTAATGGAAAGACACAAAAAGGTTTAAAGAGCAGGATCCTCATCCCCCTTTTTAAAAATTAAATGAAATTCTATTTGGAAAACCAATATTTAAAATGACTAAAGCAGAACTTTTCTGACTGAAGTGACCATGGGGACCCAGAGCCCGCCTGAGAAGACTTTGAAAACTACTCCCAAGGCACCTCACTGGAACCTTAGCCCTGCATCACAGTTAACTCACCATTCTAGACCAAGGGGAGCCATTGCCCATTGCTACTGAATGCTGGGATTGATATTAAAGACATTAATATTAAAGGATAGGAATTATTTTTCTAGGAATGCGTGTATCAGAGCCTCTAGCCCAGCTGCTCTAGTGAAAATGAATTTGAAAGGATGCCAGTCAGGACTGTTATGATGTCTGTTAGCATTAACGCACATCCTAGTCTAGGATTAGAAAACATGGATGACTGGAATTAGGTAAAATGGGTGTGACTAAAACTTCAAAGTGTTGGCTATGGGTCCAGATTGGTTAAGAAAGAAGAAAATAACTCAGGCGAGTATTGGAGCAATAGAAATAAGTTAAGGAAATAGAGCCCACCAAGAGGTCAAAGTGAAGATTACCTGGACAAAAGCATAGAAAGAGGAGGAGGAGAGGAGGAGGAGGAAGAATAACTATAAGGTCATTGAATGTCTGAATGAAAGGACTGCTGAAATCACATAGGAGATGGTAAGAGAAATGGAGAAAATTGCAAGCTGGTAATGAGTGTGAGTTTATCAATAGATGATGGGTGAGGAAAGAGTGAGATAACTGAGTTAGGGGGTCTTTTTATATATCAGCTCAAAATAAAGCTCTAGACCAATACTATTGTGTAAATCTTCATAGATTCATCTTCTAACTCCCACCAAAATAACTACTGTCCTAAATATGATGCTTATCAATGACATGTATCCTTAAACAAAGCTTTTTTTTTCCATGTTTTTAAACTTTATATAAATGATATGCTACATATTTTTCTACAATTTGCTTTTATTAATTCAACATTAAATTGTGAGATTTATCCAAGTTAGTTATATAAATAAAAAATATATGTCTATCTATACACATACACATATACATATTTTAAATTAATTTACATATATATATCTGCTGCATAGTTTTTGACTGTATGAGTATACAATTTATTTATCCATCTTCTTCTTGGTGAACATAAAGTTGTTTCCAATTTTGTCATTCCAAACATTGTTCCATTGAACATTTTGTCCATGTCTTCTTGTGTATACAGGTGACAGCTTCTCTGGGCTCACTGGCAATGACAGTATTGGGTCATTGGGCAAGGGCTTTTTCAGCTGGACTAGACACTGCCATGTTGCTCTCAAATAAATATTTACACTCCATTCAGGAGTCTAAGTTTCCATGACCCCATATTATCATCCCTACTTTATATTGTCCAACTTTTTAATTGGGTGTGAAATGGTATTTGCTAGGGTTTGGCATTGATTTCCCTAATTAGTAGTGCCATTGAGCATCTGTTCACTTTTTGTGAGGGACAGTAACATTTCCCAGTCTGTGGATTGCCTCAGTGTGTCACATTCTCATATTCTTTAAATTATTTTTTTGATTTTTGATTGATATATAGGATTTTATTATATATTCTAGACCCTGAGTGTTATGTGCATTTAAAAATTGGTTTTTCACTTTGCTTTTTCTGTCATTTGTTGAATCTAAGTTCTTAATTTTAATGTAGACAAGTTTATCAACCATTTCTGTGGTGTATCTAAGAAATCTTCCAAGGAAAAGTCCAAGAATGAATGTAAGTGAGGGGAAATCAGAGTCTTACTTTTTGTCCTGAGTTATAGAAAGTAAGGAAGAGTGGTGATCTCTACTTGAAAAAGAGACTTCTATTATTAAAGCATGAGAAGTTTCTAGGGAAAATTCTAAAATGTATAGTAGTATTTCATGTCAAACAAATAGGATCCTAAGGAGTTAAATGGAAGGGTGTTGGTGGTGAGCAGGTAGGAAAGGAAACTCGAAGAGAAAGGAAAGGATGAGCCAGATAGAGGTGGAAAAGAAAAAGATATAGTTGGAAAGGGCTTGCCTCTGACCCAGTGATTGTGGTTCACCAGAATAGGGGAGGCAAAATTAAAGAGAGACCATGTGAACCTTTCCAGCTCCAGGACTGTTAAACTTTATTGCTCATATGCATCACATGGGGTCTTGTTAAAATCACATTCTAGTTAAGTGATGTTGCTGGTATACAGGGCAACAAGAGAGCACACCATTGGCCCTGGCCAGTTGGCTCAGTGGTAAAGCATCAACCCGGCATGCAATTGTCCTGAGTTTGATTCCTAGTCATGGCACACAGAAGAAGTAAACATCTGCTTCTCCACCCCTCTCTCTCCTTTCTCCCTCTCTCTCTCTTCCCCTCTGGCAGCCATGGCTCAATTGGTTCAAGCACATGGGTCCCAGGCTCTGTGGATGTCTCTGTGGAGCCTCTGCCTCAGGTGCTGAAAATAGCTCATTTGCAAGCATTGGCCTCAGATGGGCCGATCATCAGCCCCAGTTGGAGGTTGCTGGGTGGATCCCAGTTGAGCTGCATGTGGGAATCTGTCTATCTCCCACTCCTCTCACTTGGAAAAGAAGAAGAAAAAAATATAGCACATTGTTCTTTGTGATCAAAACTGTAACACTGGTGGGCATGCAGTCCCGCCCAGCCTGTGGAGCCAAGGCTTGCAGCTGTCCCACGAGTGAGTTCCTCCTGCAGGGATGGGGCGAAAGCCTGAAATCAGGCAGAGACACGCAGCTGAGCAAAGATCTCACCCCTGCCCTCCGGGCCGAGCAGGCTCGGGTGAAGGGGGTCGGGTGAAGGACTAGGCCACCAGGGCTTATACACCCAAGCATGTGATCACAGCCACTCCCATGAAAGAGAGGTGGAATCCACAGCAACAGCCCCAGTGGGCAGGCACCAGAAATGCCCATACCCGAACACCCTAGGCAGCAACAGCAGAGGGGGTGGCAGGCCTGCAAACAGACCACACCTAGGGACCACAGAGGCCATACCCAGTGAATTCCAGTGGCCAAAACCTTCTTTTACACAGACAAAGTGAGAAGGCAGAGAAATGCAACACAAAGGAATCAAGAGAAATCCCCAGAAAAGGACCTGAATGAGTAAGATATAACCAAATTACCAGATGCAGAGTTTAAAATAATGATTGTTAGGATGCACAAAGATATTAGAACAATAATAGATGGTCATTACAAACACCTAAATAAAGAGATAGCAAATATAAAAAAGGACATTGAGCCTGACCTGTGGTGGCAAAGTAGATAAAGCGTTGACCTGGAATGCTGAGGTCACCGGTTCAAAACCCTGGGCTTGCCTGGTCAAGGTACATATGGGAGTTCATGCTTCTTGCTCCTACCCCCCCCTCTCTCTCTCACTCTTACTCTCTCTCTTCTCTAAAATGACTATATAAATAAATAAAAGATTTTCCAAAAAAAAAAAAGAGACATTGAAATAATAAAAAAGAATCAGTCAGAAAGGACAAATATAATATCAGAAATGAAGACTACATGGTGGAAATTAAAAGCAGGATGGATGAAGCTGAGAATCAAATCAGCAAGTTAGAGGACAAGATAAATGAAGGCATGGAAGCAGAGCAGAAAAAAGAAAAGAGACTCAAAAAGTCTGAGGAAACTCTAAGAGAACTCTGTGACAACATGAAGAGAAATAACATCCGCATCATAGGGGTTCTTGAAGAAGAAGAGAAAGAACAAGAGATAGAGACATTGTTCAAACATATCATAGCTGAAAACTTCCCTCAATTAAGGCAGGAAAACATCTCATATATTCAGGAAGCACAGAGAACTCCATTAAAGAGAAACCCAAAGAAATCAACACCAAGACACATCACAATTAAAATACCAAAGTTAAGTGATAAAGAGAAAATATTAAAAGCTGCTAGAGAAAAAAAAGACTATCAGCTACAAAGGAGCCCCCATAAGGATGACTTCCGACTTCTCAATAGAAACACTTGAGGCCAGAAGGAAATGACAAGAAATATTCAAAGTAATGCAGAACAAGAACCTACAACCAAGACTACTTTATCCAGCAAGGCTATCATTTAAAATTGAAGGAGACATAAAAAGCTTTCCAGACAAAAAAAAACCTCAAGGAATTCACTACAACCAAACCAATGCTGCAAGAAATGCTAAGGGGCCTGTTGTAAACAGATCAAAGGAGAAAGAGAACATAGCAAAAGAGGAATACAGTTTTAAAGAATAAAATGGCAATAAACAAATACATATCAATAATAACCTTAAATGTAAATGGATTAAATGATCTGATCAAAAGACATAGGGTGGATAAGAAAACAGGACCCATACATATGCTGTCTGTAAGAAACACACCTTAAAACTAAAGATTCTCATAGACTGAAGATAAAAGGATGGAAAAAAATATTTCATGCAATTAGAAATGAAAAAAAAAGCTGGGGTAGCAATATTTATATCAGACAAAATGGGCTTTAAAACAAAGGCTACAGTAAGAGATAAAGAACGTCACTACATAATGATAAAGGGAGCAATCCAACAGAAAGATATAACCATTATAAATATCTACACACCTAATATAGGAGTTCCTAAATATATAAAGAAGACTTTGATGGATTTAAAGGGCAAGATCAGCCTGACCAGGCGGTGCGCAGTGGATAGAGCGTTGGACTGGGATGTGGAAGAACCAGGTTCAAGACCCCGAGGTCACCAGCTTCAGCGTGGGCTCATCTGGTTTGAGCAAAAACTCACCAGCTTGGACCCAAGGTCGCTGGCTTGAGCAAGGGATTACTCAGTCTACTGAAGGCTCGCAGTCAAGGCACATATGGGAAAGCAATCAATGAACAACTAAGGTGTCACAATAAAAACTGATGATTGATGCTTCTCATATCTCTCTGTTCCCATCTGTCTGTCCCTATCTATCCCTCTCTTTGACTCTCTCTCTCTCTGTCTCTGTAAAAAAACAAAACAAAACAAAACAAAAAAATGGCGAGATCAACAGCAACACTATAATAGTAGGGGATTTCAATACCCCACTAACATCACTAGAAAGATCCTCAAGAAAGAAAATTAACAAAGAAACAGCAGACTTAAAGGACATACTAGATCAACTCGATTTAATAGATATCTTCAGAATCTTTCACCTTAAAGCAGCAGAATATACATTCTTTTCAAGTGCTCATGGTACATTCTCTAGGATAGACCATATGTTAGGGCACAAAAGTGGTCTCAAGAAATTTAAGAAGATTGAAATCATATCGAGCACTTTCTCTGATCACAATGGCATGAAATTACAAATCAACCACAACAGAAAAACTGAAAAATACTCAAACATCTGGAAACTAAATAGCATGTTATTAAATAACAAATGTGTTAACAATGAGTTCAAAGAAGAAATTTAAAAATTCCTAGAAACAAACGATAATGAGCATACATCAAGACTCAAAATTTATGGGACACAGCAAAAGCAGTCCTGAGAGAAAAGTTCATAACAGTACTGGCATACCTTCAGAAACTAGAAAAAGCTCAAATAAACAATTTGACCCTGCATCTAAAAGAACTAGAAAAAGAACAGCAAGTAAAACCCAGAGCTAGTAGAAGGAAGGAAATAATAAAGATCAGAGCAGAAATAAATGACATAGAGGCTAAAGAAACAATACAGAGGATCAATGAAACCATGAGCTGGTTCTTTGAAAAGTAAACAAGATCGATAAACCTTTAACCAGACTCACCAAGAAAAAAAGAGAGAGGACTCAAATAAATAAAATTAGAAATGAGAGTGGAGAAATAACAACCGACAAAACAGAAATACAAAATATTATAAGAAAATACTATGAAGAACTGTACATCAAAAAACTAGACAACCTACATGAAATAGAAAAATTCCTTGAAACATATAATCTTCCAAAAATTAATCTGGAAGATTCAGAAAACCTAAACAGACCATTAATACAAATGAGATTGAAATAGTTATTAAAAACCTCCCCAAAAAGAAAAGTCCTTGGCCTGATAGCTTCACAAGTGAATTCTACCAAATATTCAAAGAAGAACTAACTCCTATCCTTCTCAAGCTATTTCAAGAGGAAGGAAGACTTCCAAGCTCCTTGTATGGGGCAAGTATAATTCTGATTCCAAAACCAAGCAAAGACAACACAAAGAAAGAAAATTATAGGCCAATATCCCTGATGAATTTAGATGCTAAAATTCTCAACAACATATTAGCAAACCAGATCCAGCAATATATGAAAAAAATCATACACCATGATCAAATGGGATTTATTCTTGGGAAGCAAGGCTGGTACAATATTCACAAATCAATCAATGTGATTCATCACATAAACAAAAGGAAGGAGAAAAACCACATGATAATTTCAATAGATGCAGAAAAAGCATTTGATAAAAGCCAGCACCCATTCATGATCAAAACTCTCAGCAAAGTGGGAATACAGGGAACATACCTCAACATGATAAAAGCCATCTATGAGAAACCCACAGCCAACATCATACTCAATGGGCAAAAATTAAAAGCAATCCCCTTAAGATCAGGAACAAGGCAGGGGTGCCCCCTTTCATCACTCTTACTCAACATAGTTCTGGAAGTCCTAGCTACAGCAATCAGACAAAAAAAAAAAAAGAAATAAAAGGCATCCAAATTGGAAAAGAAGAAGTAAAACTATCATTATTTTCAGATGATATGATATTGTATATAGAAAACCCTAAAGTCTCAGTAAAAAAACTACTGCACCTGATAAATGAATTCAGCAAAGTGGCAGGATATAAAATTAATATTCAGAAATCAGAGGTATTTTTATACACCAACAATGAACTGTCAGAAAGAGAAATTAAGAAAGCAATCCCCTCCACCATTGCAACCAAAAAAGTAAAGTACCTAAGAATAAATTTAACCAGGGAGATTAAAGACTTGTACTCGAAAAATTATAAAACATTGATAAAAGAAATCAGGGAAGATATAAACAAGTGGAAGCATATACCGTGTTCGTGGTTAGGAAGAATAAACATCATTAAAATGTCAATATTACCCAAACCTTTTATAAGTTCAATGCAATACCAATTAAAATACCAATGACTTACTCCAAAGATATAGAACACATATTCCAAAAATTTATATGGAACCAAAAGAGAACATGAATAGCCTCAGCAATCTTGAAACGGAAGAATAAAGTGGGAGGTATCACACTTCCGGATATAAAGTTATACTACAAGGCCATTGTACTCAAAACAGCCTGGTATTGGCATAAGAGCAGGCATATATTTCAATGGAACAGAACTGAGAACCCAGAAATAAACCTACACTTTTATGGACAGCTGATATTTGACAAAGGAGGTAAGAGCATACATTGGAGTAAAGACAGCCTCTTCAACAAATGGTGTTGGGAAAATTGGACAGCTACCTCCAAAAAGATGAAACTAGACCACCAATTTACACTATTCACAAAAATAAACTCAAAATGGATAAAAGACTTAAATGTAAGCCATAAAACTGTAAGCATCTTAGAAGAAAACAGGCAGTAAGCTCTCTGACATCTCTCGCAGCAATATATTTGCCAATTTATCTCCATGGGCAAGTGAAATAAAAGACAGGATAAACAAATGGACTATATCAAACTAAAAAGCTTTTGCACAGCTAAAGACAATAAGAACAGAATAAAAAGAAAAATTACACAATGGGAGAATATATTTGACAATATGTCTGATAATGGGTTAATAACCAAAATTTATAAAAACTTGTAAAACTCAATACCAGGAAGACAAACAATCCAATCAAAAAGTGGGCAAAAGAAATGAATAGACTCTTCTCCAAAGAGGACATACAGATGGCCAATAGGTATATGAAAAATGCTCAACATCACTAATCATTAGAGAAATGCAAATTAAAACCACAATGAGATATCATCTCACACTAGTCAGAATGGCGCTCATCAACAAAACAACACAGAATAAGTGCTGGCAAGAATGTGGAGAAAAGGGAACCCTCCTGCACTGCTGGTGGGAATGCAGACTGGTACAGCCTCTGTGAAAACAGTATGGAGATTCCTCAAAAAATCAAACTGCCTTTTGACCCAGCTATACCACTGTTAGGAATATACTCCAAGAACACCATAGCACTGTTTGAAAAGAAGAAATGCACCCCCATGTTTATGGCAGCATTGTTCACAATGGCGAAGATCTGGAAACAGCCCAAGTGTCCGTCAGTGGACGAGTGGATTAAAAAGCTTTGGTACATATATACTATGGAATACTACTCAGCCATAAGAAATGATGACATCAGATCATTTACAACAACATGAATGGACCTTGATAACATTATACTGAGCGAAATAAGTAAATCAGAAAAACTAAGAACTATATGATTCCATATATAGATGGGACATAAAAATGAGACTCAGAGACATGGACAAGAGTGTGGAGGTTACGGGTTGGGGGGAAGGAGAGGGAGGGTGTTGGAGGAGGGAAGGGGCACAAAGAAAACCAGTTAGAAGGTGACGGAAGACAATTGGACTTTGGGTGATGGGAATGCAGCATAATCAAATGTCAAAATAACCTAGAGATGTTTTCTCTGGACATATGTACCCTGATTTATCAATGTCATCCCATTAAAATTAATTTTAAAAAACCCTGTAACAATGTTTCACAAGATAAACTAAATGGTCTAAAAAAGAGCATTCACAAACCAAGAGATCTAGAAAAATTTTGTTCATCCCAGAACACTCCTACTATTCTTTCAAGAGATTGATCCTCCACTTTCCCACCCCACAATTTCTAAGATCATGAGACTAAAGCATTTGAGTATCTGCTCTGATATGAGAGAACTGGATTAACATCCCAGTCCAAACAGGTGTCTGGGCCACGTGATGAAAACTAGGCTGAAGAAGCTGAGAAACTTCAGGTGAAGAGTACACAAGTCTCTTAAAAGTATATATATACCCTCCAACAGGGAGGGTAGAAGAGCTTATCTGACTTGCCAAGGAAGCTGGGCAGGACACCGAGTTTGTTACAGAGCCAGAAATGCTACAGGTTTGTTGCAGAGAACAGATACTCAGACAATTACAGCACTGCAGCTATCAGATTAAATGATGATTTGAACAGGTATCAGCTTGTTCAAACACCTGGACTAGCTGAATTGTTATTGTTATTTATCCTCAGGAGATGTTATCATGAATGGCTCAAAAAATAATAATAATGAGAACAACAATAATTTTTCAGAGTTGATTTTGCCCAAAAATGTAATTGAGACAGGTTGGTAAACCAGGGTAATCAGACTAGGGAAAGTGAGACATATACAATAGTTAAGTGGCCAAGTAGTTCACTGCCATCTAATCTATCACAAAGGCCTGTCTTCTCTAACCAAGGACACTTAAGAGTAAATGGTTTACACTTCTCCTCCCCAACCAGAGGGTAAATTGTTTAAGTCACCCTACCCAAGGAGATAGGCAACAGAAAGCTAATTAGTGTCATCTGTGCCAACCACACCTAAGGACGGATGAAATCAGGAGAATAAATCTCATTTTGGCTCCTCGGCATAAAGTTGATGGATATTCTGTTGAGTTCCTCCCCTAAGATTTTCCCTAAAACTTCCACCTTTGGAAAACAGATAAGAGCCCTCAAGACAAAAACCCTGCGCAAGCTCTCCGGAGCCCATCCAGGTCTTCCTTGCTCCGCAGGCGGCCATCTTTATTTTTCTCTCCTAAATTCTAAGGGCCTCCACAAGATTTGCAACCAGGGGAGCAGTGGCAGCGCAGGTCATCCCAGGCTCACCCCAGAACCTGTCTCCAAGGCCCCCTTTTCTCTGACTGCCCAGTGAGTGGACAGCAGCCCTACCTGGGCTCACTTCTTTCCTGTAACATTTCTAGGAGCCAGAGCAGAGTCCCCCAGGCTCTCTCCTGTTGCTACTTCTACCCTAAGTCCTTCCTTTGTCACACTGTCCCCAGCTTTAATAAACATACTCTCAAGTTCAGCCAGACTCATGCTGTGAGATCTTCCTTGCACAAAATCAAGAACCCACAGACTGACGGACTCCTGGATGATCTGAGGCCGACCTGCTGGTGACATATCGTATTCCCCATGTATAAGATGCTCCCGTGTATAAGACACATCTTAATTTGGGGGCCTGAAATTTGGAAAAAAAAATGTATTGCATAAAGTTATTGAACTCAAGTTTTATTCATCATAAAATTTATACAACTCCTCATCACTGTCAGAACTCCCACCCATTAGCTTGTCCTCATCTGTGTCTGATGATGAGGAGTGCAAAAACAAGCATGAAAAAGCAAGAAATACAAGTAAAAAATCTACCACTGTATAGATGCACTCAGTTTTTAGACCCCAAATTTTTTAGAAGATGGTGCGTCTTATCCATGGGGAAATATGGTAATTACTATGAGCTACTAGTTTGTTTCTCAACAATCAGTTATAAAGTGGGTTGTATCCACAGGGCAGATTAATGTGTAAATTTTGGTTTAGCAGTGAGCAGTGACTTCAAGGTTTCAAAGAGATGAAGGGCATTCAAGTCTTCATTGAGTTTGTCTTTTATTAGTGGAATAATCTGGGGCAAAGACACTTATCTGAATCTCAATGTTTTCTTCTATAAAATGAGAAAAATAATATTAATACTATCTTAAGACACTGCCCATGGTTTCCCTTTCATCTGGCTATTTTCAGCTTGCTCAGAGGAAAAGTTCTGAAGAGGCAGTCCGAGAATGAGTCCATGTGCGCGGCAGATGCGCGGGCCTTTCTGTCTGACAATCTGTGAAGCCAAGGAGGAAAGAAACTATCTCCGGGGGAGCAGAGGAAACATACTGGCTCAAACTAAAATGTAGTTCTTTTGGTTTATGGATATCCTGCCCAAGGCCATTTTAGTTTATATTGATAAACACAATAATTAACCCAAGGACTCCTACTTAGAAAGCTGATGAAGTTTAATAGGCATAGTTTTAAGACGATTTTGTTTTCCTCCATGAAATTTATTTATTATTACTCTGAATGGTTTCAGTCAACTCACTGCTCTTCTTTCTATACTCACTGAAGTGGCACCTTTCCATTTGTAAGATTTTTATTGCTTTAGGTATGAATTCTTTTCTCCTGGATATATTCTATGTTGCTTGTTTCCCCATTTATTTATTTATTCTTAATAGTCTTTGGTAATATCAACCATGTTAGTAGAAAAGTTTGCGAGTCATCTTAAATTCAGTACTAGTTTTTTTTTTAAACCAAATCTTGGCATCAAGGGCATCTGGGTTCCTTTCTCTTTGTTGTTTCCTCTTATGCAAAAAGGAACTGAGACAAGCCCTTGGAAAACACTGAACCTCATAGCATGGAGATGTTGACCATCTTGCAAGATGCTTCAAGGGCTTTAGAACTCTGAGATGAGGACAAGAATCTGAGTGACCTCAAAAAGACTCTTTTCAGGAAGACACCTGGGTTCATTTGGGAGACAAAAGCTGACTGAGTTTTGGACAATGACAGCAGTCCCTCTCTCTTGCTACCAATAAGATTTCAGAACTGGTCCATGCCCAAGAGGGAGAATATAAAAGGGGTGTGTGAATTCTCTGAACAGTGACCAGCAGTGCTGAAATAATGAGCTGCTCTCACAGTGCAAGGAGATGACCAGCTGGAAATATTTCCACTGTTACCCAGTGGAAAACTCTGGAAGGAGTTCCAGGGTTAGAAGTCACATATGTAGCCTTAAAGGTTATGTATGACAAAGTTGTTTTTCTATCAGCACTTGACAGGTGAGTCACAGACATCACATCTGACTCCTCAGGCGAGCTGACAAAATGTCAAGGCTCGCTACCCAGCTTAGTTTAGCTGTCAGTCACTGTGGCCCTTGTACAAACAGCGAGGAGTCTCCAGGCCCTTCCTTTTCATTCAGCCTTTTTGAAAGTTAAACAAAGTCATTGACCATCACAAAGAAAATATTCAAAGCATTGTATGGAAAAAAAAAAGGGAGGGTACAAAATGAAAATGCTTACTTTGCTGTGTTTGGATTATAAACAAATATTCACACCTGTGCTGGGCCTCCGGCTGATGAAGAACCTAGCCAGCTATTTGAAACAAACACATTTTCATACTTTTCATAACTCCAAGTCATTCAGTACATATTGCCAAGACCGAAGATTAAAACACGAAAAAGAAAAAGAACAAAGTATTCCGTGGGTGATTAACCACAGCAAGAACATTACTAAATTAGTTGAATTTCATAACCAATCTTGATATATTCCATTTTCTATATTCAACAATCTTACTGTAGGTGGAATATTTTTATAGTAGCATTTAAAGAATTGATGGTGTTGATAGGTTGCTCCAACACATAAAATGCAAAAGTAGTCAGTGCATTTTACACAATATTCATGCCAAGTGTTAAAATTGAAATCAAAATCAAAGTCAGGAAAACTAATATGATCAATTTAGTGAAAAATGTAGTCAGATAAGCCTCACTAAGGGTAATTTCTTATTTTTAACTATGGCTAGTCCAGAAGCACAGTAACTTCATAGTTCCCAAATATTGATTGGGTTTCCAACACTCTGAAGTCTGCTGACTACATAGAGACAGCTCCTATCAACAAACAAACGAGCCCTTTGCTGCTGCATTTTCGGCACTTAAGTGGATCTTCCTAAAAGATTTTCAAAGGCTATTTTTAGCGCCATCGAGGGCACTGTTTCTCACCCAGTAACCTCACAGATCTGTGTAGTATTATTTTCAGGAGTTTAACTTCCCAGAATTCAGGGTTGGCTCAGGGACTGAGTTAGTTTGCTCAGAGATCCCAACTGGTAACCAGCTATTACAGCAAACACAGCCAACGAGGTTCCTGGTATGACGGTAGAGCTCCCTGGGTGGTCCTTGTGTTCACACAGCTGATTTACCTACAGACAACTGAGCAGGTCTGAGTAACTGTAATACTTGGGAAACATTGAAAAAAATATCTATGGAGAGCCATTTTCTTAGATGAAGACTAGAAGATTTATATTAAACTTTTAGACTGAAAATTAGGCCCCTGTGCTTTCCTTCTCCCTGTTGACACTAGTCATGGTACCAGTCACAGAGCTATTTTGTGGTTACTAATGGAGTGAGGACTGTATGCTGGAGGGAGGCCAGACTCAAACGAACAAAGCAAGGATCCTGACCTATAGCCAGTTTTATTCTATCAGGGAGATGACCACACCCATCAAGATCATTTTAACATGAGAAAGAGCTATGGAAATTCTAGAGGGTAATGCCTTCTCTTTGAGGCTAGCAAAGAATAAAGTTGATTCAAAGAAATGTTAATCTAGGGCAGGTTTCTCAACCTTGGCACTGTAAGTGCTGGGCCAGATGATTCTTTGCTGTGGAGCTGTCCTGTGCCCTGTAAGATGTCAAGCAGACAGACTGCTTGGCCTCTACTCATAGACCGCTGTAGGATTCATACCAGTTGTGACAATCAGCAATGTCTCCTGACATTGCCAAATGTCCCTTGGAGGCCAAAATAAAAGAATTAATTAATTAAAAAATTTAAAAAACAACAACCCCTAGCTGAGAAGCACTGGTATAGTCTAAGGAATTGTTTTCCAAAGTTGGACCAAGGGCAAGTTGGGTCTGAATCACTTAAATGTCTGTTAAAAATAAAATTTCCCTGGCCCTTTTAGATCAATAATACCTAGAGAGACTGAAAAGATGGCAGCGGAGTAGGCAGACGCACAGACACCCAGCTCTCACCACCAAACTGGAATACAAATCAATTTAGGAAAAATCAGCATGAAAAACCAACTCTGAACTACAAGAACAGCTCTCAAAAACCAAGGAGCAAAGAAACAAACAACAAACCTGGTAGAGAGTGCCTGAATCTCCCCTGCTTACAGGAACGGGGTGGGGGTGGGTGGAGGCTGAGAGCCCAGAGGGGAATCTCACACAGGAAAAAGAGCAGAAACTACTGCTCACAGCCACTTGCCTGGTGACCAGAGAGCGAGGTGTGTTGAAAAGACCAGCTTATCTCCCAAGTGGAAAGGAAAGAGAGAGGAACAGACTGTGAGGGGCTAAGGAATGAAGGAGACGACCTAAAAAAGCTGACTCATCCATGCTGGAGGCGGCCATAGCTGGGGGAGGGACTGAACCTTTCACAAAACAGAGCTGAACTGCTTCTGAATCAGAGATCTCTGGACATCTATCCAGCTCCAATCAGCGCAATAAGACACAGCTGAAAACAAGAAGTGGGGAGGAGGGGCAGTAACTCAGGTCTCCATGGAGATCTGAGATACACCTCCCCCTACTGAAGCTGTGAAAACACCCTGCCCCCAGAGAGATTAACTGGCTAAAGAGGCCTTCAGAGTCTCAGGTTATGCCCACTGCATTCCTGGATACAGTTTCAAGGAAACCCCCTGCTGAGATCAGTAAAAAGACTATCACTTATTAAGAAAACAAACAAATCAAGACTTCAAAGCTGCCCAAATGCGAAAGTGGATTAGAGATAACAGCTGATACCAACCCAAGAAGACCTAGAAATAACTGAAAACTGGAGGCAGACAACACCAAGCCTAGACTCAACCAATTCTAGAAATAACCCAAAAACAGACAATGAGAGGACAAAGAAGTGCAATCCAAATGAAACCACAAGAGACACCTTCAGGAGATGAACTGAGTGATATGGAAATAATCAAACTTCCAGATGCAGAGTTCAAAATAATGATTGTAAGAATGCTTAGGGATCTGAGAACAAAAATGGATGGTCATTATGAACTCCTAAATAAAGAAATAGCAAGTATAAAAAGGAATCAGTCGGAGATGACAAATACAATATCAGAAATAAAGACCACAATGGAAGGAATTAAAAACAGGATAGGGACGTCACGGAAATGGCGCCGTGAGAAGCGCGTCCGACAGCTCTCCCCTAAATCACAACAAATTTATCAACTAGAAACAGAAAAATTTATCCTCGGAGCATTCCGGAGTTCCACACAAACTGAAAGCAAAAGGACTGTTATCACTTGAATCTGAGAGACGAGGGTGTGGAGGAAGCTACCACAGCGACGCTCATTCAAGCCGCCAGGGAGTGCACCCGCGTGCTATCAATAAGACCACCCTCAGATGCTGATAAGAAAGAGGAAATCGAATATTATGGATACAAAAGAAAGAGAGGTAACACAAATAGATGTGGAAAAATCTATGGAGAAAAGACTTAACATATTGGAAGCCTTGGAGCTAAATGACAGAGAATTTAAACTAGAAATCTTAAAAATACTCAGAGATATACAAGAAAACACAGAAAGGCAATATAGGGAGATCAGAAAACAACTCAATGAACACAAAGAATATATTACCAAGGAAATTGAAACTATAAAAACAAATCAAACAGAAATGAAAAACTCAATTCAAGAGCTGAAAAACGAGGTAACAAGCTTAGCTAACAGAACAGCCCAGATTGAAGATAGGATTAGTGAAATAGAAGACAAACAACTTGAGGCACAACAGAGAGAAGAAGAAAGAGACTCAAGAATAATAAAAAATGAGAAAGCCCTACAGGAATTGTCTGACTCCATCAGAAAGAATAACATAAGAATAATAGGTATATCAGAGGGAGAAGAGAAAGAAAATGGAATGGAGAATATACTCAAACAAATAATAGACGAGAACTTCCCAAGCCTGTGGAAGGAACTAAAGCCTCAAATTCAAGAAGCAAACAGAACACCAAGTTTTCTTAACCCCAACAAACCCACTCCAAGGCACATCATAATAAAGATGACACAAACCAATGACAAAGAAAAAATTCTCAAGGCAGCCAGGGAAAAGAAGAGTACAACATATAAAGGAAGGCCTATTAGATTATCAACAGATTTCTCAGCAGAAACTCTACAAGCTAGAAGAGAGTGGACCCCAATATTTAAAGCCCTGGAAGAGAGGAACTTTCAGCCAAGAATACTATACCCATCAAAGCTATCCTTCAAGTATGAAGGAGATATAAAAACATTCACAAATACAGAAAAGATGAGAGAATTTATCAACAGAAAGCCCCCACTCCAGGAAATACTAAGGGGGGTTTTCCAACCAGATTCAAAGAACAAAAGAAAACAACACCACAAGTAACAGCTCCACCAAGAACACAATAAAACCAAACTTAAACTGTGACAACAAAGGAAAAAAAGGGGGGAGAGGATGGAGATTAACAGTAGCAAAGGATGATGAAGTGCAGAAATACTTATAAGATAGGGTACTACAAAGAATATGGTAGGTACCCTTTTCATTACTTAATGGTAACCACCCTTAAAAAAACCACCACAAAAACACTTGACTTTAAAAAGGTAGCAACAGAGGAAAGAAGTATGGAACACAAACAAACAAAAACAAATGATAGAAAAACAAAAGAGAAGAATCAAACTAGATACAAAACTAACAGAAAGCAATTTATAAAATGGCAGTAGGGAACCCACAAGTGTCAATAATTACACTAAATGTAAATGGATTAAACTTACCAATAAAAAGACACAGAGTAGCAGAATGGATTAAAAAAGAAAATCCAACTATATGCTGCCTACAAGAAACACATCTAAGCAACAAGGATAAAAACAAATTCAAAGTGAAAGGCTGGAAAACAATACTCCAAGCAAACAACACCCAAAAAAAAGCAGGTGTAGCAATACTCATATCTAATAATGCTGACTACAAGACAGAAAAAGTACTCAGAGACAAAAATGGTCATTTCATAATGATTAAGGGGAAGTTGAATCAAGAAGACATAACAATCCTGAATATATATGCACCAAACCAAGGAGCACCAAAATATATAAGACAGCTACTTATTGACCTTAAAACAAAAACTAACAAAAATACAATCATACTTGGAGACCTCAATACACCGCTGACGGCTCTAGATCGGTCATCCAAACAGAGAATCAATAAAGATATAGTGGCCTTAAACGAAATACTAGAACACCTGGATATGATAGACATCTACAGGACACTTCATCCCAAAGCGACAGAGTATACATTTTGCTCTAGTGTACATGGAACATTCTCAAGAATTGACCATATGTTGGGCCACAAAGACAATATCAGCAAATTTAGAAAAATTGAAATTGTACCAAGCATATTTTCTGATCATAAAGCCTTGAAACTAAAATTCAACTGCAAAAAAGAGGGGGAAAAACCCACAAAAATGTGGAAACTAAACAACATACTTCTAAAAAATGAATGGGTCAAAGAAGAAATAAGTGCAAAAATCAAAAGGTATATACAGACAAATGAAAATGAAAATACGACATATCAGAATCTCTGGGATGCAGCAAAAGCAGTAATAAGAGGAAAGTTCATATCACTTCAGGCCTATATGAACAAACAAGAGAGAGCCGAAGTAAACCACTTAACTTCACACCTTAAGGAACTAGAAAAAGAAGAACAAAGACAACCCAAAACCAGCCGAAGAAAGGAGATAATAAAAATCAGAGCAGAAATAAATGAAATAGAGAACAGAAAAACTATAGAAAAAATCAATAAAACAAGGAGCTGGTTCTTTGAAAAGATCAACAAAATTGACAAACCCTTGGCAAGACTCACCAAGGAAAAAAGACACAGGACTCAAATAAATAAAATCCAAAATGAAAGAGGAGAGATCACCACAGACATCATAGAAATACAAAGAATTATTGTAGAATACTATGAAAAATTATATGCCACCAAATACAACAACCTAGAAGAAATGGATAAATTCCTAGAACAATACAACCTTCCTAGACTGAGTCATGAAGAAGCAGAAAGCCTAAACAGACCAATCAGCAGGGAGGAAATAGAAAAAACTATTAAAAATCTCCCCAAAAATAAAAGTCCAGGCCCAGACGGTTATACTAGTGAATTCTATCAAACATTCAAAGAAGACTTGGTTCCTATTCTACTCAAAGTCTTCCAAAAAATTGAAGAAGAAGCAATACTTCCAAACACATTTTATGAGGCCAACATAACCCTCATACCAAAACCTGGCAAGGATGGCACAAAGAAAGAAAACTACAGACCAATATCTCTAATGAATACAGATGCTAAAATACTAAACAAAATACTGGCAAACCGAATACAACAACATATTAAAAAAATAATACATCATGATCAAGTGGGATTCATCCCAGAATCTCAAGGATGGTTCAACATACGCAAAACGGTTAACGTAATACACCATATCAACAAAACAAAGAACAAAAACCACATGATCTTATCAATAGATGCAGAAAAGGCTTTTGATAAAATACAACACAATTTTATGTTTAAGACTCTCAACAAAATGGGTATAGAAGGAAAATATCTCAACATGATAAAGGCCATATATGATAAACCATCAGCCAACATCCTATTAAATGGCATAAAACTGAGGACTTTCTACCTTAAATCAGGAACAAGACAGGATTGTCCACTCTCTCCACTCTTATTCAACGTGGTGCTAGAAGTTCTGGCCAGAGCAATCAGACAAGACAAAGAAATAAAAGGCATCCATATCGGAAAAGAAGAAGTAAAGCTATCACTTTTTGCTGATGATATGATCCTATACATAGAAAACCCGAAGGACTCCACAAAAAGATTATTAGAAACAATAAACCAATACAGTAAGGTCGCATGATACAAAATTAACATACAAAAGTCCATAGCCTTTCTATATGCCAACAATGAAATATTAGAAAACGAACTCAAAAAAATAATCCCCTTCACGATTGCAACAAAAAAAATAAAATACCTAGGAATAAACATAACAAAGAACGTAAAGGACCTATATAATGAAAATTACAAAGCATTGTTAAGGGAAATCGAAAAAGATACAATGAGATGGAAAAATATTCCTTGTTCTTGGATAGGAAGAATAAATATAATCAAAATGGCCATATTACCCAAAGCAATATACAAATTTAATGCAATTCCCATCAAAATCCCTATGAGATTTTTTAAAGAAATGGAACAAAAAATCATCAGATTTATATGGAACTATAAAAAACCCCGACTAGCCAAAACAATCCTAAGGAAAAAGAATGAAGCTGGGGGCATTACAATACCTGACTTTAAACTATATTATAGGGCCACGATAATCAAAACAGCATGGTATTGGCAGAAAAATAGACACTCAGACCAATGGAACAGAATAGAAAGCCCAGAAATAAAACCACATATATATGGTCAAATAATCTTTGATAAAGGGGCCAACAACACACAATGGAGAAAAGAAAGCCTCTTCAACAAATGGTGTTGGGAAAACTGGAAAGCCACATGCAAAAGAATGAAACTCGACTACAGCCTGTCCCCGTGTACTAAAATTAATTCAAAATGGATCAAAGACCTAAATATAAGACCTGAAACAATAAAGTACATAGAAGAAGACATAGGTACTAAAATCATGGACCTGGGTTTTAAAGAACATTTTATGAACTTGACTCCAATGGCAAGAGAAGTGAAGGCAAACATAAATGAATGGGACTACATCAGAATTAAAAGTTTTTGCTCAGCAAGAGAAACTGATATCAAAATAAACAGACAGCCAACTATATGGGAACTGATATTTTCAAACGACAGCTCAGATAAGGGCCTAATATCCAAAATTTACAAAGAACTCATAAAACTCAACAACAAACAAACAAGCAATCCAATAAAAAAATGGGAAGAGGACATGAACAGACACTTCTCCCAGGAAGAGATACAAATGGCCAACAGATATATGAAAAGATGCTCAGCTTCATTAGTTATTAGAGAAATGCAAATCAAAACTACAATGAGATACCACCTCACCCCTGTTAGATTAGCTATTATCAACAAGACGGGTAATAGCAAATGTTGGAGAGGCTGCGGAGAAAAAGGAACCCTCATTCACTGTTGGTGGGACTGTAAAGTAGTACAACCATTATGGAGGAAAGTATGGTGGTTCCTCAAAAAACTGCAAATAGAACTACCTTATGACCCAGCAATCCCTCTACTGGGTATATACCTCAAAACCTCAGAAACATTGATACGTGAAGACACATGCAGCCCCATGTTCATTGCAGCACTGTTCACCGTGGCCAAGACATGGAAACAACCAAAAAGCCCTTCAATAGAAGACTGGATAAAGAAGATGTGGCACATATACACTATGGAATACTACTCAGCCATAAGAAATGATGACATCAGATCATTTACAGCAAAATGGTGGGATCTTGATAACATTATAAGGAGTGAAATAAGCAAATCAGAAAAAAACAAGAACTACATGATTCCATACATTGGTGAAACATAAAAATGAGACTAAGAGACATGGACAAGAGTGTGGTGGTTACCAAGGGTGGGGGGGGAGGGAGGACATGGGAGGGAGGGAGGGAGAGAGTTAGGGGTTGGGGGAGGGGCACAGAGAACTAGATAGAGGGTGACGGAGGACAATCTGACTTTGTGCGAGGGGTTTGCAACATAATTTGATGACAAAATAACCTAGACATGTTTTCTTTGAATATATGTACCCTGATTTATTAATGTCATCCCATTACCATTAATAAAAATTTATTAAAAAAAAAACAGGATAGATAGAGCTGAGGATCGAATCAGCGAGTTGGAGGACAACTGGAATGAAGGCATGAAAGCAGAGAAGAAAAGAGAAAAGAGACTCAAAAAGTCAGAGGAAACCCTTAGAGAGCTCCGTGACAACATGAAGAGAAATAACATCCACATCATAGGGGTTCCTGAAGAAGAAGAAAAAGAACAAGGGATAGAAACTTTGTTCAATCATATCATAGCTGAAAACTTCCCTAAATTAATGCAAGAGAAACTCTCACAAGTCCAAGAAGCACAGAGGACTCTATTAAAGAGAAACCCAAAGAAACCTACACCAAGACACATCATAATTAAAATACCAAAGTTAAGCAATAAAGAGAAAATATGAAAAGCTGCAAGAGAAAAAAAAGTTATCACCTACAAAGGAGCCCCCATAAGGATGACATCCAACTTCTCAACAGAAACACTTGAGGCCAGAAGGGAATGGCAAGAAATATTCAAAGTAATGCAGAACAACAACCTACAACCAAGACTACTTTATCCAGCAAGGCTATCATTTAAAATCGAAGGAGAAATAAAAAGCTTCCTAGATCAATAATACCTAGAAACAGGGCCCAGGAGTCTGCCTTTTAACAAAATCACCAAATAATTCTTATGCTCACATAGCCATGAAGACAATTATAGGCACAAATTCTACATGTTTGGTAAAGTTGCCTTTCTGATCAAAAGACAGAAGATGACTAATGCCTTGTGAACTTGAAGCATATATATATATATATATATATATATGCTTCATATATATATATATATATATATATATATATATATATATATATATATATATATAATTCAGGGCTGACCTACCTTTATTGAATTTGCTCCATTTCAAGTTATGCCAGAGTGGTTCCAAATCAGTGACTCGCCGTGCTGACTACAGGTTAGAATCGCCTGAGCAGCTTTAAAATTATAGATGCTAGAATCTCTCCCCCACACACACACATATGTTTAATTTGACTGGACTGAGATATGCCCTGAGCATCAAAATTTTTTAAATCTAATTGGGTAGTATTTTTTCTAAGGTTGAGAATCAGACTTGAATACAAACACATGGGTGACACAAGATTAATAAAATAAGCCCCTTCTCTAAGGAGGTTGCCTAAGTTTATCATATATCCCTGGCCACAAACTTGCAGACAATAGAAGCACACCCCTGAAAGAGGAGATGGCTGATGAATGCAGAATATGTGAGACTCAAATCTAATGGATGATTTTTATACAGTTTGAGACAACAAGCTAATGAGCTACAGAAAACAGATCACAAAAACTCCCAAAAGGCAGCTGGTCTTCTTCAGACTTGTTCCTCTTAAAAAGATTAATGTTAAATGTGCATTTCGGGAATCCAAAGTATATAGTTACTTCCAGTGACACAAATGGAAGGTGCCAAACCCACCTTGAGTCAGGTCCAAACATTGGCCACTTGGCCTGGGCCTGCTGCATGGACTTTGGCCATCCCCTGATTTCCTACTGGGCAAGCCCTTTGGATGGTCACCAAAAAGTCAGCTCATTTTCCCCTTCCAAATATATTAATATTTTACTCAGGCTAGTCACACCTGCAACAGTATACTCTGAGTTTCCATTTCCCAAATTACCTTTTTATCTCCCCACCACCACCTGTGGCAGCCAGGCTCATTGTGACCTCTTGAGAGAGACATCTTTGAACAGACTGACCATCATTATTCCTGACACAGTAGGACTTAGTGGACATAGAAACAGTATCTGAATCCCAACGCTACTTAGGGAAGTTACCTGACCTCTCCGAGCTTCATTTTCCTTCTCTTTGAAACAGGGTGGAGAGAGTTATCTTGGGGATTAAAATGTGACCTCTTACCCCCAAAGAGGTAAAACTTTCTTTCAGTAAGATTCAGCTTAAATATACCCCATCAGAAGGTCCTTTCTTGACTATTTAATCGCTCTCTCACACATCACTGTATTTTAATTCTCTGCATAGCACTAACTTTCTTTTTGTTTATTTATGAACTTGTTGACTATCTCCTCTTACTAGAATGAAAGCTTTAAAAAAGCGAGGACTCTGGGTATCTTATTCATTGCTCTATATTTAGCAGGTAGAATAATGCCTGACACGATTAAGTTCTCAATAAATATGAATTGACTCATATGTACAAAGAACCTACTACAGTGACAGACACTCAATAAATGGTAGTCATAATTATTATTATTATAACTAACTAGATTGACACAACACAAGAGTTCGATCAGAAAGTCTCACTATGTTCACAAACGAGGTATGGAGACTTCATGGGGGAGGAGCCATGACTGGTAGGACTAGTAATTAATTGGAGGCCAAGAAGGCACCAGGCAAAAAAAGAGAAAAACAAACAAAAAGACTTTTTTTTTATTATTTCTAGTATCAAATTTAATGCTACCTATTCTGTTTTCTCTAACGCTAATAAAGCAGTTTACTTGTAATTTTTAAATGAATTCTATCACAGACACAGAGGAGGCATAGAAGTTCTCTCTCTTCATCTTGCTTTTGTCCCTGCTTTACTGGAACTGATTCATGTTACTTGCTTCCGGCAGCCTAAACTAAGCTCAATGACTTTGCTTCCATCTCCCCTTGTGGCAAAGAACAGAGCCATAAATATGAGCCTAGACCAAAAGAAATAATTTTTTTCCTGAAGTTGATCTTCCACATCATAACATACACAGGGGCCACACGTTTTCACAAAAAACATAAGTTTGGGGCAGAAGCAGTTTGGTATTATTTTTGTCTGGAGATTGTTTTTGTTTTGTTTATAACTGTTATAATTAAAGAGGATAAAGCAGACAGTAGCATTATTATAGCTGTTACTGAATGTGTGGTCTACACATCACTGTCTTCAAGTCTTTTTCCTGTGTATCTAAAGAGGCTGGTAGAGTGAACTGCATTCTCAGGTTGACCATTTGTTTCTAAAACTCACAATTTTTTATAGCCAGTGCCATAAACCTTTAAGGAATGCAAATCTGGTTCTCTTTGCTTGTTCTGTGGTTCAAACCACTCTTGACATGGACAGATCTTTTTCAGCAAAGAGACACGGACCAGAACAAAAAAAAACACCACCAGTCATGGTCCTATCTGCAGCTATTATTTATAGAGCACATACTGTGGGCAAGGCTCTGGGCCACAGGCATCCATATGTGATCTCATAGTCAAACCTTCTTCTCCTGTTCTCTAATAGAAATATTAGACCTAGCATTATTCAAGGTTCTCTGCCTGAAAGTGTATTTTGTATAAAGAACTACCTTGTACACTGTGTATTAAGTATATGTGACTTATAACATCTTCCAAGTTGTGGCATGGACTAGAGAGATACATAGACCCAAGAAAAATTGACAAAAAGACAAAAACTCTATGAGCTCACTTATATGTGGGATCTAGAACAATGCAAACAAACACAAAATCCCGCACCAAATTCATAGATGCAGAGAATGGATTGGTGGTTGCCAGAAGCAGGTAGTGGGGGTAGGCGAAATGGGTAAAGGGGGTCAAAGAGTATAAACTCCAACTTAAAAAGTAAGTCCTGGGCATGAACAGACACTTCTCCCAGGAAGAGATACAAATGGCCAACAGATATATGAAAAGATGCTCAGCTTCATTAGTTATTAGAGAAATGCAAATCAAAACTACAATGAGATACCACCTCGCTCCTGTTAGATTAGCTATTATCAACAAGACGGGTAACAGCAAATGTTGGAGAGGCTGTGGAGAAAAAGGAACCCTCATTCACTGTTGGTGGGACTGTAAAGTAGTACAACCATTATGGAGGAAAGTATGGTGGTTCCTCAAAAAACTGAAAATAGAACTACCTTATGACCCAGCAATCCCTCTACTGGGTATATACCCCCAAACCTCAGAAACATTGATACGTGAAGACACATGTAGCCCCATGTTCATTGCAGCACTGTTCACAGTGGCCAAGACATGGAAACAACCAAAAAGCCCTTCAATAGAAGACTGAATAAAGAAGATGTGGCACATATACACTATGGAATACTACTCAGCCATAAGAAATGATGACATCAGATCATTTACAGCAAAATGGTGGGTCTTGATAACATTATAAGGAGTGAAATAAGTAAATCAGAAAAAAACAAGAACTACATGATTCCATACATTGGTGGAACATAAAAATGAGACTAAGAGACATGGACAAGAGTGTGGTGGTTACCAAGGGTGGGGGGGGAGGGAGGACATGGGAGGGAGGGAGGGAGGGAGGGAGGGAGAGAGTTAGGGGGAGGGGGAGGGGCACAGAGAACTAGATAGAGGGTGACGGAGGACAATCTGACTTTGGGCGAGGGGTTTGCAACATAATTTGATGACAAAATAACCTAGACATGTTTTCTTTGAATATATGTACCCTGATTTATTAATGTCATCCCATTACCATTAATAAAAATTTATTAAAAAAAAAAAAAAAAAGTAAGTCCTGGGGATGTAATGTACATTATGATGACTATATTTAGAATGCAGTATTATATATTTGAACGTTGCTAAGAGAGATTTTTAAAATTCTCATTGTAAGAAAAAGTTGTATAATTATGTATTTTGATGAATGTAAACCAAACTTATTGTGGGGCTGATTTTGCCATAGAAATATTAAATCATTATGTTAAATATCTGAAACTAATATATGTTATATGTCAATTATACCTCAATCAAAAAGGGGGAAAAGGTAATAAGAAATAAAGTCCAATAGGCAATTCCTAGGACAGAACTTCAAATTGTAAGGGCAAACTTCTTGGCATATGCCATGACATTTTGGACCCTAAGAATACTTTGGATTGTATTTTAATACTATCTCCTGAATTCTCCATCCCCACAGTGGGGAAATGAGAAGAATGGTTTCAACATGAAAGCCCTAAACTGAAGACTCTGGAGA
The DNA here is from genome assembly GCF_036850765.1 of Saccopteryx bilineata. Classification (NCBI taxonomy): domain Eukaryota; kingdom Metazoa; phylum Chordata; class Mammalia; order Chiroptera; family Emballonuridae; genus Saccopteryx; species Saccopteryx bilineata. The sequence continues at coordinate 71,614,454 of NC_089499.1, forward strand.
ACAAGATACAGATACATGTCTTTCTGTCTTTATAGCCCCAAGATTTCGCATAAAGCTGGGCATTTGATATGACAACAAAAATAACTGTTTATTGCACACTGGTTAGATTATGTAAACCAACTTTCGTTTATCACAAAATTCCCTAAACTTTTGCCTACGGGTATTGATTGTGCCTTAGCCCTCATCCACGCTTTTGTCGGGAAGAAGAACCACAGAGTAAAAGGAGTGTGGGTTTAAATCCTGCCTCTGCATCACAGTAACTGTGCATTCTTGGTTCAGTTATCGGGACTCTCTGAGTCAGTCTGCTCATTTATAAAAGGGTGAAAATAACTCCACTGGATTGTGAGAGTTACATTAAATGTACATCTGAAAACTTCTGACCTGATTATGTTTCTAGCAAGGCTTCGTCACCATAGCAGTGGGGGAGGGTCCCATTCCTCAGCTCTGCATTGCAGGAAGGGAAGAGCAAATGGTCAAACCTTCAACCCTGCTTTGAAAATATTTATTTTAAAGTTTTAAAAATCAGGGCTGGGTTTTAAGGAATGCCTAGGATGTCTGGATGCTTGGGTCTGATGAACTCACTGAGAGACACCTGGCTCTAAATTCTTATGAGGGGAGGCAACTTTAAAAACAAAGAGGCATACCACCTGCTGATTTCTTTGTTGGAAAACCAAGAATTATGTAACTCAAAATCATAAACAATCCTCATGCAAAATGAGAAGGCATAGAAGGGACAAGTTTAATCAAGTTCATGAGCATTTTGAGACTTGTAACCACAAAAGAAGCAGAGGTGAAGAAATCTTCAGTTGCAAGGCTGCTGTGTGCCAAGCAAGCCTCAGGATAAACAGGAGGTGATAGGATTGGTGTATGCAGCTCTGGCGAGATAGAGCAGAAGGGCAGTGCGGTGGGAAACCTGGACTGAAAATCCTTTGACCATTCGACAACTTCATTTATGGAAAATGATCTCAGGTCATTGATTTAGTGGCCAAGTAGCAGAAAGAGTTGCAGAGAACAATAATGTATTGGGGGTAATGATGTCATGATGTGAACTGTGGGCTGCTCTTCGCTGAGAGGGAAGGCAGGTGTATAAACATCAGTTATACCACACTTGATTTGGGCTGTGTTTTCTTTTGAAAGTTCTCATTTACCATCAGGACATCTTTCCTTCAGATTGGGAGTCAGCAAGCCTTTTTTGTAAAGGGCCAGATAGTAAATGTTTTTGGCTTTGCAAGCTATTAGGTCCCTGCTGAAACTACTCAATTCTGCTGTTTGTGTATGAACCCAACAATAGACAGTTCATAAATAAATAAACATGACTTCCTTCCAATAAAAACAGGTTTGTAAAATCAGGTTATGGGCCATACTTGGTCGATGGGACACAGTTTGCTGACCCCTGCTTTACACCAGTATACTCTATGTTAGTCATCACAGACCCCAAAGAACTCATATTACTAGCTGACATATTCTGCATGTTCAAGAAGAATTTAGTTGGGTTTTTCAATAGAATGGATTTGTATTGTGTATTTTAAATCAGTGACTTGCTCCAGAAATAGTCCTGCCCTAAAAATATCATAGTAAGATTATATCTTCTCTTCTTATACTTTTCCCTTGGGTGATTTTCAGGACTTTGCTGCAACTACCCTGTTCAACTTGTATCTCCAGTTTTGTTTTGTTTTTTTTGTATCTCCAGTTTTAATTCCATCTTTTAATAAATTCTCCAAGCTCCAGTAAACCTCCATCCAACCAAACAGTAGAAGCTCCTATTTGTTTGTTTGTTTTCAAACACTGGATAAGCAAAGACAAATGTGCTTAAAACTGTGTCTTAGCAATGTACACCTCAGAGTGCATTGTTACTCGTGTTCAGTGAATATTAGGTGAGCAAGTGAAAGAAGGAAATAGGGAGGGAGGGAGGATGGAGTAAGGGAGGGAGGGAAGGAAGAACATTAGCACTGAGTCAATGAGTTAACATGTCCACCAGATCAATATGTCTGGTTCTTTTGGAAGCATATTTGTAGACAAGGGCTTTCTGAATAAATGTATTCAAAATGTGTTTAAAAGACCCTTCAATAAGGAGAGAGTAGTTCTTCATTCATTTAGTCAGCAGATATTTATTAAGGAAAGTCTTTATACCATGACTTGAGGATATGGCAATGAACATACTGGACAGAATTTCTGCCCTCATTGAGCCTGTGTTCTATTGCCAGGGGCAGAATATAAATAAACAAGTCAATACACAATAAGATGCCAAGTGATAGGCTTCCTGGCTCGGCTATAACCATCAGCAGTTGGCACTGCTTCACCCTCAGCAATCTGCTAAAGGACCCATCAAAACCTGTGAGCCATTCCTCTCTTCCTCTGCTTTCCTCCTGTGGAGTGGACCTGCACAGTGGTCACCGGGTGGAGTAGGGACAGTAGGAGCAATGAGAACTGGGATCTGTTCCCAGGCACTGCAAAGAGCCCTCTTGCATCAGGCTGGGGGGGGGGGGCTTTTCTCCAACAGCGGTTTGCATTTTCCCAGGCTGGCAGGGAACTGTCAAATGTTGGTGGTAGCTTCAGTAACTAGAGCCAGGGAGCTGTCCTTGACACCTTGAAGTCCGTGCCATCTGGGGACTATATCAATAACAACAGCATAAACATGGCTGGTGCCTGTGGCAGCGACAGTCTGGGAGCATCTGCTTTTTCTCTCTCAAAACTCCATGCTACCAGCCTCAGCTCCCAACTGGATAAACAGAGAAGCAGCCAACACCAAGAGCAATAACCAAGGACGTTTTCTGCGGCGGCAGCCAAGACAGCCACTGCTTGTCCAGACTGAGCCTGCCTCAGCACCAAAGTCTCCAAGGAAAACTGACCAGTGTCAGGAGACTAAGCAGGAGGAGACCTAAGGAATAGACCTCATCTCACCCCCACTCCACCCCCACAGGGCAGGGAGTGACCATGGGCTGTGCCACTTCCTGCTAATAATCAACATCTCACCCCTGTACAAAAGTCTGTGCTTTCCAGAACACTCTCATTTAAAAAAGAAAGTCATCTTTTTTTCTTTTCCTGAAATTAGAAGTGGGGAGGCAGACAGACTTCCGTATGCACCTGACCGGGATCCACCCAGCACACCCACCAGGGAGCAATGCTCTGCCCATCTAGGGCGTTGCTCCGCTGCAGATAGAGCCATTCTAGCGCCTGAGGTGGAGGCCATGAGCCATCCTCAGCGCCGTAGCCAACTTTGCTCTAATGGGGCCTTGGCTGCAGGAGGGGAAGAGAGAGACAAAGAGGAAGGAGCAGGAAGAAGGGTGGAGAGGCAGATGGGCACTTCTCCTGTGTGCCCTGGCCAGGAATCAACCTGGGACTTCCACACGCTGGGTTGACACTCTACTGATGAGCCAACCAGCCAGGGTCAAAAAAGTCACCATTTGTTGAGGGTTTATGTAATGCCGGTGGCTGAGGCCAGGCAGGTTCACATTGGATTTGGGCAGATTATAGAGAAACTACAGAGCTGGAAAGGGTTGGACCATTTTGTTTAACAAAGTCTCACACAGTGGACAAGCACACAGGCAGGGGAAACCGCCTCTCAGGCAAACAAACAGCAAAGTGGCCCCTCACAGTGACGGGCAGGCAATTCACCATCTGCAATCACCCATCTCTCTCAAGGGCAAGCGCCCACAGCCTTACACAGGCCATGCACACGTACCTCTGCCAGGTGCTCACGCTCTAACCAGGCAGAGTGCAGGCAGCCGGCGCCCCGGCAAGGAGCCTCACTCAGCTGCCCCACAGTTTACTGTGTGCCAAGTGATTGCTGAGCAGTTTCTATCTACTATCTTCTTTCCTCCACTTGACCACTCTTTAAGAGATAGTTATCATAAAGCCCACTTTTTGGGTGAGGAAACTGAGCCTCAGGGCAGTAGAGTAAACTCATTGAAGGTCACAGACATAGAAAGGGATGGAACTGTTGTTACACAAGGTCATCTGACTTCTTCACATAATATTGCCATTTATCTCCATCTTCCATCGTTTAGCCCTCACCACTACCCTGTAAGATAAACAGATTGAGAATTACTTTCCTGTGCTGTCCAATACATAGATATTAGCCACATGTGGTTACTTAAATTAGAATTTATTAAAATTAAATAAAAATTTAAAATCAGTCCCTTTGTCACACTAACCAACGTTCAAGTGCTCCATAGCCGCCTGTGATAGTTCAAATAGTAAACATCTCTGTCTCTATGGAAGGTTCTGAGGAACAGCACCTAGAACTCAGAGATGCAGCTCAACTGCTTTGAGCTCTCTGCCAGGCATTGTGTTAGAAGGTGAGGTGATGAAAATGCGTTTGTCATTTCCTCAAGCAGGTTACACACCTTGGGGGCTATGATAGGTTAAACAACTTGCCGGGAGCACAGAGGCCAAAGCCCGGCTCACCTCCACCTCCTCCACCACATGGGCACACAGGCCTCTTCATAAAGAGAGAAGAATGAGGTGACCACAGGTGTCCACAATACTGGGTTTTCCTAGACACACTCTTGTACCAGGCTGTGGTCAATGGATGTTTTCTGAGAAAGTCTGTGTGAGAGACAGAAGCAAAGGGAAGAGAGGGTTTTGGAAGGAAACCCACATCAAGGTGGGCACAGAAGTGTCACCCCACAGCTGTTGGGAGGAGTGTTCTTGCAAACCCAGGAAGCCCAAGCAGATGGAAAGCTGCCTCTTCTTTTGTGGACCCTGTCTCTGGTGGGGCAAATACTCTTAAAAAATAAATCAAAAGCACACAACACTCCCACCCCTCCAAAAAATTTACAAAACAAATTGCTGCTGTACAGTCATAGGTCAAAGGGTAGCAGTTGAGAGCACAGAGCCTTAGTTCAAATTCCAGCTATGCTTCTTCCTAGCTGTGCAACTTTAAGTAAGTTATTCAACTTCTCTGAGCTTTAAGAAATCCATAGCTTCAAGGTCTCTGTTCATAAAATGGAAATAATAGTCCCTGTCTCTTGCAGTTCCTTGTGAGAGTTAAACATGAAACTTGTCACTGTTGTGCAATACCCACATGTACCAGAAACCTGAGAAGCAGTCAATAAATGGCAGCTTTTGGTTGCTAGAAACTATTTTACCTAGATGTATCAACAACTTTGATTTTTCTAGACCTGTAAATCTTAAACTGGTTTTACTTGTACTTCAATTTAATATTAATGGAAATACAGTGAATTGCATTTATTTGGTTATTTTATTCATATGCACACAGACCTCAGATATAATGCAGGTTCTGGTCCAGACCATCGCAATAAAGTGAGTCATAATCCTTTTGCTGGTGGAGGGTTTTGCCTTCAATTCATAAAAAAACACAACATCTGTGAACTGCAATAAAAGTATGCCTGTAGTTTATTTTTGTAGTTGGATGATAAAATTTTGACCAAAGAGATGATGAAAAACAACATAACAAATCACAGTAAATTGACTCAGCTTAGGGAGAGTCCGCCATGAAAGTAGTCATTCGTTCAGCAAACATGCACTGTACTCTCTTCCAAGTGCCGAGCAAAGGAGAGTAAGCCCAACCTAGAAAGCCTGATGTCCAGGAGGAGAGAAATGGCAGGAACACACACTCAAGGTACTCAAGCACCAGAGATATGAGCCCTGCAAGGGCCTCAAAGGACAGCCAAGTCACTTTTAGTTATTTAGGCACAGAAGAGTTTTCCTGAAACAGGAGAATTTCACCAGGCTCTGATGGAGGACTAAAAGCTTGACCAAGAGAAGGGGAGAGCACTCAAGAAGGGGAAGCAAGGGGAATGTGGGCTAGGTCAGCCCCTACAGGCTGGGGAAGGCAGGGCAGCTGCTGGCCAGGGAGGAGCAGGGCTGAGCCCAGGGTAGGGAGAGAGAGGTAGATCTGAATACCACTGAAGGGCTTAGACTTGACTCAACAGGGCAGTGGAGGATGAACATCTGTTGGTGTAAAGCAAGGAGAGAAACCAGGGACAAGGAGAATCAGTAAAGAAGCTGTTGCAATTTCACAGCTGAGATGTGAGATATAGTGAGGACGGGAGTACAGTGCAGTGCTGGGAAACCATTAGAAAATATATAGTGGCCCTGGCCGGTTGGCTCAGCGGTAGAGCATCGGCCTAGCGTGCAGAGGACCCGGGTTCGATTCCCGGCCAGGGCACACAGGAGAAGCGCCCATTTGCTTCTCCACCCCTCCGCCGTGCCTTCCTCTCTGTCTCTCTCTTCCCCTCCCGCAGCCAAGGCTCCACTGGAGCAGAGATGGCCCGGGCGCTGGGGATGGCTCTGTGGCCTCTGCCTCAGGCGCTAGAGTGGCTCTGGTCGCAATATGGCGACGCCCAGGATGGGCAGAGCATCGCCCCCTGGTGGGCAGAGCGTTGCCCCTGGTGGCCGTGCTGGGTGGATCCCGGTCGGGGGCATGCGGGAGTCTGTCTGACTGTCTCTCCCCGTTTCCAGCTTCAGAAAAATGGAAAAAAAAAAAAAAAAAAAAAAAAAAAAAAAGAAAATATATAGCATCAGCCGACCTGGAGATCTGCTATCCAACAGACACTGCGCTGTGCAGCTGTGAGCCTGGGTCAGGCGGCAGGGGGTAGGGGAACAGTGGCACCACTGACTGAACGGGGAAGTCAGGAGAAGGACTGAGACTTCACACTTGCCTGTGCAGTTACTGACATGACTGTCTGCGCAGCCAACCAAGCCTGACGCCATCACAGATAGGCTCTCCTTTCCACTCTTCCTTAAGCTATTGTATTAGTTAGCTATTTCTGCACAACAAATTATCCCAACACTTAAGCAGTGTAATAAAACAACCATTTGTTATCTCACACCATTTCTGAGGGTCAGGCATACAGTCTTGACTTTGTAGAGTGGTTGTGGCTCAGGGTCTCTCGTGAGGCAACAGTCAAGCTGTCAGTTGAGGTCAGTCATCTCCAGGCTCACAGGCAGAGTTGAGTCCACTCCCCAGCTCACTCACATTGTTGGAGAGCCTCACCTTCCCAGTGGCTGTTGCCTGGAGGTTCCAATCCCCTACCCCGGAGGGCAGCTCACATGTGGCACCTGGTTTTCCCCACAGCAAGTGATCCCAGAGACAGAGCTCAAGATGGAAGGCACAGTCTATTGTAACCTAACCGCAGGATGACTTCTAACCACTTGTACCACATGCATGGTCACGCTGACCACCCCTGGCACAGCGTGAGAGGAAACTATACAAGAGCATGACTATCAGAGGCAGGGACCATCTGGGGCTGTCTCCAGGGCTGCACAATAGCTCTGAAGCCTGCCAATCAGCCTCCACATGTCATGAAGTGTGCTCCATTCTCCATGTCCCGCCGCTACTCCAAGACAGAGTATTCACCCATAATCTGCTGTTGTTTCAGTCTACAGGTCATGCTATTTCTAGCTTCTCTGCCCACAGCCCCATCCTATATCACTGTGAGAGTGATCTCTCGAAACTGGAGATCTGCCTATCTTTTCACACACATCCCTCCTGCACCATCTGCTCGAGGTCAAGCTCCTCAGTATGGGTATGAGTCTCTTCTAATGCTCCAGCTGCATCCTCTGACACTCTCTGCCATGGACTTGACACTCATAAGTTAGGACTCTGTCTGCAATACCATCATGCTACACCCCATCCTGCCATTGCTATACTCCTCCCTCCGCCACACCCTCCTTCATCTCTCGCCACAGGACAGTGTCATGGCTGAGGGCACAGCCATGAGCCCCCACCATGGGCTCATACAGAATTCCACCACTCAGTGTATGGCTCAGCCAACTATTTACGTCCTACATGCCAGGTATTAGTCAAATTATTTATTTGCACAAATAAACTTATATATCAACACAATGACTTAAAGATAGATGATGATTATTATCACCATTGTGCAAGGCTCATAAAGTAAGAGCTATGAAAGTGTTTGTAATTATAACAATTCTTTGTTCAGGAGGAAATTGGATACTATCTCCTCCACTACACTACACCTCACCCTTCTAAAGACAGTGCTTCCCACTGCACGGGGGGGGGGGGGGGGGGGGGTCGCTCTAACTTGGTAGTTACCATTGTTTGGAAATGACTTCTTTGTGTGTCTGCCATTTTAGAAATCAGGGTACATGTCTCAGTCATCTGGGCCAGTTCCCTGCCCTAGCATCTCAGCCAATCCATGCTGGTGAAGCTGGACAGTTTGTGGTGCCTAATGAATATCCCTGTGAAGCTGCAGACAATTGCCAAATAAGGAAGGAAGAGAGAGAAGGGAAGCTGAAGATAGGGCCTTAAACAGAAAGAGAAAGAAGCGGCAGTGAAAATCTCTGCTTTGTTTTTTAGAGGAAGCAGCACTTTCCTTAATAAAACTGAAACAATGACTCTAAACCACTAATCTGGCATACTTATTTGAAATAGCTAGGCATAATCTCATCTAGTTGGTGGAATCAAATTGAGAACCCATTCTAAGTGTGACTCCTCCATGTTCTTGTCTCTAGGGAAGAATGACCATGTATGTGCACAAGCTCAGGTACAGCAACCAGAATAATCACACATGCAGGCTCGTTCCCAGAAGGCTCCTGTTTCCATCCCCTTCAGGAACCATGAGTCCATCTCACTGCTGCAGGTAGGCAGGCTGGTCCATGGGACCAGGATAAACGTCACATTGAACTGCAAAATCAACTAATGGAGGAAGTTTAAGAAAGTAATAGCTTTTACTATGATTTTTATTTTTTGGAGAGTTGCCTTTGTGAAAAAAATACCAAAACAGGGAGACTTCCAACTATTGTGAGTTTTACAAAATTTCTTTTGAGTCCTTTGCAAATGGTGGTTGTGATCCAAAAGGGCCATTCAAACCATTATCAGAAATAATATGGGAATTACAGTAATTTATCTTCAGTGTTCTCATTTCTGACCAGGCTAGCATCTCAGACACACCTCATGTTTTGTTGTGTGTTAAATCCATGCAAAAAAAATCAATCTCCCAAATTGGTCTTGCCAGGTATTTCTGAAAAATAGTTTCCATATGATAGCAGCTCTTGTCAATATCCTGCTAAAGAATATAAAACAGTTTTTAAAAGTTTAGACATCTCTGACTTTGTCTAGGGACTCCTTCAGTTTCCCTGCTTCCAGTGACATCTTTTTAAACATTTGCTTTCTCCAAATGACTTACGTGTTCTATATAACTCTACTAGTGATGCATCTTGGCGTGTTACTGTGGAAACTTTAAACCATTCCACATGTGTATGCGTTTGCCTCTCCAGGTAGATTTTGGAACTTACTTGAGAACTGTGGCTGAGTCTCCCGGGCTTCTTTCTCACTCTCTAATCCTTAGGAACACCTCAGTAGTGTTTACCGAGCAAGTACTCGATCATTCTTGACTGATTGATTTCCTAATTAAAAAATAGAAAACACTAAGAAGAAAAATTTTTAAAAACACAAAATATAAAATAAAAAGGACATAAAATAAAACTACAATTTATTAACTAGTATGCATCACGCATAGAATGAAACACTTTACACATGTTCTCTCTTTGGTCCTCACAACAGCCTTATGGGTGCTAGCCCCACTTTCCAGCTGTGGAAACTGAGGCTTAGCAAGAGTAGGTGACTTTTCTAAAGTCATGGCTAATGAGTGAGAGGCAGAGATGGGAGTCAGGTCTGGACTGTTTGACTTCAGATCCCACAACTACTTGTAACCACTCTTCTTTTCCATCCTTGTAACTAGCATCTTTGCAGATTGGGAAAGAAAGTGTGTTCTTTGGGCTAATGAACCTGATAAATCTGACAAGAGACATTGGGTAGGATGCTTTCTGTGACGTCTACTGGATTCCTTCTCTAGTATTCATTTCCAGAAGGTTCTTGTTTCCGTCCCCTTTAGAGCAGCACATGTGCCCCCTTGTTGCACACAGGCTGGCTGCTCTATGCAGCCATTTGTTAAGTAGGTCACCATCTAATACCTACTTCCTGCTCCGAGTGTGATCCTTGAACCAGGAGAGTCAGCCTCACTTAGGGTGTTAGATATGCAGAATCTCAGGTTTCCTCAGAGTTACTGAGTCAGAATCTACATTTTAACAATATCCCTGGGTGGCTGGTGTGCACGTGAAAGTTTGAGAAGCATTGCCTTACTTTTTGGTTGTCACATAAAATGGAACTTCTCTTTCCTGATGCTTCTGGTAAAGAAGTCGAGATGGTCAGCAGACTCAGGTGAGTAGAGCAATGTCTCCACACAGATCCTGGTGGTAGGGTGGCTTTCTCTCAGGGACACAACCGCTGCTACCAGGTGTTCCAGTCTAGTGTCTCAGCATCACTATTTCAAGTTAGCTGAAAGTTCTCTAAATATAGAGTTATGGTTTAAATTTAAAATGTAGAACCTGTTTAATGATAGTTTTTAAATTCATTGTACTCTCTAGAGCAGTGTTTCCCAACGTGGGGCCCACGCCCCACAGGGGGACAATTCGATAGTTAAGGGGGGCAATTTGAAAATGGACTCGACACGACTTTAACTCTTTCGCCCCGGGCCATTTAAATGCAATGCTAGATATCGGTGCCAAATTTAACAAAAAATGCAATTCTTAAATAACTGAGGTAAATAATTATTAAGCATAATTTCGTTTGATGAGACCAAAATATCAACTGGGTGATTGGCGTCGTCGAGTAAACTTCGACCTGGGTTCACTGCGGAGCGTGCCGTCTGCCGCTGGGAACCCCGGACGTTTTAAAAACTCGCTAAACAACGCAGTTATTCTCACCTAATTGGCCCATCGCAACTTCTGTAGTGTTTCACATCATTCAGTTGGTGTTAATTTGAAATAAGTGTCAGTCAAAACTTGTAAAAGCTCTTTGATTTAATAAATATACATATATATATTGTATAGATATAATTGGTAAGTATTTGATTTTATTTTTATCAATATTAAACTCTTTATTAAGTACTTCTTGCATCGGGGCTAGAAAGCACTAATATTTTATAAATATTATTGGGGCTATAATAGTGCATGCACGACAATTTTAATTTTAGAAGCATAACTTTCCAGAAAATTTTGTCAAGTGGAAAAAATATAGATACCTTTTGATTTGCGGTGGTAGTGTAGTAAATGTGTTATATACATTTAAATAAATATGAATTTTTAGTATACGTTTATGTCACATTGAATATATTTTAATATTAGTTTTTAATTGATCTTATTTTTATTTCTTATAGCCCATAGTAAAATGAGTGGTGCAAGCAAGAAAAAAACTCGTCAATATTCGGAGGAATATTTAAAATTTGGGTTCATACCCACTGGTTACGATGAGCGGATTCCTTTTTGTCTTTTATGCCAGCAATGCTTGAACAACGAATCAATGAAACGAGGTCATCTTGAGGCACATTTGAAGGCGAAACATAGTGCTCATATTAATTCAGATTTGAGTTACTTTAAAACTTTAAAGAAAATTTTTGAAAAAAATAACAACATTAAAGTCTCTATTTACTGCTCATACTTCAACTAATAATCGTGTTCTTGAGGCTAGTTATCAAATTTCTTTATTCATCATTAAAACTGGAGAAAATCACACTATAGGAGAGAATTTAATAAAACCATCAACATCAGCATTTCTTAAAACGGTTCTTGAAAAAGATGACAAAGATGTAAAAGCTATGCCACTCAGTAACAATTCTGTTAACAGAAGAATAGACAAAATGAGTGAGGATATTGAAAAACAACTTATTGAAAAGCTGAAAACAAGAAAATTTTCCTTGCAAATGGATGAATCAACTTTGAGAGACAGTGAGGCAGTATTGATAACTTACGTAAGATATATTGATAAAGGACATTTTGCTGAAGAAATGTTGTTCTGTAAAAGATTAGAAAGCACCACTACCTCCAAAGATATATATAATAAGCTAAAAAACTACTTAGATGTCAATGATATACCAATGGAAAATATAACATCTTGTGCTGCAGATGGTGCTCCCAATATGATGGGCAAGAAAAATGGCTGCTTAAAATTGATGAAAGATGCGAATTCAGAAATGAATCTTGTGCATTGTGTTATTCATAGGGAAAATATGGTAGCAAAAAACATCTCGCCTGTTCTGAATGAAGTATTACATACAGTAATAAAGTGTGTTAATGCTATTAAAGCTAGTGCCAAATGTGAGCATCTTTTCAAGCTATTTTGTGAAGAACAAAATGAAGACCATGTGAGACTTTTACTTCATACTGAAGTAAGATGGCTATCTAAAGGAAACTGTTTGAAAAGATTTATGGAACTGTTTGATACTCTTAGTGATTTTTTAAGCGACAAACCTGAAATGAAGTATCTGTTAACAATAGATGGTAAAGCATTTGTGAGTTAGCCGATATCTTTGAAAAACTAAATATATTAAATAAGCAACTTCAAGGAACAAATAAAACTCTTGTCGATGCAAAAGCAAAGATATTTGGTTTCATTACCAATATTGAGTTATGTCAGAAACATATTAACAACAAAAACTTGAAACAGTTTCATTGGCTCCAAAAATGTGAAGTAACTGATACCGCTTTACTTGTTATTGTCAATCATTTGAATATTCTATCGGCTGATTTAAAAGAAAGATTTTCTGATTTAAAACAAATTGATTTCCCAACATGGATGATGCAGCCAATGTTAGTGGATTTGTCTGATATATCAAATATGCAGTATCAAGAAGAACTAACAGAATTGCAAACTGATGAGTCAGTTAAAGCTTTTTTTTTAAATAAATGTTTATTAATGTTAATGGGATGACATTAATAAATCAGGGTACATATATTCAAAGAAAACATATCTAGGTTATCTTGTCATTAAATTATGTTGCATACCCCTCGCCCAGAGTCAGATTGTCCTCCGTCACCCTCTATCTAGTTTTCTCTGTGCCCCTCCCCCTCCCCCTAACTCTCTCCCTCCTTCCTTCCCACGTCCTCTCTCCCCCCCACCCCTAGTAACCACCACACTCTTGTCCATGTCTCTTAGTCTCGTTTTTATGTTCCACCAATGTATGGAATCATATAGTTCTTGTTTTTTTCTGATTTACTAATTTCACTCCGTATAATGTTATCAAGATCCCACCATTTTGCTGTAAATGATCTGATGTCATCATTTCTTATGGCTGAGTAGTATTCCATAGTGTATATGTGCCACATCTTCTTTATCCAGTCTTCTATTGAAGGGCTCTTTGGTTGTTTCCATGTCTTGGCCACTGTGAACAGTGCTGCAATGAACATGGGGCTACATGTATCTTTATGTATCAATGTTTCTGAGGTTTTGAGGTATATACCCAGTAGAGGGATTGCTGGGTCATAAGGTAGTTCTATTTGCAGTTTTTTGAGGAACCACCATACTTTCCTCCATAATGGTTGTACTACTTTACAGTCCCACCAACAGTGGATGAGAGTTCCCTTTTCTCCGCAGCCTCTCCAACATTTGCTATTACCCGTCTTGTTGATAATAGCTAATCTAACAGGGGTGAGGTGGTATCTCATTGTAGTTTTGATTTGCATTTCTCTAATAACTAATGAAGCTGAGCATCTTTTCATATATCCATTGGCCATTTGTATTTCTTCCTGGGAGAAGTGTCTGTTCATGTCCTCTTCCCATTTTTTTATTGGATTGTTTGTTTGTTTGTTGTTGAGTTTTATGAGTTCTTTGTAAATTTTGGATTTTAGGCCCTTATCTGAGCTGTTGTTTGAAAATAACATTTCCCATTTAGTTGGCTGTCTGTTTATTTTTATATCAGTTTCTCTTGCTGAGCAAAAACTTTTTACTCTGATGTAGTCCCATTCATTTATCTTTGCCTTCACTTCTCTGGCCATTGGAGTCAAGTTCATAAAAAGTTCTTTAAAACCCAGGTCCATGAGTTGAGTACCTATGTCTTCTTCTATGTACTTTAATGTTTCAGGTCTTATATTTAGGTCTTTGATCCATTTTAAATTAATTTTAGTACACGGGGACAAGCTGTAGTCGAGTTTCATTCTTTTGCATGTGGCTTTCCAGTTTTCCCAACACCATTTGTTGAAGAGGCTTTCTTTACTCCATTGTGTGTTGTTGGCCCCTTTATCAAAGATTATTTGACCATATATATGTGGTTTTATTTCTGGGCTTTCTATTCTTTTCCATTGGTCTGAGTGTCTATTTTTCTGCCAATACCATGTTGTTTTGATTATCGTGGCCCTATAATATATTTTAAAGTCAGGTATTGTAATGCCCCAGCTTCATTCTTTTTCCTTAGGATTGCTTTGGCTATTCAGGGTTTTTTAAACTTCCATATAAATCTGATGATTTTTTGCTCTATTTCTTTTAAAAATGTCATAGGAATTTTGATGGGAATTGCATTAAATTTGTATATTCCTTTGGGTAATATGGCCATTTTAATTATATTTATTCTTCCTATCCAAGAACAGGAAATATTTTTCCATCTCATTGTGTCTTTTTCTATTTCTCTTAACAATGCTTTGTAGTTTTTGTTATATAGGTCCTTTACATTCTTTGTTATGTTTATTCCTAGGTATTATTTTGTTGTTGTTGCAATCGTGAAGGGGATTATTTTTTTGAGTTCGTTTTCTAATATTTCATTGTTGGCATATAGAAAGGCTATGGACTTTTGTATGTTAATTTTGTATCCTGCGACCTTACTGTATTGGTTTATTATTTCCAGTAATCTTTTTGTGGAGTCCTTCGGGTTTTCGATGTATAGAATCATATCATCAGCAAAAAGTGATAGCTTTACTTCTTCTTTTCCGATATGGATGCCTTTTATTTCTTTGTCTTGTCTGATTGCTCTGGCCAGAACTTCTAGCACCATGTTAAATAAGAGTGGAGAGAGTGGACAATCCTGTCTTGTTCCTGATTTAAGGTAGAAAGTCCTCAGTTTTATGCCATTTAATATGATGTTGGCTGATGGTTTATCATATATGGCCTTTATCATGTTGAGATATTTTCCTTCTATACCCATTTTGTTGAGAGTCTTAAACATAAAATTGTGTTGTATTTTATCAAAAGCCTTTTCTGCATCTATTGATAAGATCATGTGGTTTTTGTTCTTTGTTTTGTTGATATGGTGTATTACGTTAACCGTTTTGCGTATGTTGAACCATCCTTGAGATTCTGGGATGAATCCCACTTGATCATGATGTATTATTTTTTAATATGTTGTTGTATTCGGTTTGCCAGTATTTTGTTTAGTATTTTAGCATCTGTATTCATTAGAGATATTGGTCTGTAGTTTTCTTTCTTTGTGCCATCCTTGCCAGGTTTTGGTATGAGGGTTATGTTGGCCTCATAAAATGTGTTTGGAAGTATTGCTTCTTCTTCAATTTTTTGGAAGACTTTGAGTAGAATAGGAACCAAGTCTTCTTTGAATGTTTGATAGAATTCACTAGTATAACCGTCTGGGCCTGGACTTTTATTTTTGGGGAGGTTTTTAATAGTTTTTTCTATTTCCTCCCTGCTGATTGGTCTGTTTAGGCTTTCTGCTTCTTCATGACTCAGTCTAGGAAGGTTGTATTGTTCTAGGAATTTATCCACTTCTTCTAGATTGTTGAATTTGGTGGCATATAGTTTTTCATAGTACTCTACAATAATTCTTTGTATATCTATGATGTCTGTGGTGATTTCTCCTCTCTCATTTTGGATTTTATTTATTTGAGTCCTGTGCCTTTTTTCCTTGGTGAGTCTTGCCAAGGGTTTATCAATTTTGTTAATCTTTTCAAAGAACCAGCTCCTTGTTTCATTGATTTTTTCTATAGTTTTTCTGTTCTCTATTTCATTTATTTCTGCTCTGATTTTTATTATCTCCTTTCTTCGGCTGGTTTTGGGTTGTCTTTGTTCTTCTTTTTCTAGTTCCTTAAGGTGTGAAGTTAAGTGGTTTACTTCGGCTCTCTCTTGTTTGTTCATATAGGCCTGAAGTGATATGAACTTTCCTCTTATTATTTCTTTTGCTGCATCCCAGAGATTCTGATGTGTCGTATTGTCATTTTCATTTGTCTGTATATATCTTTTGATCTCTGTGCTTATTTCTTCTTTGACCCATTCATTTTTTAGAAGTATGTTGTTTAGTTTCCACATTTTTGTGGGTTTTTCCCCCTCTTTTTTGCAGTTGAATTCTAGTTTAAACGCTTTATGATCAGAGAATATGCTTGGTACAATTTCAATTTTTCTAAATTTGCTGATATTGTCTTTGTGGCCCAACATATGGTCAATTCTTGAGAATGTTCCATGTACACTAGAGAAAAATGTATACTCTGTCACTTTGGGATGAAGTGTCCTATAGATGTCTATCATATCCAGGTGTTCTAGCATTTCATTTATGGCCAATATATCTTTATTGATTCTCTCTTTGGATGACTGATCTAGAGCCATCAGCGGTGTATTGAGGTCTCCAAGTGTGATTGTATTTTTGTCAGTTTTTGTTTTAAGGTCAATAAGTAGTTGTCTTATATATTTTGGTGCTCCTTGGTTTGGTGCATATATATTAAGGATTGTTATGTCTTCTTGATTCAGTGTCCCCTTAATCATTATAAAATGACCATTTTTGTCTCTGAGTACTTTTTCTGTCTTGTAGTCAGCAGTATTAGATATGAGTATTGCTACACCTGCTTTTTTTGGGGTGTTATTTGCTTGGAGTATTGTTTTCCAGCCTTTCACTTTGAATTTGTTTTTATCCTTGTTGCTTAGATGTGTTTCTTGTAGGCAGCATACAGTTGGATTTTCTTTTTTAATCCATTCTGCTACTCTGTGTCTTTTTATTGGTAAGTTTAATCCATTTACATTTAGTGTAATTATTGACACTTGTGGGTTCCCTACTGCCATTTTACAAATTGCTTTCTGTTAGTTTTGTATCTAGTTTGATTCTTCTCTTTTGTTTTTCTATCATTTGTTTTTGTTTGTTTGTGTTCCATACTTCTTTCCTCTGTTGCTACCTTTTTTAAGTCAAGTGTTTTTGTGGTGGTTTTTTCAAGGGTGGTTACCATTAAGTAATGAAAAGGGTACCTACCATATTCATTGTAGTACCCTATCTTATAAGTATTTCTGCACTTCATCGTCCTTTGCTACTGTTAATCTCCATCCTCTCCCCCCTTTTTTTCCTTTGTTGTCACAGTTTAAGTTTGGTTTTATTGTGTTCTTGGTGGAGCTGTTACTTGTGGTGTTGTTTTCTTTTGTTCTTTGAATCTGGTTGGAAAACCCCCCTTAGTATTTCCTGGAGTGGGGGCTTTCTGTTGATAAATTCTCTCATCTTTTCTGTATTTGTGAATGTTTTTATATCTCCTTCATACTTGAAGGATAGCTTTGATGGGTATCGTATTCTTGGCTGAAAGTTCCTCTCTTTCAGGGCTTTAAATATTGGGGTCCACTCTCTTCTAGCTTGTAGAGTTTCTGCTGAGAAATCTGATGATAATCTAATAGGCCTTCCTTTATATATTGTACTCTTCTTTTCCCTGGCTGCCTTGAGAATTTTTTCTTTGTCATTGGTTTGTGCCATCTTCATTATGATGTGCCTTGGAGTGGGTTTGTTGGGGTTAAGAAAACTCGGTGTTCTGTTTGCTTCTTGAATTTGAGGCTTTAGTTCTTTCCACAGGCTTGGGAAGTTCTCATCTATTATTTGTTTGAGTATATTCTCCATTCCATTTTCTTTCTCTTCTCTCTCTGATATACCTATTATTCTTATGTTATTCTTTCTGATGGAGTCAGACAATTCCTGTAGGGCTTTCTCATTTTTTATTATTTTTGAGTCTCTTTCTTCTTCTCTCTGTTGTGCCTCAAGTTGCTTTTCTTCTATTTCACTAATCCTACCTTCTATCTGGGCTGTTCTATTAGCTAAGCTTGTTATCCCGTTTTTCAGCTCGTGAATTGAGTTTTTCATTCTGTTTGATTTGTTTTTATAGTTTCAATTTCCTTGGTAATATATTCTTTGTGATCATTGAGTTGTTTTCTGAGCTCCCTAAATTGCCTTTCTGTGTTTTCTTGTATATCTCTGAGTGTTTTTAGGATTTCTATTTTAAATTCTCTGTCATTTAGCTCCAAGGTTTCCAATATGTTAAATCTTTTCTCCATAGATTTTTCCACATCTATTTGTGTTACCTCTCTATCTTTTGTATCCATAATATTTGATTTCCTTTTTCTTATTGGCATCTGAGGGTGGTCTTGTTGATAGCACTAATTAGAATTAATAAAGAATAAAAAGTAAAAAAAGAAAAAGAAAAAAAAGAAAAACACCCCACGAAAAAAAACAGTAATAATTTATTATTTCCCCCTTTTTTCTTTCTTCTCTTCCCCTCCTCTCCCCTCCTTAGGGAAATATCATGATGACCTGTGAATTATATTATGCTAAATGGAACAAAAACTGCCTATAACAGATGGCCTGATTTGGGGTGAAGAGTTCAAGGGGCAAAAAAGGGAGTAGGAACCTACTCAATGCAAAAAAAAGGAGAAAACCTTACACAAGTATAAAATGATTTGCTTGTAAGTGATGGTCGACTAAGAGATATAATGAGAGGGATAAGAGGGAAACAGAAAAAAGGAGAAAAATAATAATAATTAAAGAAGAAAAAAATAAGTAAAAATCTGTTGTATTAAGTGGAGCAAAGACTAAATACAATGGAAACCTTGGGTTGGGAGGAATGCTAATGAGTTAAAAAGCAAAGTAAAAAGTACCCAAAATGCCACAAAAACAAACAAACAAAAGAAAACCAAAAACAAAAGCAAAAAAAAACCCAAAAAAACTTGAGTCCCAAATTAAATAATTTGTTCGTGATTGAGGATTGAATGGGAGGAAATAAAAGGAGAAAAGAAAAAACGAATAGAAAGGGAGAAATAAGAAAAAGAGAAAAACGAAGGAAGAAAAAAAGGAAAAGAAAAAAAAGGGGGGGAGAGAGCGAGACTTAAGGGTTTTGGAGTGTAACCCTAAAGGAGAGTAAGGATGAAGAAAAGAAATAAAATGTAACACTCATGGGTAGTGTAGTTCAAGAAAAGGGAAGAATAAGATGGGCAGAGAATAAAAGGACCGAGGTGGAGGAAATAGAAATAATAATAATAAAGGCAATAAGATAGAAGAAACAAACAACAACAACGAAAAAATAGTGGAACAAGTTATAGAGTCTGTGGATTTTCCTTGATTTTGAGAGGTTAACTTCTTCCTTTTTCTTTTCTCTCCCTCTTCCTGGTCGGTGACTCTGTACCCCAGGCTCTGCCCCTGTGTCACGCTTAGGTAGGGATTTGCAGTTGATGGGATTCTATGGCAATGTCATATAATTGGCTTTAGTCTCGTTGGTAGTCATGGCTTGTTGGCGTTTGCAGGGTCCAACAATGAGAGAGTTTACTTTCCCAGAGTCTCTCTCCAATCTCCCCTTCCTGAATTAGCAGCCTGGTGATCCAGCTATGAGGCTGCCACTGCTTCTGCCTGGGGAGTAAGAGGCTCAAAGAGCTGGGAAATCCCCACTCTATCCCCACTCAGCGCAAGGCTCTGGGTAAGGCTCTGGCAGTCAGAGCCTCCAGCGTAATCAGGCGGGGCTGGGAGCCAATTGTTGTCAAGGTGACTGTTCAGCGCCTAGCATTTAGTTGGACCACTCAAGCCAGGCTTTCCACACTTTGTAGCCTGTTTTGGCTGGGAAGAAGAGGCACTAGTGGATGTTTGCTGTATAGATCTTAACAGCTGCCAAGTCTCTCTTGTTAGTGTATATCCCTGAATATGGAGGCTCTGTCAATCAGAAGTTGCCCCCGCCCCTTTAGCAAGAGGCACTAAAAAATATCACGCCTCTTGTCTTGGATCACTGAACTGAGAGAGATCTTATCAATTAGAGCCCCATGGGTGCGCAGATTTTGTGGGTTAAGCTAATTTCAGTGATTGGAACCGCAGCTGTGCTCCAGAAAGTATTTTAAGCTGCCTGCGCGCCCCTCCCCCAACACTTGATTGTTAGCTTGATTGGCTGGGTGAGGTGCCCCGCCCACTGAGAGAATCTCCAGAGTAGGGAAGATAGCTTTGGCGCCCTTCCCGCTTGCCTTGCTGCTGGTGGCTGGGGTGCACTGGGCGCGCAGGAGAATGGGGCACTCTGGGTGTGCGGCGAGTGGGGTGCTCTGGGCATGTGGGTGAGTGGGACGTTCAGGGCATGCGAGCGAATAGGGTGCTCTGAGAACGCCGGTGGCTGGGGACACTCGCTCGCAGTGCGCAAGGGAGCTCCATCTGCTACCGCATCGCGCACTCGGTTTCTCACGGCAGCCGGCGGCTGCTCGCAACACTCAGGCTGTTGCTTCCCAAGTGTGGGCAGGCAGGTGCACGCGTGGGTTGACTCACCACAGGCGTACTCCCTCCTCGGCTTGAATGAACGTCCGTGTGGTAGTTAGCTTCCTCTACACCCTCAGCTCTGACCCGTCTCTCAGATTCAAGTGATAACAGCTCTTTCACCTTCAGTGTGTGTGGAACTCCGGAATGCTCCAAGGATAAGTTTTTCTGTTTCTAGTTGATAAATTTGTTGAGATTTTGGGAGATCTGTCATATGCGCTGCTCACGGCGCCATTTCCGTGACATCACTCTAAAGCTTTATTTAATATCAAAGGAGCGATGGCATGGCTTTGTGAGGAAATAGAAATCAAATACCCAAATTCAACCAAATGTGAAAGAAAACTATTGCTACCATTTCCATCTTCATTTTTAGCTGAATGTGGATTTAGTGCTATAAATTATTTACTGGTAAAAAAAAAAGAAATCAGCTGGATATAACACAACGTGGAGACTTGAGACTACGCTAACCAAATTGGAACCTAATATAAAATCTCTGTGCAGCAAGCAGCAAGCACAAGGATCACACTAAATTAAAATAATAAATTAACAGAAAAATATGTATTAAAATTATTTGGAATTTAAATTTCTGTTTTTCATTATATGTTTTGAAATTTTATTTACTGTGTTTTGTTAACAATTTCATAGTGATTTCTTCCTAGAACCTATCATTTATGTTTATTAAGTGAACAAATCAATTTTTTAATGTTAAAAATTATGTATGTTACATGGGGGGGACATAAAAATTTTAGAAAGGTTAAGGTGGGGCATGGCACAAAAAAAGGTTGGGAAACACTGCTCTAGAGCTTGCCCCTAATGCCCATTTTTATGATATTTAAAATTAAGCTGTTAAATTCATGTGACATTTTAATCTAGCCAGTGATCAGCAAACTCATTACTCAACAGAGACAAATATCAACAGTACAATTGAAATTTCTTTTGAGAGCCAAATTTTTTAAACTTAAACTCTATAGGTAGGTACATTCCTTATCGAGGTAGCGCCCACATGTGGTATTTTGTGGAAGAGCCACATTCAAGGAGCCAAAGAGCTGCATGCAGCTCATGAGCCACAGTTTACCAACCAATGATAGCCTAATGTCAAAACATATTTTTGTTTTTTGTTGTTGTTTGGTTGGTTGGTTTTCTGTGTGTTGTGTTGTGTGTGTGTGTGTGTGTGTGTGTATGGCAAAGAGAGAGAGACAGAGAGAAGGACAGATAGACAGGAAGGGAGAGAGATGAGAAGCATCAATTCTTTGTTGCAGCACCTTAGTCATTCATTGATTGCTTTCTCATATGTGCCTTGACTAGGGGCTACAGCAGACTGAGTGACACCTTACTCAAGCCAGCAACCTTGGGATTCAAGCCAGCAACCTTTGGGTTCAAGACAGTGATCATGTATAGTGGCCTTAAACGAAATACTAGAACACCTGGATATGATAGACATCTACAGGACACTTCATCCCAAAGCGACAGAGTATACATTTTTCTCTAGTGTACATGGAACATTCTCAAGAATTGACCATATGTTGGGCCACAAAGACAATATCAGCAAATTTAGAAAAATTGAAATTGTACCAAGCATATTTTCTGATCATAAAGCCTTGAAACTAGAATTCAACTGCAAAAAACAGAGGGAAAAACCCACAAAAATGTGGAAACTAAACAACATACTTCTAAAAAATGAATGGGTCAAAGAAGAAATAAGTGCAGAAATCAAAAGATATATACAGACAAATGAAAATGAAAATACGACATATCAGAATCTCTGGGATGCAGCAAAAGCAGTAATAAGAGGAAAGTTCATATCACTTCAGGCCTATATGAACAAACAAGAGAGAGCCGAAGTAAACCACTTAACTTCACACCTTAAGGAACTAGAAAAAGAAGAACAAAGACAACCCAAAACCAGCCGAAGAAAGGAGATAATAAAAATCAGAGCAGAAATAAATGAAATAGAGAACAGAAAAACTATAGAAAAAAATCAATAAAACAAGGAGCTGGTTCTTTGAAAAGATCAACAAAATTGACAAACCCTTGGCAAGACTCACCAAGGAAAAAAGGCACAGGACTCAAATAAATAAAATCCAAAATGAAAGAGGAGAGATCACCACAGACATCATAGATATACAAAGAATTATTGTAGAATACTATGAAAAATTATATGCCACCAAATACAACAATCTAGAAGAAATGGATAAATTCCTAGAACAATACAACCTTCCTAGACTGAGTCATGAAGAAGCAGAAAGCCTAAACAGACCAATCAGCAGGGAGGAAATAGAAAAAACTATTAAAAACCTCCCCAAAAATAAAAGTCCAGGCCCAGACGGTTATACTAGTGAATTCTATCAAACATTCAAAGAAGACTTGGTTCCTATTCTACTCAAAGTCTTCCAAAAAATTGAAGAAGAAGCAATACTTCCAAACACATTTTATGAGGCCAACATAACCCTCATACCAAAACCTGGCAAGGATGGCACAAAGAAAGAAAACTACAGACCAATATCTCTAATGAATACAGATGCTAAAATACTAAACAAAATGCTGGCAAACCGAATACAACAACATATTAAAAAATAATACATCATGATCAAGTGGGATTCATCCCAGAATCTCAAGGATGGTTCAACATACGCAAAACGGTTAACGTAATACACCATATCAACAAAACAAAGAACAAAAACCACATGATCTTATCAATAGATGCAGAAAAGGCTTTTGATAAAATACAACACAATTTTATGTTTAAGACTCTCAACAAAATGGGTATAGAAGGAAAATATCTCAACATGATAAAGGCCATATATGATAAACCATCAGCCAACATCCTATTAAACGGCATAAAACTGAGGACTTTCTACCTTAAATCAGGAACAAGACAGGATTGTCCACTCTCTCCACTCTTATTCAACGTGGTGCTAGAAGTTCTGGCCAGAGCAATCAGACAAGACAAAGAAATAAAAGGCATCCATATCGGAAAAGAAGAAGTAAAGCTATCACTTTTTGCTGATGATATGATCCTATACATAGAAAACCCGAAGGACTCCACAAAAAGATTATTAGAAACAATAAACCAATACAGTAAGGTCACAGGATACAAAATTAACATACAAAAGTCCATAGCCTTTCTATATGCCAACAATGAAATATTAGAAAATGAACTCAAAAAAATAATCCCCTTCATGATTGCAACAAAAAAAATAAAATACCTAGGAATAAACATAACAAAGAACGTAAAGGACCTATATAATGAAAATTACAAAGCATTGTTAAGGGAAATCGAAAAAGATACAATGAGATGGAAAAATATTCCTTGTTCTTGGATAGGAAGAATAAATATAATCAAAATGGCCATATTACCCAAAGCAATATACAAATTTAATGCAATTCCCATCAAAATCCCTATGAGATTTTTTAAAGAAATGGAACAAAAAACCATTAGATTTATATGGAACTATAAAAAACCCCGAATAGCCAAAACAATCCTAAGGAAAAAGAATGAAGCTGGGGGCATTACAATACCTGACTTTAAACTATATTATAGGGCCATGATAATCAAAACAGCATGGTATTGGCAGAAAAATAGACACTCAGACCAATGGAACAGAATAGAAAGCCCAGAAATAAAACCACATATATATGGTCAAATAATCTTTGATAAAGGGGCCAACAACACACAATGGAGAAAAGAAAGCCTCTTCAACAAATGGTGTTGGGAAAACTGGAAAGCCACATGCAAAAGAATGAAACTCGACTACAGCCTGTCCCCGTGTACTAAAATTAATTCAAAATGGATCAAAGACCTAAATATAAGACCTGAAACAATAAAGTACATAGAAGAAGACATAGGTACTAAAATCATGGACCTGGGTTTTAAAGAACATTTTATGAACTTGACTCCAATGGCAAGAGAAGTGAAGGCAAAGATAAATGAATGGGACTACATCAGAATTAAAAGTTTTTGCTCAGCAAGAGAAACTGATATCAAAATAAACAGACAGCCAACTATATGGGAACTGATATTTTCAAACGACAGCTCAGATAAGGGCCTAATATCCAAAATTTACAAAGAACTCATAAAACTCAACAACAAACAAACAAACAATCCCATAAAAAAATGGGAAGAGGACATGAACAGACACTTCTCCCAGGAAGAGATACAAATGGCCAACAGATATATGAAAAGATGCTCAGCTTCATTAGTTATTAGAGAAATGCAAATCAAAACTACAATGAGATACCACCTCACTCCTATTAGATTAGCTATTATCAACAAGACAGGTAATAGCAAATGTTGGAGAGGCTGTGGAGAAAAAGGAACCCTCATTCACTGTTGGTGGGACTGTAAAGTAGTACAACCATTATGGAGGAAAGTATGATGGTTCCTCAAAAAACTGCAAATAGAACTACCTTATGACCCAGCAATCCCTCTACTGGGTATATACCCCAAAACCTCAGAAACATTGATACGTGAAGACACATGTAGCCCCATGTTCATTGCAGCACTGTTCACAGTGGCCAAGACATGGAAACAACCAAAAAGCCCTTCAATAGAAGACTGGATAAAGAAGATGTGGCACATATACACTATGGAATACTACTCAGCCATAAGAAATGATGACATCAGATCATTTACAGCAAAATGGTGGGATCTTGATAACATTATAAGGAGTGAAATAAGTAAATCAGAAAAAAACAAGAACTACATGATTCCATACATTGGTGGAACATAAAATGAGACTAAGAGACATGGACAAGAGTGTGGTGGTTACCAAGGGTGGGGGGGGAGGGAGGACATGGGAGGGAGGGAGGGAGGGAGGGAGAGAGTTAGGGGGAGGGGGAGGGGCACAGAGAACTAGATAGAGGGTGACGGAGGACAATCTGACTTTGGGCGAGGGGTTTGCAACATAATTTGATGACAAAATAACCTAGACATGTTTTCTTTGAATATATGTACCCTGAATTATTAATGTCATCCCATTACCATTAATAAAAATTTATTAAAAAAAAAAAAAAAAGACAGTGATCATGGGTTCATGTCTATGATCCCACACTCAAGCCAGTGACCCCATGCTCAAGCTGGTGAGCCTGCACTCAACCTGGCAACCTCAGGGTTTTGAACCTGGGTCCTCTGCATCCCAATCCAACACTCTATCCACAGTGCCACCACCTGGTCAGGCTCAAAACATAACTTTGTTAAAGGAGAGGTGAGTTGAGGATTATAGCTCCCTTTAAGATCTACATTAAGAAATGTTCACACAGATAGAAAATAGACTGACAGGGGAATTGAAGGGTTGGATGAAAAAGGTGACAGGATTAGCAAAAACAAAACAAACAAACAAAACTTCATAGACATAGAAAACAGAATGGTGATTACCAGAGAGAAAGGAGGTGAAGGAAGAGAAGAGGGTAAAGGGGGGAATAAATGGTGATGGAAGGAGACTTGATTTGGGGTGGGGAACACACAGTGCAGTGTACAGATGATAGAATTGCACCCTTGAAACCTATATAATTTTATTAACCAGTGTCACCTCAATAAATTCAGTAAAATTTTTTAAAATAAAATATATATATATATACTAAAAAGAGAAGAAAAAAATGTTCATACCACCAGCCTCCAGCACGTGCCAAATTGTATTGTTGCTCTGGGAAGTCGACTAGGATGGCCTCCTTATTTCTCTCTAACCTGTGAGAGCTATCCAGCTTGAACAAGCTTTGCACTTGCACTGGTTTGAATGTACTGTTTCTTTGTAAATAAGACTAGTGATTATTCTGCAGGGACTGAACATGTTTTGTTCCACAATTTAGACCCTGCTTCTCTTCAAAGAATACCTTTAAATTTAGTCTATTTCTCCATGTTTCAATTAAAGTATTTATAAAGGGGTATGGCAAACACAAAAGTGAGACATAAATAATTACTTCCAAAAAGAATATTCTCTGACTGGAAAGGTAAGATTGTACACAGGAAAAAATGGGAAAGAGTATAAATTAACCTATGCCATTTATCCAAAAGGTAGTGTGCTCAGGGAAATGCGTGTAGGGCCGTGGTCTGGGAAGGCCTCGCGGCACAGGGGAGACATGAAGACTGGGCAGGCAAAGAGCGAAGGAGAGGTTTCTCCAGAAGGAAAATATTCTGCACGAGGAAATAAGCACTAATGAGAGCGGGTCCTTGTTCACCACAGCCCGGCCTGGACTGGAGAAGTACCGACTGACACGTCCAGGCCTACTGTGTGCTTCTTCAGCTAAAATCCTAGGGCAAGCGCATTTAGTAAGCACATTCTCTGGAGGGTAAATAACAATTATATATAATTGTATACAGTATACCTACACATAACTATATAATTAATAAGTACATATTTATTAATATTATAAATCATAATTAATGATTACTTAATACATGAGTAATATAACTAATAACATTAATAATGTATTGATTCATGTTAATATATACTATATGATATAATTATATATCATATTTATATTTATATCATATAGGTATGAATATAATAATTTACAATTAGCATTTTTAAGGCCTCTCTATATACCATGAATGAATGCTTTGTATTGAATACTCACGGCAACTTAATGGAAGGATTCTCATCTCCATTTTATTGATAAGGCAGCAGCAGAGAGGTAGAAAACTTGAGAAAAGTCATATATGTAAGGAGCAATGCTTGTACATCGACAAAAATTGAATGCAAAACCCACATACTTAACACCACCTGATACTCCCCCGACATTCCACACGTTCCAGATTCATGAATACTGTATACACAGGCAAAACATGGCATTAGGATATTAGGACAGAAGAAAATATCTCTAAACAATATCCATTCTGTGTGGGAAGAGAAGGTCTTATGTACAAAACTGAAACTATTGCAACAAAATCATGTGACTATAACCTCTTTCTCAAGTCCTGCACGTACACACACCACAGACACACACACACACACACAAGCATGAGGGTGAGGTTACTTGGGTAAGACTTTGCAGAATTGATCATTTTGAAGGCTCTACTATTTTAGGCCCAAGTACTATGCCAACAAGATTATATACGGCTGTGTGGCTGCATAGGGCCCAAACATCCTTTCCCCAGATGGCCAAAAACACAAGGCCTCGACTGAGAAAGACCTGAGTCATGTGGGCAATAGCATCCATTTCATTTTTTTAGTAGGATTTCCTGAGTGTGTGTTTGAATACCTCTCACTTGTTTTTGGAGCTAATAGGAGGCAGACTACCAAAACTGATGAAAAGGATAAAGAGGCACACCCTGAAACCTGGGTCTGAGAACTGGTCCTGCCACGGGCTCCTGAGACTGGCTGCTCACGTGACTCAGCTGTGCTCTCTTCTTGTGGCCCCAGCAGCGGCATGGGCACAGCAGGGGACTTGTCCGAACTGCAGGGCCTCAGCCACACCCCGACTGGCTGAAGAGGAATCTCCAGGGGCAGGGACCGGCAATCTGGGTTTTAACAAGCTTTCCTGGTTTAAGAAGCATTGCTGAACCTCGGCTCCTCGTAAAAGGGGGAAAATGTAATGATGGCATCCTTTCAGCAGTTTTGTTGTGAAGATTGAGATCATGAACACAGAGTGCTTAATAATTATTACCTTTCATGACTTTATTTTATTTGTTTCTTCTTTACTAAGTAAAAGTAAAAAACTGGAACCCCATGCAGCTAATTCTGTCTGCCTTAGGTCTCAGCTGGAAATTAGTTCTTAGTTGGTGATGAAGGCTTGTCTGAGATCACCTAACGTTACTAAGAAAACCTGAACTGCATAAACTGGTTTCTGCTGTGGCCTTTCTTGGGCTCCTATTTAAAAATAGAGGAGGTCTGTGGCTGAGTGCTTTAGGCCACAAAGCAGTGCAGAGGCTCCGCAGAGCAGCTCTGATGAACATGTGTTTCAAATTGCAAAACACCCTTGACTGGAGCAGTTTAACTGGACAGTTTAGAAAACCACCCCCAGGTTCTCACATCTGGGAACACAAACACTTGTGAAGTGAACTGCTTCTTCCCAGGATAACGTGGCCCTGCTGAAACTCCCTGTGAAGGGCCCACATGCAGCACAGGCTGAGCCAAGTCCTGGTAAAACCCGGCTTAAACCCTGTCACTGGTTCCAGACCATCTGAATCCATGCTAACTTCCATGCAGCTTTTGGTTAGCACTTATTTAAATGGGCTTGAGCAGCTATCTGGCTTATAGACTTCTTCTCATTTGCTCTTTCTCTCTTGGAAAAAGGTCAGCAAATGTTTCTGTAAAGGACCATACAGTAAATATTTCAGGCTTTGCTGGCCAGAGGATTTCTGTCACAAGTACAGAGCTGTGTTGTTATAACTCAAAAGCAGCCACAGAGACAATGCGTAACCAAATGAGTATGGCTGTCTGTGTCCCAATGAAACTTCATTTACAAAAACAGATCAGATAGCAAACCAGATTTGCTGATCTCTGACTTAGATTCTCAAAATGTCTCATGAAAAGTACCTAGATGACCAGGCAGAAGAATAATTCAGCATCCACAGGTAAAGTTCTGGCTCAGAAGTAGTCCCTGGCCTGAGCTCAGCCTTGCCTTGGCTAATCGAAGATGAACAACACTAACTGTTTCTACAGACTAGCGGGGCCAAGCCCCATTCTGAAGCTGTTCTACTCCCACTGGTGGGAAACCACCATCTCTTCGTTTAAAAACTTTTAATCTAGGAGTTGCCCCACAGTCTGGAACCAAGGAAAGCAAGTTGCAAGTCTGAACCAAGGAAGTCTTCCTGTAGGTGATGAGAAAGGGATGGAAATGCTGATCTGCGATGAGGTTGGAGGCCAGTGCGTGGACTTCAACCAGACAATTGGAGTGAGGGCCGCTGTCTTACCTTTGTAATCATTCAGGGTACATAACTCCTGATGTTTAGAAAGGACTAACTGGTCCCTCTGCAAAGAAGTAACCCAGGGGCTGTGCATGTACTAAATGACACTGTGTCCTAGAAATTCTAAAGTAGTGATATGAAGCTCTACATGAGAGCCCAGCAGAAGACACCAGGTGACAGACAGTGTGACCTAAGTTGTCGTTCATTGACAGAGTGTCTGCCATTCCAGGTGTGGTTTGAGACTCAGCCTTGTCAGATTGATTCATTCCAAATTTAGAATTAGCTTGGTTCCAAAGTAGCCATTTACGCAGATGTCACAGCTCGATTGTCCAACAGCCATTCCAGTTGGCACTTCTTCTCCTTAAACAAGAGCCCCTAATTCTGTTGAGGTATCCACATGCAGCAAAGATAAATCTTACTTGGTTTAATTCAATCCTGATCAGCCGTATCAGTCAGTGATTGGTTTATGGATGAGCATGTAATCCATCACCACCTAATGAATAATAAAGGAAAATCTGTAGTTGGTACCCACCCAGATCACATTGCTAAAGGTTTGCTGTCATTTGGTTCTATTAGAAGTTGTGATTTGTTATTCAAGGATCTATTTCCTCCAGTAGACTGGAAGCCATAATAGGGCAGGGTCTATGACTTAGGTGTATCAACCCCCTCCAATAAATCATAATCAAGGTTTATTGAATCTAATTGCCTGTCCCATTGCACTTTATAGAACTTGAACTTATTTTAGAGTGTTTTGTCTTCTTTGATCTTTTCAGTACCCCCATAAAGTCTGTGGAGGTCAGGAGAGAGCAAAAGCTTCTCAGAGACAGCTATGGCGGAGCCATTAGGGTTGGACCCAGGCTGCTTCTCTCTTGATCCAGAAGAATGTTTTTTTGCTATATCAGGCAGATTTGCCCCATAATAAGTGCTTCCCTCACTAAAAGTTTGTATGTTCACTCATTTTCAGTGAAGTTCCAGTTTGATGAAACTTAAAAAAAATCCACATAGTTATTGCCAGAAGTATTGTAGTGGTGAAAACAGCCCATCAAGTTCCTTTTCCTGAGAGGAGCAAAGTGGCCCTGTGCAGATAGCAGGTTAAGGCCAGGAAGGCCTCTCTGTTAGTCTGAGAAACACTCGCAGTCCGTGTCTCCCAGTCTGCAAAGTTCATAGCATTCTTCAGGCTGGAAGACAAATCTGTGTAGGAACTTTATTAATTCACAGAACTACCTGCCATAATAGATAAACCTGAACATCTCAGTGGCTCAGCTCAATAACTTTTTTCTTAAGATTAACTTTGAGAAGAACTGTATCCAGAGGTAGATTAAGGTCGGTTGAGGCCCCTTAAAAATAAAAGAGAGACATGGAAAATAAAAATACATGTTAACTATATTTTTAAATAAATTAAAAGTATTATGTATTTTTAATGTTAAAATTGCACATATGAAACCAAACTTGGTGTCCTTAGAAAAAAGTGTAAAGTTGGGGTTTTGTGGGGCCCTTCAGAAGTCAGGACCCAGGGTGTGTGCCCAGTGCGCCCGCCATTTAATCCGCCTCTGACTGTATTAGAAATCCCAGCTCTTTCTTTCTTGTGAGTCCATCATCCCTGGTGGGCCCTGTCAGGTCTTCTGAGTCTAGCGGACAGAGGAAACATTCAAGGAGCTTTCCACGGACCTCACTTTGCCCATGTGACATTGGGCAGGACTCGGTCAAATGGCCGCACTTGTCTGCATGTGCAGACGTGAAATGTGTATTACCCATGTGCCCAGAAAGATTGCTGAATGAATTCAGTAGACCAGTGGTCATCTCTCACTTAGGAACCAAGGGAATCTCAAGAAAAAAGTGGTGATACCCTTTACCTTCTGAGGTTCAACCTTGTACAGTATTTCTGATGAACTAAGATCAGTGGAAGTTAGAGTACCTAGAGGCGAACTTACTGTAAAGGATGGGATAGACTCACCTGTCGATTCTCCTCTAAGCCAGGATCAAGTTTTCCATGGAGGAAGATTAGTTCCAAACATGATATATGGCTGAAGTTAGAAATCCTCTTTATTCAAATGGGTGAGTGCCCATATAGTAAAAGAACTATGTACTAAAAAATTATATATATTGTTGGGAGCCCATACCCCAATATAATACTGTATAACACCATAAAGTAACTCATTCACTTATTTATTCATTCATTCATTCATTCAAGAAAGCTTCTGTGTGCCCTGCACACTCTAGGCACTGGGACACAACTATCTCTGCACTCATGGACCTACCTTAGTTTCCAGAAAAAAGGAGAAAAGAAAAAGAATAATATAATTTCAAGTAATCATAAGTGCCAGTGGTTCTCTCAATTGGATAAAATAGGATATGTTAAATGTAACAAATGGAGAGAAGGGCTTCATTTCCCCATTTCTAAAACCCAATAATACTGCTACTGGGCCACTAGGGCATATATGCTTTGATAACCAAAAAATTTTCTTCAATGGTTCAAGACAATTCCACATTTCTGGACCTCTTGCTTTCAAGAGCCATATTATGTGATAACAAGGACAAAAACAGTAGCACAATAGGAGCTTCATGTTCAGACTAATGATATCCTGCAAGGTTTTCTGTGTAGAGACACTATTCAAGAATGACCCTTATGCCAACATACACCTCCGGGATCCTAAGACTTACTCCAAGAAGAAGAACCCATCAGAAATGTTCTGATGAGGAATGGGGCTTCAGAACTGTGCAACTGGACTAGTAAGAAGAACATGGCCTGACAAGTGAAGAAAAGCATATCAATTCCACCTTCATTCCTCAATTATTAATTAAACATTGTCTGTGTGTCAGATTATGTGTTAAAACTTAGAAGATAAGGAGAGCAGATGTGATATGTTCCTTGACTTGTTAGGTTTTAGCCTAAAGAAAAACTGAGAGAACTGGACAGAAAAATCAAAGCTAGCCACACACAAGGTTTTGTGCTCAGACTACATATGAAGAACTTTACCCAATTCTATAAACGGGGGGGCAGGCCTCTTGTGCTGCTGGTTATGTCTCTGCTAGAATACATGGGAACATTTTGTTCCCACCACACTCCTCCCTGAAGGAACATGGACTTTCTCTTCCTATTCACGAGTGTGCAGGGGCTGCCCTTGTCGGAGACTCAGCCTTGCTCCACCTCATGACGAGGCAGCTGTGGGAGTCTTCCAGGGCAGTATCCTTACCTCTTCTTGGGATCCAACCCCAACATGTGTGTTCTGATCCTGGTCCTCCCGGGTCACTCTGCAGCTGCCAGAAACCATTGGTCCCTGGTGTGTGTCGTTCCTCCAAAGTCAGCTTTGTCATTACACAGATGTGTCAGGGGCCACGTCTGAACACTCTGCCAAAACAACCAGTGCACAGGCACATTTGGTCAGTCTGGCCTGTCAGAAGGCCAGAAAATAAGATATTTGTTTGATTGGATTCGTGTAGGGGTTGGTTGGCTTTATTTTTAGCTGAATTTGGTCTTGTTAGTTCATGTATCCAGGCACACTTCACATCTCCTAGGGTTACAAGAACTCACAGAATCAACAGCTACCACAACAAAAATGTATGCTTCCCCCCAAGATCTTCAGCTTATCTCCATAACTATTCAGGAAAGCCTTGAGGGCAAGAACTATGTCATCTTCTCCACTACACAGAGTGTTTAATATTTGTGTCAGTCAGGATCTTGCCAGGAAAGAGGTGGCCTACACAAATGGAATCATTTGAAGAGAGACACAGAGGGACAGTTTACAAAGGCAGATGTAGAGAAATTTCAGGATACAGGGCAGCAACAAGAGAATTATCACTAGGCCTGAAAGGACATGAGGATGAAGTGGATCAGAAAGATAGACAGCCAGATAGCTACCTTTGTCCAAGGACTACATCCACTATGTGTCAAATTCATAGAATGAGAGCTGGGGACTAGAACTTAACCTCATTCTCCTCCCTCCCTCTGAGGGACCCTATTGGTTTGATTCACCTAGAAAGCCTGGGAATAGTAACTCATACCTGTCAGCCTCCTGGAACACAGAAGAATCTAGAAGGGTGTCTAAAAGATTGCTTAACTACTCAAGTCAAGCAGACTCTTGAGCTTGGGGAAATTTGAAAGCATCAAACCCTCTGGGATTGTAATGTAGGAGGTCCAGACCTGGAAAATAGGCCTGGTATTGTTGCGGGATTCCAAAGAAACCACAAGGAGGACCAGATGGAGCAGACATAGCTTTTATTACTTACACTCAGGGCAGCACTGATGGTGGAAGGACAGTGAAATCTCTGTGCCCGGGAGAGAGGGCCCACAGTTTGTACAGCTAAGCCCTGGGCAGTTGCGCAAGTGAAACTGTCTATAGGCAACAGGCAAGCAATCAGATGAGTGGAGGGGGGTGTTGGGGAACTGGAGGTGGGGGGGAGAGGTACAACATATATGGACAGTTCTGTGCTGTTTCTCCTGATAATATCTGGTGACTCAGTGCCTTTGTCCTTAGTAAAACCCGGGTGCAGTCTTATTATTCTCTCTTCCATGGTTGCAGCCAAGGCCCATGACCATTGCACCAGGCCTGGGGAAAGGGAAGGGCCATGTCCAGCATCAACCCTACAGGGATGCATGAAACTTCTTTCAAATATCCTCGCAAGTGGCTGTTCAACCTCCTCTTAAATACCTTTGTTTACAGGGAGATCACTACATGTCAGAGCCTCCACAACCCAGCTCCCTTTAAGCTCCTAGTTTTGTCCTAGTTAGTAGAACTAGTCCCGTTCACCAGGATGAACTCTTGAGCCTTAAAATTCTACATTTAGTGCATGGACAACCACCACCATTAACAGATATGGAGTCAGGAGAGACATTACAAAGCTTGAGCCTATCTCCTAGGCAAAGGCAGACGAGAACTCAGTCTGGAGAGGTGGGGCCATTATCCATCTCAATGCATCTAAAACCCAGAGCATCCTCAAAAATGAAGGTATGACTATGAGATCCCTGAGAACCAGAACTGGGACCCTGTAGGCAGATTTAATTCAATTTAAAGCCACATGCTCCCCCAGAAAGATAGAAGAAAGCAAATGCAGTGACCACCAGCAGCTGGCATAATTAATGAAAACCCCGCAGTGAAAATACCCTTTGCCAGTACCGAGGACCACACTGCGACCAGTCAGTTATATTTCATATTTTTTAAAAATCCAGCTTACAGAAAGCATTCTGCATGGAAAGGGCTGACTCGTTTGCAGGAACCCGTGTAAAACTTAGACAGTAGTTTATTTGTTAGCCGGTCACACAAGAGAAATGGAGGCGAGGTTTGTTTTCTGTAGCAGTGGGCACATGAAGCCAGCTGGCAATGTGCCTGCAACAAATAACCAAGAAACAACCAGATCTGTGTGAGACTTGGTGAGAAGGCTGAGAGCTGGTGGGCCAGGGAAGGGGGCTTCAGAGAAAGACCAAAAGGCATGCAGAGGGACAGAAGGTTTTCGAGTTCTGCTGGTAAACTCACGGCATAAAAGCAAGAATGGATTGGCTCCCTGTTTTCAACTGTTACCACATCGGCAGTCCAACAGGAGCCCTGAATTTGGTCCTATTTCCTTTTCACCAGCTTTAAAAGTTAAAATTAAATAAATTAAATTTAGTTAGTTCCATTTCTTATGCTCTTATTTGGCAGCTTCAAACATAGAAATATCAAGTTAGGAAGATAAAGAAGTAGGATTTAGTGAGTACACTTCTGTTTATGGCATAAACTCAAATGCCACAGCAAACTTGGGAGAGAGGCATTTTTATAAATCCAGTGTTTTTAAACCATGTAAATATTTTCAAATATACATTCAAGGAAATTCACATTTTTTTTCTTTTTGTACAGTTGGTTTTGAGTTTTCATAAATGCACCAAGTTGTGTAACCACCACAATAAAGACACAGAAGAGTTCTGTCACCTCAAACTTTCCCTTTTGCTAAACCTTTGTAGTCAAAGCCTGCCCCCTCCGAACTCTAACCCCTAGGAAGCACTGCTTCTCTGTCTCTATAGTTTTCTCTCTTCTAAATGTCATAGAAATAAAACTGTATAGCATATAGCATTTTGAGTGTATACTAGTCACGTTTTATGAATAAGTCAAAGCGAGCTACTGTAGGTTGCCCAGGATCACCCAGCGAGAAAAGCAGAGCAGAGATTGAAGTGCAAGCCTGCTGATTCCAAATCTTATCCTTTCTCCCCCGTCCTAGACTGGAACCCTCTCTCATTTCAGTTTCCTCCTCTCTCTCATTGAGATTGGAGGCAGGGGAACTAGGAAATTATGGATTTACAAGTTAACATTGCTTACTGTTTCTGCCAGTGTTTGTCCCTGGAGAATACTGGGTTCTCCAAATCACCCTGATGAACTTGATGGCATACGTTCGAACTTGGCCATAATCAATCTGTTTAAAGAAATACACACACACACACACACACACACACATACACACACACACACACACATACACACACACACATACACACACACACACACACTCCTGCTAATTATAGAAGAATCATCTCAGGAGGTTAAAGAATCTCCTGGGATCACCATTTTTCTCAAAAGAGTCAAAGCCACAGATTTATTAAATGGGATTTTGGTTGTGCAGGGGTGTTTTGGTCATCTGAAGGGATTTTTCTTTCTCGAGACATGAAAGTAACTGCTATGAAATAAAATTTGACTTGACTATTATGTCACAAGAAGTAAACATCATCTGCTGGTCGGATGGCATGGAATCCTCCTCTAAATGGCTCTGCCAAAGGTTTTGAACATTAGCTTCCAACCATCAGAGTGTGTAGAGAAACACAGGGACAGCCCCACAAGGCAGACCCCACTCTCGGTGAAGAGACCCGCAGAGCCATGGTTTTCTTGCAGCTTTCACAGCATGACATCGTTCCTTCCCCTATCCTTGCTCCTTGGGAAGGGTGGCGAAGGGAAGGGCTGGTGTTCTTTGTTACTGCTTGTGGGTGTGCTCTTACAGGTTCATCCATCAAAGGCTCCTGAGGGACCCCAAAGTCTTGCTCTGCTCCAGTGTCTCCCAATGGACAGACAATGCATGATGTACGCAGTTTTAACATCTTTAGTAGAGATATTTCCAAAGTAAAAAAAAATAGTTGAAATTTATTTTAATAAATTATTTTAAAGCAATATATTTAAAATAGATCATCGATATACCATTATTAATTAGATATTTTCATTCTTATTCTTATATTGTCTTCCAAATCCAGTGTGTGTTTTATACCCACAGCACATCTCAACTTGGACCAGCCACATGTCAAGTGCTTTGTGACTTGGGATTGGTGACTAATGTACTGGAGAATGCAATTTTAGAGGCAGAGGTAAATTCAGATTCTGTCTGAGCCTCTTATAGCCCTGTGACCTTGGACAAATTATTTCAACTCCTGTACCTTGGTTTTCTCAGTAAAAAAAAAAAAAAATGAGCCCTGGCCGGTTGGCTCAGCGGTAGAGCGTCGGCCTAGCGTGCGGAGGACCCGGGTTCGATTCCCGGCCAGGGCACATAGGAGAAGCACCCATTTGCTTCTCCACCCCTCCGCCGCGCCTTCCTCTCTGTCTCTCTCTTCCCCTCCCGCAGCCAAGGCTCCATTGGAGCAAAAGATGGCCCGGGCGCTGGGAATGGCTCTGTGGCCTCTGCCCCAGGCGCTAGAGTGGCTCTGGTCGCAACATGGCGACGCCCAGGATGGGCAGAGCATCGCCCCCTGGTGGGCAGAGCGTCGCCCCATGGTGGGCGTGCCGGGTGGATCCCGGTCGGGCGCATGCGGGAGTCTGTCTGACTGTCTCTCCCTGTTTCCAGCTTCAGAAAAATGCAAAAAAAAAAAAAAAAGACAGTGACATATACTCACAAAGTGGATGTGAAGATTAAACAAGATTATACCTGTAAAGTACCAAGCAGGTGGTAAGTGGTCAATGAATGTGAGTTTTTATTATAGCATCATTATTATTGTATTGGCTGTTATCATTACTACTGTTACCGTTACTGCTGAGAGGTCAGACCTCACTTGTCTGTCCTTGAATATCTCATAGGAATCAAAACCAGAATCAGATCCATTAGCTCCAAGGTCAAAGGGAATTAGGAAAAAGATAATGGAAGGTATAAATCCTATTTTTACAGCCCTTAAGAGTTTTAAAAATGCTTTCCTTCACATTATTTCTTAGATGGTCACAATTAACTTGTAATTTAGGAACTGTTTTATCCTCATCATACATAAGGAAAATGAGGCTCAAAAAGTTAGGTAAGGTGTTTTTTAAAGTTACCCAAACAGCAGCAGAGTCAGGACTTAACTACAAGGTTTTCACCTCCAAAACTATTTCTCTGATAACAAAACCTTCAAAGCCTTAGGTCTGAGTACAAATACTTGTTATTCTGCTCTTTGGATATGCTGGGAAAGTCTCCTGACCTATCTGAGCTTGTTTTCCTTATCTGTAAAGTGGTAATAATACCTGCTGCAACTGATTCCTGAAGGTTAAATGTGGTGGTTTGAGGACTGAGCAACAGGCACTCTGCATAAAGGCAGCACTCACTCTGAATTGGTTACCTAAATGAAAGTCCCTATACTCTCAAGTGGGATGTTGAGTTGATTGGATGTTGGTATGAGCTTTGGATAGAAACTATCAGTGGTGCAGTTTTAAAGAGACACCGAGATAAGAAAAGTCACTGAGCGTTTGGGGTGAGCACTAGCATCGTGCCATTTACGCATATCAGCTGCAATGAGCCCATCTGGCTTCACATGCTTTTCTTTTGCTGCAAAGCATTCCTCATCTCCAGTATCCTGTAAAGAGATTTCATCTTGAAGTCAACACTGCCATTTGGCTAGCAGACAGTGTGCTTAGCTCTCCAGTGAAGGCATGAGGGGAAAACATCTTATCACATTAAGAGAAGTGTGGTTTGGGGTCTGGGCAGGACACACATGGCTCCCTCCCACTGGACAGTGAAGCAGAATTTAAAAGTGCAGCGTTGTTTCCGAAAGGGTGGGAAGGGTGAAGTGAAACCAGCAAGCGGTGGTGCGGAACCTGTGCTCAGCTACTGAATGGCTGTATCAGCCCAAGCTTGATGAGGCAAGAGGACAGAGCCAGACTTCTCCCGAGAGGAAGCTCTAGCTATATTTGAGGGCTGCCTGGTGTGAAGAAAACACAGCCAACCTGTGGGGAGGGAACAACGAAGGACCAGAAAAGAAGAAGAAAGGAAAACATCATGACCTCACCTACAGATCTCTTGGCAAGGGCCTCTGTTGGTTGCATTCAACATACAGAGGGCAAGAGTATTTATTGGTGGAAGCCATGCATGTCAGCCTCCTGGGAGCACTGATATACATTTACATCTTTACATCTATGTCAGAATTCAATGTGCTAAGTCTGTTTCAGCACTACCTAGTCAATTGGAATTTTTTATTCCTGTACCAGAGTTACACTGTTATAATCATTTTATTTCTTGTTTTAACTTTTTTTTTTTTCTTCTTTTTTTTTTTTTTTTTTTAAGAAGGAGGCTCTTTTTATTTTTTTTTTAATTTTTTATTTATTCAGTTTTAGAGAGGGGAGGGAGAGACAGAGAGAGAGAGAGGAGAGACAGAGAGAGAGAAGCAGGGAGGAGCTGGAAGCATCAACTCCCATATGTGCCTTGACCAGGCAAGCCCAGGGTTTCGAACCGGCGACCTCAGCATTTCCAGGTCGACGCTTTATCCACTGCGCCACCAAAGGTCAGGCCTGTTTTAACTTTTTTAATACAACTAGTTTTGCTACAAGACTCTCAAATACTTTTGTTAGATTTATTTCTCAATAGTTGATAGTTTTGATGCAATTTTAAATGATTACTTAATATTTAATTTTTTTTTACACTGATACTTAGAATATAATTAATGTACCTGGCCTGTGGTTGTGCAGTGAATAAAGCGTCAACCTGGAATGCTGAGGTCGCCAGTTTGAAACCCTGGGTTTGCCTAGTCCAGGCACATATGGGAGTTGATGCTTCCTGCTCCTCCCCTGCTTCTCTCTCTCTCTCTCTCTCTCTCTCTCTCTCTCTCTCTCTCTCCTCTCTCTCTCTCCTCTCTAAAATGGATAAATAAAACCTAATAAAAAATCACAGTGAAAAATGGGAAGTGATATATATATAAAGAATATAATTAATGTCACAATATATTTAAGTCAGGTAATTATTCTGTGTACTCCAAACCCCTAGGTGCTGCCTGTCAACCATATCTCCATAAGACTAGATAAAAAAAAAATTTTATTTTTTATTTTATTTTATCCAGGCAGAGGAGAACAGAAGCTCCATATCCACGCATGCTGCAAATGGCTTTTTCCAGTCTACCTGAATCATTACCAGCTAGAAGCAGAGGTCATTGGGACTTGGACATGAGCAGCAAAGTATAGAATGGTGACAACAATTCCAGTGCCATGCGGACTTTTCCTGTGGGGAACTTTCCTGGACTCCTGCTCCCTGTGACAGCTCCTAACAAACTGAACTGTGGTTGGGTTGCATTTTTCAGGGATTTGGCATGGTGATGGGGCCAACTTGGACTTGGGGAACATGTTAAGGACACTACTCTTTTAGGGATTCTTGCTGTATTGGCCA
This sequence comes from Saccopteryx bilineata, assembly GCF_036850765.1. Lineage (NCBI taxonomy): Eukaryota > Metazoa > Chordata > Mammalia > Chiroptera > Emballonuridae > Saccopteryx > Saccopteryx bilineata. The sequence continues at coordinate 71,654,087 of NC_089499.1, forward strand.
AGAGTTTGCTTAAAGGCTTTTAATCACTGTAAAAAAAAAATAGAGGACTAGATGAAGAAGATGGAGCACATATACACCATGGTATATTATTCAGCTAGGAGAAATGGTGACATCGGATCACTTATAGAGGAATGGTGGAGTCTTGGTAGCATTATGCGGGGTGAAATAAGCGAATCAGAAAAAAAACAGGAACTGCAGGATTCCATACATTGGTGGGACATAAAAGCGAGACTAAGAGGCATGGACAGGAGTGTGGTGGCTATGGGGGTGGGGGGAGGGAAGGAGGGAGAGGGGGAGGGGGAGGGGTACAGAGAGAACTGGATGGAGGGTGGCAGAGGATGATCTCTCTTCGGGTGATGGGTATGCAACAGAACTAAATGACAAGATAACCTGGAAATGTTTTCTTTGAATGTATGTACCCTGATTTATTGATGTCACCCCATTAAAATTAAAATAAAAAAAAAAAAAGAATGCAATTAGTCAAGTTACAATAATGTTTATTTCTTTTTTTTTTTAATTTTTTTTTTTTTTGTATTTTTCTGAAGCTGGAAACGGGGAGAGACAGTCAGACAGACTCTTGCATGCGCCCGACCGGGATCCACCCGGCACGCCCACCAGGGGCGACGCTCTGTCCACCAGGGGGCGATGCTCTGCCCCTCTGGGGCGTCACTCTGCCGCGACCAGAGCCACTCTAGTGCCTGGGGCAGAGGCCAAGGAGCCATCCCCAGCGCCCGGGCCATCTTTGCTCCAATGGAGCCTTGGCTGCAGGAGGGGAAGAGAGAGACAGAGAGGAAGGAGGGGGGGGTGGAGAAGCAAATGGGCGCTTCTCCTATGTGCCCTGGCCGGGAATCGAACCCGGGTCCCCCGCATGCCAGGCCGACGCTCTACCGCTGAGCCAACCGGCCAGGGCCATATGTTTATTTCTAACAGCCTTATTAAACTCTTTTCAATTTTTGTAATTTAACTACAGATTTATTTAGATAGTTAATGTACATAATCATATTATCAAGAATAATAGTTTTATTTAGTCTTTTCTAATTTTACAGTATTTTTATGTTAGCTTGATTGACCGGCTAGGAACTCCAGTGCAATGTTGGGTAGACAGGGTGGAAGGAGACACCAGTGCTTGACACAGATTATGAAAGGTATGCTTTCAACATTTCACTGTTTAATATTAAGTTTAATTTCTCTTTTTATAGATACCTATTATTAATGATTAATTTTCAAATTTTTTTATCAAACAATTTTTTTGCCTATGTTAAGAAAAGTATATGACTTTACTATTTTATGTTCACTAATTTTCCAAAGTTAAGCAAATCTTACATTTCTGGAGTAACATCAACTTGACTGTGATGCATTAACTGTTGCCTGTATCTCTGGATGCTAAGCATGTGCGTCCATGTCTTCAGGCTTCACCAGCTACCTTTCGACTGAGTTCTACTTTTTCATTCAATTATAACCAGAGAATAATCTTTGTATAATTTTAATTATTTTAATTTATTTGATTTGTTTTATGTTCCCACATGTAATTTAGCTTAGTGAGCATTCTATGTGAACTTGAAAATAGTTTATATTCTGTATTTCATTTAACTTTCATTGTTTTTATTATGCAGAATTTCAAGAATAAACATAATCAATGTGACTATATTATAAAATTTTACGTACTCATCACCTAGGTTCAACAATATTTTTTTAAGCACAAAAGAAACGACAAAGAAAAAGGAGAGGGAAACTAGTAATCCTACCATTGTATCTTACTCACTTATGACTTAGTCTCTATCAATAAAATAAGTATAAAATAATAAGGCTCATGTAACATGATAAGGGAAAAACAGTTGCTCAAGGAAACCTAACTAAGAGCCAGGGTAATTGAATGAAGAATAGATGAGGCTCTGATAACCCTGAAAGGCAGGACAAAAATAAAACCGAAGTCACATAAAAAGCATGTGAGTTCATAAGAAGTGATGAACCTTTTCTTTACATGAAATTCAAAGAAGAATGTTTTATTTAAACAACGTTGAACGAAATGGATAATGTCTTCCAAAGTAGAGTTGCAAAAGATAACAAAGCAAACTTTAGATTACTTTTTCTTTTTTCAACTTTGTATAAAAACCAAAGTCTGTTTTTAATCACTGTCTTGAGTACATTTCTGCCAAGGCCTAAAGTAATATCATCCAGGTATGCAGATTTTTAAAGATGCTTAGAGAATCTAAGACCTTAAGTTACACATTTTTTGTTGATTGTAAGTGTGTCATGACTAAAAAACTAATAAACATGTTATTTTCTGAGAAAAAAATTGAGAAATTGAGCTACTTTGTTGACTGGTGATTCTGAAAGTATGGTGAGGTTTTATGATAGGTATTCAATGCATTGTAACATGCATGTTTTAAGGTCCCTGTTTCAGACAAGAAGGAATAAGCACACTCCACTCTGTATCTCCACTGTACAAAATCTGGGCAGAATACAAAAAGTGGTTTTTGAGGACTTTGGTAAGTATTTAGTAGCAGGTGGGTTGGAGAAGAATTAGAAACTAGAATTTCAAGTAGTACCAAAAGGTTCTCAGTTTATTATTTTATCCCTTTCCAGCAGCCCCTGGCCTGACCTCCGTACAGTATAAAGCGCCAAAGAGAGCACTGTTGCAGACAGTTTTCCATGAGAATCGTTCTGGTTCTGGCTTGAGAAGAGGGAAAAGGAAATTCCTAACACTTGGAGACAGTATGGAAAGCCCCTGTTTTACTCCCACCCTGTCCCCCAAGCAACCCCATGGTGGCAGGGACTAAAACTGCAACTGGACCTATCAGAAACCAAAACTGAGGGGAGGGCATGCTTTGTTCTGATAAGTGGAGATGTGATCCCGGGAGAGTGGGGCAATCCTCTGTTGCATTTCATTCTTTCTCTATCCTCTTGCTGCTTGCGCTCAGACATGGGTGCAGTCATAGATATGCATGACAGAAGGGTAACTATAGCCCCAGCTCTCAGGCCAAAGGGCCAAAATGAGGAGCCCAAGGGAACCAAAAAGGATCAGAGAGACAGCAAAGGAAGGACTTAAGAAAGCAACTCCACAAAATTATTTAAAAACACATGGGTTCACCCTGATCTGTTAATGCAGGTGTCTCATTCTAATCAGCAAACCAAAGACTGTGACAATTGAACCAATAGATAAACCATGGCCAAGGCCTTAAACTCCAATTTGTAGTCATAAATCAAACTTTAACTTTTAAAAGAACTGAAATGTAAAGTATGTTGTCAGAAATTATGAAATTGAATAAGAAATCAGTAAAAGAAAGATAGCAAAAATAATTCTCCAAACATTTGAAAATTAAACAACTCACTTCTAAATAATCCATAGCTCAAAGAAATTCCCAAGGGATAGAAAATATTTCAAACTGAAAGAAAAAGAAAGTGAAAAAATATTATATGACACAGTTAAAACAATCCTTAGAGAGAAATTTGTAGTGTTAATACTTATATTAAGAAAGAAGAAAAGTCTCAAATTATCCAAGTTTCTATCATAAAGTACTTTAAAAAGAAGGACAAAACAAATCTAAAGTAAGGAAAAGGAAAGATATGATAAAGAACGAAATCAATGTCAACATCAGTGTCAACAGTGTGGTTGTGATATTAACTATAGTTTTACAAGATGTTAGCATTGGGGAAATCTGGGTAAAGGATGTCCTGGATCTCTGTACTATTTCTTACTACTGTGTGTAAATCTATAGTTATCTCAAAATAAAACTAAACTTTTTAAATATATGTTTTCCTTTTGGGGCTTCTGAGTGAATGGTTTGTAATTCCATGGTTTTTGATTTTTATGTATGATTAAGGGCTACTTGATAGTAACTTAATAACTGAGATATTTAGAGTTCCTAGAAAACTTGATATTCATTAATTAGAACTAGAAGATTGTTATAGCTTTTAATTCTGGAATCATGGGAGTAAAGTACATTGCACTGTTATCTTGTTTGACTGTAATTTTCAATTTCCCCTAGTGTTTTTTCTCTTTTTAATCTTAAATTACTCTTGGCTTAGCCTCACAATGACTAATTGAGTTTGTTAGGGTTATTTGTTTAACTTGACAATATGTAGAAATTCCCTGTAACTGTAACTTTCCAGTCGATCCACTTGTACATATCCTTTGTGCTTGATTCAGAATGAGTCATCTTTACCTGTATTGCTAAAGCTGATATGTGCAGAATCCCACAAGGATTTGCTTGAGCATTGACTCTTCATTATTATCACTGAATTCATTATCATTACACTGGGAAGTGGGAAGAGCTTGGGTGGATGGATTGCAAGAGCTTTTGCTCCACTGACTGCCAATGGAAAAGTCAGTATGAAAGCCTTCCTTAGACTCTCCAGTTTTACTACTAATTTTTCTAGCTGAGTTAACAGCAGAAAGTTCAGATTGGGGTTGCTAGCAAGTGCAGACATTGTGTTATTAAATGAAATAAGATCCAGACACATTGAATACCGATTGCACAAATGGAGGTGGTGAGTATTGTCATGAACATTAATGATTCTGACTTCATTAATGTCCAGGTGGAGGCTCTTCCTATTTCAGTCCAAGGATGCACTGTTAGAAATACATTTTCCTTTCCCACAAAACAAAGTGGGCTTTGTACACTTGCTGGTGCCATTTGTGGCAGAGAAGAACTTTCTCAGATTGCTTTGGAATGATGAAGAGTGTGTCTCTCATCCAAGAACTGAAATGATACCTTCAGGTGAGTCTGGAGTCCAAACCCTCAAAGGAGGGATTTAGGAGAGCATTTGAGAGGATCAGGTTTAAACCAAACAATCCCTTAAGAAGAAATTCCATTCAAGTTCTTTCTTTAAAACAGGAAATTAAAGAGTCATTATAAGGCAAACTCAAGAGACTGGTAGCACCATTCCTCTCTACTGCAAGATGCATGAATTTCATTTTGGGTAATCTGTGATTTGAAAACTCTATTTAAATTTGATCCTGGTCACCATAATTCCTTTAAAGTGCAACAATCAGAATTCTAGGCAAAATGCGTCATTTTAGAAACATATAATATACCTGAAGTACAACTACTTGCATAATTATCAAGATTTAGGTCTTCTGGAGTATTATTTTAAGTATTTCATTAAATCATGGGCCTATTTCCAAAACTCTTATAGCAGTGAAGAAGGCCAGATGAACATGAATTCTTTCAAGACCCTCGTAGAGTTAACATACTTTATTAAAATTACTTGAGGCAAGCCAGAAAACTGACCTGGTGAAACAGGCATAGGTTGGCACACTTTCCAGATGTTTTCATTTTTAAATTTTATTATATGAATATCAGCAGAATAACCAAAGCTATGTAAATGCAGCGAGCAAAACTCCACCCTGTAAATAATTCTCTCAATTGCTTTCAGGAGAGCCTTCTCTCTGCAACTGAATTTCACATTGTTCTTTATGAACACAAGAAGACTTCATACACATTCTCTAAAATTCTTACCAGGGCAGAATGTTGGTGTAAACTCCTTCTGAAACACTTAATGGGGAATGCTTAAAATCAATCTGATTTTTTTTTAATAATTTTATTTTTTTAGTGGGGTGACATCAATAAATCAGGATACATATATTCAAAGATAACAAGTCCAGGTTATCTTGTCGTTCAATTATGTTGCATACCCATCACCCAAAGTCAGATTATTTTCTGTCACCTTCTATCTAGTTTTCTTTGTGCCCCTCCCCCTCCCCCTTTCCCTCTCCCTTTCCCCCCTGCCCCCGTAACCACCACACTCTTATCAAAGTCTCTTAGTTTCACTTTTATGTCCCACCTACCTATGGAATAATGCAGTTCCTGGTTTTTTCTGATTTACTTATTTCACTTTGTATCATGTTATCAAGATCCCACCATTTTGCTGTAAATGATCCGATGTCATCATTTCTTATGGCTGAATAGTATTCCATAGTGTATATGTGCCACATCTCCTTTATCCAGTCATCTATTGACGGGCTTTTTGGTTGTTTCCATGTCCTGGCCACTGTGAACAATGCTACAATGAACATGGGACTGCATGTGTCTTTACATATCAATGTTTCTGAGTTTGGGGGTATATACCCAGTAGAGGGATTTCTGGGTCATAAGGTAGTTCTATTTTCAGTTTTTTGAGAAACCACCATACTTTCTTCCATAATGGTTGTACTGCTTTACATTCCCACCAACAGTGTATGAGGGTTCCTTTTTCTCCACAGCCTCTCCAACATTTGCTATTACCTGTCTTGTTAATAATTGCTAATCTAACAGGTGTGAGGTGGCATCTCATTGCAGTTTTGATTTGCATTTCTCTAATAACTAAAGAAGATGAGCATCTTTTCATATATCTGTTGGCCATTTGTATTTCTTCCTGGGAGAAGTGTCTGTTCATGTCCTATTCCCATTTTTTTATGGGATTGTTTGTTTGTTTGTTGTTGAGTTTTATGAGTTCTCTGTATATTTTGGATATTAGGCCCTTATTTGAGCTGTTGTTTGAAAATATCATTTCCCATTTAGTTGGCTTTCTGTTTATTTTGTTATCAGTTTCTCTTGCTGACCAAAAACTTCTTAGTCTGATGTAGTCCCATTCACTAATTTTTGCCTTCACTTCTCTTGCATTTGGAGTCAAATTCATAAAATGCTCTTTAAAACCCAGGTCCATGAGTTGAGTACCTATGTTTTCTTCTATGTACTTAATTGTTTTAGGTCTTATGTTTAGATCTTTGATCCATTTTGAGTTAATTTTTGTACAGGGGGAAAACGGTAGTCCAGTTTCATTCTTTTGCATGTGGCTTTCCAGTTTTCCCAGCACTTTTTATTGAAGAGGCTTTCTTTCCTCCATTGTGTGTTGTTGGCCCCTTTATCAAAACTTATATGACTATATATATGTGGTTTTATTTCTGGACTTTCTATTCTGTTCCATTGGTCTGAGTGTCTATTTTTCTGCCAATACCATGCTGTTTTGATTATCGTGGCCCTATAATATAGCTTGAAGTCAGGTATTGTAATGCCCCCAGCTTCATTCTTTTTCTTTAGGATTGCTTTGGCTATTCAGGGGTTTTTTATAGTTCCATATAAATCTGATGATTTTTTGCTCTATTTCTTTAAAAAATGTCATTGGAATTTTGATGGGAATTGCATTAAATTTGTATATTGCTTTGGGTAATATGGCCATCTTGATTATATTTATTCTTCCTAACCAAGAACAAGGAATATTTTTCCATCTCATTGTGTCCTTTTCAATTTCCCTTAACAATGGTTTATAGTTTTTATTATATAAGTCCTTTACATTCTTTGTTATGTTTATTTCTAAGTATTTTATTTTTTTTGTTGCAATCCTGAAGGGGATTATTCTTTTGAGTTCGTTCTCAATTGTTTCATTGTTGGCATATAGAAAGGCTATTGACTTCTGTATGTTAATTTTGTATCCTGCAACCTTACTGTATTGGCTTATTGTTTCTAGTAGTCTTTTTGTGGATTCTTTGGGGTTTTCGATGTATAGGATCATATCATCTGCAAAAAGTGATACTTTTACTTCTTCTTTTCTGATATGGATGCCTTTTATTTCTTTGTCTTGTCTGATTGCTCTGGCTAGAACCTCTAGTACCACATTAAATAAGAGTGGAGAGAGTGGACAACCCTGTCTTGTTCCTGATTTAAGGGGGAAAACCTTCAGTTTAGTGCCATTTAATATGATGTTAGCTGATGGTTTATCATATATGGCCTTTATTATGTTGAGATATTTTCCTTCTATACCCATTTTGTTGAGAGTCTTAAACATAAAATTGTGTTGTATTTTATCGAAAGCCTTTTCTAAGTCTATTGATAAGATCATGTGGTTTTTGTTCTTTGTTTTGTTGATATGGTGTATTATGTTAACCGTTTTACGTATGTTGAACCATCCTTGAGATTCTGGGATGAATCCCACTTGATCATGATGTATTATTTTTTTAATATGTTGTTGTATTCGATTTGCTAGTATTTTGTTTAGTATTTTAGCATCTGTATTCATTAGAGATATTGGTCTGTAGTTTTCTTTTTTTGTGCCATCCTTGCCTGGTTTTGGTATGAGGGTTATGTTGGCCTCATAAAATGTGTTTGGAAGTATTGCTTCTTCTTCAATTTTTTGGAAGACTTTCAGTAGAATAGGAACCAAGACTTCTTTGAATGTTTGATAAAATTCGCTGGTATAGCCGTCAGGGCCTGGACTTTTATTTTTGGGGAGGTTTTTAATGGTTTTTTCTATTTCTTCTCTACTAATAGGTCTGTTTAGGCTTTCTGCTTCTTCTTGACTCAGTCTTCTAGGAACGTTGTATTGTTCTAGGAATTTATCCATTTCTTCTAGGTAGTTGAATTTAGTGGCATAAAGTTTTTCATAGTATTCTACAATAATTCTTTGTATATCTATGGTGTCCGTGGTGATTTCTCCTCTTCCATTTTGGATTTTGTTTATATGAGTTCTTTCTCTTTTTTCCTTGGTAAGTCTTGCCAAGGGTTTGTCAATTTTGTTGATCTTTTCAAAGAACCAGCTCCTTGTTTCATTGATTTTTTTCTATAGTTTTTCTGTTCTCTATTTCATTTATTTCTGCTCTGATTTTTATTATCTCCTTTCTTTGGCTGATTTTGGGTTGTCTTTGTTCTTCTTTTTCTAGTTCCTTAAGGTGTGAAGTTAAGAGGTTCACTTGGGCTCTCTCTTGTTTGTTCATATATGCCTGAAGTGATATGAACTTCCCTCTTATCACTGCTTTTTCTGCATCCCATAGATTCTGATATGTCGTATTGTCATTTTCATTAGTCTGTATATATCTTTTGATCTCTGCACTTATTTCTTCTTTGAATTATTCATTTTCGAAAGTATGTTGTTTAGTTTCCACATTTTTGTGGGATTTTTTTCCTCTTTTTTTGCAGTTGAATTCTAGTTTCAAGGCTTTATGATCAGAGAATATGCTTGGTACAATTTCAATTTTTCTGAATTTGCTGATGTTGTTTTTGTGGCCCAACATATGGTCAATTCTTGAGAATGATCCATGTACACTGGAGAAAAATGTATACTCAGTCACTTTGGGATGAAATGTCCTATAGATGTCTATCATATCCAGGTGCTCTAGTGTTTTGTTTAAGGCCACTATATCTTTGTTGATTCTCTGTTTGGATGACCGATCTAGAGCCATCAGCGGTGTATTGAGGTCTCCAAGTATGATTGTATTTTTGTCAGTTTTTGTTTTAAGGGCAATAAGTAGCTGTCTTATATATTTTGGTGCTCCTTGGTTTGGTGCATATATATTAAGAATTGTTATGTCTTCTTGATTCAGTGTCCCCTTAGCCATTATGAAATGGCCATTTTTGTCTCTGAGTACTTTTGCTGTCTTGTAGTCAGCATTATCAGATATGAGTATTGCTACGCCTGCTTTTTTTTGGATGTTATTTGCTTGGAGTATTGTTTTCCAGCCTTTCACTTTGAATTTGTTTTTATCCTTGTTACTTAGATGAGTTTCCTGTAGGCAGCATACAGTTGGATTTTCTTTTTTAATCCATTCTTCTACTCTGTGCCTTTTTATTGGTGAGTTTAATCCGTTTACATTTAGTGTAATTATTGACACTTGTGAGTTCCCTATTGCCATTTTATATATTGCTTTCCATTAGTTTTGTGTCTTGTTTCATCCTTGTCTTTCCTTTTTCTATCTTTTGTTTTTATTTGGTTGTATTCCATACATCTTTCCTCTGTTGCTATCTTTTTCATCTCATGTGCTTCTGTGGTGGTTTTTTCAATGGTGGTTACCTTTAAGTAATGAAAAGGGTTCCTGCCCTGTTCATTGTAGCACACTATTTTGTGAGTACTTTTGCACTCCATCGTCCTTTGCTACTGTTAATCTCCATCCTCTCTCCCCCTTTCTTTTTGTTGTTGTCACAGTTTAAATTTGGTTTTATTGTGTTCTTCTTGGAGCTTTTACTTGTGGCTTTGTTTTTTCTTTTGTTCTTTCTATCTGATTGGAGAACCCCCTTTAGTAATTCCTGGAGTGGGGGTTTTCTAATGATAAATTCCCTCATCTTTTCTGTATCTGTGAATGTTTTTATTTCTCCTTCATATTTAAAGGATAGCTTTGATGGGTATAGTATTCGTGGCTGAAAGTTCCTCTCTTTCAGGACTTTAAATATTAGGGTCCACTCTCTTCTAGCTTGTAGAGTTTCTGCTGAGAAATCTGATGATAATCTAATGGGCCTTCCTTTATATGTTGTATTCTTTTTTTCCCTGGCTGCCTTGAGAATTTTTTCTTTGCCGTTGGTTTGTGCCAATTTCATTATGATGTCCCTTGGAGTAGGTTTGTTGGGGTTAAGAAAACTCGGAGTTCTGTTTGCTTCTTGAATTTCAGGCTTTAGTTCTTTCCACAGGCTTGGGAAGTTCTCATCTATTATTTTTTTGAGTATGTTCTCCATTCCATTTTCTCTCTCTTCTCCCTCTGATATACCTATTATTCTTATGTTATTTTTTTTTTTGATGGAGTCAGATAATTCTTGTAGGGCTATCTCATTTTTTTTAATTTTTGAGTCTCTTTCTTCTTCTCTCTGTTGTGCCTCAAGTTGCTTGTCTTCTATTTCACTGATCCTCTCTTCTATCTTGCGTGTTCTATTAACCAAGCTTGTTACCTCGTTTTTCAGCTTGTGAATTGAGTTTTTCATCTCTGTTTGATTTGTTTTTATAGTTTCAATTTCCTTGGAAATATATTTTTTGTGTTCATTGAGTTGTTTTCTGAGCTCCCTAAATTGCCTTTCTGTGCTTTCTTGTATATCTCGGAGGGTTTTTAGGATTTCTATCTTGAATTCTCTGTCTTTTAGCTCCAAAGTTTCCAATATATTAAATTTTTTCTCCATAGATTTTTCTTCATCTAGCTGTGTTACCTCTCTTTCTTTTGTATCCATGATATTCTATTTTCTCTTCCTTAATGGCATCAAGGGTGGTTTTGTTGATAGTATTAATGAGATTTAATAAAGAATAAAAAGTTAAAAAAATAAAAAATCGAAAAGAATTGTTTTTTTAAAAAAATTAATAATGAAATAAAGAAAAATAAAATAAAATATTTTTTAAAAAGGAAATTATTCCCCCCCCCTCCTTTTTTCCTCTCCTCTCCTCTCCCCTCTTTCTTGAGAAAATCTTTTTGTGAACTGTGAATTATATTGTATTAAATAGAACAAACAATGCCTGTAATGGAGGGCCTGAATTGGGGAAAAGTAATAAAGGGCCAAAAAAAGAAAGAAAGAAAAAAGAAGGGGGTATGGACCCACAAAAAGCAAATAAGGAAAAAATTTGGGTCAAGAATAAAATGATTTGCTTTTAGGTTTTCGTTGACTAAGAGGTATGATGAGAGGAATAAGAGGGAAACAGGTAAATGGGGGGACAAATTAAAAAATTACTATTGTATTTAGTGGAACAAGAACTAGATAAAATGGAGAGTCAGGGATGGGAGCACTGCTAGTGAGTTAAAAAGGTGAAGTAAAAACCCCCCAAAATGCCACAAACATAAGTTTGAGTCCCAGGTAAGATAATTTGTTCATTATTGAGGTTTGAATGAGAGGAGATGTAAAGGAGAAAGGAAGAAACTAATATAGAGGGAGAAAAGAAAGAGAGAGAGAGAAAAAAAAAGAGGGAACCACTAAAAGAAGAAAAAAGAGAAAAGAGGAGAGAGAGAGAGAGAGAGTTAAGGGTTTTGGAGTGCAACCCTCAGAGAAAAAGGAAGAGGAAAGAAAAGATAATGGGAGATGTAACACTTATGGGTAGTATAGTTCAAGGAGAGGAGAGAGTAAGACCGGCAGAGAGTTAATCGACCAAATTGGAGGAGGAAAAAAAATATCAAGAATGAAGATAAGAGAAACAAACGAACAAATATAATAAAATGGGATAGGTTATAACGTCTGCAGATTATTCTTGATTTTGAGAGGTTATCTTCTTGCTTTTTCTTTTCTCTCCCTCTTCCTGGTCGGGGACTCTGTACCCTGGGTTCTGCCCCTTTGGCACGCTTAGGTAGAGGTTTGCAGTTGATAAGTCTCTACGGCGATGTCATGTATTGTGCTTTAGTGTCATTGGTAGTCGAGGCTCATTAACATTTATAGGCTCCGCCAGTGAGAGAGTCCCTGTTCCTGGAGGCTTTCTCCTAGTCTTTCCTTTCTCAATTAGTAGCCTGATAATACAGCTATGGGGTTGCTGCTGCCTGTGCCTGGATAGTAAGAGGCTCAAAGAGCTGGCAACTCCCCACTCTATTCCCACTCAGCATAGGGCTCTGGGTAAGGCTCAGTCAGTCAGAGCTGCTAGCATAATCAGGCGGGGCTTCTGCCCACTCAAAGACCTCTGGCTCTGCCACTCTGTCCGGTAACACGGGCGGGTGCCCACTCCCGGGGCGCTTGGAGGAAACTCTCGCTCATTATCTGCGCGTGCAGACCAGGATATCAGGCCGGCAGTCTCACACTCTGAGTGGAACCCCCACCTGCATGGAAAAGTTCCAGCATTGGAATTGGCTCTCGCTCCATCCTCGTGCGTGGCTTTTTCAAGGTGCTGGGGTGGCCCGAGATTCCACTTTTGGCCCACACAAAGGCCCTGACTCTGCTCCTCTGTGGGATAACACGGGCGCACACTGCCGAGGGACTCGAAGGAATCTCTCGCTCACTATCTGCGCGCGCAGACCAGGATATCAGGCCGGCCGCCTTACCCTCTGAGTGAAACCCCACCCGCATGGAAAAGTTCCAGCGTTGGAATTAGTTCTCGCTCCCTCCCTGTGCGCGGCTTTCCCAGGGCGCTGGGGCAGTCCAGAGATTCTGCTTTCGGCCCACACAAAGGCCTCTGACTCTGCCTCTCTGTGGGATAACCTGGGTGCCCACTCCCGGAGCTTTGGAAGGAATCTCTCGCCCACTATCTGAGCACGCCGACCAGGGGATCAGGGACAATGGCTGCCCCACTTGTCTTTCTTTGTCTGGGTTTGGCGCGAGTGTTAGCTTGTATTGCCCAGGTTGCCACAGAAAAAGTTTTTCCTCGGCTTGGATCTCTATGCCACAGCCTGGTTCGGCCGTTTGTGCCGCGGCCTGGATCTATTCACCCCCTTTGCCTGCCTTAGTTTCTATATTCTCAGTTCCCAGTGAAAGCCACCCTGTTTAGGTTAGTGAGGAAGGCGGAGCATTTCTTACTCCCTATTTCCTTCGGGGTTTGATTATATATTTAGCCAATTTTTCGCTCGACCATACCTTCGGGTGTATTGCGAAACATCTGGAGGCTCCAAGGATAGGTTTTTCTGTTTCTGGTTGAAGATCTTGCTGAGTTTTGGGGGAGATTTATCGGTATCGTTTCCTACCCTGCCATTACTCTGACGTCATCCCATCAATCTGATTTTATTGTTGTTTTTCTGTGTGAAAAAATGAGGGATTTGAGGAAGACTGTTCAACTCAGTCAAGGCTTCATTTGGTTTCTCAGTGAGATGTTTCCTTACAGACCAGAGTTAAAGAGCCCTGGAGGTGAGAGCATGTCCGGCATGTTTAAGGAAGGGCACAGGGCCAGTGTGAAGGTGCATAGAGGGGGTGGGGCAGCTGTTGGAGATGCAGTTGGGGTAACAGCCTGACGTGAAGCTCAGTGGGAAGACTTCTGCTTTTTACTCTGAATCAGAAAGGGAGCCGCTGGAAGCTTGCCTGCAGAATAGAGACTAGATACGGAGCTGGGCCTGGAGTTAGCATCCCAGGAACCCCAGACCAAAATGGAAAGCAGGTACAGGCGCTGTTGGGAAGTAGGGAGGAAAGCAGATGCTGAGAGACAGCCAACAATGTGTAGAGCACACTCAGTTTCCCAAAGTGAATGATAGAAAAAAAACAAAGTATCCTTTTGAAACCAGGAATACTCATACATGAGTAACACACACACACACAAACAGAAAGAGGGAGAAAGAAAAATTTTGCATCCCAAATACCTTTGTAGCCATGACAAAGTGAACAAAGTATAGAAACAAAAGAATTGAACATCACTGAAGTGCTTTGATCAAAACTAATTAATTTTTTTTAAATAAGGGTCACTTTGAGGAAGGCAGACTCCCAGGAGAACATCTTCTCGGTTCCACCTGTTCAGTATTTCAGGATACAGTCTGTTCGGCAGTTAACTGTGCCCACTTCTCTTACACAAAATGTTTTAAACATCTGTCCCTGATCAACCCAAATATCACCGCCTTTATTGTGTCTAATGCTAGCCCATTGAAATAGAATTTATAAGAGAGGTTTTTTGTTTTGTTTTTGTTTTCCTTGCCCATCTTAAGAACTCCTTTTTTTGCAGCATAATCATTTTCTCAGGACTAAACGGAAAGCTGATAAGTACAACAATTAGTTTCTTTGTAGACAGGTATCATTAATTTGGGGGTCAAAGGGGATGAACAACCCCTATTTAAATATATGTCATCTTCTGTTTGCAACTTGTAAATCAGAGATGTTTCTGCTTTTCAAGCAAGACAACACTGAACTCATCTTCCATGAAAGGACGAATTTCTATCAGTACTAACACACTGGCCATAATCCTGACACTCCCAAGGCGGTACCTTAGAAAAAGGCCTCTCTTCACAACACAATAAACACTACTTATTATTAACACTACAGTGTGCCAGGTACTGAGCTGAGCTTTTCACATGTAATAGTCCAGCTTCACCCTTATAGCTGTGTGACCTCGGATCTCTGAGCCTCTGTTTTCTCATCTGTAAAATGGAGAGAACGTCAGAGAGGTATTGTGAGAATGAAATGAGTTTAATGTATGTAAAGTGCTGAGAACAGTGCCTGGCACATCAGAAGTACTAAATGCATAGCCTATTAATTACCTAATTTAATGATCCTCACAACAAAGTTATAAGATAATACCATTATGTTCCCCATCTTATTGATTGAAAGTAAGAGAAGATAAAAGACAGTAGTGGTGGTCATGACTAATTCTACTCACTGTGTTAAGCAGGTTGTACGCATTATTATTAATGTTTACCACACTCCTATTACCAGTGGGAAACAACATCTCAAAAACATTCAAGTCCCATGGCTGGATTGATGGAGCCAGATGCAAACCAAAGTCTTCTGATAGGAAAACCTGTGCTCTCTTTGTTATATCAAACTACCTCCATTCTGTAGGAGCTTGGTCTACATGCTAGAAATCAACTCTGAATTAAATTCTTACTGAATTGGCCAGTGGGTTTTAAATACATACCTTGTTTTCTTCAAATCAGTAAGTTTGTCATCTTAAAACCAAGATTTAAAAAAAAATTTTAATTAAATGGTATCCTTTTTCTCAAATACTATTTTTTTTCTTTTTCTTCTCTCTCTCTCTCTCTCTCTTTTTTTTTTTGTTAAAAAGTTAAAGTGATTTTTAAATGGACTTTAAAAGTGTTCCCTGATATCCAACCCCTATCTCAGGAAATGACTCAGCAGTGTGGGGGTGGGTTGCTCTTCGGCCTTGAACACCAGCAGAACTGCTCACCATGTTGGAACCCCGGGGCTTGAAAGCAACAGAATATTGATGTGAGTGTGGGTTAGAACCGTGTTTGTTAAATGAAGTTCAGGGGTGACCCTGCATTGTGTCACCTGGGCTGGTGTTTGAAAAGGTGTGTCATGCTGGGCTGAACTGCTGGAATGCAGAGATTTGAGGGAGGAGTCAGCCACCTCTTGTGTTACAAGCCCACCTTCTGACCCATGAACACAGTGCAGGCTCGTATGGCTGCCTACATACATGACTTCTGTTCATTCTCATCATCTTTAGAACAAACACCCAGAGTCAGAGTGGATCTTTATACATAGCGACCAGACGAAAAGAAATCTCTTACAAGAGTCAAGGAGAAATTGAGCACTGGGAGAATTGGGCATGGCAGTAGGGAGAAGCCATATCTCCTTCATGCTCTCATCTCCTAAACTTGGTTTAGGGTTAGAAATTCAAACCCATAAGCCCAATGGCCCAAACTTCAAGAGCAGGTTTCTCTCCCAATGCCGCTCCACCCCTGCTCAGCCACCGTGGCACAGCCGGCAGCGCAGGAGGAAGCTGGGCCTGCTTCCAGCCTGCTTGCTGCTGCCTGGACAGCTTCACAGAGCTGCCAGTAACAGGTGATATGTGCACATTCTGTTCCAGATAGAACCCTGCTTCACAATGAGATAGTGGGAATGGCAGGGGACATAGAAATGACGACTGAGAAATTAGGACGGGCTCTCTTTGGCTAAACACTGTAAGTGCAGCACCTCATTGTACCCTTAAACCCAAGAGGTAGACCCTCTTTTATCCCTATGTTGTAGATGAGGAAACAGAGGCACAGAGAGGTTAAGTAATTTTCCCAGAGTGTTCAGACAATGGAATGGAAGCACAATACTCTCAGTTATTCTACAATTTCTGCAGGTTTGGCTTCAATTAGTCACAAGATCCCATAAGATAGTAGCCAACCAATTCATTCAGTCAGATGCATTAAGTAGGAAACAACAAGAAGGGAGAGTGTTTTCACCCACAGGCCTTTGAGATTTGGATACAGCTCTGACTGGGTCTGAGATGAAACTGACCTGCACCCAGTGTCTGAAGAGCAAACAGATCAGTTTTGTGTATGCCAATCATGTTTCAGTTTCAGGGATTCTAGGCTGGTTATATTCTTGAGATTGGCAGCAAGGCCACAGTCAGCTCTGGATCTGTGTTGTTAAAGGCAGCTGACATTTGTTGGGTATTCACCATATATCAAGTTATGTGGGACTTTGCATACAGTTTCTCATTTAACACCAAAACCACTCCAGGACAATGGTAATAACTACTGTAATCCCATTCTCTAGATGAAGCAAATGAAGTATTGTGTGGACCCTGGCTTCCAATGAGGCCTGGGTAACGCCAGAGCCTGAGCTCCCCTGCTGTATTAGTCAGTGTTCCCCAGAGACACAGAATCAGTAGGACATATGTAGATGGATGTAAAAGCGATTCATTACAGGAGCTGGCTTGTGCAATTGTGGAGACTGAGAAGTCCCAGGATCTGCCATCTGCAACCGGCAGACCAGGAAAGCAGATGGAGTAAGTGGGATATAAAACTGAATCTCGTGGACATAGATAAAAGTGGAATGGTTACCTGGTGAAGAGGGAGTGGGGGAGGGGAGTAAAGAGATACAAATACATGGTGATGGAAAATGATTTCACTTTGGGTGAGGGGCACACAACGCAATCAACAGTTTAAATGCTACAGAGACGTTTACCTGAAACCTTGATTAATGTCACCCATTGAATTTAATTTCAAAATTAAAAAAATTGTTTTTAAAGTTAATTTGAGTTCAAAGCACAAAAACCAGGGAAGCCAATGGAGTAAATTTCTGCCTGAGTCAAAGGCTGAGAACCAAGAGCACCAATGCCCAAGGGCACACATGGATGTCCCAGCCCAAGCAAAAAAAAGCAAATTCTCCCTTTCAAAGTCTTCCTTTTTGTTTTCAGGCCCTCAACAGACTGGATGATGCCCACCCAGTGACATGGGAAGAAGCGGGTGATTGGAACCCCAGTTCTAACACAGACATTCCCACATCTGGCAATTTGGGGATAGTCCCTGTGATCTATCTGTAGTTTACCCTCTCCCCATTCATCAAATGCAGATATGACACTAATATCTTACAAACCGCTCATCACTCCTTCAAAAATCTGGAACATACCATGATAGAAACTAAAAGTCGACTTTTTTTTTCCTGAGAAACACAACTTTATAGGCATTCGGCTGTCATAGTGTCCACATAGAAAGAGTTTTAGTGAACTTAAACTCTTAAAGTTTTAAGGAACATTTTATTTTACAGAAATGCATTAAATGGTGACATCTGATTTTGTCTGCTAACTAGAATAAAATTCCCATGTCCTACGAAAAAACTTTCTCCCAAGTCCTGGGGTGACAACTGGTCCACTATTTGCACATCATGTTCCATGTATTGCTTTTTTAATACAAACAAAATCTTGGCTGGTAAAGACATCCAGAAGACAGAGAAAGCATTGTAAGATGTTTCAAGTATGCTGAGAAACAGAAGCAGCACTGATAATTAATAAAGCATATCATTGAATAAACCAGGTAATTAGCTATGATAATGGAAATATAAACAGCACTTAATTAGCAGAACTTTTCATTACTATCTCTTGGTGAGGACAGGAAACATTTGGTATATTGCTATCAGACCCATGTGCACAGTTTCTCAACTGGTATGGCCCAATTAACTGGACAGTAGTGAAGATGTCCAAAATAGTTGAGGGCAGTCACAATGCTGATGTTTTTGTATTCATAGTATTTCCAATGTGCCAAAGATAATGGGATTATGAACTGGAAGTGTTCTGTGTTATCCAACTAAATTCCTTATAAAAATTGCCTGCATCTGATGTCTGTCTATTCCCATAGAAACATTTCACACCATGCCGTTCATTAACCTATGATGGAGAAGAAGCTAGATACTTCAGTCAGCAGCAGTCTGGCTGCCATGCCTACCAGATCTGCCCAGGATAGAGTTTCCAATGATCACCATGTTGCCGAGCTGATAGATACATTTTCCTCATTATCATTCCCGACCTCTTTGGTAGTTTTTATTTTGTCTTCCACCCCTTCTTTAAAAGCGCACTCTGCACTGTGATGCTCTTCTCTCCTGCTTTTCCTCTTCCCTTTTGGGTAGACCTTCTCATCTCCTTTGCTATCTCTCTGTCTTCAGTCCACGTTGAATGGCACTTCATTAGTGATCATCCACTCTTCCCTCCATGAGTAGTTACTGTAAAATCCCATACCCACAACTGTTACAACTAAGCGATTGTTTTTCTTTATATTCTTATGACGTGCCTTAATTCCAGTTCTTGTCCCTTGCTTCCTGGATTATTCTAATGCCTTCCAAATTTTTCTTCTTGCTCCCAGTTTGAGGTCTCCTCTTTTCAATCATTCTAAACCAATATTTCCATATTGTTCACTTAATCTTGTTCTTCTTTGTTCTTTGCCTTCTGGGCTCCTTTGAACAAAGTCATCTTGAGTATGAGGCAATTAGGGTAGTTTGTGACGTCTCAGAGGCTGAGGTGATGGAGGCATGGCTGCTGTCACAAAGGCCAGACTGAGGGGAGGGTGGCTCTCCCAGGATCTTTTAGGAGCAGAGGTTTTGACATCTGAAATACGGTTGCCAATATGCATTCTGGTCATTAATAAATTGTTTCTTGTCAAGTTCATTATGGCTTAAAGAAAAAGTAGGGGGAATCAGTAACCATCTGACTCAAGGAGACCAGGGAAGTCACTGGCCTTTATTTTTATTTCTCCATCAGCCTGTCTTAGAGCCTGTTTTGTTAGGATTAGATTAAGCTGCTAGTGATATAAAAACCCCTCCAAAAAACAAACAAACAAACAAACAAAAAAAAAAAAAACAGAAATCCAGATGGAAGTTTAATTTTCTCTTACATAAACAAGGGAGACTGGGATTTGTAATTTTTCTTTTGGGAAGTCATGGTCTCAGCTAAAGAATGGGTATTTTATTATAAAGGCAGAAGGGACATATTTACCCATAGAGATACTATCAGCCTTTGCCACAGCACCTGAAAGCCCTATGTCAGAGATACAGACCTTTAGTTCCGGAAGACTTTTAGTGACAGGTCCAGAGCTCTCTATTAGGTAACATCATGATCCTCAGCCGGCATTGGCTTATCAGTTCACTTCCTGTGTGCCGTCAAGATCAAGGAAATTTCAGGGCAGGAGGGAAGATGACCACTGAGAGACAGGAGGGAGGTAGTGTTCCAAAACAAGGAATAAGATATCAAAGATGCACAATCCATAAATGATTCAGTTTTCCTCCTCTGTAAAATGGGAAGAATTGGGTTATTGTGAGGAAAAAAATAATGAGTATGTTTTAAAGCCCGGCCAAGCTTGATGGGTAGTAGACATTAATCATTGTTGCTATGACTAGCAACAAATTTTAGGTTGAACAAAATCTACCAGAAAAAATCCAGGTTCAAAATGTAAGTCTGATGTTTCCTGTTAGCCCAGTTGATGACAATTGGCTTGGTGTCAGCTTGATGAAGGCAGGAGCAGGACCTACTTGTTTACAATTGAATCCTGATGCTTAGTTTAGCACCTGGCACATGACAGGTACTCAGGAAACAGTCCTGAAGTTAAATGAGTGAATGGCCCAAAGGCATCAGGTAAATTGAGCAGAAAATGTTTAACGACATCATAGTAGAGACTTCATCAGAGAGGTCTAAATCAAATTAAGGGAAGACTAGTGAAAGGAACAAGAGAGTTGGAGAGGGAGAGACATGGGGAAAAGAGCTCATTAGCACATTTGGTTCTGGTAAATATTTGGCAAAATGGTGATTATTTTTCATACAACCTTTGGAGTTTGACCTTTTTCTATTTTTGAATTTAGGATTTTTTTAATTTTATTTTTCTTTATAGTTTGAATTTGGGCTATTTAAGCTCTTATTTGATACTTTATAAATTTGGATGGGATAAAAATGTAAACATATTGATTTGATTAATCAGTCAAACAAAAACAAGCAAAAAAAACCTGTTCCATGATACGAAGCGAAATAAGTAAATCAGAAAAAAACAGGAACTGTATTATTCCATACGTAGGTGGGACATAATAGTGAAACTAAGAGACATTGATAAGAGTGTGGTGGTTACGGGGGGGAGGGGGGAATGGGAGAGGGAAAGGGGGAGGGGGAAGGGCACAGAGAGAACAAGATAGAGGGTGACGGAGGACAATCTGACTTTGGGTGGTGGGTATGCAACATAATTGAACGACAAGATAACCTGGACTTGTTATCTTTGAATATATGTATCCTGATTTATTGATGTCACCCCATTAAAAAAATAAAATTATAAAAAAAAAACAAAAAAAAAAACCTGTTCCATGGATTCTTATTAAATGACACACGTGAAGAATTACAAGCTCTATGAGCTGTTGGCAGCTTCCTCTGGCCCAGATTGTTTTCTCTCAAATTAAACAAATATAAATGTTTGTAAAATTCTTGAGAAAATATGGTGACCACATGAAAACCGTCAGGAACAGCTTTCTTTTTATATGTTGCCACTCACTGTTAATGAAATATTTATGGTGTTAGTACCATCATTCCAGATTTGCCATCAGACATTTAATATCCACCTAGACATTGCATCATGTAACCACTGGAATGTGTAAATGTTGTCATCAGCATCACCAATAGCTAATACTAGACCAATACCATATAATTCTTTTCTTCTCTTTGTAAGAAAGTCACATGTCTTTGTCACCAAATGTCTTTTCTTTTCTCTCTCACATACACCTTGACCCACCTTTATGTTAACCTGCTGTGCCTTAGTGATCATTAAAGCAAAGAGAAAAACTCAATCCATGATTCAGGTACTCAAGGAATTTAATTCTATTTTTCAATACCTTGCTTTAACCACTACTTCACATCCCCTGTCAACACAGATGGAAGAAACTTAATCCCTGCCCATTTTGATCTTCCCAGGATTCTGCTAAGTTCTAAGTCGAGAACTGTACTGTGCGAGGCACTGCAAGGAATTTCACCTGCTCCTGCATTGACACCTGTCCACAGCAGAGGCTGTGGTGCCCCTCTGCAACCACCTAGCTTCTCTGAGAAGAGTGGTTCCAGTCAAGAAGACCTATAGGCCACCATACCAGGCAGCGAAAGTCTCTGCCAGGAGTCTTCCTTTCATTCCTCTGTCTTTAATTTTTGAAACACAAAGTCCAGAAGAGCCTCCTTTTATCTGCTTTTCTGCTAGTTCAACTATTCTCTGATGCAGTGAATCAGAACAAACAACTTCTCAAATAGGGAACATGGTTATGGGGAGGGGAAACAAAGGTTAGTAATTCACAGATATTATTCTGCCATTATTGATCAATTACTTTGTATTTATTTAGAATAAATTTATTATTTTTTATTTTATTACATTAATATAAAATATAATATATTGTTATATGTTAATTAATAAGAATTATTTATTATAAATGCTATCCTACTATTACTTATTGAGTGCCCACTACATGTTCTTTATAAAAAAACTTATTTCTAGGACTTACAACAACCTTACCGGGAGATTATATTCAGATTTATCAACAGAAGACACAAGCTCACATAGGTTAATTTGTACACGGTCAGTGATAACAGTGCCAGGATCCAAAACCAAATCTTACTGGTGGCCCCCAAATCCTTTGCCCCTTCCACTGAGCCATGCCAACTTCTCTTCTTGCTTGAACTAGTTGTTTGTTTCCCCTTCACAGTGAGTTTAGCAGAGCAAATGTGAAAGACTGCTTGATGCCCCTTTATGACCTTGGTAGAACCTGCTCTTGGAGTCAACCAGCAAAAGGACCCAGCATGCCCATGATTGCCCTGGTCTTCAATGCCATCTCAGAATGGGGCCCTCGCTGCCTCTCATGTCAATAGAACCTTTATTTCTGATAAATAATAGTGGCTGGGATTGGAAAACTCATGCCCAGCCTTGGCAGCGAGCTCCAGGTTCACTCCCTCAAACTGACTGCCTTCAGGGTCATGGGCATAATTGGACATGAGCACTAGGTCCCAGCCGTTGCTGGGGCACAATGGAGACCTGACTTGTAGTTCTAATCTTAGCTTAATCTTTTCTATAATAATTTTCATTCTTTATCTGAAGACATTAATTTCTTCTATTCTGCTCTATGATATACAGATCAAATTTTCATGTTTCCTTTTGAGAGAGGGCAGTCCACAAGGATCAAAGGGCTGCTTGAATTACCTGCTTCAGTTCTATTTAACATTTAGGTTGTTTTCAGCATTTGTATTTGATTTTCTCTTTCTTATTAACAATCCTGGGTTGGATCACTTTTTCATTTACTTACTATATAGATAATTATTTAAGAACCTATCTTAATCATTTTAGCAACTTGAAGGAAGAGATCTTGTCTTACCAATTTTGTTTTCTTCTTTTTCATTGCATTCATTATATAGATAGATGATATAGATATAGATAGAGATAGAGATATAGAGATATAGATAGAGATATAGATTATATAGATATATAGATAAAGATATATAGATAGAGATAGAGATAGAGATAGAGATAGAGATAGAGATAGAGATAGAGATAGAGGTAGAGATATAGGTATAGATATAGATGATGATATAGATATAGATATAGATGATAGATATAGATATAGATATAGATGATATAGATATAGATATGTCAAGTTCCTACAGTATCCCAGGAGCAGGTCAGCCAAAAAAGATACAAAGAAGAACACAATCCCAAAGAGCTTAGAGTAGTCTTTCTGACAGTGGAATGTTAATCAATTTTATAGAAAAAAAGAGATTCCTTGGGCAAATAAATTTGGAAAATGTTTTTAAGTTAACCTCACTTTTACCCCAGACACCATGGGACTTCTCAGAGCCTTTAATATGCTAATGTGCAAAACACATCATGAGTCTCGAAAAAGAGAATATGTAGTGTTTTCTGAAATGTTTTTACTATAAAACTGTTTTATGTGGTATAATCTCATGGGAGAAATGTTTTGTAAAACATGCTTTTGGGAATGGTGTTATAGACAGAGGCGGATTAGGTTGGTTGAGGCCCCGGGCACAGAAAAAATATTAGGCCCCTTAAAAAAGAGAGAGATAGAAAATAAATATATATGTTAACCATATTTTTAAATAAATAAAAAATATTATGTATTATTTATGTTAAAATTGCACATATGAAACCAAACTTGGTGTCATTAGAAAAAGTGTAATGTTGCGGTTTTGCAGGGCCCTTCAGAAGTCGGGACCCAAGGCACATGCCCAGTGTGCCTGCCGTTAAATCCGCCTCTGGGTATAGAGGCTAGTGGAAAGGAGAGACAGGAAAAGTAGTCAAAATGACATCAGCTAGCAGTTATGGAGCACTTATTCTGTGCCAGGCTCTGTGTAGCTGCCAAGGAAAGACAACCCTCCGGGGGAAGGTAGGGAAGGCATCAAGAAGAGGCTCTTAAAATGCCAACTGAAAGATTGGGCAAGGACACACTTATAGATCTTTAACAGTATTTGTTGACAAAATGAGTAAAATAATGGGTATCTGCATTCAACTTGATATGTACTATTGTTGTGAATTTTAATTGTTTTATTTTGTTGATATGTTAAGGATCTAATTTGTGAATTACTCAAAATGGGATTGTTGTAGGATGACTAATGGCCCCCAAGATATCTATGCCCCACTCCCCAGAAACTGCTAATGTGTCAGCTTGAATAGCAAAAGAGACTTTGCAGATGTGATTAAGCTAAGGATCTTGAGATAAGGAAGTTATTATCCTGGATGATCCAGGTGGGACCAGTGTCATCACAAGGGTCTTTATCAGAGGGAGGCAGGAGATCAGAGTGACAAAGGTCAATGTGACCCCAAAGGCAGGGAAAGAATTGAGTCTATACTGTTGCTTTTGAAGATGGAAAACAGAGGTCATAGCCAAGGGATAGGGCAGTCTCAGAAGCTGAAAAGGACAAGAAAATAGATTGTCCTTTGGGCACCTGTTTCAGACTCCGGACCTCCAGCACCTTAAGATAACAAATTTGTGCTATTTTTAAGACACTAAGCTTGTAGTGTTTTGTTACAGCACTTGCATAGCAATAGGAAAGTAATGCAGGAATATAATTTTTCTTTATTTTTAAAACCACACTCTTAAAAAATTATTGACCACTCCAACAGTTTCTGTTTGTTACAGCTTCAGCTATTTGCCATATGTGAAATTCAAACTAAAAATGTGTTTGTTTGTTTGTTTTTAGATTTTATGTCAAAGAGAATGAGAGAAAAAAGAGGGGGAGGAGCAGGAAGCATCAACTCTCATATGTGCCTTGGCCAGGCAAGCCCAGGGTTTCGAACTGGCAACCTAAACATTCCAAGTTGATGCTTTATCTATCTGCTGGTCCACCACAGGTCAGGCTTAAAATGTGTTAAATAATTATTATGTATTTAAAATAGCAATAAGCTTATTACATGTTAACAAAAATGAATATTTTATGAAAAATTACTATATTTCCTAAAAAGAAAATGAGAGAGTAGCATTATTTTACATTGTTGCAAAAAAAAATGACTGGCTTAATACAAGACAGCTGGGTCTCACAACTGGTTCTGCATTCAATCTGACAGTATCATACATCACTTGGCCTCTGGAAAACTCCACTGTAAGCTCATGAGAGAATAAGACTGAAGAGGCAAATAATATCTTTGTATTATCATGAAAACAGTTTTGACCTCACAGACCCAGACACACTGTCCCAGGGTCTACAGGCCCCTCTGAGGATCCTTGTTACAAAGAATGAATGTGCCCTGGGCGCTCCATGCTAGATGGGCAGTCTGACTTAAGCCTCACAGCAATACTATAAGGCAAGTACCAATATTCACCCATTATTAATGAGGATCTGAGATTTAGAAAAAGGTAAGTAACTTGTCTTGGGCTACATAGTGGTAGGATCAGAATGCAAAGTCAGGTGGCCTGACCCCATAGCCTGTGCTACAGCGAGCCCTCCACTGTCCCCAGTTACCCTGATGTGTTGGTCATGGGCAGCCTTAACCCACATCTCTAAGACCCTCTTCTTTTTCTTTTTTCTCTTTCACATTAGACCACATGCCCAGCACTTCAGCTCACACTTCACATTCTATCTGAATATCTGCTCTTAAACTACATATTAACAAACTGTGGCATCATAAAGCTGGAAGGGAATTAAAAACTCTTCCCTCTCATTATACCTATGGAGGAACTGAGGTCCTATGGAGAACGACCCATGATCACGATACCAGCCAGTGATGAGCAGAGGCAGTAAGAGCTCTACTCTCCTGGCGGTAGAGTTGTGACTCTTCTGCATTATGTGGTCCCCTAATTCAAAATAATTTTTGAATATAATAAAATATTATATTTACATATACCATCTTCACATAGCATTTTCACTTTAATAGCTATTCTCCAAAAAAGCTAAGGAATGGTTGAAATTACGAAGGTTTTGAGGTCAACTAATGAAGGAGATATCTTTGATCTCTGGCAGAATCGTGTCCAACTCCATTATGACAGTAATCTTAGCCCCCAATACCAAGTGAGTTCTTAATAAGGAAGGAAGGAATGTATAAATCAGTGAACCTCCGCATCCCACCTGCTTGTGGTTTCTAAAGTCCAGTCTGCAGGACGGCGGCTGAATCCATACCCCCTCTCGGAGGAAGACACCTGAGTGTCCCACAGTGAAAACCATCAGAGTCCAGTCTGCAGGACGGCGGCTGAATCCACACCCCCTCGGAGGAAGGCACCTGAGTGTCCCACAGTGAAACCATCAGAGTCCAGGCAGGACGGCGGCTGAATCCACACCCCCACGGAGGAAGGCACCTGAGTGTCCCACAGTGAAAACCATCAGAGTCCAGGCAGGACGGCGGCTGGATCCACACCCCCACGAGGAAGGCACCTGAGTGTCCCACAGTGAAAACCATCAGAGTCCAGTCTGCAGGACGGCGGCTGGATCCACACCCCCACGGAGGAAGGCACCTCAGTGTCCCACAGTGAAAACCATCAGAGTCCAGGCAGGAACGCAGCTTCATACTTAGCCTTTTGTTTCCAAAGCCTCTACCCTCCATACCAGAAAAGAGGAAGGGGAATTTTAAAAAATAAAATAAAAGAGAAGAGAAGAGAAAAACAAAGATAAAGTGACTGCAATAGCTCGGACTTTATCTCCAGCTTCCTCTCACAGCCGCCCAGCCCTTCCCTTTAGATTGCAATAACTGGACCCTTTCTCAGCTTTTCTTATCAAGGGGAAAATAAGAAAATAACTGCTTCTTCAAAGGCTTTCAGAAGTTATCAGATAGCATCTCTGGAAGGGGGGAGATGTCCAGACGTTCCAGGAGTTCTTCCCAGTTAATTAAGGCACACCTGCCCCCAGAGAAGGTTCTGGCTCCTGTGTCTAGGGACAGAGGTTTACTGAGCTTGGTGCTGCTGCTGTTTGCTTGAAGAAAATAGCTGACACTGTAAATACTCCAAGATATTGTGCCTGGTGTACAAAGTCTTGGTTCCAGAGCAAATATATAAATCTGACCCTGGCAGAGGGAGCTTACGGGCCACATGCTCGGAAATGCTCGGTGTTTCTATGTGCAAACAGATTGCTTTGCCCCATGGGCTTAGGGGATTCTGTTTTCTTTTTGCATTTCAAATCTGCAGGCTCTCAGAAGAACTGAAAACAAGCAGGTTACACCAGATGCTGTGAGGACAATGAAAAAGAACTGCTGCTAGACCTAAAATTAATTTACCAAGCATTCATAATTGAGGGAATTTTTTCCTCTTTTTCAAACAAGACCTGGTGGAATTAGATGCTCAGAGCAGTTATTACAATTTATCTGGACCAGGTGGTTTCTCAGGCAATGTCTTTAATATTCCAAGTTCAGTAGGAATTGTCAAAAAGCTGGTACATTTCATGAAGAAGGAGATCGTCAAGCAGGCACCAGAGTTCTCCAAAAAGAAGAAAAAACAGTTAAGCTGTTGCATTGTTATAAAACCTCTCTTACAAAGTGTTTCAACACTTAAAATCACAGTCTTCACTTGTGATGGAGATTAAAATGGGGCCTCTTTGTTCCAAGAAATATTCTAAACCCAATTTAGTACTAAAATCAGTCAACCCTAAACCAGGCACCCAACAAATGACTCAAACATTTGCTATTCTGACAGTTCAGTTCTTTAGAGCCACCTCCCTTTGTTACTTTAATTTCTTCCCCCTCAGAAAAGAATGGTTAAAATTTATGGCTAGGAGAAATAACTGATTACCACTGGCAAGTGAACTGAAGGGACCGATTGTCCCATACGGCAAGAATCAGAAGGCCAGGGAGCCATTCACCAGGGAAGACGGATGTGTGAAGGGGCAGAGCCGTGTTGCTTTTACTGTGTGATAGAGAGTTTCGTGTTTGCTTCCAAATTCCTAGAGGCAGCCTGGTGTGCAGCGGCCGAGCCCTGGGGAGAGCATGCCAAAGCTGAGAGCAGGCGCCTCACATGAGAGCAGGGTCTGCTCCCAGGAGACAAAGGTTTCCTATCCACTTCTGTTAGGGTGGTCAAGACCTGCTGTGCACTTGTTCAGACAGGAGCACACATGGCCGTTTTTCTATTTTCACATGTAACCTAAATGGCCCCAGCCCTCCTCAGACACTGGCTAGGAATGAGGTCATAGAGACCCTTGGGACACACACTCATATACACACACACAAACACCCAAAGTGTTTCTAGGGACCCAGGGGAGGCTCACCTATGCTTAAGCTAATTCCCCCAGATGAGGTTGCCACTCCTGTGTGTTGCCAAAGTTGTTCTACCATCTCCTACCAGACAATAGTATCCCAGCCACACTGTCCCACAGTTCCTCCAGACACTATCACCAACATGTAAGGACTCCCACATGGTCAAGGCAGAGCCTAGTTCCATCCGGAAGTGGGAGAAGGCTCTCCCTCACCTTTTGCCATGATCCTGAGCAATCCTGGATGTGCCCATGTTCCCAGAACCCACCCTAAACATAACTATAGCTTCTCCATATCATTGAGGAACAGACTCCACCTGGTATTGGTCAGTCCCCGCCTGCCCCAGATGTCTGCTCACAAAACTTCCTTCTCAGTGAATCATTTTTCTGTCAAAGTCTGTCAACTCATGCAAATAATACAGCAAGAAGGCCCTAACCCCTGCGTCGGTAGAAACCAACCACTTCCTGGACCCCACTGCAAATCAACATGCTACACACAGTAGGTCCAAATGAGACCTCAACTATAAAGGGGGTCCAATTTGGCCTGGCCAGGCAGTGGCGCAGTGGACAGAGTGTCGGACGGGGATGTGGAGGACCCAGGTTCAAGACCCCGAGGTCGCCAGCTTCAGCACGGGCTCATCTGGTTTGAGCAAGGCTCACTAGCTTGAGCTCACAAGGTCGCTGGCTTGAGCAAGGGGTCACTTAGTCTGCTGTAGCCCCACGGTCAAGGCACATATGAGAAATCAATGAACAACTAAGGTGCTGCAATGAAGAATTAATGCTTCTCATCTCCCTCCCTTCCTGTCTGTCTGTATCTGTCCCTCTCTCTGACTCTCTCTGTGTCTCTATAAAAAAAGGGGGGGGGGTTAGTTTGATTGGTGGCCCACTCTCTGACATATTTCTTTATTATTTTAATAGTCATTTGATGAATGTGTTACTAAGAGTGGAAAAGTCATAGAATCTTTAGATGTTATAAATTAATAGGAGAAAGCCACGAGATCATCATGTTCAGCACACTGTCCTCGGCAGGGTCGTAATAGCAACAAGAGCGACTAATCACTAACAGGCATCAGTGGCTTCAGAATTTATGAAGCATTTTACATACATTATTTCATTTAAATAATGAACTGAACCCAACCCTTTGGACCCCTAGTTGTTAAATAGTAATGAAATGGAACTATCTAAGTAGGGAAGCTTTAAAAAAATCTTATTAAAAATAGCTCCAAAGGCAATTTGAACATCAAAGAACTTATTATGAAACAGCATTTTGATGAGTTAAGTATAAATGAATCAGAAACATATGGAATAAATTTATTTAAAATAAACAAGAGTTTAAAAATTAAGATGCAAAGGAGTTTAAAAACACATCTGACTTAACCCAAAGTGTCTGAGCTCAGAAGAAAACTAGATGTTTATAAACCAGGGATGTGAAAAATGACAACCTTGTTACCTGGAGTTCTTGTCCAAAGTTCCAGATTAATAAAACTCTACAAACCTTAAAAGGAGGCCTAGAAGTTATTTTGAAATTTATCTTTAAGTTATGCAATTATCGTATTAATAACAGAGGACTGAAACCATAAATTAAGCTATTCACAGACTGATAATATCATTGAACTTCTGTTTTCCTAGTGCCATCTAACCTTCTATGGGGTAGCTCTTAGTAGCAACATACTAAGTTTTCAAAGATGTTCTCAAGATTTGCCACCAAATATTTTTTAAGATATTTATTTCACATTATTCTTTTCTTTACAAAATTAATAAACAACCCACAGATTATGAAATTTTTGTTTCCATTTTATTTATCATAATGTTGGTTTGTTGACAGAGCCAGATATTTTAAAATAAGCAACCTTAAAAATCAACCCGGCTTGGGGAGCCATAATTGCTTTTCAGGCAGAGATGAATCCTTGGGTCTAGCCAGGAACCAAAACTGACAAAGGTTTGGTTTGCTCAAGATGATTTCCTCTTGTCATGATAAATTTTTGCCTTCCCGAAAGTCCTTTATTCATCTTCAGTGAACATTACAGAGAGGTGTATTTGGCAAATGTTCCTTAGGTTGGGAGATGGGTTTTTTTCCTCCAGCAGCAAACTCCACTGCAACCCTCAGGCCTCACAAGCGAAGATTCTCTTCCCTTCCCCTAGTGGGAAAGTCCCAAAAGTAATTGCCCATCTTAGTCCAGCCCAGCAGCTACTAAGTAAGGACTGCTTAGTAGAGTCACAATACTTAAGCGTTATGATTTCCAGGAAAAGTTGTAGCAATGCCTGGGAGTCAGCAGCACCACAACGAGAAGCTTTGCAGGACCAATTATCCCCTGCCCGTCCTGTTATCCACATTTTACTGGGTTCCAGAGACCAGAACAGCCGGAGATACATTGACAATGATCAAAAATGGTCTTTGGCAGTCTTCCAGCTTCTCGTGTTAGTTCTACAGCTTCCGTGCCCACACACAGACCCAGTGCCCTCATGGGGGAGAATGGAAAACATTGTACCTGAAGTCACCAAGACCTGTGTTCTAAAACCCACATTGGCCACTTTCTGGTAGATTTATTAAAAATTTGTTGCCTAAAACATGGCATTTTCATTTCCTGGGCTTAAAGTGAAATGTCTGTCACACAACTCCTTTGGTGTCACCTCTCAGGGTATGTTCAGATGGCACATTTGTTACATTCAGAAGGTGTGGTATCTTGTTAGGCTCTGACCTTCATCATACAGACATACTGAGCTCCTCTGCGCCCTGCCTCCCCCTTTGCCCCATGCTTCCTCTACCTGGAATCTATCCCCACCACGGACCCCAATTCCTGCTCTCAGAAGCCTGTGCACCCTGCAGGCTCACTTCTCCCAGGGTCTCTTCCATAAAGTTCCTGATCAATGAACGATGCCTTTCTCCCCTTTCTCCCCTCATTCCTGTGCCACAGCTGTGCTCTCAACATGCACACAATCACACTCACACACACACAGTCAATATTTGGTCTCCCTCCATCTCATCTCCTCTCCTAAAACTGCTCTGTCCAATATGGAGTCATTAGCCATGTGCAGCAACTTAATTTTAAGTAATTGAAGTTTAAAATTCAGCTCCTTGGTTGCAGCAGCAACAGTTGAAGTACTCAGCAGCATGTACAGCCAGTGACTTTCATATCAGACAGCACAGATGTAGAATAGTTCCACTGTGGCTGAGAGTTCTAGTCAACTTCAGAGTTTTAGATGTGACAAATTTAGGGCCACAGACCTGTGCTTGATGTCTCCCACACTCTGCCCCCGTCTGACATGCGTTCAGCAACACCTGGCTCCAGAGGCCCCGTCCATGCTTGTCAGCTCCCTGTCTTCCATGGGCAGGTCAGTCCCTTTTACAGAAGAAAGAGAAATGAATCTCATCGTTTTCTGCACCTTGTACTATGCGGAGCACCGTGGGAGGCAGGTTTCAGTAGATTTCTTTTACAAACATAAGAATTACACGACAGGACCTGCACTCCACCCCAGCAGTAGGTGGTGAGGCCAGGATGTGAGCCCGGCCTTTCGGGCCCCAGCACCCTGTGGGGATCCTCAGAGCCTGGTGTCTGTCTCGCACCGCTGGCTGTCCTGGGTTGGATAATTCTTTGTTGTGGGGACTATTTCGTATGTCGTAAACTGGTTAGCCACAGCCCCTGCTTCTGCCTTCTAGACACTGGTGCTGTTACCCACCCGGTCCATTGGTGACAACCATAATATCCCAGACATTGCCAAATGTCCCCGGTGTGGGGGAGACAGGGGTGGGAGGCAGCCGGTTCACACAGGTTCAGCAGGACTGATACCTAAATTTTTGTTGAGTTCAGTGAACCAATTGTTAAAATGGCACCTGTAATCAGGGTTCTCTCTAAGGTGGGCACCTCTGTGGCCGCCCAGTGTGAAAATCACAAATTTACATTTCTTACTCTTTTTTAATGTTCATCTGCACAACAGTATATTCTAAGCACCTGTAGTAATGTTCATTATGTCCACAGGTGAAAAAAATTGCAAGTGAGGACACTGTAATCCTGGTGGCCAAGGTTAGGCACATTCACACTGGATTCAGGCAGACGGTGGAGCTGGAAAGGGTTGAGCCATTCTGTTTACTAAAGTCTCCCAATGGTGGACAACCACACAGGCAAGAGAAACCGCCTCTCAGGCAAACAACAGCAAAATAGCCCCTCACAGTGGCGGGCAGGCAGTCTGTGCATCTGCAATCCCCCTGAGCGCAAGTGCCCATAGCCTTATATAGGCCACACACACGTGGTGCTGCCAGGTGCTCATGCACTCGTCAGGCAAAGTGCTGATACCTGGCAACCCCATGAGCAAGCCCAACACAGCTGCCCCACATTCCACCCCTTCAGGGTTTCTTGCTTCACAATCTACATCACATCAGAGATTACTGCAACGGCAGAAGTTACACAATGATTACAATAATTACAAAGGTGCCCTTCACAATGTCTCCCTGAGCATTTTGCCCAAGGTGCAAATTGAAGGCCACCTCCAACTCCCCACCCCATGGTGTCAACAAGGCCACCCATCGTGGGGTGGGCCTGTACAGTCCAGGGCCATGTCCACGAAGAGCAAAAGGTGTCCTTGGTGTGTCTGTACAACTGAGTGAGAGCAGCTTCCTGCAGGAGGGCCACCACAGGGCCACACCTCCCATCAGGGTCTCTCATACTGTCCAAGAGCAACATGTCCATCCATCAGAAAGCCAGTGCCCATCTCGGGCCACAGTCCAAGAGTCCATGATGGAGCAGCTGTCTGTGCAAATCACCAAGGTAAAGGTCCATTACAGGCCACTAGCCATACGGCTCTTTAGTAACGGACCTCAGCACCTTTCCACAGTGTGCTGTCCATTGTCACAAGCCCCATCACACCCTTCAACAAGCTCACAGGGCCTGGCGGGGTCAAACACATTCAAGACCTGTGTCACCCTAACAGTTCTCTTAGCTGCTGCTACTGCTATAAAAAAAAAAAGGCACTATTACCTTATAATTCCAACACCTGCTGCACTTTAGAAGGGGACTCGTGGATTGCCAGTTTCACACGGGGACTCTGGCCCCCGCTGTCCCTGTCAGATGGGTCCCTCGCCCTTCCCCCATTGAAACTGGGACAATAGGTCTTGGGGATCTTGTAACCTGAACACCATTCATTTTCCTGGGTGATGCCAGGGCCACTAGCTTCCTCTGCTTTTTCAGTGGCTAGAACCTCTGTTCTGACTCAAGCTGCTTACTGCCAAAGCTCCAACAAGACTTTATTAGGCCTGCCATCTAATTTCTCTCTATCTGCCCCAGCTGCAATCAAATCTACCCACATCTGTGTTCAGGTAACTTTCACAGGCCCATTTCTCTTTTTAGTTGGGGGGAGGGGGTGCAGCACGGGCAGCAGCCTCACAGCCATATGATCCCTCTCTGTTCTGGAGAGCACGATACCATGCACCCCTATGTCCTGCAGCCGCACCAAGCAGGCTGCCAGGGCTCAGTGGGTTTCTTCCTGAATTTCACCCCCAACTCCATCAGCTCTGCCCGGGTGTGGGGCCAGACCACAGAGTGCTCCACTACCTGGGGAGGAGGCTGTGGCTGCCCCTGAGGGACTCTTGGCTGCTGGGTCTTTACCTTCTTGGTGACCACCAGCCCGGCTCCGAGTCTGCAGATGGTAGTTGCAGCCCAAGCCTCCCACTCAGAAGAGTGTGTTAATGCTGCTCCTGCCAACTCAGGGCTGCTCTGCTGGCAGAAATGCAGCTCCGATTCCGCACCCCCTTCTGTTCCTGCATCTTCCAGCTCTCAGCCTGAAGCTGATTCTCGAGCTTCTGAACCCACAGTTGTTTCTCCAACAGCTCTCACTGCCAACATTTGGCTTCCAGGGTAAACTGCAACTCACAAACCCATAACTCTTTGTCCAGAAACCACTCCAGTTCCAGGTGCCCAGCCTGCACCTCACACTGCAGCTCTCAGACCTGGTCGGCCTCCCTCTCCAGTGCTCGCTCCAGTTCACACCATTGTTAGCGCTCAGTATGCAGCTCATCCTGGAACTTTCAACCTCACTCAGCTTCTTGCACAGAACTCCTGGTTTCTTCTCACAGGACTGCAAAAAACAACCAGCCCTCGGTCCCCAACAGGAGAGC
Organism: Saccopteryx bilineata; assembly: GCF_036850765.1. NCBI lineage: Eukaryota > Metazoa > Chordata > Mammalia > Chiroptera > Emballonuridae > Saccopteryx > Saccopteryx bilineata. The sequence continues at coordinate 71,688,384 of NC_089499.1, forward strand.
CACCGGGAACAGCCACTCCTCTACCCCAACCTTCACGGATGTCAGCAGCTCCACACCAATCTGCTCTGAATCCTGCCCACTACGCCAGATGTAATGCTGGTGGCCGAGGCCAGGCAGGTTCACATTGGTTTCAGGCAGATGGTAAAAAAAACTGCAGAGCCGGAAAGTATTGGACCATTACATTTAATAAAGTCACACAACAGCAGACAATCACACAGGCAGGTAAAACCGCCTCTCAGGCAAACAAACAGCAAAATGGCCCCTCACAGTGACGGGCAGACAACCCACCATCTGCAATCCCCCTGAGCACAAGCACCCACAGCCTTATATAGGCCATGCACACAGAGGCAGATTAAGGTCAGTTAAGGCCCTGGGTGCAGAAGAAAATATTGGGCCCCTTACGTTAGGAAAAAGTGTAAAGTTGGGGTTTTGCAGGGCCCTTTGGAAATTGAGGCCCAGGGCCTGTTCCCAGTGTGCCCGCCCTTAAATCCACCTCTGCATACACACGTGGTACTCCCACGTGCTCAGGCACTAATCCGGCAAAGTGCTTACACCTGGGAATCCTGAGAGCAAGCCTAACACAGCTGCCCCACAGACGCCAATTAGGAAGCAATATAGAAATATCTTAACACTTTTATTGTTTTTTGTCTGGTATTATTTAATTTTTTTAATATTTTTAACCTTTCTTATAACATAATCTAGTTTTGTGTACCTCTTTTATTGTTCTTATTTAAGTATTAAATGCATAAAATAATAAACTACCTTTCAGTATATCATTTTTTTATACTTGAAACAGAGAACCAGTTGTTAAATTATTTGAATCCCACCACCAGTTGGAGGGGAACTGGCTCCTCCCTGATTGAGACCCAGGGATCCAGATGGGAAATTAAAGTAAAGCTGGGCATATGGACGAAGAGATGACTCTCAAAATACTGACTTCTTACTTTTAGTAAGTGAGTAGCAAGTTTACACCTATCCTTTAGGGACACCAAAAATAATTATTTTAATCTCCTGTGTAATCCAGCAGGCCAACTCCCCATCTGGGAAATGTTCTGCGACTGCTTCCTGTCGTGTTCGGCAGAGACAGTCTGGGGTCACTGACAGCTCAGACCTCAGCAGCCCCACGTGGCTCATGTTAACACCCACATGCCCTATTCCAGCTCTGCCTGAGACCACCTGGTTCAGAGACAATAGCACCTCTGTGGGAGGGAGTGGATGGGATGGAGGAGATATGGGGAAGGGGGAGAAGAAAGTGCTAATATCTAGCAATTCAGTACCACCCCAGGGTCTGATCTAGGACAAGGGAAAGCTATTCTGAGCTATCTGAGAGTCAGGCCCCCAGCCTAACAAATAGCTCCAAAACCAGAGCCAGTCCCTGCATGTGATGTCTTTATAACAATTACAAGATGAATGAGGCAAACCAGATGATCTTTTGAAAAGCCATGGGGTCTTTCTAAAGCACCTCTGCCCCCATCGTTAATTCAACCCTATCATACCCCCAAATTTCCCTGCTTTTTCTTAACTGTCTTCTAGGTATGGGAACTACAAACACTCCTTAAGGAAAATATTTCTTTCTTAAAGTATATATCTAGTGCAGCATTTCCCCACTAGCCTTATGAGAAATGCTGCAGATAAAAAGTGTGTCACCCAACCGAACTGGAGAAATGCTGAGGGCTCTTTCCCCCGCCGGGACCGACGCCCACTGGCCGCAGAGGCCCTGAGAAACCCTGAGGCAAACAGAGCGGACCACAAGCAAGCTGATCTTCCGGCCAGCTCAGCCATGCGTGATCATACCCACACTCCAAGCCCTTTAGGAAAAAGCAAACTCGTAGAACTAAGAGGTATGAAAGTACTTTTCAGTGTTGAGAGTATAAATACAAATACCTGGTAGAACCTAAGGAGATTGCTTTTTGCAAGAAAGCAGGAAAACTCTGAATTATGGGGTCAGAAAAAACTTCATAGGTTCAAAATAATTTTTTAAGATTGTTTCCCCCCATGAGGCTATAAAGCTTTATTCTTTCTTACAAAAATAATTTGTTTGAAGAGTTATTTTAGTTCAGAATTTCAGGTGTTCTCCATGTCTTTCTTATGTGTCCAGCTGCTGACTTTAATTAAGGAACTCAGCTCTTAACAAGCAACAAAACCTAGAGAATGAGCAGTCCGAGTTTATGAATAATGATCTCGTAGTCGGAAGTAATAACTAGCAAGACAGTCCAGAAGCTGTTTCCTCCTCTTCCCTCCATCTTCCCTAGCTCTCTGTCAGCTTCCAGGACAGGCGTGTGACAAAGCTGTTTGCCCTCGTGTAATAGAAAATAAAATCTTCCCTTTACCCCTGCCACCTCTCAAAATACCAGCAATAACAACAGCAGCAACAATAATAATGGAAGCTGCCTTGTGCCAAGTGTTATTGAAAGTACTTTTTTGTGAACAGTGCTGCTATAAACCAAATGTTTGTGTCTCTTAAAATTCATAAATTGAAACCTAATTTGCAGTGTGGTGGTGTTAGGATATGAGATCTTTAGAAGATGGTTAGGTCATAAAGGTGGAGCCTTCATGAATGGGATTAGTGCCTTTTAAAAAATAATAATGGAAGCTGCCTTGTGCCAAGTGTTATTGAAAGTACTTTTTTGTGAACAGTGCTGCTATAAACCAAATGTTTGTGTCTCTTAAAATTCATAAATTGAAACCTAATTTGCAGTGTGGTGGTGTTAGGATATGAGATCTTTAGAAGATGGTTAGGTCATAAAGGTGGAGCCTTCATGAATGGGATTAGTGCCTTTTAAAACAGACCCCAGGGAGATCTCTCACCCCTTCCTCCAAGTGAGGACACTTAGAAGCCAGCCATCTGTGAACTAGACACCAAGTCTGCTGGCACATTGACCTTGGGCTTCCCAGTTTCCAGAGCTGTGAGAAATAAATGTCTGTTGTTCATAAACCACCGAGTCTGTGGTATTCTGTTGTAGCAACCTGAGCAAACTAAGACAAGGGATTTTTATCTTAAGATCCAACCTCATCCAAAGGATTAATAGTTAGAATTCAGAGAGTCCTTCAACTTGGAAGGGGGGTGGGGGATAAATATTTTATTGAGTAGCTTCTAACTGTTCCTTCAATTTTGAATAAAGGTAACAGACCACACAGTGAAGTACCTGTGACTTTGTAACCTGTAAAATTGTTGATTTTTTGGTATCAAATTAGAATTGTTGTCAATGTCCTGAGATATTTTCACTAACCACATCTTCAAAATTATGGTAACTGTTATACCCCTTAATAGCTCTTGTTACTTTAATAAGCAAAGAAGCACGTTTAACTATCTGTTTAAATGTTTTGATAACCATGTTTTGATATGGCCAATGTCCTTTGGATTCCTATGCTGTTGTATTTTATGCAATTTTAAAATATTTTCCTGAGAAGGGATTCATAGGCTTCACAGACTGCTCAGGAATTCAAGGCACAGAGAAGACTAAGAACAGCTAGTGAGCACTATTATCTGTTGTCACATACTGGGAGACCAAGGGACAGAAACCCTAAGTAATTTACCCAAGGAGTTAGGGTAGAAAACCAGGTAATCTGCCTGCGAAGTTCATACCCTTAACCAAAGCCCCCTGGCTGCCTCTGAGGTTCTAAGAAAGCTCTCGACTGGATTACAAAGCATCGTGGTCCCAGCCAATCAATTGTCCGTGCTTCACTAGCAGTCTGGTGTGCTCATTAAACTCTTCATGGTCTTGTCCCTGCCTCTGCCTCTGCCTCCAGCCCCTCTCCTTCCTTTCTCTCCCCCTCTTCCAGCCACACTGGTCTCCTCTCTCTACCTCCTGGCCTCTGGCTGGAACGCTCTTCCTCCCTACACTTCCTTCTCATCCTGTGGTGTTCGATTGTATGTCACCACCTCTCTAAGGGCTTTCGTAATTACTTTATCAAAGTTCTCTCTGTTTATTACATCTTTATATACATATATATGTAATATATATATTATATCTTAATTCTTTCTCAGTTCTGAGTATCACAAATATCTTCTCCCAGTTTGGGACTTATCTTTTCATTTTTATAGACTCAGGGAGCAAAATTTTTAATTTTAATCAGTCAATTGATCAATCTTTCCTTGATAGTTTGTGCTTTTTGTTTTTTGTTTAAGAAATCATATCCTACCTTCAAGTTCACGGACATAGACTTCTATATTTTTTCCTAAAAGTTTTCAAGTTTTGCCTTTCACACTGAATGAAGCTTTTGATGCATCTGGAATTGACTTTGGTGAAAGTCATGAGGTAGAGATTCTATTTCTTTTCTATTTTTTTTATATGGATAACTAACATCAATTATTGAATAATCTATCTTTTCCTCACTGATCTGATGAGAACCTTTTGTTTCTGTGGTCTGTTAGCCAGTCCCTGGGCCAATACTACACTGTCCTTTTAAGATAGTTATAGCATAGGCTACGAAAAGTCCTCTTTATTAATTTTTTTCTTAAGGAGTGTCTTGCCAATTCTTGCTTTTCTATATAAATTTCTGAAACCTATCATCAAGTTACAGTAAAAAAAAATACAAAAAAATTTTGTTCTGAGATTTTCAACAGAAGTTCATTATATCTACCCATTAATTCAGGAAAAATTGACATTTAAACTATTAAGTCTTTTCATAAATACAAATTAACAGCATTTATTTAGGTGCTTTTTATTCTTTTGGTTTTTTTATTTTCTCTATCAAATCTTATACATATTTCAGTGTATTTGTTTCTAACATAAATAAGTAATCTTGCTATTATAAATGGAATCTTACTTAAATTTTCTGTTTATTGCTAGTACAGAGAAATGGAATCAACTGTATATATAGTATATAGTCCACAAACTTGCTAAATTGTCATATTATATTTCATTAATTGTAGATTATTTTATGTGTTCCCTTCCTACATAGGCATGTGTGTGTGTGTGTGTGTGTGTGTGTGTGTGTGTGTATATATCATCTGGAGATAGTGTTTGGTTTCTTTCTTTCTAATATTTATACATTTATTTAATTTTCTCATTTTATTGCATGAGCTAGAACCTCCAAAACAACGTTAAATAAAATAACAATCAGGCCCTGGCCGGTTGGCTCAGTGGTAGAGCGTCGGCCTGGCGTGCAGAAGTCCCGGGTTTGATTCCCGGCCAGGGCACACAGGAGAAGCACCCATCTGCTTCTCCACCCCTCCCCCTCTCCTTCCTCTCTGTCACTCTCTTCCCCTCCCGCAGCCGAGGCGCCACTGGAGCAAAGATGGCCCGGGCACTGGGGATGGCTCCTCAGCCTCTGCCCCAGGTGCTAGAATGGCTCTGGTCGCAACAGAGCGAAGCCCCAGAGGGGCAGAGCATCGCCCCCCGGTGGGCAGAGCGTCGCCCCCTGGTGGGCGTGCCGGGTGGATCCCGGTCGGGCGCATGCGCGAGTCTGTCTGACTGTCTCTCCCTGTTTCCGGCTTCAGAAAAATACAGGGAAAAAAAATAACAACAATCATTCTTTTTTTGATACTGGGTTTTTTTATTGAATTTATTGGGGTAACATTGGTTAATTAAATTGTATAGGTTTCAGATATCTGATTCCATAATCCATCATTGGCATATCGTATTAAGTGTTCACCACCCCAAGTCACCTCCTTCCATCACCAGTTACCCCCATACCTTCTTCTACCCCTACCACCTTTGCTTTTAGCATTTCAATATTGAATCTGCTATTTAATTAAAGGTTACTGTAGGTACTTTCTTGTTTAATTTAAAAAGCTCCTTTTTATTCTTAATATTTACCATGAGTTTTTCCATAATTGCATTTGTTGAATTTTATTTAATATTTATTTTTTATCTAATGAATTTAATTTAATGTATTTTCTGTGCTTTGTTTAATGTGGTGAATTAGTAGATTTTCAACGGTTGAACCAACCTTGCTTTCTTGAAATAATCCCCTCTTAGTTATAATGCATTCTCTCCCTTTTTTTTTTTTTTCATGGTTACAGTTTCATTTCTTTAAGTTTTGTTTAAATTTTGTGTGGATGATCTTCAGTGCATTTGGGTATTTTCTTCTCTCTCCTAATGTTTTGTCTGATTTTAGTGTCTGGTTTTTACTAAACTTATTAAAATGAATCTTTTTCTCTCTTTGAAGAGATTCTGGATGATTGGATTTGTCTGGTTTGTTTGGCAGAACTTGCTAGTGCACATATCTAAGCCAAGTGTTTTCTTAATGAGAAGACTCTTTAACTGCTAAATCAACATCTTTGATGATTTTTAGGAAGTTGTTAGATTACAAAATGCCCACAATCCTCCATCCTTCTCTATTATTCACTAAAGAAAAAGTATATATTTCCTCACCTTTTGAATCTAGGCTAGCTTTGTAAATTTCTTAGCTAAGAGAACACACTTCTTTCATTAGATCAGTTTCTGTCATAGGCCTCTAGAATCCTTTCACCCTTCCGCTAACTTGCTCAGAACCTTGCCACTACCACATGAACAAGTCCAGCATAACCAGCTGGAGAATAAGAGACCATATGGAGGTCAGCCTAGTTTTCTCAACAGAGGTCACACTGCGCCAGCCAACAGCCAGCTTCTCCAGAGCATGTACGAGGGAGAGTGCAACCTCCCTCAACAAGGACACCCATCCCACCTTCAGCCAACCACAGATATGTGAGTGAGCCCAGCCCAGGCCAGAGGAACAGCCTAGCTGACCTGTGGACTTCTGAACAATAATAAGTGGTTATTGTTTTCAGTTATGGAGTGGAAGGATCATTTGCTATGCAACAACATATTTCTGTTACTTGACTCGGTAATTTATACTTTTCTAAGAATGTATTCATTTCATCGAAATTTTAAAACTTTACTAGCATAAAGTTATTTATGCTAGTATTATATTACATTTTAATATTTTGATGCACCTGTCATTTTCCCCCTTTTATTTGTTTTGTTTGTGCTTTCTTTTTACTTAATCAGTCTCGTAAGAGGTTTGTCAATTGTATCATTTCAATAAATCAACCAATGTGTGTCTGTGGAGATGATCTCTATTGTATATTGTTATCTTTTTTTTTTTTTTTTTTTTTTTTCATTTTTCTGAAGCTGGAAACAGGGAGAGACAGTCAGACAGACTCCCGCATGCGCCCAACCGGGATCCACCCGGCACGCCCACCATGGGGCGATGCTCTGCCCACCAGGGGGCGACACTCTGCCCCTCCGGGGCGTCGCCATGTCGGCGACCAGAGCCACTCCAGCGCCTGAGGCAGAGGCCACAGAGCCATCCCCAGCGCCCGGGCCATCTTTGCTCCAATGGAGCCCTGGCTGCGGGAGGGGAAGAGAGAGACAGAGAGGAAAGCGCGGTGGAGGGGTGGAGAAGCAAATGGGCGCTTCTCCTGTGTGCCCTGGCTGGGAATCGAACCCGGGTCCTCCGCACGCTAGGCCGACGCTCTACCGCTGAGCCAACCGGCCAGGGCCGTATATTGTTATCTTTAATGTCCCTCATTCTGCTTTCTTTAAATTTTTTTTGATTTTTTTGTGTTGTTTTATTTAAAATAAATCTTAGTCCATTTCTTTCCATTTTTAAATATAATAATTTAAGGATACCAATTTCCCTTGATGAACATATTAGTTGCATGTCACATTTTTATCATATGGTATTATCATTATCACTTAGTTTGAACATCCACTATAATTTTGTCATTGACATTATGTGCCATTGAGAAGAATGTTTTTAATATCTAAGAGAATGAAGGTGTTAGTTATTCTTTTGTTATTAATAGCTAACTTTATTTTTTATAGTTAGAGAGTGTTGCAGCCAATTCATGGTGACTCACAAGATGTGATTTTTAAAGATTCAGGAATTTTACAAACTTGTTGTTATACTATTGATAGATCGAAGTCAGCTGGGGAAGAAAGATTTATACCACAGAAATCTGAAAACATTATAAATCAGGGTTTTTTCTTTTCCTATAGACGTAGCTTACTTACCAGCATACCATTGTCTATATGATATGCTGGTTGTTTGGATTTGGTTAATAATTGCTTTATGCCCCAGTACACGGCCAAATTTTATATGTTGCATATATGAACAAAAAAGAGTTTATTCCAGCTGTTAGAAATAACATTCTATGTGTCCACTAGATTATTCTTGCTAATTTATTGTTTAAGTCTTTTATATTCTTATTATTTTTAAATTTCTTTTATTTATTAATTTTTTATTTCCTTTATCTGTCTTTATCAATTATTGATAAAGAACTTTTTACTCAGCACTGGCCAGGTAGCTCAGTTGGTTACAGCATCATCCTGATACACCAAGGTTGCAAGTTCAATCCCTGGTTAGGGCACATAAAAGAATCCACTGAATACATAAATAAATGAAACAGGTAGATGTTTAACTCTGTCCCTTTCTCTTTCTCTAGGAGGAGGAGGAAGGGGGGAGGAGGAGGAGGGGGAGGAGGAGGAGAAGGGGGAGGAGGAGGAGAAGAGGGAGGAGGAGGAGAAGGGGGAGGAGGGGAGGGAAGGAGAGCGGGAGGGGGAGGGGGAGGAAGGGAGAGGGGGAGGTGAGGAGAAGGGGGAGAGGAAGAGGGAGGGGGAGGGGGAGAAGTTGTTTTTATACTATAGTAGGGGACTTGTTGTGGTCCTGAACTCTTGTTTTAGATATTTTGAAGTTATATTATTGGACACATAAGTTTAGAATTATTCTATCTTTCCAATGAATTGAAACTTTTATTAAAATACAATGACCCTCTTATTTGATTCTTACTATATTTGGATTTATTTCTACAATCTTATTTTAAGCTTTCTATTAAGTGCATCCCATCTCAGACTAGACCAGACCTCCTAGTTCCTTATTTTCCTCTTGGCTAGTTTGGGAATTTTATATGTATTATTATTATTATTATTATTTGTATTTTTCCAAAGTTAGAAGTGGGGAGGCAGTCAGACAGACTCCCGCATGCGCCTGATCGGGATTCACCCGGCACGCCCACCAAGGGGCGATGCTCTGCCCATCTGGGGCATTGCTCTGTCGTGGCTAGAGCCATTCTAGAGCCTGAAGTGGAGGCCATGGAGCCATCCTCAGTGCCCAGACCAGCTTTGCTCCAGTGGAGCCATGGCTGCAGAAGGGGATGAGAGAGACAGAGAGGAAAGAAAGGGGAAAGGGTGAAAAAGCAGTTGGGTGCTTCTCCTGTGTGCCCTGACCAGGAATCAAACCTGGGACTTCCACATGCTGGGCTGACACTCTACTGCTGAGCCAACCAGCCAGGGCCTTTATATGTCTTCTTGTTTCCCTTTACATTCATGATGACTGCATGTCCTAATGTTTATAGTGATATTGATTATGAATGTTAGTTTCTAGATACACCTTGAGACCTGCTTTTAAATTTTGTCCTGTTTCTACACAGAAGATTTGAGACTTTTTTTCCTCTCGCCCCCTGAGAACCACTTAAAATTTACATATTTGATTAGAGGTTGTTTGCTTGTCAGTAATGTGGTTTGTTTGCCCTTACCATGGGTTTATGATAAGAACTTCTCAAGGGATTCTGTTATCTTTTATCTTTACCCAGAGCCAAGGTTGGGTCACGCACTGTACCTAGAGTCTTCCTCATGGCTTTGTGGAGAGGTTCATCAGTCCCACCCTCTGCTCAGTCTTATGCTTTGCCTCTTATCCCTACACATGGTCAATGAAAATCTAAGGTTTAGGCTGCCAGAGGTAAAATTTACCCCAGGGTAAACAACAACTCCAGAGTTACCTCTCCCCTGATGATTCTTGCTTTCTGGTCATTTCTGACCTGCACAGAATTTCCTTACTCTCCTGCCCATTCAGCTATGTGGTCTTGGGGTTGAGGGCGTGTCTTTAGTATTTTATTTAACATTTTGTTATACTTTACTGAGTAAGATTTCTACAAATATTCAGTCCACCATATGGACAAAAATTGAAATCCCTTCCCACTCTTCCCTTTCTCAGTCCTTCATTCATTTCCTTTGTAACACACAATTTATCATTACTGTAGTTGTTTACTTGTTTACTTTTCTCTTTCTCTCTATAGAGTATATTGTCCATGAGGGTGGCAACCCTCTTCTCTTCTTTACCATTGTAACTTCCTCACATAGCTAGCATTACTAGGCTCTGAGCACATTTTTACTAAATTTGTTTATTTGTTTGTTTGTTTGTTTTTATTCAGCAAGAGGAAGGGAGACAGAGAGACAGACTCCCACTTGTGCCTGACAAGGATACACCCAGCAAGCCCAATAAGGGGCAATGGTCTGCCCATCTGGGGTGCTGCTCCATTTCTCAGCAACTGAGCTCTTCTTAGCACCTGAGGTGGAGGCCATGCAGCAATCCTCAGTGCCCAAAGCCAGTTCACTCCAATTGAGCCATGGCTGCAGGAGAGGAAGAGAAAGAGAGAGAAGAGAAAGGGAGAGATGTGGAGAAGCAGACAGATACTTCTTCTATGTGTCCTGATCAGGAATCGAACCCCCAATATCTATAAGCCGGGCCAACACTCTACCACTGAGCCAACCTGCCAGGGCTCTAAATTTATGTGTGAATGAATGAAAGCTCAGCAAGCTGGGAGACTGGTACATATGATAAGGAGAAATCAGGCCTTTGGAGAAGGTATTTATTTACTCCACACCTTATAATTGAGGGTAAGGCATAGAAGGCTACCCGGGCTGCTACATATAGTGAAAACTGTGGAAGAAACCAAGTTTAGACAGTCTGCAGAGTTGCCTAGTGAAAGAAACCCGTAGTCCTTCTCTCAGGGTGTCAGGTCACCCCATGTTTCACAGTAGAATGAGAAAAAAAGAGTTTTATAGGCTGAAATTGTTTAAAAATATTTACTGTCTTTACACAACCTATAAGTTGCTAATTTGAGGACAATGTTGTAAAGGGTTTTCAGTTCATTTTGCCATAATTTACATTTTTAAAAGACTCGGTGCACTGACCTAGGTTGGGGAAGGACTAGATGTCCCAAGGAAATCATTTGCAATGTGTGAACAAAGTACTTGCAATACTGTTCACCCTTTGACCTACTATTCCCAGTTTCTGTTATCTTAATATGAAAGCAAATCACCAGTGGACATATAGTCATTGCTTTATGGTGAAATGAAATCATGTAAGCCAGCAGCATCATTGGATTCTGTCACCTCTGAAAAATAATTCACTTTATTATGGCCTTTGTTTTTCACTCATGGGAAACCTGATAATATTTCAGCACCTGAAATCCTTCCCTAAGCTAAAATAGCTGTTGAAAGTAAACATAAACCAAGTAGAGGCTGGAAGAGCAGAGATTTATTCTTTTTAATTTTATTTTTAATCAGTTTGTATTCAATATTATTTCGTATTAGTTTTGAGTGTACATCATAGTAGTTAGATAATCTAATCGTATACTTTACAAAGTGGTCCCTCCCACCTGGCACCATACCTTCTTATTACGATGATATTGACTATACTCCCTATGCTGCACTCGACATCCTTGTGACCATTCTGACTACCTATTTGTAACTCTTAATCCCTTCACCTTCTTCACTCAGCCTCCCACCGACTCCAATCTGGCAGCCATCTATCTGCTCTCTGCATCTATGAGTCTGGTTCTATTTTGTTTGTTTATTTTTTCTATTTAGACTCCACATTTAAATAAAATCATAGGGTATTTGTCTTTCTCTGTCTGATTTTTTCACTTAACATAAGACCCTCCATGCTGTCACAAATGGGAAGATTTCATTGTTTATGGCCAAATAATATTCCTTTGTACATAAGTATCACCACTTTTTATCCGCTCGTCTATTGATGGGCACTTGGATTGCTTCCACAGCTTGGCTATTGTAAATGCTGCTGCAATGAACATAGGAGTGTGTATATTCTTTTGAATTAGTGTTTAGGGTTTGTTTGGATAACTTGCCAAAAGTGGAATCACTAGGTCATAAGGCAGTTCTATTTTTAAATTTTTGAGGAATCTCCATACTGCTTCCACAAGAGCTACACCAGTCTGCATTCCCACCAACAGGGCATGTGTTCTCTTTTCTCCACACCCTCGCCAGCACTTATTGTTTATTGATTTATTGATGATAATATAATCATTTTGATTGGTGTGAGATGATATATCATTGTAGCTTTAATTTACATTTCTCTGTTGATTAATGATGTTAAGCATCTTTTCATATGTCTATTGGACACCTGTATGTGCTCTTTGGAGAAATGTCCATTTGGTTCCTCTGCCCATTTTTAATTGGATTGCTTGGGGTTTGTTTGATGTTGAGTCATATGAGTTCATTATAAATTTTGGATAATAACTTGAATCTTGAAACATGTCTGGTAATATTATTGCAATAAGAAAAATAAATCATAATTGGATCTCACTGAGTCACAGTTTAGCTTGAAATTAGCTAATTAGAGAAATCTAAGACTTATAAATACATTGATTAATCTATCTGCTCTATACCTGTGTCAACATTAATCAATTATAGAGCTCCTCCACTAGGCCTTGGAATTCTCAACACAGAACAGCAGGAAAAAAGCCTAAATGTCATTTCTGTTCTTATTGAGTAAAGGCATCACCACCATTAGCCATTTTGCCAGCCAAACAAATGCTTGACTCACCTCCTTGGTGTAGATTCTGGATTTTATGTTGGATGATTTATACTTGGCAGTTCACAGTTGATCTCAGGAATTTGGTGATACTTGCCTTCTTTGTTTCTTTTTTGCATAAATAATCTATTTTTATTTAATCTGTCTTCATCTTACCATAACTTATTTCCTTTATTCGCTTTATAATAGTTCAAAACTATATATAATTTACAAATTAAGAACATTGCTAACTGCAGAGAAATGTGCAAGCATGTAAATGAAGTAGCCATGTTTTCCATAGAATGAGCCTCCTGGCGATGGGCCCTCCTGAAAATACTGAAGGGAAAAGCTCTGCGCAGCCGCAGTGAAGACTGGGATAGCAATCAGCAAGCGATTTTTCCACAGTGAAGAGATTTTCCATCAGATTTCATTTGACCTTGAACACTGTGTTAGCAATAAATAATTAATGGTACTTATTACATTAATGCCCCATTTAACTGACATTATCAGGGAATTAGATGCCCTAAATAAGTGAATTTGCTAGATACTAAAACTTGCTTCCTTTACACACACAAAAGAAAAATGTCCTTAGTTTTTCTGATGCTTATTTTTCTAAAATGTGTGGCAATATTTTGTGATTTACTGACATTCACTGAAACATAAACATTTTACTCATTGAATGAATACTTATTGAAGCCTATTATGTGCCAGGTACTATGGCTGTGGGCAATATAACAATGAATAAAAGAGAGACAGAGACGTTATCCTTATTAAATCTAAGTTTTGGTGGAGAAGAGAGATAAACAAGGAATCACACTGAAGGACTAAGATAAGAGAAGTGTAAACTGTTGTGAACTACACTGAACTGAGTAGCAAAACAGCTGGATTCAAACTTAGCTGAGCTCTCCAGAACTGCTTGTCTCTCCACTAACTGTCCTCTGATTGCTTGTCTTGAGTTCTCATGATCGATTTTGGTCACTTATCTTCTTCTGTAAAGTCAGCTCTAGTTTCTTGTTCCTTGCTAAGTGTGTGGTGCTGCTGCTACAATTTCCTCATTGCACAGTAGTATGTATAAAGTGATTAGACTAAGGATGGCAAATACCTGGTATATTAGTTATTGCTGTACAACAAATTTCCCCCAAACTTACCAGCTGAAAGGAACACACATTTGTAATTGTACCATTTCTCTGGATCAGGAATCCAGCATGTTTAGCTGGATCCTCTATCTCAGCGTCTCTGACATTGCCGCATGCAGTCAAAGTGAGGATCAGGACCAGGTTCTTATCTGAAGACAAGATTCCATCCCCAAAGACTCTTAGACTGACAGCCTCTGTTAAAGGCCACCTCAGATCCTTGTGACATGAGCATCTCCAACAGGGCAGATGACTTTTTTTTTTTTAATCAAAGCCAGCAAGAGAGCATCTTCTAGTAAGATGAAGTCACATTCTTTTGTAACCTAATCACAAAGTGACATTCTATCACCTTTTCTGTAGTCTATTGCTTCCAATCAAGTCACTAGGTCCCACCAAACTCAAGGAGGACAATACCAGGAGGGGGGCCATTGGAAGACACCATAGAACTGCTTACCTCTCATACCAAGCATATTATCATCTGTCATAGCAAACATCACGAATCATTCATTCATGGTGCTCTCTCCCACTGAGTCTGAAAAGGGCTTCAAAATCCTACCTAGTGGAGTATTCCAAGAAAATAAAGCTAATTTGCCTTCTCTTATTCAAACAGTAACCTTTCCAAGTAATTTCTATGGGGGAAATATTTAGGTCTAGAATCTGGACAGAAAGAGGTGGTTCAAGTTGGAAACAGTTACAACATGGCCATTATTGGCCAAGTCAATGGGAAGGAAGCACAGTCTGTATGTAGCATAAATCAATTGATAAAGTGTCAAAGACATATATCTCATTGTAAAGACCAAGAATCAAGAAATGCATTTCACAGCATGCAAGAAAGAGCTCATATAAGATTAGATCATATTACAGTTGGACACACTAGAAGAATCTAGTCCTAACCAGGAAAGAAACTATTCCTTTGGCTGCATTGATAATCACTTTAATCAATGAAAAGCATAAATGGGCATCAGAGGCTATGGCCTATCCTGTATCTCTACCTTATGCCTGTCTCAGATTTAGGGGTTTCCGGCTAATATCTGTACCAATGTTTCTCAACCTTTCTTCATCCACTCTCTTTGCATAAATGTAAAAATCTCATTACCTATCTGCAAAGGAACTTAGAAAATCACTCACATATTTCTGCATGTTTTATTCCTGTTACACAATGAGAACCTTCTCATTTTTAAAAAATCCTTTCTGTTGTATTTGTCCACACAAGCTTTGGGCTCCTAAAGGCTCCATTGCTTTCCCAGGCTCCTAAAAAATATAGTGATCTTCAAACTGGAGGATCAGAGTCCCACTCACCACCAGGAGAATACAGTTTTTAATGTTTTATTTTAAAATAATTTCAGCCCTAGCCAGACAGCTCGGTTGGTTAGAGCATTGTCCCAAAGTACAGAAGTTGCTGGTTCAATCCCTGCTTAGGGCACATATAAGAATAGATCATGTTCCTGTCTCTCTTTCTCTTTCTTTCTCATCCTCTCTCTCTAATAGCAATAAATTTAAAAATAAAATTTATAAAATAATATCAAACTTTCAACAATTTTTCAGTACTAGTACACTGAGTTCCCGAATACACTTTCCCTGAATTGCTCACGTTTGCCTGTCACTCTCCACTTTAAATTTAGGCTTGTTTTCTTGAACTACACACAAAACAACTTGCAGAGATGACACTCCATTGACCCTCAGCACTCTGCTGTGCGGTCCCTACAAATAAGACCCTCTTCTAAACAAGCATAGTGCAGCCACAGCAGGCAGCAGCAGTGCCTTCAATCCATTCATGTCTTTGCATTTTGCCATGTGCCACCACTGCCTTTTACAGGTCCAGATCCAGCCCAGACCACGGTCTGCGTTTGGTGTCAAATCTCTTTAGCTTCCTCCCATTTGGAATAGTCCCTCACTGTTTATTCCCTCACCTTTTGTGACTAAACATTTTTGAAGAGTACAGGCCAATTATTTGATAGAACATCCTTGAATTTAAGTTTGTCTAAATGTTTCCCCAAAATTAGATTCGAGGTATGTTTTTCGGGTAGAAATATCAGAGAAGCGATGCTATCTTTCTCAGTGCATCTTATCTGGGGGACCCACTGCCCATCTGTAGTGTCTGCCAGTGACTCTACTGTAAAGTTAACTTACAGCATTTTGTATTTAGGAGTCATTAATGAGTAATTTAATTCATGCTTTGTGGAGAGATACTTTGAAACTCTATAACTTTCCTGTTCTTCATCAGACTTTCTCCAACCAGTTTAGCCTCCATTGATGATTCTTGCCTCTATCTCTTATTATGCTTGTAGTTGCCAGATATTTTTTTCTTAAGTGAGAAGTGGGGAGACAGAGAGACAGACTCCCAAGTACACTCCAGCCAGGATCCACCCATCAAGCACCCTATGGGGTGATGCTCTGCCCATCTGGGGCCATTGCTCTGTTGCTCAGCAACCAAGCTATTTTAGTGCCTGAGGCAAGGCCATGGAGCCATCTTCTGTGCTGAGGCCAACTTGCTCTAACTGAGCCATGGCTGTGGGAGGAGAACAGAGAGATAGAGAGAGAGAGAGAGAGAAGAGAGAGGAGGAGGGGTGGAGAAGCAGATGATCACTTCTCCTGTGTGCCCTAAACAAGAATCAAACTCAGAACATCCACATGCTAGACTGATGCTCTACCACTGAGCCAACTGGGCAGGGCACCAGATTTTTAAGGAGAACTGTGGCATGACTAGTCATAAAGGAATAATTTCCAAATTGTCAGCTCCTCTGGAGATGCTTCAAAAATCATTCTCTGAACATGTGATTTCTCCCTCCAAGACCTCTAGGGCCACGTCCTGCAGGACACAACAAAGTGAAAAATGCCCTGGAGTTGTACCTAGACCCAGCTGGTCCCCTCTTCTACTTCCCCTTTCACAGCTGCCTTTTTCTGCTTTTCCTAAGAAAGACCTACCTCTCACCCATCTGAATCTCCCTGTGGTGCATTCCCCTGGGTGAAAGAAAGCCAGGACTCCAAACAAAGGGGTGATTCAAAACCTAGCTGTTAGTGTTGAGAAAGTGAAATACACTAATGATTGGATTACAAATCCTTTTCAGTTCTTTGCTTTCAGCAAAACTGAAGAAGGATCTGATGGAGTTGGTAGATCATTAAAAATAAGTTTTGATGATAGATCACCATACGATTCTTGGTAAATAAATTGGAAAATTTTATAAAGAATTGAATGATATTGCTATAACAAAATTCCTTCCATTCCCATCTGCTTATGTGAACAAAGTTTTTCAGTCCTTAAAATTATAATTAAAACTTAAAAGGAGGGAATAAACTTCATTCTGAACCCTGTCTCATTTGGACAAAAGAAGTATTCAGGAGTTATTAAAAGGGAAAAGTCTCATCCATCTCATTTAAGACATATACTCCAATAAAATTTTACTTTTCATGTTTCATAATTATTTACAAAAATTTATAATATATTTATTATTTTGAGCAACAAAATATGAATAAAAATAATTGATAACAACACAGGTGCAATTGTTTCACATTTAACATCAAATTCACAGAAAATATGAAAGAGTTTCAAGTTTAATTTTGTACACAATCTTGATCTAGAAAAGTGTGACATGGTGATCAGTAAGGCTTCCCTGCATTAAAATATGTCATACTGTAGTAAATTCTGTGCAGGAAGTGGCATGGCAACACGAATAGGAGCGATGCATCGAGCCCTTGATAGTTAGCTTCCCCTGGATGCATTTGAAGAGCGAATGAAACGGTTTGTGTTTTGCAGCATCAACATTTTAATATGTGCTAGAAATTACACAACTCTTTACCTTATGATAAAACACTTTAGCTCTCAACTTTAAAATGTGAGGAATAAATGATTTTTCAAAACACTATAGGGGCCACACAAGCAACGATGTTCGAAGAAGACTGCAAACAAAGACCCTTTCCCTGGGTGTCTCCCTCACAGGGTCTCTCGCCGCCTCGCCTCCTGTTTTCTACAGCACACTTTGGCTTCCCATCCAGTGTCTGTCTCTACCTCTCATTCTGAGCTCCCACACCCATTACAACCCACTCCTATCCCCCAAGCCCAGTAGGGCTGCACCCCTAAGTCAAAAGGCAGCCTGTCCATTGGTAGCAAAGGCATCTAGATCATCTTTATAGATTCTCAAATTAAAGTTCATCATCTGGGTATTGTATTTACATACTCATATTCCTAGAACACATAGCTTCAATCTGAATATAGTTAAAATTTCATGTCCAAAGAGGAAACACTTGCCCTTGTGACAAGTCTCTCCTTGTTATGACTCTGATTGAATTAGGGTCACGTTGCTTGGGACATGCAGGCCATATTAGGCTCACTAGGCTATTATGGGTAAAGCACACTAGATTCAGCAGAAAGAAAAAAATCAATAGCAGTTCCTACATTGCAGGGTCCTTGTTTAAATACAGATCCCCAGGGCTTGCCTATACGATAATCTAATTTGGTGTGTGGGATAAGGCCCCATACTTCACACACAGCACCACTCCTGTGGCTTTGTTCAGTTCGCCCTTGTGATATGCCTGGAGGATCACTGCCTTAGAGTTGTAGTCTTTGACCCTCATTCAGGCATCTCAAATCCATTCTTTGCGCCTACCCAGGTACTCACTTTCCAAAGAGTTATAGTGGATTAGTAAATTAGCCAAGGGTAAGTGAACTGTTAACAAACAACGTATTTATTCTTATACTAGCTGTACCCGGCCACGCATGCTGTGGCTCAGTCAGGTAAATGGAAAAGAAAGAAAAGAGAAAGTGCACGTTTCCAATATGTTTAATTTCACAATGCTTGTCGGTATACAATATTTTTTGTTGTTCCACTGTCTGTGCAGATATAGAGATTGTCTGGTTTGCTGAGTCTAGAACACGCAACATATAATTGTCCATGTGAGAAGCAATTTGTGTCTAGATCTAAAGTGCACAATTCTAAAGATTGGCCCTGAGCTTTGTTGATGGTGATTGCAAGTGCCAATCAAATTGGGAACTGCAATGTCTTAAATTGAAATGGCATATCCATTGCAATCATAGGAATCTGAGGAATGAGGACATCTTCACCTTTGAAAGGTCTTGTCAAGATTGTTGCTTCTACGACGTTGTTCATTAATTTTTTTACAGTGCACAGACCCAAACACTTCATGTTTTACCATGAAATCCATCAGCGATTTCAGCTTCTGTCTGAAAACACATGCTGTGATGTCATGCCTATCCACTGGCGATTGGCCAGGAAGTAAGAGCTGTTGTATATTGTCCCAAGCCAAATTGCATGTGAATGTAATGAATAGGTCTGGATGCCCATAGTGACAAACATACAAAATTGCATCTTGAGCATACTCATGCATATGATGTGGACTGCCTGTATATGAAGATGGCAAAATTGTTAGTCTTCCAACATTAGTTGTATTACCGTCATTTACAACTGCATCTCGCAAATTAACATATTCTTCAGAGCAAAGCTTTGTCTGATTCAAACTGATGAGTATCAAACGTTCTGTTTTGATTTTTGTATACATATCTATGATGTATTGGTGAAACAATTGACAGTATTTCAAAATGTGATTATCTTCATTCTCTCGAATCATTAATCGGTATGAATAATAGTTCATTGTGCTGCATTTCATATTTGTTTCTTCACCACTGACTGGATTTATCATCTTAACGTTGAAGTGATATCCATTGGCACCATCCAAAAAAATGATTATATATTGCAGAGTATCATAGCATTGATGAGTTTCTGCAAGTTTTGTCAATTGATTGTTTCTCCAATGAAGAACAGTATCTCTAGGTTGGAATTGATCTTCAACTATAACAATTGCCACTTTATCTATAGTTGGAGCATTGAATCTTCGCACATGTTCTCCAGCAGCCGTTTTGTCAGCATGAATAACAATCTAGTGGGTATCAGAAGGCATCATGTCAATTGCTGTTTTGAACAAACGCACTAAATTGTTTTTTTCGTGAAGAAGCTCTTGCAGTTGGGAAACGATGGGCCTTTTTATGCCGATAGAAATTCCATAGCGCATTCAATTCATCGTTGCCATCATTGATGAAATACATTTGTAGGAATTTGTGTTGACCATCTGGGAACAAAAGCAGGGAACCGGCTTTATGATAAATTTGTCCTTTCACTTTGAAAGTTGGCATGAATTGAGCTGTTACAATTTCTGTGCCGAACGATGTCATTTGGAGGCATGAGTTCTATTTCCTGATGTTAGATAGGAAATGCTTTGATTCGGCGGTATATCTGGCAAGCAAAGTTTTTAATGGCTCTGGCAGTTCGCCAAGTTGAGGTAGTTTAATTTTTCCGGCAGCGCAACACATTCCTTTCATTTCTCCATTAAATTTCAGAGCCTTGCAATAAGGACACACTTCAGTCATAGTGCCGATGAGAACATGCCGGCTTAAACTATAATCATCAGCTGGGTTGTACCAGAATGCAAGGTGATTGTAATCGCGTGATTGCTGAGCACGGAGTCATGTTTAATGCTGATCTGCTGTTTCTCATTGACGTCTTTCAGCCACCCTCAGCCTGTCATGTTCATTTTGTTGAGAACGAAGCAGATCTGAAGCTGCAGAACTCTATCGCCGTTCTTGCAACCGTGCATCCTCAAGTCTGGCTGCACATAAATGGATTGTAAATCAGAAACATTGAAATGGAATTGTAAAATATTTAGCATGTGTTGCTTTTATGTCCAACAGACAGCACTGTTTTTTTTAAAAGCATGTTTTTACCTGTCACAGGTGTGATATCTATATCTATATAATAGTAGGTATATAAAAAAGAGTGCATATTTGAATGCAACATTGTCTCAAAATTTCAAAGCAATCAGTGAAGAACTTTTAGAGATTTAAGATTTTGAACAAACAGACATTTACATTTTTATTTATATAGATTTTATTCCAGCCTGATAATTGACATCAAGTGACCCTGTATTTTATATTTAAAATATATAATCAAGCACATAGATGTTATCAATAATTATTTAAGTTTAATTGAATTTTAGAATATTTAAGCTCCAAAGTAGTATATGGATTAGGGAAAATAAATTTCTAGTAAAAGAAATATAAATAATAAACAGTTAAATTGATCTTTTCTAATTAAATATAAAATATTATGTGATAATAATATAATAGTATTGGTGAAAACCCACGATGAGGGTGCGGAACTACAAATGAAGTTAAGACTCTGAATCTGTATTCCTACACAATTAATACAGCCATACCTAAAAACAATATCTTAAAATTCTTACTCTTTTAGCCAATAATGCCACTATAATAAATCTACTAAAGGAAATTCAGTCACTTAATGTATTTATTGTAGAATTGTATGTTATTTGTAGAATGATAGCAATGAAGAGAAAATTAACATAAAGAATTAGAGTAAATTCACTGGAAAAAGAATGCAGTTCTTTAAAATCTTGTTGTCAAAACACAGTGTTAAGAGGTAATATTTAGGATGAAATGCTAACTGGGTCCCAAATGTGTTCAAGAGAATGAAAGGAAGGAAAGAAGAAAGGAAGGAAGGGAGGGAGGGAGGGAGGGAGGGAGGGTGGGTGTGAGGGAGGGAAGGAAGGAGAAAAGAAAGGAGGGAGATAGAAAATCTAAAACACATATAGGTAAGAAAAAAACAGCTATGATGGTGAAATGAAGGATAATTTCTTATTTACAGTTTCTTTAGCTTTTAAATTCTTTGCAATCTGTGCACCAATTTTATAATCCAAAAGTTTTACTTTAAAACCATATTCTGTAAATGCCCCAATTTCTGAACTGTTAGCTCTGAGGGAAAGATTTCAATGCCCACTGGCAACATACTTGCAGAGAAGTAATCTGTTTCTCTGTTCCCTTAGTCTGTGGACTGCACCTTGACTTAGAGTTATACTTACTGACCGATCTCTCTCTCCCTTTCTTTCTCTCTTTATTTCTCTCCCTCTCTCTCTCTCCCTTAAACACACACACACACACACACACACACACACACACACACATCAGAGAAGGATATTCTGACATGTCCCTTGAGAGCCTACTTCCTTTCCTTTATCCTAAATAATTTAAATGGAGCTGAAGGAAGCTATTCTTTTCCATAAGCTGATATTAATGGGTGGGGAGAACCATACCATTTCATTTATCAGTATTGTCATGATTAAATGTCCTCTCTTACATTATTCATTAATTCAACAAATAGTTTTAAGTGCCTGTTAGACACTCAGGTAGTCACTCTGATAAAGACAAAGATGTATTCATTCATTCATCTGTTTAGTCTGTCAGTAAACACCTTTTCCTAAAGTACCTTGTGTGAAAAACACTGTTTGAGACACTGCAAACACAGTGGGAAACTAAACAGTTCCCTGCCCTCAAGGAGTTCATGGACCAGTAGGAGAGAGAAAGAGAGAATTCACTAAATAAATAAAAATAATTTCAGTTGGCAGTATGTGTCACGCAGGAACCCTGCAGCAAAAAATAGTAGTGGTACCTCATGAGACTAAGTAGGCAAGGAACAAATGCCTCTCTACGTCAGAGACTTGGGGCATGGCTAAAAGAACAGGAAGACACCAGCCAGGCAAGAGCAGAGGTCCAGGCAGAACTCCAACCTGAGACAAGAAAGGATGTGAGAAAATAGGAAGGTGCCTCATGGATGATCCTCAGCATGCCCTAAAGATGGGGAAGCAGGTTTTTTTCACCAGGGTAATGAGTTTGGCTGGATCCAACATAGAGTTTGTGTCCAAGTTTGTGTCTTAATGAGAAGAATAATCAATAGATATAATTATAGCATAAATCAGAAGTAAACAGCTTTTTTTCTGAAGGGCAGGAAGTAAATACGTTCGACTTTGTGGGTCATTAAGGTCTCTGTTGGCACTACTTGCTCTTCTATGGCCAGGTAGAACAGCCAGAGGCAATACGTTAAAGAATGGGCATCTCCATCCACTGGCACAGGCATGGGTCTGATATGAAGGAGAAAGGAATGAACATCTTCAGGAGTGCTATAGAAAATCAGAGAAAGAGATGGCTTCTTGAAGATGATCTGATCTGGGTCTTGAAAGACAAGGAGACTTCAAAAGTGAGATAATGGGGGTAAAGGAACTGCAGGAGAGGACAGTAAGGGCCATGGCCCAGACACGGGAAAGTCCAGAACCCACAGGGGAGGCAGTAACTAGTTCCGTCTGGTTGAGGAGTGATGAAGACCTGAGCTTTTTTATTCCAAAGGCATTTTGAGGGTCTTTGAAGTAGCAGGCATTGTGCTAGAGTCTGAGACTAGACAGTAAGGGACAAGGTTGAGGGGTGAGTTAGGGATGATCTCTGGTTTTTAGGACCTCAGAGACTAGAGAGGTTGACAATTACACAAACACCTCAGCGCACAATTAGCTCGGTATGAGAATCAGAGAAGGCTTCCCTGCAAGGGTGAGTTGAAAAATTAATTTATATTCTTCGATGTAGTTGACTTATTTAGTGTTTAAATAGGTAAATCACAAAGGTAAAGAAGGGTTTACATAGAAAATTATCTCTCCCAACATCCATCTCTTGGGCCTACAATACCCTTGCCAGCAACAACCAATGTCACTGTTTTTTTCTGGATCCTTATAGAGATGGCTATGCAGATGTGTTTTGGATTCTTTGTTTATCCTCTTATTCACAGATGATCTGAGCTGAATATTTAAGTATGAATTTTCTAGAGAAAGGGATTAGGAGGAGGAAAGGGTGAGAAATGCAGTGGTTGCCAAGAGACGGTTGACTTAGAGCCATAGACTAGGGTGCACAAGACAAGCTGCTCTGTGTTGCTGAAACATTAAGCATGAGGCTGAGAAGTGGGGAAGCTAGATCATGGTAAGCCTTGATTGCCACGCTGTGGGACACAGATTCAATGTGGTTGCTAATGGGACTCCAACTAAGACTTTTAGCACACATGACATGCTAATCAGTGTTTTTGTATGAATGTTCTAGCTGCTGCTACAAGACAGATACCCAGGTGCGCCTCGGCAGCCAAATGGAAAAGTTGAATGTCTTTCTTTCAGTCAGTAGGAGCCAATAAAAGTTTTTAAGTAGGGGAGGGGCACTCTCAGAGGTGTGTGTTAGACAGATCAATCTATCAGGGTGTATTTTCTTTAAATGCAGCATGGTGTTAGATAAAGAAACACTGAAAGATATCAAATAAGTGACAATTTAATCACAAACATTCAGCAGAAATGTTTCCCTTACTTTATAAATTTAAGAAAGAAACCTGGATTGGAATTTATTGCTGCATAACGAATTACTCTAAAGCTTAGTGGCTTAGAACAACCCACACATATTACCTCAGTTTGTGTGAGCTGGGAAACTGGGCTTGCCTTAGTTGGATCTTATACTTCAGGGTCATTCCAAGCTAGATCCCAGATATCAGTCAGAACTGAGATTTCATCTGAAGGCTCAACTGGGGAGGCATTCCACACTTATTTCCATCATCGTTGGCAGGATGCAGCACATTGAGGGTTGCTATGCCTTAGTTCCTTGCCATGTGGGTCTTTCCCAGTGGCAGCTTGTTTCATGAAAATAAATAAGCTGAGAGGGCAGTAGAGAGAGTCTACTAGCAAAACAGATGTTAGACACATTTGTAACCAAATCAAGAATGTGACATCCCATCACCTTTGCCCTTTTCTGTTGGTTACAAGTGAATCACTAGGTACAGTTCACACTCAAGGCAAGAAATTATAAGGCAGGGGGATCTTTGGGGGCCAATGCAGAAGCTGCCTTTCAGGGTGTCTCACTGAGAATTGCTCTTGTGAATATGATGGACCAGGACCATGTCTGGGAGAATAAAGCTAGTATTGTTCCTCAGTCATGATCTAGTCAGGAAATCATTTTTCTCTCTCCCCTGGCCTGCTGATTACCACCGTCATGATTACCGTGAACACTGCCATACGGCTTTGTGCCTGTCCACTCTTCCTGATGACAAAATTCCACCCTTCTTGAAGTCAGAGCATCTGGGAATATTTACATGCAGGCTGTACTGGGCTGACCTCTCCTTGCTGCAGTCAGATTGTTGTGAAGTGTCCTCACTCTGCTGCAGATATTTACAGCACAACTGACCAAAAGGGAACACTTCCTAAAAGAAAGATAAATTCTTACAGCATCCCTTACTCTTTCAGACAGAACAGATGGGTTAGTTTGGTAAAGTAGGGATTTTTAAACCATAGCACTAGAAGGGGCATCACAGCAAAAGCCTCAGGGGAGGCCCAAATGAACCCAGGCTGAGGAAAGGGCCATTCCAAACCAAATCACAATAACAATAACTACCACTGTGTATGTACCCAGCATGCCAGTGACTTGGGTAAGAACCTGACTTCCTTCTCTTGTTTCAGTTCACTAATGGGCTGGATTAATGGTAGTGTCCCCATTTGACACAGGAGGAGCCTGAGACTCGGAAGAGTAAGTAGCTAAGAGTTAGTAGTACCAGGATTCAAGCACTATCAGTTTAGTTCCCTGCATTTTCAAATTGGAAGCCAGTGCCTTGGCCAGTTAGCTTAGTCAATAAAAGCATCATTCCAAAACAAAGTTGAGGGTTCAATCCCCAGTCAAGGCACACAGGAAGCCACCAAAGCCTTCATGACTGAGTGGAACAACAAATGCTTTCCTTTCTCCTACCTTCTCTCTCCCGTTCTCTCTCTCTCTTTCTTTAAATTGAGAGCCACCAATAATTTATCTTTATGAACAATCATGTTTTGTCCTGAAAAAGAGAAAGGCCTCATCATCTAAGGATCATCTGGGGAGGAAGAAATGGGCAGGCATCACCTAGAATAAATCAATTTAAAATGGAAATCAAAATGCCAATGTAAATAATGGGGGGGGGGATTTACTAGAACTATTTTTTTTAAATAAAAACAAAGAGGAAAGGACCCCTACCAGGACAACTTTGGCAGATGGATGTTACTCATATACCTTCATTTGGCAAACAGTCGTATGTCCACATTACAGTGGATACATATTCCGGATCTATAGTAACCTCTGTCAGAACCGGAGAGGCTGCTAAGCATGTTATAGCTTATTGTCTGTATGCATTGTTCTATTATTGGATTTCCTAAACTGGCTAAACTGAAAATGCTCCTGCATATGGAGCAAAAGCATTCACTGTATTTTGTCATGCTTACAATCTTTAAAGTTAAGGTATTATTAAAGTGTACTCAGCAAACATTTTAAGGTCAATTTAAAAAAAAAATTTTAAAGGGGGTAGTCATATCCTGGAACTCCTACGGGTCTACCATATCATGCTTCTTACTTAAAAAAAAAAATTTTTACATTTCTTTTGAATGCTGATGAACAGGAGACACCAAATCTTTTTCGCCTGCAAACTACTACCTTCTTTATTAGATCCAGCTAATAACACTGTTTTGTCTTTTTCCAAATAGCCCCAGATATATGGAAAAGATTTATATAGGCGGATAGGGATCCTCAAACCCCTCAGTGAGATCTTCTGAGCATGGCTTTTAAGATACCTAGAGGCAGAAATAGCCCAATAGAGATCAGGGGAACTACCAGCTTTTAGGATACGCCCTTAAAGACTCCCATGCCCCAAAGGGGTCTCATAGGATGCCATCTGGGTCCTGCTTCAATAGTGGAAAGGAAGGTCATTGAGCTAAAGCCTGCCAGGCTTACATGCCTCTGCTGTGAGGAAACAGGGACACTGGAAGGTAGGCTTCCCCCTCGCTCCTCTAAGGGAGGGTTTAGTCTCTTCCAGCCCTGCTCCAGCCACCTATGACCTAACCTTGCCCAGAAAGCTGGGGTTTGCCACTGAAGGCTGAAGGTGCCCAGGGCCATTGGCCCCATCTACGACACTGTGGATGAGCCTAGGGTATTTCTTCCAAGAAGCAGGTAAACTGATCTCATTTGCACAAGGGCCACTTAACTATGTTCTGCCTGAATAGTCAGGTTTTTTATTCTTCCCTCAAAGATCTCTGTTGTGAGTGTTGATAGTCCTATTTTCTGCTGCTTTGCTTAATATATAGTATTTCCTTTATCCCTCCTGCCTCAATGCCCCACTCATATTTCAGGCTGGGACCTATTCCTAATTTAGAGCTCTCTTTTCCCCCTTTGCCAACTTCTGTTATGAATCTACCTTTGCCACCCAGCTTAGTGTATCCCAAGGTTCTCTTTACCATGCCACAGTCACAGAGCTCCAGGGAAAAGCAACTCATCTCTCCAGGCAGAGGAGAACAGAAGCTCCATATCCACGCATGCTGCAAATGGCTTTTCCAGTCTACCTGAATCATTACCAGCTAGAATCAGTACTGTGACTGATTATCAGTGTCTTGGACTTGGACATGAGCTGCAAAGTATAGAAAGGTGACAACAATTCCAGTGCCATGCGGACTTTTCCTGGATGTGGACTTTTCCTGGACTCCTGTTCCCTGTGACAGCTCCTAACAGACTGAACTGTAGTTGGGTTGCATTTTTCAGGGATTTGGCATGGTGATGGGGCCAACTTGGACTTGGTGAACATGTTAAGGCCACTACTCTTTTATGGATTCTTACAGTATTGGCCAAGAGTTTGCTTAAAGGTTTTTAATCACTGTAAAAAAAAAATAGAAGACTGGATAAAGAAGATGGGGCACATATACACCATGGTATACTATTCAGCTAGAAGAAATAATGACATCGGATCACTTACAGCAGAATGGTGGAATCTTGATAACATTATGCGGAGTGAAATAAGTGAATCAGAAAAAAAAAACAAGAACTGCAGGATTCCATACATTGGTGGGACATAAAAACGAGACTAAGAGACATGGACAGGAGTGGGGTGGTTACGGGGAGTGGGGGGAGGGAATGAGGGAGTGGGGAGGGGGAGGGGTACAAAGAAAACTGGATAGAGGGTGATGGAGGACGATCTCTCTTTGGGTGATGGGTATGCATCAGAACTAAATGACAAGATAACCTGGAAATGCTTTCTTTGAATATATGTACCCTGATTTATTGATGTCACCCTATTAAAATAAAAATTTATTTATAAAAAAAAACAAAAAACAAAGAGGAAAAGTTGTGGGGTTTTGTTTTTTTTAATATATTTTTTTAAATTTTATTTATTATTATTATTTTTTTTTACAGAGACAGAGAGAGAGCCAGAGAGAGGGATAGACAGGGACAGACAGACAGGAAAGGAGAGAGATGAGAAGCATCAATCATCAGTTTTTCGTTGTGCGTTGTGACACCTTAGTTGTTCATTGATTGCTTTCTCATATGTGCCTTGACCGTGGGCCTTCAGGAGAGCGAGTAACCCTTTGCTGGAGCCAGTGACCTCGGGTCCAAGCTGGTGAGCTTTTGCTCAAATCAGATGAGGCCGTGCTCAAGCTGGTAACCTCGGGGTCTCGAACCTGGGTCCTTCTGCATCCCAGTCCGATGCTCTATCCACTGCGCCACTGCCTGGTCAGGCGAGTTTTGATTTTTTTGTTTGTTTGTTTTTGTTTGGGTTTTTTTTTTTTTTTGGTTGCTTGGTTTTTAGTGAGATAAAAAGAGAAAGACAGGAAGGGAGAGAGGTGAGAAGCATCAACTCATAGTTGCGGCACTTTTAGTTGTTCATTGATTGATTCTCATACATGCCTTGACCAGGGGCTCCAGCAGAGCCACTGACCCCTTTCTCAAGCCAGTGACCTTTAAACCATGTCAGTAATCCCATATTCAATTTAGTGACCTCAGGGTTTTGAACCGGGGACCTCAGTATTACAGATTGATGCTCTATCCACTGTGCCACCACCAGTCAGTCTAAGGAAGAGGGCTTTTTTTAATTTAATTTATTGTGTTTACATAGATTCTAGTGTCGTCCTGAATGCATTCCCCCCTCACTCGTATTCCCCTCAACATCTCCCTTGCCCCCTTCCCAATATCTCCCTCCCCCCTTCCCTTCAGGTTTATCCCATCCTATCATCCCCTTTCTCTCTGTCCTCTTTCCCTCTGGTCCCTTTGATCCCGCCTCTGCCTCTGTTCTGCTCCTCAGTTCACATTGTTCATTGGATTCCTCAAATAAGTGAGGTCATATGATATTGTCTTTCTCTGCCTGGCTTATTTCACTTAACATAATAGTTTCCAGGTCCATCCATGTTATTTTTTAAAAAAATTTTAGATCAGGAGTCAGCAAACTTTTTCTGTAAAGGACCAGACAGTGGGCAGTGAGTCTCTGCTGCAACCTGAAGGCTCCCGCAGCAGCGTGTAGGCAGTGTGGGCCGTGCGCCGGCAAGCGGGCGTCACTGTGCTCCACCAGAGATCTGTTTACAAAGCAGGCGGCCCACCACGTTTGGCCCTCAAGCTATAGTTTGCTGACCCTTCATCTGGGTCACTATTGTAGTGGATGCTAATTCTTAGAAAAAGCAAGATTCAAGTGGTCTTTAATTTAATGGTTTTGACAAAATGTGTGCTAATGCAATACAATATCATCTCTTGCTATTTGACTTTAGAAGTTTTATCAAAAAAGAGTAAATAGTGCAAGAATATTTGAGGGTCTCATCACTTTCCTCAGAGTCTTTCACAATCCTTTTATAGTCAACACTTATCTTTTGAAACTGTTATATTATCATCCCTCTGGATTTTCTCTTCCTCAGGTGTAAATTTATCTATAATAATTGCAAGGTCCCTGTTGCCCTGTGGCTTGAATAGTTCTGTAACAACTTTTCATCAATGTCAGGAAGCCTGCGCCATTTGTTAGGTTTGCTGCTCACTTTCAAGTGGATTTTCATCATGACTGCTTACCTGCTATGTGGGCATCCAGGAGACAGCAGGCGGGCAACCAACCAGAACGGTGACTAATGAGCAAAGCAGACCTAAGCAAGGAAGGACTTGAGTGGGAACTAATTCTGAAGTAGTCATGTGGTTGGTGACTATTTTCCATGTTAGCATGCTATCCCAGCTTCCATTCACAACTTGGTACTTGTGAGTTCTCAAATGATGGACACTCAGGTGAGAAAGCCTTTTCCCATATGATTTATCCATCTTGCTTATGCACAAATTATTCTCTTACATTCAATCCTTCTACTATATACCTATTATTAATTGAGCATCTACTCTGTAAAAAGTCACTTTGCTTGTACAAATATACTTCTCTATCAAAACTCTTACTAAGATTAGTAACCAAATAAACTAAGATGAATTTTCCAATAAAATCCTCACTGCCCAAAATTCAGATGCACAATAGCTTTAGAAAACACTATACTCCTTGCTATACAAAAATCAGTATTTTAAATCTCATAATCTAATTGATTAATTTTTGGCTCGCAAGGGATATTTTTTGTCTTTTATTATTTCTTCTTGTACTGAGAAAAGTCCTATACTATCCTTGTCCTAACAGATGAAGATTCTGAGACCCTGAGAGAGTAAGCAACTTGCCCAGGTCTCCCTGCCAGTCAGAGGTGAAGTAAGATTCAAAGTCAGGTCTCCTGATTCCAAAGTCCATGATATTTCTTCCATGTGCCTTTCAAATATGTAACTCACATTGATGAAAAGCCCATCTGTTAATCATCACAAGGTCATAGATACAGATTCTTAAACTCTTTACATCATGCTCTAATTAATAATGCTGATTTTACAGTATGAGCAATAATGGTGCTACATTTCTAATGCTGTTATCAAAGAAATGCATTTACAGCACAGTTCCTCCATCATCTCAGTGGTTCTCACACTGGTCACAGAACAGCAACTCCAGCCTCACCTGGAACTGTGTCCAACATGCAACTCCCAAGGCCTAACCCTGACAAACTGAACCAGAAAGTCAGAACGGTGCCCACCAACCTGAATTCAGCACATTCTCCAGGTGACTTCAAGGAACATTCAACAGTGAAAAACCACTGAATTAATGACAACATCCATTGTCTCTGGTGAGTCTTCAGTAAGAACTCAAACATGGGTGCCAAACTCGTAGGTGACTTTTGACTGCCACACAGCTCTGGTTAATGCTCTTGTGCCCTTTTCATCCATCCATTCATCCAACAAATACTACTTCCTGAGCCCCTACCCTGGGTCAGAGATTAAGCCAGGCACTGGGGACAACATAGAGAGGAAGACAAATATGGCCTTAGTCTCCCTTGGGTTAAAATCTACTGTGGGTGAGAGAGCAGAAAATGGTCACTTCCAATACAACACCACAGTGCCATAAGAGATCAGCACAGGGTGCTGCAGGCAAGGGGTCCACCTAACCCAGCCCTGCAAGTCGGGGGGGATTTCCAGAACAAACATCCAAAGTAGATAGAAGTCCAGAACATTCTGAAAGGCCTAGTGCTGTGGGAGGTTACTCTGTCTCTCTCGGGTCCACAGCCTGTTGAAGCCGCCTCAGATGGAATAAGAAGGGAAATGCTCAACCTGCTGCTCCCAGCTTGTTGGAACACTTATCTCTGACACACATTGGAAACATATGGATGGTCAGAGCCCCATGTGCTCACTTGGTAGGGGAGCAGAAAATTGGAAAAGCAAACAGGCATACCTCCTGGGCCCCAACTGTTGGACTCTTATTGCCAATTTACGTAATTTCCTGTGCTTATTTCAAAATCGTCAGGAGGGCAAGGGACATTATGAACGCCATAACAAGGCTGACTAGACCAGCAGCTGCAGCCACAATCCCCTCTTTCTTGGTTTAAAAAAAAATTCCTGCCCTGGCCAGTTGGCTAAGTGGTAGATCATTGGCCCAGCGTGTGGAAGTCCCAAGTTTGATTCCCAGCCAGGACACACAGGAGAAATGATCATCTGCTTCTCCACCCTTCCCCTCCCCCTTCTCTCTCTCTCTCTCTTCCCTTCCCGCAGTCATGGCTTTAAAAGTTTGAGCAAGTTGGCCCTGGGCACTGAGGATGGCTGCATGGCCTTGCCTTAGGTGCTAAAATAGCTCAGTTGCCAAGCAATGGAGCAGTAGCCCCAGATGGGCAGAGTATTACCCTGTAGGGGGTTTGCTGAGTGGATCCTAGTCGGGTTGCATTTCTGTCTGTCTTCCTCCCTGCCTCTCATTTACTAAAAATAAAATTCCAGGGGAATTTGGGGAAAGGAATTATAGTCTCTTGCAATCAGTTTAGAATCAACAAGCTACCCACAAAGCAGAATCCCAACTGTTCATTCAGCAAAAGTGCTTATGTGCCTACTGTGTGCTGACATGGAGCAAGGTGCTAGCAAGATGACAAGCACAAGTCAGTACCTGACTCCAAGGACATTAGAGGATGGACACTGACCTCACTGTTATTGCGCCTGAGGGTGGAGTTCTCTGGACCACCTGGGAAGCCTCACAGCCACAGGGATGCACCATCTGAATGTGCAGGTGGCACCCCCTCCCCGATACAAAGCTGCCAGGTCCCTGACAACTTGATCGAATGGGAAAGTTGTAGGAAAATGTTGATACAGTTTCCCATGTCAAATCATGACCCAGAAGGATACATGGAGCCTCTGGCAGCTACATCAAAGAAAATACCACACAGACTATTTTTAAAATTCAGGTTACATATTGTGTGATTTTAAAACACAGATTGCATAGTAGTGATTCCATTGGCATTACATTTTCAAAATGACAAAATTGCCTGGCCTGTGGTGGCGCAGTGGATAAAGTGTCGACCTGGAAATGCTAAGGTCGCCGGTTCGAAACCCTGGGCTTGCCTGGTCAGGGCACATATGGGAGTTGATGCTTCCAGCTCCTCCCCCCTGTCTCTCTCTTCTCTCTCTCTCTCTCTCTCTCTCTCTCTCTCTCTCCTCTCTAAAATGAATAAATAAAATAAAAATTTTAAAAAAAGATTTGTTTAAAAAAAAACAAAATGACAGAGATGCAAAACAAATGAGTGCTGGTGAAGGGTGGAGGCACAGTGGGGAGCAATGGCAAAGAGATGGGCTGAGTTTTACTGTAAAAGAAGGACACCAGGGATTTGTGGTGACAGAGCAGTCCTGTACTTGACTGTGGTGGGTGCATGAATCTATACATGTGATACAACTGCAGACACACACATACACACACACCACATACATATATATACCACACACACCACCATCAACACACACAAATGTAAAAATGGTGAATTCCAAATGAGGGCTATGAATTGTACCACAGAACATTGTGCCAATGATTCCTTCGGGAGACACGGGGCCTCCCTATAATATTTTTGCAACTTCCCATGAGTCTATAATTATTTCAAAATAAATAGGTTTTATAAAGTAACTTGGAAATTATAATGATTCGATGAACAATTTACACAGCAACATACAACTCATTGAGCAAGTCTGTTGAATTTAGTTTAATTCATATAGAGAATTAAAGGGTGTGAGGGTCGGAACTGTGCCTCCCTCCAAATTTACATGTTGAAGTCCTAAGACCAGTGTGATAGTGTTTGGAGGTGGAGTCTTCAGGGGTGATTAAGCTTAGATGATGTCATGAGGGTGGAGCCCCCATGATAGATCAGAGAGGTTGTTTCCACTTTGCCTACCATGTGAGCACACAGCAATATGGTAGCTGTCCACAAGCCAGGGACCCAACCATGTCACATGCTGATCTCAGATTACCAGCCTCCAGAACAGGAGAAAATGCATTTCTATTGCTTAAGCCTCTCAGTGTGCTTTTTTTTTTTTTTTATGGCAGCAGCCACTGACTAAGACAAAGGAGATTATTATTCATTTATTCATCCACTTAGTACACAGCAGTTATTAAATATTTTGCCTATCTCCTCTGGTCCTTGGGATCATGAAACAAAGGGGCCCAGTACAGTAGTGGGAGCCATGTAGAGCTTCCCTGGGCAGAGCAGGAGTCTGAGGGG
The DNA here is from genome assembly GCF_036850765.1 of Saccopteryx bilineata. Classification (NCBI taxonomy): domain Eukaryota; kingdom Metazoa; phylum Chordata; class Mammalia; order Chiroptera; family Emballonuridae; genus Saccopteryx; species Saccopteryx bilineata. Next base: position 71,721,764 of record NC_089499.1, read on the forward strand.
AAGACAAACAGACACTAGCCAGGGGAGATGGACAACGAAGAGTGCATCAGGCAGGCTGAGTCTGGGCCCTGAAAGTGGCACTGGGTACAGGGAACAAACACCCAGCATGGATGGAGTGGAGGGCAGAGGGCACAGAGAGGTGAGGAGAGGCTTCAGAGGGAGTGGGGACAGGCAGCAAGGCATGGGTCAGTTAAAACATGTTCCAGTTTGCCTGTCAACCTCTGCATATAGCCATGACTTTCACTTTCAGAAATGCCCGTCTTTGGGTGATAACTTAAACAGTCCCCAACATCTGAGCCATAGTAAGAACTGCACCTTCTCCCAAGAATGGCAGGCAATCCTTTGCAGGATTTTAGCTAATGTCAGTTTCTCATTTTTTTATTTTAGAAAGACCTCACTAGCTTCTGGGATTAGAACTCTTGCTGGAAGTGGGAAAGCTGACCTAAAGGTCTTGCTTATCATCCACACAGGAAGGGGGATGTGGGTTTGGGGAGAAGACTGCTAAGGGCTTCAAAACCTAACAGAATCTTTGTGCACAGCTTTGAGCCATCACCCTAAGGTTGCAGATACGGTGGCTGTACCAGTGACCTCAGTTCTTTGTTTACTTCACACCCCACCTTCCCAGGACCCATCTCCTAACCTCTCTCTCCTTCCCACCTCCCACACACACCCCTAGATAACAACCCAGCTAACAAAGGCAACCAGGGAGGGTTTGAGGGGAAAGCCCAGGCTTCTTTGCCTTCAGATGCCTTGCTCAAGATTCAGACCTCAAACTCACGACTGTCAAGTTTCAATGCAGACAGACACCCTGACTGCAGAGTAGAGGCAACTCTGCCATCCTGAGCCGGAATTTTTCTCCCCTAGATGCAAGAGCCCAGACTTTGGAATAAACACACCAATGCTTAAAATGACCGTTTTGAGCAGAGTTTCTTGCATGGTTAACAAATTAGGCTTCCTCGCAGTTTCTCCTGTGACTCCAGCCCAGGCTGCTGCCTCCAAGAGGGCCTTCTCTTTGTCTCAGAATTTTCTAAAGATCAGTGAGATTTCTCTGAGGAACTCTTCTGTCTTTTCTTTATCCCCTGACCTCCATCCCCACCCCCATTATCCTTTTTACTTGCCAACCATACAATGTGTTATCTATTGGTGATTTTTAAACGTTTCCCCAAATTGCTCTCTGTAACCATAGCCACAAATTCTTAAGAATTTGTTACAGTGCAATAGTCATTGTTAAACCAAGCACTATTAAAAAGAAAACAAAATTCATTTGTTCTCTTTAATTTAATTTTAAAATTAAATCTTTTTTTTTAATGTAAAACCAAAATGGTGTCTGTCCCTTTAAGTCTCATTGCCCTAAATATGGACTAGAATTTGCATTGGCATGATTTTGAAAAGAGTATTATTTCCCGACCTTGCTGGAGAAAAAAACTTTCTGACTATTTGTTAGGGAAGGCAGTTTTGATGTAAACTGACATTTCTCAGATGCCCTTCTTGGGAATATTCAATTGAAACCCAAAATTTCTGGCAGCTGAAACCCCAGCTCCACTGCCAGGCCCTGGGCACAGATAAAAGAATGTGGATGAGCAGCAGGCAGATGGGGTTACAACAAGGAGCCTTTTCTCTGAGCCCACTGAGATGAGCCGGGAAGGGGTCGGAGAGGACCTCAGTGGGGGCCGCACTGCACAGTAAGGGAACCAACCCAAAGGCACTTTCCCAGCTTTGCAGCGAGAGGGCTCGTTCCCACTTTGCAGCCCATGTCCAGCGCCACTGATGGAGGGGCATCTTTGTTCTCAAGCCTTTCATCCTGAAGCCGAAAGCGTGGCCAGGTCCTTCCTCCAGAGAGGGCCCTCCACACCGCACGGCCCGCAGCATCGACAGCCCCCTGCCTGCCCCGGCTGCTTCCCACCAGGCCGGGAAGCATGTCTGCCTCGTTTTCTCCGTCGTCTTCTAACATTCCAAAGACCAGGAATTTTTATGTTTGAAAAAATAACCTCAAAAAGTAGGGATGAAGAAAGAGCTTTTCCACTTTGTTTTCTTTCTTCTTTTGCTCTTTGGGAAAGGATATGTATTAATTCACTCTAGATTTGTTCTTATATCGCTCAAATAATCTAAGATTTTACTTTTTTTAATACTAAAAATCAAAAGGAAAACCATCGCTTTCTCAGACTACCAGTTTGCAGTTTGCAGAATTTCAGATACCTGGGACACGGATTTCTCCCGATGAGGGCTGGACAGGCAGGCCCAGGGCAAGCGCTGGCAGCACCGCGTTGTGCTCAGACTTCTCTCTGCAGCCTGCTGCCTCGTCCAGATCCCCAGTTCTGCTGCCTCCTGGCTGTGTGACCTTGGTAAAGTTTCTTAACCTCTCAGTACATTCATTTTCTACATAAAATTGGGATAAGAATAGCACACATTTTATAGAATTTGTATGAGGATTAGTGGGGGTATGGTGCTATTAGATCCTCAAAAATATAAGTAAACTTCCACTGACTACATAGCTATACATTTACCATATATTAATATGTGTGTGTGTTGACTGATATATATCCTTCTGCGTAAAGCCTGATTCCATTTCATCTCTCTAATAAGGAGAAGCTGGGTACCCAACACTCAAACCAGTTCACTTCTTTATTTCAGTGCTTGTCCCCACCTGAGGCCCTTTGGCAAGAATAGGCACAGACAGCATGGTTCACAGGAACAAATTCCAGGACAATGTGTTTCAGGAAATGGTGAGTCTCTGATTATTTTTATTTTTTCTTTCAAAGAAATTTCCAGTGTAAAAATAGGACATCTTAGTTAAAAGGAAAGTCCAAACCCCTTGTCTATACTTCTGCCTTTGCACTGAAGAATGATTGGGTGGGAGACCCAGCCAGCTTGCCCTAAAGCCACCCCCCTAGCTTCCTTTAGGATCTCAAAGTCATTCAAGGTCAGGTGGGCCCCTCCAAGAAGCTTGTGGTCCTCTGCAGCCAAATGCTAACAGTTGTTCTGAGAGACAATGGATTTTCCAAAGCCCTGTCTCTGGGTTTTCCAATGTCCCAATTTTATGCTAGTTGTTATGACTTATAAAACATTGCTGTGTTTGTTTTGAAGACAAGGGGAAAAATAACATTACACTATTTTAAATGCCTGCAAATATTTCGAATACGATGCAAGGCAGTAAAAAATGACATATTTCCCAAGCCACAAACCCTACTGCTTGTTAAAATTAATTGGCATCTGAGTGTAGAATAGAGAGTCAGAATGCCAAGGCCTGAACATCTTCTTTGGGCAACCATAAAATATTGTTTTCTTTGCCACTTTCATGTCTGTATGTCACAGCCTTAGTTCATAAAACTATTGAAAAACCATGCTCCAAATCTACAGTTTCTAGATCCTAGAACAGGGCTTGGTAGAGAATGTAAAAGAATGCAAATTATTTCTGATATCTCTTTTCTGAGAAGTTAGAGATGGAAAGCCATGAGTCCATGTGAAAGTGACTCCCAGCTTTTCCTATTGCTTCCCTACGGCCACCAGAACACAAGGACTGTTTCTGGCTCCTTTTAGGGTGCGCTGTGCCAAGCTTGGTGTCTAACACTGAGCATTCAGCAGACACTGTTGGATGAATGATCTATTTAAAGAACAAAGCCTTCAAGGGAAACGAAATTGGCATACCTAGCTTGATTTTTACTCTATTTAAGTGGACTGTTTTATGTTAACTGTATAGTTTAAAATTTAAACACAATATTTGTGCCAACATAAATAGTTAGAAAAGGTAAAATGTCATAACATTGGATGTTTGTTATTAAAGTTAGAGTTTGCCATTGGATTATGACAACTTGATTTAAAACAAGGAATGAATTGTTCCTTGCTATGCTTACTCTAAATTTCAGTGTTTTGCAACATCAAATCTTTCTTTGGGATATAAACAGATGGTGACAAAGGGTGGGTGCCTTGCGGAGTCAAGGCACCTGAACATTGCCATTCCTGGGGGATTGACAGAAGGGCAGAGAAAGCTGACCCCAGACCTAAAAGACCGCAACTCTATAGTGTCTCAAGAAAAACCAGCCACTCCTCTCAAAGTTCCAGCAGTAAAAGACTTGAACTTGACTAGGCAGTTTCAGGGAACAGAGAAATGACTATTTTCCCCATATATTTTTTTTGAGAGAGAGAGAGAAAAAGAGAGGGGGGGGAGAGAGACATGAAAGGAGAGAGACTTATAGCTGGGTCACTTTAATCGTTCAATGATTGCATCTCATACATGCCTTGACCAAGGTGCTACAGCCAAGCCAGTGACCCCTTGCTCAAGCCTGCGACCTTTGAACTCAAACCAGTAACCATAGGGTCATGTCAATGATCCCACACTTAAGCTGGAGAACCCACACTGAAGCTGGTGAGTCTGTGCTGAAGCCCAATGAGCCCATGCTCAAGCCAGCGAACTCAGGATTTCGAACCTATGAGCTCAGCATCCCAGGTCGATGCTCAATCCACTGCGCCACATTGGTGAGGCCCCCCCATGACTTTTTAATTAAACATTCAAGAATATGTGTATAGAAGTTGCGTGACCTTTTTCTCAATGTGAGAAGATGCTTTCTCTCCTAGCCTTAGCACCCTTTCAATACACATACACACACACATACACACACACACACACACACACACACACTCACACACAACTTGTCTAGTGTCAGCCTCTGTGATTATCATTAAGTAATAAGGTTTGGGAGTGACACAGGTTGTCCTCCACTCCAGAAGTCTTGGAATTCTAAGGAAGACCACACTGTGTTTGTATAGCCACATTCTACCATATCTTGGGCCTCAAGTTCCAAGCTGCTTTTGTCTGTACTCACTGCTCATTGGCCAATTTATCCTTAAAATTAAAAAAGTTCCATGAAAGGAATAAAACAGAGAGCCCAGAAATAAACCCACACTTATGTGGTCGATAAATCTATGACAAACAAAGCAAGAATATACAATGGTAAAAGACAGGCTCTTCAATAAATGGTGTTGGGAAAACTGCACAGAAACATGCCAAAAAAAAAAAATGAAGAAGAAGAAACTGGACCACCTACTTACCCTATATATGAGAAAATACTCAAAATAGATTAAAGACTTAAAGGTAAGACATGATACCATAAAACTTCTAGAAGAAAATACAAGGCAGCCTAAGAAATGTATTTTTTGATATGTCTCTCAAGCAAGAAAAACAAAAGCAAAAATAAACAAATGGGATGACATTAAACTAAAAATTTTTGCATGGTGAAGGAAATTATCAACAAAACGAAGAGGCAATCCACTGAATAGAAGATATTTGTAAATGATATATCCAATCAGGGGTTGATATCCAAAATATATATTAAAAAAAAACACATACAACCTAACATCAAAAAAATAAGCAATTTCACTTAAAAATGGACAGAAAACCTGAATAAATATATTTCCAAAGGAACATACATGTGGCCAACAGACACATTAAAAGATGATCAACATCACTAATAATCAGGGCAATGCAAATTAAAATCACAATGGAATATCACTTCACATCTGTCAAATTAGCTATTAGCAAAAAGACAACAAACAACAAGTGTTGGTGAGGATGTGGAAAAAAAGGGAAACTTTGTGCATTGTTGGTGGCAATATAGGTGATGCAGCCACTGTGGAAAACAGTATGGAGGCTCCTCTAAAAAACTTAAAATAGAGCTAGTACATGACCCAGCAGCTCTACTTCTGGGTATGTACCTGAAGAAAAACAAGACCCTGGCCAGTTTGCTCAATGGATAGAGCATTGGCCCAGCATGTGGACATCCTGGGTTCGATCCTCTGTCAGGGCACACAAAAGAAGTGCCCATCTGCTTCTCCACCTCTCCCTCTCCCCACAGCCAGTGGCTTGGTTGGTCTGAGTGTTGGCCCCAGACAGGGTCTCCAGGTGGATCCTAGTTGGGGCACATGTGGTAGTCTGTCTCTCTATCTACCCTCTTCTCACTTAAAAAAAAAGAAAGAAAACAAAAACAGTAACTCAAAAAGATCTATGCATTGCGATGTTATTCACAATAGTCAAGATATGGAAGCAACTAAATGTCCATTAACAGATGACTGAATAAAGATGGATGTGATATATATATTTGAGAGAAGTGCCTGGTCCATTATATATAATATATAATGGAATATATATGTAATATATATTATATCTATGTGATGAAATACTATTCAGTCATAAGAAATAAAGTCTTGCTCTTTGCGATAGCATGGATGGAACTGATGAGTATTGTGTTAAATAAAATAAGTCAAATGGAGGACAGATACCACATGAATTTACTTAATGTGGAATCTAAGAAACAAAATAATGAACAAATAAAACAGAAACAGACTCATAGGTTTAGAAACAAGATGACCGTTGCCAGAGGGGAGAGGAGGGAAGGGAGAAAATGGGTGAAAAAGGTGAAGGGGAATAAGTGATACAAAGTTTCGATCATAAAATGAGTCACAGGAATGTAATGGACAGCCTGAGGTATATAGTTAATAGAATTGTAAGGACTTCATATGTTGATAAATGGTTACTAGATTTATTGCAGTGATCACTTTGTAAATATATAAATGTTGACTATATCATACACTTGAAACTCACATAATATTGTACATTAAACTATAGTGAACTAAAAGAAAGAGAGAGAAAGAGAAGGAAAGAAAAGAAAGATTGAAAAATAAAATAAAATGTTAGTGGCCAACATGCCCAGCTTTAGAAGGGACCCTAGTTTCTCCTCAATGGGCAGTGTTCTTGATTATTTGCCTGAGAAAATTCTTCTTTCCAGGGAAAGATAGGCTGAAAAAATGTTGCTGATGTTCTTTGAGCATGATACAGCAAGTCATACATATACATACAAGGCACAAAGAGAAAGCAAACACATGAAATTACCTGTGAACAATTTCAGTCTTGCTTTATGCCATGGAAAACCATGCATGCTCATACTTCTGTAACACCCACCCGAGGAAGAGAAAGCCCAACTCTCAGAGCCATAATTAACAATGGAAATGTTTAAACTTGGTTTTATCTTTATCAATCATTTCATTGACTAAGGAGGCAGGTCATCTTGACCCTGGAGAAGGAGTAACCACTGCGTGTCCACAGGGCAGAAGTGGGATCTCCCCTTCAATGGGAGACAGGCTTTCCCAGGGAATGAAACCTCATCAACTAGGAGCCGAGAAACCAATATTTGATTAGTATTTAATTTATATTACATAGAGAATAAAACTGGCTTACTAATAAAAAAATTTATTGAATTAAAAAAAAAGTGTCCAAAAGTTTAAAGAGAAGAGACTTTCTGAAGAGTCTGACCAAGTTCAGACCCCAGCCCATCTCTGGCTGCCTGTAGAGATCTAAGGAAGCTACTCACTCTTTTGAGCCTCCATTGCCTCATACATGAAACAGGAATCATGAGAGCCTGCCCCATGGAATTTTTGTGAAGCCTGAATGAGATGATGTATGTGGAGCCCTTCTCAAATTGCATGTCACACAAGAAGTGCTCAATGAGGGTTTAAAACAGAGAAGAAAAAAGACATATTAAATTAAAAGTCAAGGTATACTCCAGGAATGTGATGGTGAACCTTTTTATAAAAACTGCCCATGTTTGCAGTGCTGGTCAACCTGGTCTCTCCTGCCCACTAGTGGGCATTCCAGCTTTCATAGTGGGCCAGTCCAGGGCCTTTTGGTTGCTCCACTACCCACTATGAAAGCTGGAACGACCACTAGTGGGCGGGAGGGACCAGGTTGACCAGCACTGCAAAAGTGGGTGGTTTTTATAAGAAGGTTTGCCATCACAGCTCCAGAACCACAGTAGTAGAATTTTCTGCAGAAGAAACATTGCAAAGGGAGGCACTCAGCCTGTCTCCACCCAGAAGGAAGGGTTGATGGTGTTCTGTCAACAACCAAACCACAAGAAAAAACACCCAGTGCAACCAGTTTGGGCTGCCTCTCCAGCTCAGCTGGTTCCTAATTAACACCTCATTAGGCTGCACACCTGGGGTATGATGGTCACCTCTACCAGCCAGTCTTTAACCCTGTCCTGGTCTTCTCTCAAGTGGGCAAAACTGAGTTAAGTGCTTCCTCCTTGTTCGAAGGGATGGAGCTGAAGATGGACCAGATAGATCATGAATCACAAAACACGCAGTGTAGGGTCTTCGCCTCTTCCTGGATGCAGACCTTTGGCAATGGGCTGAAGCCTGAGAACTACTTCTCAAAATAAGGTTTGGAAATGCATAAAACAAAATACACAGTTTTGTTATAGGAGAAATTTTTCTTCTTTTAGAAAATTATATTAAAACTATTTAAGTGTTAAAATTATGATATATGTAAGCTTATTTAGTAGCACATTAAATAGCATGGTCCAGTGGTTGGTCTAAAAATAGCCATAAATTTGAAGAAGTGATGAAGGAAAATGCTATTTCAAGACATTTGTCACAATTGTAATGTGATCTCAAAATACCTGTCATTTCTACAGCCATCAGAGAAGCTGGTACTGCCATGTGGGGATGGTTTGTTGCCTGCGGTCATGATAGGAGGAAATGTCCATTTTCAGTTAGAGGCTGTTGAAAATTAAGACACATTTTCCCCACCCAGTGGATCCAGGGCAGAAACCTGACCGAGGGGCTTCCAGGTCTCCGTCTTGTCCCAGAGTCTCTTCCAAGCCCTGAAATCAGGGCCACTTGCCCATTAGACACAGTAGGCACAACCCTTAGGACCAATCTATACTTGTAAGAGCTCATAAAAATGTTTTAATTTTAATTTATTTAAATCCAGAAGAAAAAAGAATGTAATGATAATGGATGGATAAGAATGAATGCAGTCTGAATTATATTTATTCAAATACAGTCTTAAATATAACTTTTTTAAAAAGAAGGGGCCCACAAAGGCAAAAGTGTTTAAAGCCCATGGAAGTCATAATGCAGTCCTACCTAGAACTGACGGTTTTCCTCAGGTGCCCTGTCTTTGAACCTTGACATATAAACTAGCAGTGTCAGGGAGATAAGGCATGTCCTTGGTTTAGCAATCCCCTTCTCCACCTGAAAAGTGGCCTACTGGGACTCTGTTCCCTCCCTGCCATTCCACCCCAAGAGCTACGTGGGCATCCAAAAGGGCTATTTTCTTCCCATGTTTCAAGTAGAGTTATTAACTGACCATATGACCAGCAAGCCCTCTACTAGGTACTCACCAAAAAAACTCGAAAACATTGGTATATAAAGGTACATGCACCCCCATGTTCACCGCAGCATTATTCACGTGGCCAAGACATGGAAACAACCAATGTGTCCCTTGATAGAGGATTGGGTAAAGAAAATGTGATACATATATACAATGGAATACTACTTAGCCATAAGAAATAATGACATATTGCCATTTACAACAACATGGGCGGGCCTTGAAAATATTATACTAAGTGAAATAAATAAATCAGATAAAGTTAAGTAAGAACTATATGATTTCATACATAGGTGGGATATAAAACTGAGACTCATGGACACAGATAAAAGTGAAATGGTTACCAGGGGAGGAGTGGGAAAGAGGAGAGTAAAGAGGGACAAATATAAGGTGGCAGAAACTGATTTGACTTTGGGTGATGGGCACACAATGCAATCAACAGTTCAAATGCTATAGAAATGTTCACCTGAAACCTATGTACTCTTATTGATCAATGTCACCCATTAAATGTAATTTCTAAATAAATTTAAAGAAAAGAAAGTATAAATGAAGACAGCAAAGAATAGTGAATGAAAAGTTTAACGTAACAAACTCTGTGAATATATACTTCCTTTACTTTCTTTTATCAGCTTCTTTAATAGAGATAAAATTACAATACCAATGCATTGTTGGGGTTTTAACAGACATAGATGGAATAATACTATAATTGATATATGATATAACATAACAATAAGAACAAAAAGAGGAAGCGGGAATAGTTACTGTATAAAGAATAATATTTTCAAGTCTCACTGGGAAAAGTTAACTATAAATCTGAAATAGATTCTGGTCAAGATGTAACTGGTAAGCCTAGAGAAACACTAAGAAATAGCTCCAGATAAAGACATCACAAGTAAAAAAACCTGCAGACCAACATCTTTATGAATACAGATGCAAAAACTCTTAACAAAATACTATGAAAGCAAAACAAAAAACAAAAAAAACTCATCTTTCCCCACTTTCAAGTAGGCTTATTAATGGACTCAGTTTGCCTGGGGCTTTCCCAGTTAGCACTTAAAGTCCTGTGTCCAGGAAAACCTCCAGTCCTAGGCAAACCTGCAGTGTGTCACCCTACGTCCACAGTCTCAGGTCCAGGAAGCTGCTGTGCTACCCACTGTGGCCCTCATGCACAAAGTGATCCCTCTTCATCTTAAAATAAGTTGACTGCTCTAATACAGAAAATACAAAAAAAAAAAAAAAAAATTAAAAGGACCACAACTCCAACAAGATAAGCCCTGCTGATATACTTTTCCTTAACTAAAAGCTAGGCATATATTGATAAATTTTCTCAGATGATAGAGCTATAAATACAGAAAAGGAACAACACTCTACCCCAACCTCAGCCCTAGGTCTTCTTTGTAAAATAGCCAACATTACGCTTTCTTATAGATTTCTTCCCCAAAATGATTCTCAGTCAGTCTCACATTAAGTATATCTCATTCCTAACCACCACATTATAACCACTTAACCACCCAGCCCCAAAATGCACTGTTTGGGTGACTTTGAATAACTTCTGAGAGCCTTAGTTTTTGCAGCTAGGATAATGACTAGACCTACTCAATGAGAAATGGCCCGTGTGAAATGTTTAGGAAAGTGCTGGACGTAGCAGTAATAGTAACATAGCAATCGTCATCATTGTTGTTATGGCCTCTGTCTTTTTCTCTCCCCTCACACCTGCTTCCTGGTGGCCCAAGAAAATGAAATGGTCCAGAACAGGGCAGTGTTCACCTTCCCAGCAGGTGAACCCAGGTAGAGAATCCTAGCAATTTATGCTTCACCTTTCCCCGCTGAGAACAAAGAGCCTACCATCTCTCATTGTGTCCGTGGAGGACCTAAGCGTCTGTAGGCATGTGGTTTCTTCCAGACTTGAGCTGCCCAATATTGTGGGCACTAGCCACATGTGGTTATTTACATTTAATTTAATTTAAATTTTATTTCCTCAGTCACACTAGCCAAAATTCAAGTTCCCCATAGTTACATGTGACTAGTGACTATCATATTGGACAGTGAGGTGTGAAACATTTCCATCACTGCAGAAAGTTGAACTGGACGGTGCTGGTTTAGAGCCCTCCTTGTCCTAGCCCTTAAAATAGACACTACCCCATCTGCTGAACTGTTCTAGCCCTCTCCATACAGGGTTCTAGCCCATGTCCATGGACGCACTTCATGAGTTTGTGACCGGAGGAGAAAATAATATGGTGTCCGCCACATTTCAGTCCTTCCTGCAGCACTGAAAGTGACGTCCCTACTTCACTTCTTTCTCCAGGCTATCGTAGTCATTTCTGAGCAGAGAGCCCACCCGCAGCCGCCAGCCCCGAGAAGCTTCAGGGGAGTCCCCATGCAGCCGTGTGCCGACTCTGACGTTTTGCCTCTAGATCCCTTTACACATTTCTGGAGTTTTGTGTGGCATCTCCTCTCTGTCCCCTCTTCTACCAGCAGTGTGGTTCTGGTCCAGCACTGTGAGAGTTCCAGCCCAGCTTCTGTTGTGCAAGCCCGCTGTCTGGGGGAGGCTCTTCGTTGTCCCCTCCCACGTCTTCACACTGCAAGGTCCATGGTTGAGCTCATCCTCTCCTTCCTCTCTACCTTCCCTCCTTTCCTCTCGAATTCAGTCTTTATTATGTACTAGGCTAAACACCAGGAATGAAAAATGAAAAGCTTAGTCTTTGCACTCAGAGAGTTTGCTGTGTAGGAGAAAAAAGAAAAAAAAATAGTGACGATTATAATAATAACAGCTTACATTTATTGAGGGATTTCTATGTACCAGAGTGTGCTAAATACTCAAATGCATATATATATTAACTTATTTAATCTTCACAATATTCCCAACAGGTAGGGTTCGGTCATTATCTTAATTGTAAAGAAGAGGAAACTGAGGCACAGAGAGGTTAAATCATGTGCCTAAAGCTACAAAGCTAATAGATGTTAGATGCAGACTTTGGACAAAAACAGCCTAACTGGCCACGAGCGCTTTGGCCATTCTATTCTGCTTTCCTACCACAGACTGGTAGCTCCCGTCTGTGGCTGATTACACACCCCAGGAATATGTGGCAATGTCTGGAAATGTTTTAGGTTGTCACAATTGGGGAGAAGAAAGGAGCTACTGGCATGTAGTGGGTAGAGTCCAGGGATGCTGCTAAACTCTCCGAAGGCCCAGGACAGCCCTGCAGCAGAGATTATGCAGTCCAAAACACCAGTATGCCAAGGGGAGACACCCAGTGTAGACTAATGATTAAATATAACAAATTTCAACAAAGAATTCAGAAATCAATATTCCAATTCTTATTTTCATTAGTTTCATGTTTAATAAACAAGACAGTGATAAAATCTGCAAGCATTTCGCTCGAATACATGTAACCCCAAAATCCCAGAACCCAAATGCTGTTACTTTGAAAAGAAGGGAGACGGCTGGCTGCTGGCCACCCCTAACCCCTCCCACCAGCCAGCGCTCTGGAAGGCTGCAAACCCCGGCCCCGAGGCTTCTGCCCATCCTCCTCACCCTACAATCCCTACGCTGGGTCTCCTGAGTGCCCTTCTGGGCGACACAATAGGAAATAATTATCCCCTCTGGACTTGTGCCAATTAAATTCTCCCATGGCTGCTCGTTAGCAGAAGAGTGTAAGGAGGCCAGCTGGTTGGCATCCACTTCCTGCCCATCTCTTCCAGGTTCCTGAATTATCAGCAAGCAGAGCTTGTTCTCTGGGTGCCCGCAGCTATATTCCCAGCCCCACCTGCCCACCCAACACTGCTGGCCCCACCAGCAGGCCAGGGGTCCCATTCATGAGTAAAGGGGCAGAGATGGCTTCCGGAGGGGCCTCACCTGAGGCTCTGTTCTCTGGCACAGAGAGAACTCTCCCATCCAGAGAGACCTACTTGGCTTGGCTCCCTGCCAGGGAGTGGCAGCTGAGGCCACTGTGCCCAGCATCAGTGAGAAGAATAGGCGTGAGGAGGAGGATCCTGGAGATTGCCCAGACCAACACTTCTCAAAGCACATTCTGTGGGATACTCATTCTGGGTTACCTTCAAAGATCGTAAGAGTGAAAATTTCCAAGGGCAATAAGTTTGGGAAACTTGACATTAAGGAGAGGTGGATGAGTTTCTATGCAGCAGGACTTTCAGAGCTTTGAGTATGTTCATGTGCATTTTGGACATCTGGGAGAAGAAACAGAGCATGCACTGTTTCCTTGAGTTATTCAACCATATGTCTTAGTGTGAATTCTCCCCAAAACAGAAACAAGACAGGTTCAGGTAAAGCTTATTTGGGAGTTGATCCCAGTGGTCATTCATGGAGTGGGAGGAGACCCCGAAAGAACAAAAGGCAATGAACGTGCATTAATGAACTGAATTACAAATGTGAGCAATTAGAAACCATATGATATGTGTCTCAATAGATGATATGTGTCTCAATATTGTCCCACAAAGGTGAAGGGATTAGCTAAAATCATCTAAACATAACACATCTATACAGACAACAGGGTAGCAAGAGCCAGAAGGAAAGGGTGGTAACGGTCGGAGAGGGGGAAGGGGAGGGAAATGGGTGTAGACAGAGCCTTTGCATGGAGCAGGGGGGCACAATGTGGTGTGCGGAGGGTGTCATATTGAGTGGGACACTTGAAGCCATGTCAGCACAATAAGTTAAAATTAAAAAAAGAAAAAAGTCTGCAGACCTGCAGCAGCTACCCCCTCCCCCAGTCCAGTATCTCTGTATCCTCAGGAATGAAACCAACACTGATCCAACCTTAAAGGACAGGGGGTGTAGGTTACTGGTTTTCTTACATGTTTTAAATAAAATAAAAAAATTTTTTTTAAATTGTTTCTCCGTTCCTCGTTGGTTGGAGGCTGCCCTTAGGGACAGTGCCTGTGCGTCCCAGGCACACCTGCAGGCTAGCTTTGGAGAAAGTGCTGAGCAGCACAGTGAAGAGACACTAAGGGAGGCCCTCCAGCTGGACTCCAGCCAGGGGGGTGGACGTTTCCGCGCAACCAAGCCACGGCCTGTGAGGCTGCACACGGGTCGGTTCACCGCCAAGTCTTTCTTTTCCTCTGGAGCATCTCAGATTCATAGCTCTCCCCGCACACATGGGAGGAAAGGTTCTCTGAGCTGACGAGTGAGGGACAGGGATTCAGAAGAAGCAGGACCCGCTCAGGGCAGGTCAGCGTTGCTCGCTGGGTTCTGACTCCTCATCTACAAGATGGGACTTGCTGCAGAGCCCGCAGTGAGTGCCTGTGTGCTCGGAGCTGTGCCACAGGACTCAGTAAAGCTGGTTATGGTTGGCCCCAAAGGTGAGTGATTGCACACATGTGAATTGCTATCATAGTGTAACATCCATGCCATACTTGTGGAAAGACGTAGTCCTTCAGTTCAAGAAATTTATCCTCTTCACAGGAGCCAGGTTGGGATTCACTCCCTCTCAGCAGTGGCATGAACACCTGCCCTGTGACAGATGATGAGGGCCTAATGGAGAATAAAGTAGGGGTGCCCCCTTCCTTCATAGACCTCACAGCCCAGTGCAGAGAATAAAAATGAAACCAATAATCCAGCAACGACATCATTACTTCGAGTGTGATGAAAGTTTTAAAAGAAAATGAACTGTTTTTAGTCTGCCTCCTGGACTCCTCTCAGCAGCCTCTCTCTGCTCCCTGCAAACCCTACGTGTTGGTCCAGCTGCGCTCAGGGGCTGCAGGGGTGACACAGAGCTGGCACACAAAGAGCCTGGGGCTGTGTCTCCACAACACTCTCAAGCCCGGGTCAGTTTGGTAAGGAAAAGAACTAAGCCTGCCACCTGATGTCATTGCCAGCCCTCACCCCCATCGTACAACCAAAGGAAAGGCACTCATCTCGTCCTCCTTTCTCAGACAATATCAGCAGGAAAAAGACAGAAGAGCCTGAGGAAAAAATATTGACTCTGATAATAAAATATTTAACATTATTATTATAATAGCTACCATTTGTTAAACTTTCTCAGGTACTTTATATGTTATTCATTTAACATTTAACAAATTTACCAAGAGTCTATTATCTGCCGGACTCTGTTCTAGACACAGAATATCACTTTGAACAAAGCAGAAAAAGCTCCCTACCCTTTTGAGGCTCAAAGTCTAGTTGGGGGAGAGAGCTAGTACACCTAGCAAGTAAGTAAACTAATGGTATGTTAGTGTATCAGTAGCTTTTGCTGCATAACAAACCACCCTGAATCTCAGTTGCTTAAAACTATGACCATTTCTTTAGATCCTGATTCTGCAGATTAGTGTCTAAACTGGTGGTTCTTCTGGTCTCAGCTGGGCTAGGTCACAGCTTTGGTTACAACTGAAGAGTCAGTCATCCAGGGTCAACTAGAGCAAGCAGGTCATGCTGGCCCAGTGTCTCACCCCCCTCCAGCAGACGGGCCCGGGCATGTTCTCGGGGCTAGGCAAACATGCAAAGGTGAACAATCCAATTCTGCAGGACTGCAATGAAAGCCACACCCTGCTTGTATCTGAGTTACTAATATCTCATTGACAAAAGGAAGTGCACGACAGAGCCCAGACTTAGTCAAGGCCATATATTATAAATTATGACCCCTATTTTACAGAGGGAGAAAACGAGTGGGTAAGTTACCTCAAGATCTCATAACCAGTAAAGGACTCTTTCTATTACAAGCCATAGAAAACCCAACGCAAACCAAAAAAATAAATAACTAAATAAGAAAAAAAAATGGGAGGGAAGACTGAATGTCTTACAGAATTGAAAAGGACATCAATAAACACATCAATAGAAAGACACATTGACAAAAAGCGTTGCTTTCAGAGACTTTTGGAGTCTGGCCTCTGACTCTGTCACTAGGACCTCAGTCTGTCTCTCTGTTCCTGAGCCAGCTTCCTCTGTATGGGCTCCATTCTGAGACAGTCTCCCTGCTGTGGCAGGATAGCCACCAGCAGCTGCTTCCGACGTTAAGTCCAGGAGGAAGCAGTGAGCCTCTTCTCTGGCAGCTTTCACCAAAGCTTACAGAGTCACTCCAGCGGGACCAGTTTTGATCCTAAGCATTGCCTGACATTCACATGAGCAGCGGAATGTGATGTGAAACCTGTCTAGTGCCCCACCCTGGGGTACGTGCCCCACCCAGGGTCAGACTGTCTTACTGATAACTAGGCAACATAGGAAGTGCTTGACACATGTAAAATACATAAGTAAATAAATAAGCAGACCTCAATAAGGGCTTAGAAACTTGACACACACGAGTAGTTTAGTTTACACAAGCCTATCTTTTTACCAAATAATGTCTAAAACCCTTCACGTCTTTATAACAAAGGATAGTAATTTTTCTAGTGCCTTCCTCCACCCCAACACATACCTACCACCTTTATGTTTATCAAGCCACTGCACAAGAATTGTTGATCTGAACCTGACAGATGTGCAGTGGATGCAGTGGATAGAGCATCCAGGCAGTGGTGCAGTGGATAGAGCATTGGACTGGGACACGGAGGACCCAGGTTCGAAACCCCAAGGTCACCAGCTTGAGTGCGGGTTCATCTGGTTTGAGCAAAGCTCACCAGCTTAAGCTCAAGGTTGCTGGCATGAGCAAGGGGTCACTCGGTCTGCTGTAGCTCATGGTCAAGGCACATATGAGAAAGCAATCAACGAACAACTAAGGTGCCGCAATGAGGAACTGATGCTTCTCATCTCTCTCCCTTCCTGTCTGTCTGTTCCTATCTATCCCACTCTCTGATTCTCTCTCTGTCTCTGTCAAAAAAAAAAAAAAAGAAAGAAAAGAAAAAGAAAAGAATTGTAGATCTGATTCTGCACTGCACAAAGGTGGCTGACCAAGCACGCATGGCACAGGGAAGGCACTCACTTTATCTGGAGTCACACAGCAGGCCAGTCCTGGAATGAGAAACCAGACTTGTCTGGTTTCCAAAAGCTACCAAGCCATTGCAAAAACTCAATTTGTTCTTCTATACAGGAAAGTTCAAGTGAACTGTCAAAGAGTCCTTTCAGAAGAATCAAAGACGAGTGGGTTAGTTACCTCAAGGGCTCATAACTAGTAACTGGGCTCTTTCTATTACAAGCCATAGAAAAACAAATAGTGCCGGTATGAAAAATTTTACATGACCATCCTAATGAAAGGCCCTTTATAGGGTAATGGACACCCTCAAATGCTCGTCAGTGTGTCATCTCCAGTAGTTTCGTAAAATGTATCCTTTGAAAAATTGCTTTGCATTGCATTTCAAGATTTATAATAAAATTGGAGCTCACAATGTGAACCAAAGGGAGATGTGTTACTTGGATTAACTCAGTCCAACACACATGCACTGAGCTTCACTGTGCCAGAACTCTGCCATTCTGTGGTGGCACAGTGCTGCCTCAGGCCCAGGTGGCTCCTGGGCGTCAGATACCTGTAGCATCTATCCATCAGCAGCCGCACCCTCGCGGCTGCACCTGGCACTGTTCTCAGCACGTGACAACCACTACCTTGAGTAGTTCCCAAAACAACCCTGTAGGTGGGCATTATTACCAGATTAGGCGACTGAAACACAGAGATGTTAGATAACTTCTCCGGGGTCCCTCAGTCGGGACGGGGCGGAGCAGGGACTCAGACCCTGGCAGTCCACCTCCAGGGCCTATCCTCTCTCCCTCCGCTGCAACAGAACACTACTTCCTTTCATACAGGTGGCCCTGCAGTCACAGCAACCCGGCGCTCTCAGCACCCGAATTCCGAGCGGAGTCTCTGCTGGGCCAGGCACTGCCATGCTGGGATAGTGACACAGGTCAGCCCGCGTCATTGGCAGAGCAATTCTAAATTAGTATTTTTACCCTCATTTTTCAGTTAAAGGACTGAGATTCAGACCAATTACATAATGACTGAAACTGAAACTTGATGAAGTGATCAGAGAAAGTGAAATTTGAGCAGGACTTCTCCCCCTTTCCCTAAAAAAGACGAGCTGTTATTTATTGTGCACTTATTCTTTACCAGTCCTTGTGCTAAATACTTGATGTAAATTTTCTCTACTACCATCTCTGAGGAAAGAGTTATAGTATATCACTAAGGCCACACAGCTAGGACGTGTCTGGCCTGAATTCAATCCAATGTCCCACTGACCCTCAAAGCCTCTGCTCTTAGCCACTTTGAAAACAGCTTTCCAGTATGAGGAGAGCTGAGGCTGGTCCCCCAGGTAGGGGGTGGGCAAACAAACCGGTGTGTCCATGCAATGAGTACGACAGAGACAATGAATTTATGACGGAATACCAGGATCTCAAAGGCTTAATGCTAAGTGAAAGGAGACAGATTGAAAAGGGCCTGCTACTACAGGGGCAGAAATCAGATCAGTGTTTGCCAGGAACAGGGTAGTGTTAACTGCTAAGTAGCAAGGGGAATTTGAGGGTGATGGAACTATTCCACATCTTGACTATGTCAAGTGGTTACATGACTATAGAAATCTGTCAGAACTTGCAGAACTATACCTTAAGGAAGATGCATTTTACTGTTTGTAAGTTATACCTTGCCTTTTTAAGGAAAAAAAAATAAAGAAGAGGTGAGGAGTGGGACATCATTCAAAAAGCTCAGCTGGTGTTGAGTCTTCCTAGAAGCCTTGACTTCCTAGATTCCTTCTTAGAAAGTGTGCCAATTTATTCAGCAAATGTTTACTGAGCACCTACTATGTGCCAAATACTATATTAGGCAGAGAGAATAACACAGTGAATAGAACAGAGGACATCATGAACCTCTCAGCTTATGTTCTGGTTTAAGTAAAAAGAGGTTTTTTTTTAATTAAGTGAGACAATTTCAGCTAGTAGTAATGAAATAAAAAATAAAACCAGATGGCAAAAGACAGTGAATATATTCTAGGTGAAAGAGTGTACCTGAGTGGTTAGGAGGGTGGAGGGTATGGAACACCACACCACAAGTATTGATGGACAGTAATGAGTGCAAGGGTCTCTTCAATTCAAAAAAAGAAAAAAAGTCCTAGGCATGAGCATGTCCGATCACCTCTCTTTTGTGCCTGTGTACGTCATCTGCAGGGAAGTTCTGACCCCAGGGAGGTTTTCTACCTGCTGTCCAACTAACAGGTCACCCTTTTCCAGCCACTCAGGAAATGCTCATGCATTTTAACCATAAATTATAGAAAACATGTTTAAAACAGAATACAGGGACAGAACATCACATTTCAGAACTTGGAGCAATGCTTTCTGGATCACTCAAGGTCCTGTTATTTCATCCATTCTTTTGCACAATATTAAAATGTTACAGTTCCTTTCTAACTTGCACTGATTACTTAGCTTTCTATTTTATGAACAAAGCATTCTTCCCTTCCCTGGACTCTTTCTTGTGCTTTATGCCCAGAAAAACCACACAACTTTAAAGCTTTGGCGTTGGTGCCTTCGTCCTGCATCTCAGCCCCTTATGTCCTGAGAACAGGATGATCGAAGTCCCTCCCACATATATAAGGTATGTGCCTTCTTCGACCAGAACACATGTCCTGTGCTCACCTGGAGAATGTTTTAAGTTCAAAGTGACGACATAGGGCAAAGCAATTGTCAGAGGTGAGAGTGGAAATGATTTGGGTATCTTTACAAATATACCGTATTATCTGAGACACCTTGATTCCACCCTGGTTTTCTCCCCATCAGCCCCCCAAATCTAACCTGGTGTGGGCTGATTCCATGGCTATCTTTAGCTTTCAGGCCAAAAAGCCTGGTAATTGATTCTGAGATTGTGGAGGAGTAAGATATTATGATACTTGCAAATCTGATGCCAGCTGTTCCTGAATATTCGGTGCTCAGAGGGAGAACACCTCACCTTTTTTCTCTGTGCCTGTTTACTTAGGGCTTTGCCCTGACTCCCCAGCTTTCACACAGAGAAAGGATGGCTTCCTGCCAGTTGGCCTTTGAGTTGCTATTTTAATTTGTCTGCGAGCATGTCTTCTTTAAGAGACTTCTGTCATTTATCTTCACTGGGAAGTCAGGAAGAAGTTGAGAATTTTTGGAAGACTCTGGCAGAAGAGATTATACAGGGACTCCCTGCCAGAGGCTGGCCTGCTGCAGCAGGTTTAGACAATGTGAAAACCAGGTCTCCTGTGAGGACTGGCTGCTCGGCCTCCTGGGCTCTCCCGTCAATGCTGTTAGAAGAGGGCCAACACTTGCCTTTTTCACCTGAAATGTTTGTGGGTTTGCTGTTGGCTATGTGATCTCCCTAAAATTCAGGGACACACGGTGATTTCCAAAGTAGTGAGGACCGAATTGATTCTGAAGAAGTCATCAGGGACATATGTAAAGGTTAAGAGACAGATATGTACATAATGGTGTTGTTGATGATAGCAAAAAAAGAATAGAGAAGAGGGGCTAAGGAGCAATCTAAATGTCCAACAGCAGTGCTGGTTGGATAAACTCTGGCATAGCCGCTTGATGTTCAAGACATGCAGTCACGAAAACACAATGCTGAGGACAGGTAGTGATGGCATGAAATTATTTTGCCTCTCCTGGGTACACCTGAACACTGGAAGGAAGCTAGAATGTCAGACAAAAGAAGAAGTAAATGTTGAGGAATTATTTTTAACTTGTAAAAAGCAATTGATAAAAAGTATAGATATAATGGGCTCTCCTTTTTATTTTAAAAATATAACATACTGCTCACAAAAATTAGGGGATATTTCAAAATGAATATGAAGCAATAAAATATTCCCTAATTTCTGTGAGCAGTATATAAGTAGATATAGAACAGGGTTTCTCAACCATGACACAATGGACATTTGGGACCAGATAATTTTTGTTACAGGGTAGTAGCACCCACCTCCAGCTATGACAACCAAAAAAGTCTCCAAACATAGACATATGTCCCCAGTGACATAAAATTGCCCCCAAATGAGAATCACTGGTCTAGTGCATAATGATAAGATGTGAGGTGGATCTGGTCTGGCTTGTGTGGTCAGGGAAGGCCTTCTTCTATTAGAGCTGAGATCCTCAGGTAAGCAGGAGGTACCCAAACAAGTAGGCAGAGAAACCCAGAGGAGAGCACCCATACATGAGCCGCCATGGCTGGAGCACAGGGGACCAATTGGGTTCCATTTGGAGAGACTTGGCAGGCCAGAATCCTGACCTGTCCCCCTGGTTCTCCTCCAAGGAAGAATGTGAAGAGTTATGACCTTTTCACCATGAATAGGCAGAGGCGGATTTCACAGCAGGCGCACCAGGCTCCCACCATGGGCCCCGACTTCTGAGGGGCCCCGCAAAAACCCAATTTTACACTTTTTCTAATGACAAGGGGCCCAATATTTTCTTCTGTGCCTGGGGCCTCAACTGACCTTAATCTGCTTCTGTGAATAGGGTTTAAAATATTAAAAGGTTCAGCGGATGAGGTTTAAAAGGTTCAGCGGATGAGGTTTAAGGTCAAAGAGCCCTATATTTTCATCTTGACTCCTCCACTTACTAGTTGCATAACCTTAGGCAAGTTATTGAATCACCCCGAGTCTCAGTTTCCCTATCCGCAAAATGGACATAATTGCAACCTCCCAGCGTTCTGTGGAGATAATTCTGCGAAGCTCCTGCGCAGTGCCCAGACTGTGCTGTGCACCACACGAGTCTGGCTGCCGCTGGTGGCTTCTTTCTGAGCATTTCTTATGTGCCCTGAATCATGTTAAGAACTTGATACATATTATTTCATTTAATCTTTATAACATTATTTTAATATTATCCATTGTTTTAATCTCTTCTTACATTTGAAGAAACAGAGACTTGGAGAGTTTAGGTGACCTATTCAAAAATCACACAGCCAGCAAGTGGGGGAGCCAGGACTTCCACCAGAGAAATTCGAGGAAAGAGCGTGTCCACCTGCTCCCCGGCTAACCTGCCTTTTGGCTGTAAATCTAACTGTTGCTGAGAAACAAATTACCATAGACTCAGCAGCTTAAAACAACACAAATTTATTCTCTCATGATTTCTGCATGCTAGCTGTGTGGGCACAGTTAGTTCCCTGGTAGGGTCTCAGTGGGTTGAAACCAAGATATTGGCCAGGACTGTGGTTCACATTTGGGGCTGTGGCTCTCCTCAAAGCACACTGATTCTCAGCAGACTTTATTTCCTTGTACTTATAAGGCTGAGATCCTCATTTTCTGCTACCCAGGCTAGGAACCACTCTCAGCTCCTCTGGCCACCCATGGTTCCTTGGCAAGTGGCCTCCACAGGCTTTCAGAAATACAGGCGTTTACTTTCTTCCCGGTCAGCAGAACCACAACTCTCTGCTTTATCTCTGCTGCTCTGTTTTCAAAGGACTCATGTGATTAGGTCAGGTCTACTTGAATCAGCACCCTCTCTTAAGGTCAACTGATTTGGGATTTTAATTGTATCTGCAAATATTCACAGCTGTGTCTAGAATAGAAATTAAATAACTGGAGGAAAGTGTATACAGTAGTCCCTTCTTATTAATGGTTGCAGTCACCCAGTCAACCACAGCCCAAAATATTAAATAAAAAATTACAAATATAGCAACGGCTGAGTGACTCAGTAGATAGAGCATCGTCCCAGTGCACCAAGGTCACAGGTTCAATTTCCAGTCAGGGCACATACGAGAAACAACCAATCAGCGCACAACTAAACAGAACAACTAAGCTGAACAACAAGCTGATGCTTCTCTCTCTCTCTCAAGTCAATGAGGAAAAAAATGTTTTTTTTAATTGCAGCAATAGCCTGACTGATGGTGGCACAGTGCATAGAACATCAACCTGGGACACTGAGGATCTAGGTTTGAAACCCTGAGGTCACTAGCTTGAATGCAAGCTCATCAACTTGAGCATGGGGTTACCATCTTGAGCATAGAATCATAGACACAAACCCATGGTCACTGGTTTAAAGCCCAAGGTCGCTAGCTTGAGCAAGGAGTCACTGACTGGGCTGGAGCCCCTCCTCCCCAGTCAAGGTACATATGAGAAGTAATTATTGAACAACTAAAGAGATGCAAGTATGAGTTGATGCTTCTCATCTCTCTACCTTCCTCTCTGTCTGTCTCTCTCTCTCTTAAAAAAAATTATAGAAATTAACAATTCATAAGTTTTAAATTGTGTGCCATTCTGATGCCCAGGACATGAATCATCCCTTTTTCTATCCAGTGGTTCTCAAAGTGTGCGCCAGGATACACTGGTGCACCCTAGAAGATTTCCAGGTGCACCCTATGGTATTCCAGAGGAATATGTGCCTGTTGGGGACCAAAAAACCAACAGGGTTTTTGGAGTTTAGATTTTGGGGGGACAGAGGTGTGGGGAATTAGCTGTAAGCTGACAGTCTGCCCAACCCCCCACCTCACTTGCCTGATTAGGTTGCAAAAGGCTGTTAAGCTGTGGTGCTGGATTGTTTACACTACCCTCCATGTTCTCCAGAGATACTGGAGGCAAGTTTCTTCTATCCTTTGTTTGGTGTAAAGTTAAGATGATATGTATGGTGGGGGTTTTCTGCACTTGGTAAAATTCTTGGGTTGTCTTGGAAACATGATCAGAGACCATTGATTTGTTAATGGCCTCACTTTGCCCTATAAATAAAGCAAGATGCAGTTTTTGGGCACACTTTGTTCTTGCCAGCAGCAATTACAGGGCCCTCCCAACCTCGTATTTTCTTAATTCCACACCATTCCCACTTGGGACCTGGAATTACTAGCTGCACTGGTTTGCAGCATGTGCCCAGATATAAAAATAAATATAGTTACCTATTATACCATTTCATTATGGAAATATAGCTCTTTTTGTTAACACATCATTATTATATTTATTATTAACAAATCATTATATTATTTTTAGATAAATACACCCAAATAAAATGGATAGATTTCTCAAAAAGAAGCGTGATATTAAAGAATCTGATCCTGGAAGTGAGCAAAGTTAAGTGTAAATAAAATAGGACTTGAAGGCTGACAGGCAAAATTTAATTTATAGCATTTTCCATCACTTAACACTGAACAATACAATTAGATTAGAAACCCATTCATGGAAGCTTCAAGTGATTTTGGTTTAACTTTAACAGAAGAAGAACTGGCAGCTATATCCACTGATCGTGGATTGATGATTAAACATAAGGAATTGTCTCTTGAAGCCTTTTGGATTTCTATAAAAGAAGAATATGTGGCAATATCTAAAAAGCTTTGAACATTTTACTACAATTTTCAACATCTTATTTATGTGAATTAGGATTTTCTACCCTCAACACAATTAAGAGTAAAAAGAGAGGAATTCTTCAATGTATTGATGAGGAAATGAGAGTTTGCTTTTCAAATATATGCCCAAACATTGAGGAAATCACTAGGACACATCAGGCTCATGTTTCTCATAAACACAAGAATGAAAAAACTTAACACATTCGTGCCGGGATCTGCCAAATTTACTAATCTTACTAAGAATGTATCTATATATATAAAAGATAACTTTTTGTTGTTTTATTTTATTTTTTTAATCTCTTTTTTATGAATTCTAAAAAGCATAACTCAAAAAATATAATATAAAAATGTTTTTTAATTTCAGAATAAATTTAATTTTGTCATATTTATTTCATTTACCATAAAAGCACACTTGGACATTTTTTTCTGTAATATTTGACTTAATTATTATAACATATTTCTCAGAAATTTGTATATAGCGTGCCTACAATTATTTGTAGGATTTTAAATGAGTCTCGATTTTAAAAAGTTTGAGAACACTGGTCTAATGTATGCACTACCTGCTCGTTAGTCACTAGGTAATTGTTTCACATATCAAATGAGTTATCAGAGAGAGAGAGAGACATCACATTCACATAGCTTTTATTACAACATATTGCTATAATGGTTCCATTTTACTAGCTACTCTTGTTAATCTCTTATTGTGCCTAATTTATAAATTAGACTATCACAGCTATGTTTGTATAGGAAAAAACATCGAGTACATAGGATTCAGACTATTCAAGATTTCAGGCATCCACTGCCTGGCAGTATCTGAGGGGCCTGGCAAGGGAGATGGCATTTCAAAGAGCTGTGTTAGACCTGGCAATACAGCATGGACCCTCTTCAACAGCCTCAGTAGCCACTGCTTAAAAACTGGGACAGGTCTGATAGGCATAACTCTGAGAGAGTTGTCAAGATTCCCCTGGTGTACACAATAGTCTCCCCTTCTCTGTGGGGCATATGTTCCTTCCCCACAGAGCTCGGGCCCCATGCAGGCCTGAGGAGTTGGCCGTAGCTCCCCTGGTGCTGAGGCTTGTGCTGCACCTGGGCTGCTCTCTCCGTCAGCATTGGGAGCTTCCCTCTGGTTCTTTCCTCCTGTTTTCTGTGCAGAGAGTCAAGTACTCCCACTGTGAAGAGGGCAAGTCAGGGCTATTGGAGAAGGAAGCAGGATATCATCACCAAGTGTGACTAGGATTGATTTCAATTCAGCTGGTCAGTGCCATTTTGTGGAATCAAAAATTTCTCTGACTTCTCAGCCACGGCCACTATCCCACCTATTCCCCTCCCTACTGTGTTCTCTGGATCCCTGAAAATTCCGGTGTTCTTAGACACATGCCAAGAAAATTGCACTCAAACCATCCAGACCAGTAATCCCAGCGTGAACATTATCTTGGTACTTAGATTTCCCAAACAAAAAGGATTTGAGTTTGACTCATTCACACAGACACACCCTAAAACAGCCTTATTCTTCCTAAGGAAGTGACACTTTCATAGAAAGCGTCAGACTACAGACTGTCACCTTGCCATAGGTTTTTTCAAATCTAATCTCTGCAGAAAATTCCACCAAGTTTTCAAAAGTAACAAGTAGAGAATGTGAACATAGTATGGGAGAATTAGCTGATTCCAGAAAGAGTACCAGTCAAAAGTCTATAGATAAATGTTCTTCAGAAATAATTAGTCAAATGAGGTAATAGTTTTGTTCCAACTAGACTACTTGAAATCTGTTTATTTGGTTCTTGATAATTTAAAGAATATTGTTATTGGTGCATTTTGGAGAAACTTCAGAATATAAAAAGACCATATTCTAGAAGTATCATTTGGTTGGACATCCTGATAGAAGCTAATACAATTTTTAAATGAGCGTATCTTCTGTGATTATATTTAGTGTGATTAAAGATCAAAGAGATATTAGCTGTGTTCTTAAAAAGAAAAAAATGACAATCAAGATATGCTTCTCTGATAAGACCCAACCTTGAAGGTCAAAAAACCTAAAATGTTACCCAGGTCTGAATTCATCAAAACCACCTCTCCCAAGTTCCCAGTGAGGAAAAAGAGAAAGGCCTGTGAAAGCCAAAGAGGACCACCTGGGGTATGGCTACCCAGCTCTCCCCGAGCACTAGCCACGGGTGAAGGGTGACTGTCCAGGGCATTAACGCTCCAGGGTACCTTTTCGCCTACCTCCCTTGGCAAAGAGAACTGAGGGCCTCCAGAGAAATCCCTCAGGCATAGAAATGCAGGCCCTGACCTGTGAAGGTCAGGCCAGTGTGTTCTAGGGTAGAAAGGAGGTGCTGATATGAGCATCTGATATGCTATGAGATTTTTGTGAGAGACTCTATTTCTTCTGGGAGTAGCTAGAACAAGTTTTGCTCTGATATCCTCTTAGAACTCACGAAAATAAAATTGCAATACAGAGAGAAAAGACATGTATCCTGACATATAAAGGATGTTGGGATGAAAGTTATGATGTTAAGTAATAGTATAAAGGTGGATGTTGCAAATGCTTGGTGCATGCTGGCATCTCCCCACCTCCTACCTCAGATCAGCCCTCTGTACTCTCTGTTGCCACCCCCTCCACACACACCTTTCCTGGCTTTCCTTCAAGGGACTTGAGCTGAGCCACTGTGCTGCCTCCCACTGCCTAACCTTAAACTAGCTACCCTCCCAGCCCAGATGCCCTCTACAATTCAAACTACCTGCCCAGACAGGTAAGTCACAGAGGATATGTTCCTGGCTTTTAATTAGTTCACCAGCCAGCAAGTTCTGCAAGGGCAAAGACCTCCTCTGGCCTTTGTTTCTTACCCTATCCCCAGGGCCTGGCATAGATATTGTGAATATAAGGTGATTAAATAGATGTTAAGAAAATAAATTCCAAGTGTCAGCCATGCAAAGGAAATCAGCTGTAGATATTTGAGACAGCTCAGGCATACATCCTTGTTCTTATTCTTTTTCTTTGTAATTCATTCACATCTACAAAATTCAAAGGTGTAAAATGATTTGCCTTATGCTTTAAAATATGCCCACACATCTATCTGCCTGTCCTCTAAAGTAATTGTTTCTAGGGAAATTACCAATAGGGTAATCCATTTCTAGGGTCTTCCTCCAGAGGTGCTATAGACATAGTAACAAATATTCATATGCATTCATTTTTTTTCTATGATTGGTGGCATAGCATGAATACTGTTACTTTTTTCACTTAACAATAAAACTAGAGATAAGTCCATATGAGCACATAAAAATCTTCCTGATTCCTTTTTTTCTCTGACACTTTATGAGCATTTTAAAATAAAATAAAGTTTAAGTGATTTTAATATGCATACCTGTGAACACTCACCAGTTAGGTTTCAACATTAACATTTTACTGTGCTGGCTTTATTAAAAGATATTCACCCATCTGCCATCCTTCTATCCACCCATCAAATCTTATTCTTTTTTGATGCATTTCAAGGTAAATTGAAGACATTATTATGCTTTCACCTGAATACTTCAGCAGGTGTATCATTGGCTACAGTGCAATATTTGTTCATAGTTTTTTGTTTTTATGTAAATATACATATAATAAAATACACACACTTTTTTTTTTGACAGAGACAGAGAGTCAGAGAGAGGGACAGACAGACAGGATAGGCGAGAGTCTGAGAAGCATCAATTCTTCGTTGCAGCATCTTAGTTGTTCATTGATTGCTTTCCCTTATGTGCTTTGAATAGAGGGCTACAGTAGAGCAAGTGACCCCTTGCTCAAGCCAGAAACCTTGGGCTCAAGCCAGCGACCATGGGATCATGTCTATTATCCCACACTCAAGCCAGCGACCCTGTGCTCAAGCTGGTGAACCCGCACTCAAACCAG
Source organism: Saccopteryx bilineata (assembly GCF_036850765.1). NCBI lineage: Eukaryota > Metazoa > Chordata > Mammalia > Chiroptera > Emballonuridae > Saccopteryx > Saccopteryx bilineata. The sequence goes on from NC_089499.1 coordinate 71,749,956, forward strand.
CGACCTCGGGGTTTCAAACCTGGGTGTTCCGTGTCCCAATCCAATGCTCTATCAACTGTGCCACTGCCTGGTCAAGCAAAATACACACCTCTTAAGTACGTATTCTGAGTTTCAACAAATGCACAAATTGTAGGTACACACTCACTGAGTTTTGACAAATGAATACATTTGTGTAACCCAAATTTCTATCAAGCTACAGAATGTTAACATTACCCTGGAAACTTCCCTCATGCCCTTTACCAGTCAGTTATGACTTTTATATCCTCAGAGACAACTACTAATCTTTTTCCACCATAAAATACCTCTACTCATTCTGAAATCTGCTATAAATGGAATCATACAACGTGTACTCTTGCTCTTGAGATTCACCCATTTTGGTGCAAGTATCAGTAGTTTCCTTTTCTTTGCTGAGTATTCCCATAGTGTGGAATATATTCTATGGTATTCTCACTGTTCTTTTACCCTCCTTATTCTTCTTAATAACTACATATTATGCCAGTGTTGATGAACATTTAGATTGTTTTCACTTTCTGCTATGAAAAAGGATTCACCCCCAAGCAGCCTTTCACAGGGATTATAAATATATTGTCTGAACTCCTTAAAGTGAACTCACTGAACCAAAGTCTTTGCTTTTTGATTGTCAGATCTGACAGAAAAACTTGGTGCATCATCTGTTCAAGACTGAGACCCTTGTCTGACCGGTGGTGGTGCAGTGAAGATAGCATCGACCCAAAATGCTAAGGTCCCCAGCTCGAAACCCTGAGGTTGCCAGCTTGAGTGTGGGTTCCTGGGCTTAAGCACAGAATCATCAACATGATCCTAAGGTCACTGGCTTGTGCCCAAAGTCCCTGGCTTGAGCCTAAGGTCACTGGTTTGAGTAAGGGGTCAAAGGCTCAGATTGAGCCTCCTGGTCAAGGTACATATGAGAAGCAATCAATGAACAACTAAAGTGAAGCAACTATAAGTTGATGTTTCTCCTCTTTCTCCTCCTTCTCTCTCTCTTCCTGTCTCTCCCTTGCTCACTCTTGCTCTCTTTCTCTCTCTCAAAAACCAATTTAAACAATAAAAGACTGAGACCTTCATTAGCTGTGTTTAAATGGCGGGTGACTTCAAACCTTTCTAAACGTGGGAGCTGTGAATTACCAAACCAGTCACTTCCCAGTCTGCAAGGAAGGGCACTGAGGCCAGATGCCTGCTTCCCAGCCCCAGGACCTCTCTTGCACAGCTGAAAGCGAGAGCTTGGTCACAGAGAACACATTTCTACCATATTTGTAGGTATTAAACTCCTCTAACATGCTATCATTCTGTACACATTCCTGCAGTTTCCCACTGAACCTTCTGGTTTTGTCAGGCTTTATCCCTGCAACTTTATTGCACACAGGCTGCTGGTACTGCTCTCAGTCTTAATCCTTTGTTCAGGAACTCACATCCTAGGAAAGCTCTGGGTTTCATTAGATAAGCTTACCCTGCACCCTTTTTTCACACCCATTATCCCAGCCTGGAACATGGTGATGTGTTTTCCTTACTTTCCCCCTTGCTCTTCTATTTCCCACTGACAAATGGCAAAAGCAGCTGTGGGTTTTGCTTTGAAGGTTCTGACGGGAGGGCATGATGAATCGGTGATGGATTAGAGCAAATGAATCACATCACGCGGAAGGGGACAATGGAGAGCGCGAAGCCACTCCCAGCTTCGCATTTTTCAAACTCGCCTTAAAAGACGGCGCTTCTTTTAATCTTGTTCCAGTTTCTGCGGTGACTCTGCATATGTTTAAAGGAAGGAGAGTGAGAGGAGTCTTGTGGATATAAACAGGGAATTCCATTCTTGGTCCGACTCTAAGAACGCATTGTCATTCAGGGGGAGTTTAAATAGTTAGGAAACCACTTCAAGGTCCCTGAGAAACAACTGGGCAGCTCCGGGAAGAGAAACAGTTGGCAAACCAAGTGACAGAATTCAGAACTGTAAATCTTTAACATGAGGACTGACTAGCAAAATACAGCTGCTGCTGCTGGTAGCCATATCCTTGAAAAGAGCGTTCTGAGCTGCCGATCACAAACTGCTCGGTTTCTGTGTGATGGTGAGCATTAGCAGGTTGGGACCTGGTCCTGCTTCCAACCCAAGAGAAGTAAGAGCAGTTATTGCACCGCCGGTAGTGTGTTCTGGTCTGAAAGCGACAAAAGAAATAGTGCAGTTCTGGAGCTGCCGTTCTGATGAGGACAGAGAAATTCCAAGTCCTCCTTTGAAATTCAAGGGATACTTAATGGAGAAGAAAGGTCTTAGTGGATGGATGATTCCTTTGTATTTGAACAAGAGGGGCCCTTTTCCTCCCTGGATGGAAAGTCATTCAAAGGAAACCATGAAAGGACATCCCTCTTCACACAGATAAGACTCTGGGGATACATGCAAAATGAAGTGTAATATTGATGTAATTACCCCAAAACAGAGGGCTGGGATAAAAAGGAGGGGAGATCTAGGTGTAACTATTTGTCTAATTGCTAAGGTCTGACAATTCAGCCCAACTCTCTTAGACATAGTCATCATGAAATAGTTACATATTACTTTCTAATTTCATATTTCAAGAAAAGTAGAGGAAATATGAAGAGTTACAAAAGACTGTTGAATAATTGAGAGGAGAATTTAGATTTGATTTATCAAAAACTTCTTGGCTACAAGAATTCTAAGATGATCAATATAGCTTCCGATACTATATACTTGAAAGCAGCTCTCCAGGCGTCTCAGAATACTAAGACTTCTCATGGACAGTGTGATTGAGCACTTGCAATATGACAAGCACTTTGCTAAATTCTTTCCATGAATTATCTGGTTTAAACTTTACTTCATTCCTGTGGAGACTGGCATTTCTTTCCCTGGGAGAGCTTTAAGAATAAAGCGGATCCTTTTTTTAGAACAGCTCCGGCTGCGCTGCACAAGGTGGGTCTAAGGACATAAAGCAATGGTTAGAAGGACGGGCCAGCCACCATCTCCACTGCACGCTTGTGTTGACTTTCCTGAGAGTGTGGCTCCGTAGGGAGTTCAGAGGGATTCCATGTTACTTGTTGCTCATGTCTTCAGCACATTTCCATATCTCCTGTTGCCAAGTACTGCACTGATTCCTGGTCACAAGGAACTGAAGAATAATGAAAGCAGAAAAGAGGAGAAATGGTGGGACTGCTTTGTTGATTTTGACCGAGCAAATTTTATAAATTTATGTATAAGGCTGGCATAGTTCCCCATCTGTTTGGGAAAGTTATATTAAATATAAATGAAAGTCATATGATGAACCCAATTTGCCTCACAGTCTTGATTTTAGAACGTAATGACTGAATTGATTGGAGCACTGTCCCAGAGTGCAGCAGGTTGCTGGTTCAACTTCCCAATCAGGGCACAGACAGGAACAGCTCAGTGTTCCTGTCTCTCCCTGCCAACCTAAAAAAACAACAACAAAAAAAACCCCACAATTAACAAGGTGTCTGAACACTAACAAAGTTAACTCAGAGTCCTAAAAAGTGCATTTGGTTTTTTTATAAGATGTCTCCATCTACATCTTCTTTCTGACTGCACTAAACATATTGTGATTAAATATTTCTCGTTCAACAAGTATTTATTGAGAACTGCTATGTACCAGGTTACCAATATGCTAGATTTTGATGCATTCATAAACAAGGTACACATTCTCCTGTGTGCTCATGGTGCACTGGGCGGCTGACCTTCAGTGTATAACCCTCAAATACAAATATCATTGCCAACTATAAGAAATGCTCTAAAGGAAGGGATCTGAGAGAGAGCACACAGAATCTAACTAGCATAGGGTACCCAGAAAGCCCTCTCTGAGAAAGGGTGTGAAATAAGAGTTAGCCAAGTCAAAACTAATGGCAAAGACATTCTAGGAAGAGGGACTAGCATGGGCAAAGGCTCTGAGGCCAGCAAGTGCCAGGCGAGTCCCGAGAACTGGAGGAAGGCCGGTCAAGTGCTGCAGTAAGGGTGGCGGAGTAGGAGGAAGGTGCGGAGTCAAGGGCAGGTCAGGCATCCAAATGCTGAGAAAGGACTCAGCCTAACAGAGCTAGTAATATTTAAAGCTTCAAGAGGACAGAATAAGATGGTATACTGTGGGTTTAAGCAAGGAGGTGAAATGACAAAGTCTCCGTTTTGAAGAGATCACTTAGTTTGGGGACTGGAGACTTGAGAGGTGCTAGTTTGGACTTAGGAAGACCACCTAGGAACCTGCTGCAGCAGCTCAGATGAGAGTTGAGATGGCTTCCATTAGTGAGTGGTTAGAGATATGGCTAGTTTGAGAGATTCGAAAAATGCATATTATGTCACTGTTCCTGTGATACCATAGGCACTACAGAGAAAAATAAGTAATAGCTTTTGGGTTATCTATTTATTTAACTGAATAAAGTAACTCATACTTTATATTGTGTTTGTTTGTTTGTTTGTTTTGTATTTTTCTGAAGTTGGAAACGGGAGGCAGTCAGACAGACTCCCGCATGCTCCCGACCGGGATCCACCCGGCATGCCAACCAGGGGGCGATGCTCTGCCCATCTGGGGTGTTGCTCTGTTGCAACCAGAGCCATTCTAGCGCCTGAGGCAGAGGCCATGGAGCCATCCTCAGTGCCCGGGCCAACTTTGCTCAAATGGAGCCTCGGCTGCGGGAGGGGAAGAGAGAGACAGAGAGGAAGGAGAGGGGGAGGGGTGGAGAAGCAGATAGGCGCTTCTCCTGTGTGCCCTGGCAGGATATCGAACCCAGGATTACTGCACGCCAGGCCGACGCTCTACCACTGAGCCAACTGGCCAGGGCCTGTTTGTTTGTTTTTAAGGGAAAAGAGTTTCTTAAATTATAGTGATTATCTCTTCTCATCAGTTTTTCTTGGCAATGCTGTTGATTGCCTTATACTAGATGTCTCGATGTTGACACTAACATTAAAAAGTCATAAACTGACTCAAAGATTAGCTCATTGCTGTTTCAATTATATTATTGGAAAAGACTCTATAAAAACCCTATGTAAGAGGTCAGAAACACTGTCAGTTTACTTATTTACATAGTAGAAAGTACTCACCAGAATTCACCACAAGCTTTATTATCCCTTTATTAGTCCTATCAGGACATAATTTTGATCTTTCTTAGTGTGATTATTGTCTTTGTCAACTACAAGCCATTTCTTCATTCCTGAGTGATAGTCTGTCTTCTGAACCTCACAGCTCATGATGAATTTGGTCCTCATGCACAATAAATTCTCTTTCCTGGTCCAAATTAATTCTTCAGTGCCCGTATCTGGTTACATAGGTTGAACTGAGCTCTTGAAAACTTTACTCATCCTCTACAAGGTTGGACAACAAACTCTGCTTTATGTTTGTCTTTGTTCAAACCACAGCCCTAAGCTAGACACAATATATCAGTTGCTCTTACAGTTGAGTTGGCAAGGGTTTACCATTTTCAAGGTCAAGGTGGCATATTCTGTTTCTAATAACACGCGCCTGGGATAAGCCAATAACTTGGGTGCCTATCTTTATGAAAGAGCCATTATAACACCCACCATACTCATAGCAATACTGTGATAACCACTCAGTACAAGAATCAAAGGGACTTTCTTTGTCTTAATGTATTATGTTGCTCAGGACTTGTTAGAAGTTTGATCTTTTTAAATAGTTATTTTATGTTGTTTTAACACTAATAGCACTTTTATTCTACACAGGAACATAAACGTTTGATGGACTTCAGTGATGTGTCTCTAAAGTTATCCCAGCTGTGTCTATGCACACACTGAAATAGATAACAATAAAGACAATTATCTGAATAAAATGCCAAGAGCCAAGATAAGATTCTGAATAAATCCAAAGTCCCATTGTCTAGCTATCTTTTTCAGCTCCCTTTTCCATTTCTTCCTTTTATATTTTTATAGTGGTATAATATATATATATTATATATATAGCATAAAACTCAACCATTTTAAGTGTGCACTTTAATGTATAGTGGCATTGAGTATATTCACAATGTGTGCAACCATAACCACTGTTTATGCTTCTAGAACTTTTTCATCACCTCATTCAGGAATTCTATGCCTATTTAACAATAATTTCCTATTATCTTCTTCCCCCACCCAAGGTCCTCTGTTCTTCTTTTTGTCTCTCTGATTTTGCCTATTTTAGGTACTTGTATAAGTAGAATTGTTAGTATAGGCAGCTAGGAGTTAACAAAACAGAAAAGGAGCTAGACTGGCTGTGCCTGATTAAGTCTGGAAGTTACACTTAATCAGGCTTAGTTCTAGAAGTTACAGCTTCAGACACCCCTGGCAATAGCCAAATCCCTGTCAAGGGATTAACATCTCTCCATCCCCCCTGTCCCTTCACCCATCCCTATGTAGAGAGGAAGGACTGGCTTTTCAATCTCCCCAGGAAACAACTGGTCCACTCACCCAGACTATGGGGGAGGAACAACAATAAAAGGGAAATTCCTTTGCTAGGTGCATGTACATTAGACGCCAGGATGGCTCAGGAGGAGGTAAGCACATGTGCAGCAGAAACCAGAGGAAGAGGCAAAATTTCAATGCATGTACAGTAGGAGCCAAAATGGTGACATAAAGCAGAAGTTTCTAGCCTGAGAAAGAATCAGATTGGATAAGAAACACAAAACCCTGGAAAATTGGGCAAAGTGATTGGACAAGGGGAGGATACAGCACCAGCCTGCAAAGAACCAGGAAAGAGATTGGTTAGTTTGAAAGAAAGTTTGCCTTCCCAAGGCTGTGGTAATATAATCAAAGCTTAACAAAGGCCTCAAGGCTCGTTCCTCATTCCTTTGTGAGTTCTCTCTCCCCGAAGCAATCACACAGCTTCAAGCACAGCAGCCTGGCACCAGCCAGAGGGCAGCCAGGAACAGAGACTGAGCCAGCAGGGTGCTGACAAAGACTGAGCAGGACTAAGCTTTGACATGCACTGAATCAAACTACAAAGACTTCAAATGCCCTATCATTGCTGAGCCAATGGCACAGAGTCATTAGTCCCTGGTCTTCCTGGGCTTGGTGAGGACCAATGTGGCCTTGTGGTCCCAGAGGCTGGACTTATTCCATAGTGAGTCAGAGCTTAGCCATTTGGTTATGGGTGAGACACCAGGCAACTGGAGGTAATCCTTTCTTTTTGCTCCAAAAATCTACCACTACACCTCAAGCTCCTATGCATTGGTCCCCAAATTGCTTTTCTCATGACTCTATGGAAGAAATCTATTTCCACCAGCAACAAGATCACATAATAATTTGTTCTTTTGTGCCTGGATTATTTACTTTTCATATGTTTTCAAAGTTTATTCATGGTTAGTATGTGTCAGAATTTCCTTTTTTTTGTGGCTGAATAATATTTTATTGTATAGGTAGACCACATTTAGTTTATTCATCAGTTGGTAGACATTTAGATTGTTTCTACCTAGTAACTACTGTGAATAAAGTTGTGGTGAATGTATTTGTCCCTGCTTTCAATTCTTGTGGATATATACCTAGGCATGAAATTGCTGAATCATATTGTACATTGGATCTATATCTTTATACAACATCAAGGTGGTCCTCTTTCATGGACTGGCACAAAATTCCTGGCAGAGGGGCACAGATCCGCAGCCTGGAGGTTGAAACACACTGGTATAGTAATTCTGAGTTTCACTTGTTGAGGACTGCCAAACTGCTTTCCACAGTGGCTGAACCATTTCACATTCCCACCACAATGCACCAAAGTTCCAGTCTCTCCACATCCTCACCGACATGTATTATTGCCATTCTGAAGAGTACGTTTATTTCTTTTTAAATTGTCCTAGAACTTTATGTCTAGTCATCTTGATAGAATCAAAGAATGCTCTATTCAACATGACTGAACTAGTTGCACAGATAGATGCAAATTTTCACTCAGGCAAAAAGTAGGGGGGAAGTCTATTATCCAGATTTAAAGTAAGGAAGCAATGATAACCCAGGAGAGGCTATGTAACACAATGTGTCAAATTTTGGATTCCAGCACCAGACTGCCAGAATTTGAACCCCAGCTCACTGTAGCCAGCTGGGTCTGTATGCCTTCAGGGAAGCTGCATAATTCTTTTACCTCAATTTACTCTCCCATAAAATGAGGATTATGAAGGTACCCACCTTCCAGGGTACTTCTGAGTGCATGTAAAGCTTTTAGAACAGTGTTAGGTAATATTAGTTTAAATAACACCAATCTCATCTATTTTTGGGTGCCCTATGTGTAAAGACTTTTGACCTCATCTCATACCCTATGCAATTAAGCCAGATCCTGGTGGGGGTGGGGCATTTTCAATGACTACCTAGTGCCCAAATGATCCTCCAAATAGAATGTTTGGCAACCCCTGCTCCAACCCACAGCCACCTGGTGTCACCTTTGGGTTTCATCTGACCTTCAAGCAGATCGTGTCCCAAGAATAAATCTCACTTATGTATAAACTTGCAAAACTGCAACCAGGATTTTAAATTATAAGAACCAATAGACTATAAAGATAAGATTGTTCCATGAAAAAAACTTGTTTTTAAGTTTTTTACCTTGTTAATTTGGATATAGAACTTTCTCCTTTCCAAAGCAAAAAAAAAAAAAAAAAAAAAAGGATTTTTTTTCTTCCAATTAAAATGACAATTCTGGCACAGGCTATTTAAAAAATTGCACTCTGTTTTTATAAAACAATGATTGTAACACTCCAGAAAATGCTAGAACACTCATGTGGAAGTTGCTGGCCAGCCCCAAACAACCGGATATATGGCATGAGATAGACAAAACATAGTAATTGAAGACACCATTTCTATCTTGGCCTAAAAGGGCCACAGAAATGTTCCATTTCCCAAAAGCATTTTAAATAATCCAGAGATAGGAGTTCCTGTGAAATGCTTTGCACATTTCACGTTTCAGAAGTTGTTTCAGCAACCCAGAATTTTCAGAAGACTGAAGGGGTCTAAGAATATAGAGACTTCACATGTGCAGGCCACACTTCACAACCAGGCCAGTCTCAACAAGCCCCCTCTGGGATGCCATCAGAATTTCCACTGCACAGCCAAAGGAAGTGGGACTGGAAACACTATAAAGATTTACCTTAAGAAAAGCTGGGGTAACTGAACAGCATGTAGGAGAAAAGAAATAAGAATCTTTCAAGGACAGAACCCCAGACTCATTCTGAAAGACGCATCTCAGGTTAATTTCAAGTAAGGGCAATATTTTGCACTGAAAACGATGACCAGAGACATTGTATCAACAGCTCACCAAGACTTCTCCAAAGCCCTATAATGTTAGGGGATAGTTGTTCTGAGATAGAGAGCTTAATGGAGAAATTTTAGTTTTACCTGCCAGAGCTTTGACAAAAGCCTGTGTTGCATAAACACACTATCAGCCCCTAAGTGCTCCCCATCTTCACACCAGCATCACCAAGGCCTGAGTTATGCTCCTAGAATGTGAAAATAGAGATCATCACTTTTGGGCTTATCAGGAACCATACTCTTGGCAAGCCCTTCCCACGTATTATCTTCATGAATCCTCACAGCTCTATAAAGATAAGATTGTTCCATGAAAAAAACTTGTTTTTAAGTTTTTTACCTTGTTAATTTGGATATAGAACTTTCTCCTTTCCAAAGCAAAAAAAAAAAGTAGACCCATTTTACATATTAGAACAACACTCCATAAATACCAGGCACTTCTTACATTAGGGACTCTGAAAAAAAGTGGTTAAAATCAGGTGGGACCCTGGCTGGTTTGCTCAGTGGTAGAGTATCAGCCCAGCATGTAGATGTCCTAGGTTTGATTTCCAGTCAGGGCACACAAGAGAAGCAACCATCTGCTTCTTCACCCCTCCCTCCCCTCTTCCCTGCCCACACCATGGCCCAAATAGTTCGAGCAAGTTGGCCCCAGACATTGAGGATGGATCCATGGCCTCACCTCAAGTGCTAAAATATCTCAGTTGTTGAGCAATGGAGCTCTGCCCTATATGGGCAGAGCATCGCCCCATAGGGGACTTGCTGGGTAGATCCCGGTCAGGGCACATGCAGGAGTCTGTCTCTCTGCCTTCCCACTTCTCACTTGAGAAAAAAATAAATAAATCAGGTGGGGGAAGAATTGCCAAGTGGAAGAAGCCAGTCTGAAAAGGCTACATATTGTATGATTCCACCTACATGACATTCTGAAAAGGTAAACCTATGAAGACAATAAAAAGACCAATGGCTGCCAGGTGTCCAAGGGAAGGAGAGATGAACAGGTGGAGCATAGGAGATTTTTAAGGCAGTGAAACTATTCGGTATAGTACTGTACTGGTAGATACACTACAGGCTACTAAGCATTTGACGAAATCCATAGAAGGTGCAATACCAAGAGTGAACCCTTATGTAAGTAACTATGAACTTGAGTTAATGTATCAACATTGATTCATTAATTGTACAATTAACAAATGTATACCATTAATGCAAGATGTTAATAATAGGAGAATTTGCGAAGGGCGTGAGCATAATGGCATATATGACATGTGGGAACTCTCTGTACTTTTCACTCAAATTTTCTATAAACTTCAAGCTGCTCAAAAAAATAGTTTATAAATTAAAAATAAAGTAAACAAATGGAAGGGGAGGACCGCAGCCATTATGAAGACTTACCGAGGATGAAACATAGAAAATGGAGTGGAAAGACAAAGCAAGGCCCTTGGCCTCTCTGAGAAGGGTGACATCAAGGCAGAGACTTCAAGGAATCACCATGCAGAAGTGAGTAAGAGTGTTTCCTATGGAGGAAACAGCATCTGAAAAGACCCTGAGAAAGAAGGGAATTCTGGGGACACAAAGATTGCAAAGCTGACAAATAATGAAGTCAGGATTTGGCTTTCCTTTTTTTTTTTTTTTTTTTTTTTTTTTTTCTGAAGCTGGAAACGGGGAGAGACAGTCAGACAGACTCCCGCATGCGCCCTACCGGGATCCACCCGGCACGCCCACCAGGGGCGACGCTCCGCCCACCAGGGGGCGATGCTCTGCCCATCCTGGGCGTCGCCATGTTGCGACCAGTGGCTTTCCTTTTGATCCCTGCCTCTCATTTAATTCGACACTATCTTGAATATTGAATTCAATCTTTTTCAAATTTTCCCTGTATTCTGTTCCCTACAGTGTGGCTAGGTAGTGTGTACATTACTCAAAATGGAAATAATTTTTTCCATTACTGATGGTCGCTTCAGTCAGCAGAGAAAATCCCAGGGCTTTGCTTTCTCAGCTATCTTTAAAATCCAGGGGTGAGGGGACATTTTGTCATTTGGGTAAAAGGTCATATATTCTTCATTATTCAAAACAGTCCATCAAATACTGTTCAATTCTCATTAGGCCCATCTCTGCATTATGAAAGAGGTTCCTATGGTCTTTATAAATATTTAAGACACATGACTAACCATGTTATATAAACTGTGCTTCGCTAATATTAGTTGTGGCTTAAAGTCTTTTTGTGCATGTGGATGGCATCCCAGCCCAGGTAGCAAAGACACTCTTGCATTGTTCTGTGGGCCTGCTTAAAGCATTTGTACATACCCAAGTCAAAATGCAGGTACTGCTTTTCTAAAAGAAGAAGGAGAAGGGGGAAAGGAGGGGGAGGGGGCGGGGAAGGAGGTGGGGGAGGGGAGGGGAGGGGAGAGGGAGGAGAAAAAGAGGAGGAAAATAAAACAAAAACCGGATCTGTGTCAATCCATATGAAAAAGCATTTCAGCATTTCAGAGCTGAAAACAAGGCATGTAAAGAAGAAAGGGGTAAGTGTGTTACTTTAAATGGAAAAAACAGCTGCTTGGGTCAGATAGAAACCAGATGGGAAAGAATCAGAAGAGTGAAGCTGAAATGCCTTCCGAAAAAGGCAGCAGAGGCAAACTGTGCTCACAAGCGGGTGATAGTAACTTCCAGACGTTTCTTTCTATGCTGTAAGTACCATGTGGCTCACAGGAGCATGGAAGAAAGCTGAGGCTGGCTCACCAGTTATCCCAGAGACTGGTCCAACAGACGCGGCCAAGTGTCCTTATTAGGGAGGTGCAGGACTTGGCGTCTTCTCTGAGGGGATGGAGAGAAGGGGCCCCAGGAGGACGTGTCTGTGTGTCCTCATCCAGACCCCGTGCTGAGGGCAACAAACCAGAGAGGAGAGGCAGGCCTTTCAGCTTGTGTTTAGAGGAGCTCTCCTTCGTCACAGCCCACCTGTCTGTTAACACGCTTGCTTCCCAGGCTGCAGGCACTGGTGGTGGTGGTGGGGGGGGGGGGGGGGGGGGTGCTGCTTACATTCCAGCTGCAGCGCAACTTGCCCAGCAGATGGGAGGTAGAAGGTTCTGGTGAACTGCTTCCTCCGTGCTGGCTTGTGGCTTTCTCATACTGGCGGAGCGTGTTATTTGAATTGCCACATGCTGACCACAGGCTTCCGGCTGCAGCACATGCTGACCTCAGAGGAGAATGGCTGGGGGCTGTGCTTCCCGCTGTGGCTTGCTGGGCTGCTGGGGGAGGCGCTGGCACAGAGGACACCGCACAGAGCTGGAGGCCAGCCTGCTTCTGACAGCGGAGCCAGTAGCCAGGCCAGACTCAGCATTTCAAATAATCCACGTCACGTGGCCGCATGTAATGATCTTACCCACTTAGCATTATCTTAGCAGCTAATGATGCGTGAACAGGCCAGGTTAGGAAGAACAGCCAGCAGGGAGGACACCGGCCCATCACCATACTCAAAAGGAAGAGCTGGTGTCCAGGCCCCTCAGCCTTTATCCTTGAACAGCAAGGGTTTTACAGATGAAAAAGAAAGGGTCTTATCAAAAGGAACACAGGCTGCTTTATTCGCTCTATAACTTCAGTCAATCGCTAAACATACCTGAGCCTCAATTTCCACATTCATAAAATGGTGATCTTAATAATATCTATCTAACAGGGTACTTAAGAAATTCAAGTGGGATGATTTATATAAAAAGCTGTTTAAAAACAGGATCTTTACAGTTAAAAGTAGGAGAACATCAACTTGAACCAGTTTAAACCGAAAAAAGTACAACGTACTTACTGGCTCCCGTAAACTGAGAAGCCTGGGATCTGGCTTCAGGCATAGCTGGATCCGGTTACTCAAATTACACTGGGGAACAAAATTTTTGTTGCATCCACAAAAACATTTGTTCTTACCTAATTCGAGTATGCCATCTCAAATCTGACATTAGTTTTTCTCTGTAAGCTACAGGGTTTTTTTGCAATTTAAGATTTTAGGTTTTCATCTTATTGTAAAATTTTCAACATTTAGTTTAACATAATGAAGTAGACTGTCTTCTTGGGCATCATCTTTGTGAAAATATAATAATTTATATAATGCAGTAAATACACTAATAGACTAAAAAATATGATTGCATCAGAATTTGTCTACAATTTTGAAATAGAACATATTAAAACACTTATTTTAATCATAAAATTTGCACAAAACTTATTTAAATTCTATTCAGGCAAAAATTTGCATTTGTAGCTCTTGTGTTTGTGTACTTATTGAGGAAAATCACATTTGATGCTCCAGCAGTAGTCTGCTCATCACTAACAGCTCCAAGATTTTCGGGAAACTTATCAAGGTGACTGTTCAGGAAGTGAATCTTAACGCTCATGTTACATCAAATGTCACGGAAAGCCAACAGCATCCTTTGAACCAGAAGTTCATAGTTTTCTGCTTTTTTGTTGCCAAGGAAGTTCTTTGTAACTGCCACAAAAGACTGCCATACTGCTTTCTCCTCCTTATTCATCTTCCTGGCAAATTCTTCATCACATATAAGGGTTCGAATTTGAGGTCCAGCGAATACACCTGCTTTTATATTCTTGAAAGACAAGGCAGGAAAAGCAGAAATAATATGTTGAAAGCATTCACTTTCTCTTTTCAAAGCCTGAACAAACTGCTTCATTAAGCCAAGTTTGATGTAAAGTGGGGGAACAATGATCCTGTCTCGATTAACTACAGGTTCATTCACAATATTTTGCATCCCTACTTCCAGCGCTTCACATTTCAGCCATTCCTTCTGTGTCCAGTGTTTCTCCCGAGCTCGGCTGTCCCACAAACACAGAAAGCAAGGATACTTCATGAAACCTCTCTGTTCTAGCAGGAAATTTACCATTTTAAGATCTATACAAATGATCTAGTTATGCTTCTCATACTTCAGAAAGTCGAGGACAATTTTTATGTCATTATAATCTTCTCACAGATGAGTTGAATAACCAATTTGAACCGCTGCATAAACATTACCATTATGTAGAAGAACACATTTCAGACTCCGTTTAGAGCTGTCAAGAAATAGCCACCATTCTGTTGGACTGTAAGTGGTAACACCTAACTGGCTGAGAAAACTACTGATATCATGACAGTAAACAAAGTGTTTGTCTTCAGAAAGAAAGTCCACAAAAATTTGTTCACACTTCCTGAAATGGGATACTTTAGCTGACCAGTGAAGTACATTCTTTTTTTGAAGCCTAGAGGCTAATAATTCAGCTGCTTTCTTTGATAGGCCCAAATCTCTTACTAAGTCATTCAATTTGGGTTGGCTAAACTGCTGAGGGGTTAATGACTGCTTGGCATCAGAAGACTCTTCAGATTCTATAACTATTTCCTCATGCATCTTATCAAAATACGCTTGATCACCATGTTCACTTTCTTCATCCTTAGAAGAAATAAAACCATTGAAAACTGGAACCAGGAATGTCTCAGAGTGTGGGATGGGTCGTATTGCTGAAGGAATATTAGGATATGCGATCATATGCCGTTTTTTCTTGCCGATGCCCTTTGTATGGATCAGACAGAAATAACAGTCATTGCTGTGGTCCTTAGGTTCATGCCAAACCATGGTAATACCAAAAGGCATTCCTTGGCATTTTCCTTTTGTCCAGTCATGAAGCATTTTCTCATAATTATGACACACTATATGAGGAGCCCAATTCTTCTCTTGATCGTGAAGGGAAACTTGAAATTAGGCAATATATGCACATGTCACAAATGATGAAATATTGCGCCTTTGATGTTGAAGTGTGTAACAGCCACATATGTAACAGAAGGTGTCAGGACTATTCTTACATTTACGCCTACTCAAAGAAGCCATGATTCAATCTTAAAACAAAGTAAGGGTGTTTTTATCAGATAATAATTTTTTACATTTAAAAACAACTACAATTATGTAATAGTGATGTTTGTAAAACATTAATTGCCTTGTGGTTATGTTCAATCCAAGAGTCATTGCCCTTTAACTCCAATTTGAAAACCAGTGCATGCCATTAACTGTAACAAAAAGAAATTAAAATTGAATAAAAACTAAAGCATGCACCAAAAAATGAATTTCATATTTGGAATCAGCTATGCAGAAACATAGAAGCAGTTCTAAAACCTCATGCAACAGAAAATGAAAAAAAAATTGTTCCCCAGTGTTATTTCTTCTAGATGCATGCTTGCTCTTGTGTTCTCTGTCTCAGTCTCTTAATCTCTTTCTTAATCCACTTCTCCCTCCTTCTCTCCCTATGTTTTTCTCATTCTTGCTGTTTTTTCTTGTTTTGGGGTTCTGCTTTCTGAGGGCTTCACATTCAAGCAGGCTCTCTCAAATGCCATTAGAGAGATTACTTCTGACAGTTCTGGGCCAAACAGTCTTTACAGAAGGAATAAGACATCCAACTATCCCATTTCATAGAAGAGCTTTAACTGGATCTGGAACCCACTCCTTACTTGTACTAATGCCTACAAAATAGGCACAGAAAACTATGATTGACCAGGCTGTCAGCACTCTCCTATACACACAGGATGGGAGGATGGGACAATTGAGGCTCTGTGACCAATGGTCCCACCAGAATTATGTCAGGTGGATAAAGGACTATTATCCACAAATACAACATGCTCTCACAAAAGTAGTTCAGATCTCCACAACCAAGTCCTGTAATTACTTTTGGTCTCTCTTATCTCTCTTTATATCAAAACCTGCTCAACCTGGATCTCAAGTTTCCTTTCATTTAGCTGTTACCTTAGGGAAAAATTAGTTGTACTGGCCTCTGATAACGTGACATGGAAAGAGCTTATACTAGAGGTTAGACACTTACTTGCATTCTAATCCAAGTGACTTTGATGTGATTATATTAACCTCCCTGTGGTTAAGATCCCTCAGCTATCACACAAAGGAGTGTTACCATCAATTATCTCCAAAATCCCTTCCACCGCAGAGGCCCATCTGTCTATGATTTCACCTTTGTGTGACAGTATTCAAGGGGATTCACATTTGGGCAGAGACTTCCTGAAATGGCAATGACTTGATACAATGAGTGAACCACCAACATTGGAAATGTAATAAAGATATTTGGACAAGAGAAAGTAGGAATCTCTTTCCAAGCCTTTTCAACACTATCCCATTTGGGCAAGCACCTAATTGTGATAGTTTGAGTTTGTTATTCAAATCAGTCAAGGGTGTGGCTTGGTTGTCCTATATAACACTACAGCAGAAACATTAAGGCTGAATGGCACACTCAAACCTACTTTCCCCAGACTTCTGGCTTTCCACTTCTGCCAATGACACTTGTCCTTCTTTAGGGTGATCTGGCCAGTCCTTCCATGGCCTCCTACTAAGGTTTGTCCTGGGGGTACTTCACAAAGCTCCAGCCTCCAAAGTATTTCTAGACTCCAACTCACCACTGAAACTTTCGTGTCCTATTTTCCATCCCTTGCATGTGCTACATTCTGCTAAGTGACAGAAATTACATTCAATAAACTAATTGCTTCTGACTTACAAGTAAGTGCAGAAAGTTACCTTCTAAAGCAGTGTATGTGTGCTTCTCAAGGGTCTTGTAAATATGAAGCCCTAACACAAAAGGGTGGGTCACTGGGGGAATTTTAGGACCTGTAATAGGTGAGGAAAGAGTTAGTTTACAAGCTAGACCTTGTGACCTCACTCTTAGATGGCCTATTGGTATTTGTTAACCTATACACTACTTCTTCCAAATAGTATTGGAGACCACTTATGAGTCCAAGAAAGACACATTATAAAATAATAGAAATTAAATTTTAAAAGGGGAAAACATATAGCTCAAACCCATAGGCTAATATATTTATTATAAAGTACAAAAATTTACCCTGAACATCTCAATATCCATGGAAAAAGTAAAATATGGTATATTAAATCACTTTCAACCACCAGTTAAAAGGAAAAACACTAGGTCCTGGTTATAAATTAACAAAGGAATGCATATGAGGGACTTTAAATACAGAATAAAGAACAATGGCAATGTCTGTATCAAGGATGTAGCTATGTTCTTCATACCAACTTTGTTTGGGCTTTTGAGAAGAGTTGACCTTATAGGCAGAGGGCTCCCTAGTGTTTGCATGTGTGACCTCATCTGTACAGCACAAGTGAAGTGGGGAGTGATCAGTCATCATAGGCAGTCAAAGTTGTTAAAGTTCCTGCCTGAGCGGAAGAATGAAAATTTGAATTATCATCCTCTCTTGTAATTTCAACTTCCTAAATCCTCTCAAACTAATACACTATTTTTTTCACTACTGTCCCCAACCTCAAGTCAGACATCATCACCTCTCCCCTGGACCTATTTTGTCTCTGCTTCCAACCCTCCAGTGCAGCAATTTTCAAGCAGTGTGCCTCGTGAATTTTTAAAACACGCAATACCTATTTAGTTAGGAGCACTGACTTCTTTTCCCTTAGACCAGTGTTTCCCAACCTTTTTTGTGCCATGCCCCACCTTAACCTTTCTAAAATTTTTATGTCCCCCCCATGTAACATACATAATTTTTAACATTAAAAAATTGATTTGTTCACTTAATAAACATAAATGATAGGTTCTAGGAAGAAATCACTATGAAATTGTTAACAAAACACAGTAAGTAAAATTTCAAAACATATAATGAAAAACAGAAATTTAAATTCCAAATAATTTTAATACAGATTTTTCTATATTAATTTATTATTTTAATTTAGTGTGATCCTTGCGCTTGATGCTTGCTGCACAGAGATTTTATATTAGGTTCCAATTTGGTTAGCTTTAGTCTCAAGTCTCCACGTTGTGTTATATCCAGCCAATTTCTTTTTTTTACCAGTAAATCATTTAAAGCACTAAATCCACATTCAGCTAAAAATGAAGATGGAAACGGTAGCAATAGTTTTCTTGCACATTTGGTTGAATTTGGGTATTTGATTTCTGTTTCCTCACAAAGCCATGCCATCGCTCCTTTGATATTAAATAAAGCTTTAACTGACTCATCATTTTGCAATTCTGCGAGTTCTTCTTGATACTGCATATTTGATATATCAGACAAATCCACTAACATTGGCTGCATCATCCATGTTGGGAAATCAATTTGTTTTAAATCAGAAAATCTTTCTTTTAAATCAGCCGATAGAATATTCAAATGATTGACAATAACAAGTAAAGCGGTATCAGTTACTTCACATTTTTGGAGCCAATGAAACTGTTTCAAGTTTTTGTTGTTAATATGTTTCTGACATAACTCAATATTGGTAATGAAACCAAATATCTTTGCTTTTGCATCGACAAGAGTTTTATTTGTTCCTTGAAGTTGCTTATTTAATATATTTAGTTTTTCAAAGATATCGGCTAAATAACTCACAAATGCTTTACCATCTATTGTTAACAGATACTTCATTTCAGGTTTGTTGCTTAAAAAATCACTAAGAGTATCAAACAGTTCCATAAATCTTTTCAAAACAGTTTCCTTTAGATAGCCATCTTACTTCAGTATGAAGTAAAAGTCTCACATGGTCTTCATTTTGTTCTTCACAAAATAGCTTGAAAAGACGCTCACATTTGGCACTAGCTTTAATAGCATTAACACACTTTATTACTGTATGTAATACTTCATTCAGAACAGGCGAGATGTTTTTAGCTACCAAGTTTTCCCTATGAATAACACAATGCACAAGATTCATTTCTAGATTTGCATCTTTCATCAATTTTAAGCAGCCATTTTTCTTGCCCATCATATTGGGAGCACCATCTGCAGCACAAGATGTTATATTTTTCATTAGTATATCATTGACATCTAAGTAGTTTTTTAGCTTATTATATATATATCTTTGGAGGTAGTGGTGCTTTCTAATCTTTTACAGAACAACATTTCTTCAGCAAAATGTCCTTTATCAATATATCTTACGTAAGTTATCAATACTGCCTCACTGTCTCTCAAAGTTGATTCATCCATTTGCAAGGAGAATTTTCTTGTTTTCAGCTTTTCAATAAGTTGTTTTTCAGTATCCTCACTCATTTCGTCTATTCTTCTGCTAACAGAATTGTTACTGAGTGGCATAGCTTTTACATCTTTGTCATCTTTTTCAAGAACCATTTTAAGAAATGCTGATATTGACGGTTTTATTAAATTCTCTCCTATAGTGTGATTTTCTCCAGTTTTAGCGATGAATAAAGAAATTTGATAACTAGCCTCAAGAACACGATTATTAGTTGAAGTATGAGCAGTAAATAGAGACTTTGATGTTGTTATTTTTTTCAAAATTTTTCTTTAAAGTTTTAAAGTAACTCAAATCTGAATTAATATGAGCACTATGTTTCACCTTCAAATGCGCCTCAAGACGACCTCGTTTAATTGATTCATTGGTCAAGCATTGCTGGCATAAAAGACAAAAAGGAATCTGCTCATCGTGAACAGCGGGTATGAACCCAAATTTTAAATATTCCTCCGAATATTGACGAGTTTTTTTCTTGCTTGCACCACTCATTTTACTATGGGCTATAAGAAATAAAAATAAGATCAATTAAAAACTAATGTTAAAATATATTCAATGTGACATAGAGTAAACGTATACTAAAAATTCATATTTATTTAAATGTATATAACACATTTACTATACTACCACCACAAATCAAAAGGTATCTATATTTTTTCCACTTGACAAAATTTTCTGGAAAGTTATGCTTCTAAAATTAAAATTGTCGTGCATGCACTATTATAGCCCCAATAATATTTATAAAATATTAGTGCTTTCTAGCCCCGATGCAAGAAGTACTTAATAAAGAGTTTAATATTGATAAAAATAAAATCAAATACTTACCAATTATATCTATACAATATATATATGTATATTTATTAAATCAAAGAGCTTTTACAAGTTTTGACTGACACTTATTTCAAATTAACACCAACTGAATGATGTGAAACACTACAGAAGTTGCGATGGGCCAATTAGGTGAGAATAACTGTGTTGTTTAGCGAGTTTTTAAAATGTCCGGGGTTCCCCGCGGCAGACGGCACGCTCTGCGGTGAACCCAGGACAAAGTTTACTTAACGACGCCAATCACCCAGTTGATATTTTGGTCTCGTCAAACGAAATTATACTTAATAATTATTTACCGCAATTATTTAAGAATTGCATTTTTTGTTAAATTTGGCACCGATATCTAGCATTGCATTTAAATGGCCCGGGGCGAAAGAGTTAAAGTCGTTTCAAGTCCATTTTCATATTGACCCCCTTAACTATCGAATTGCCCCCCTGTGGGGAATGGGCCCCACGTTGGGAAACACTGCCTTAGACTGTCAAGTAAAAAAATGACAACAGCCAAAACAATAGCAAGCTGGTGTGAATGAATCAAAACTACACCTGTTATTTTTGTAGGTCAGCAAAAAATATATTATTTGGTGTGCCTTAGAATTTTAGTAATTATCTTATGTGTGCCGAGAGAGGGAAAAGGTTGTACATCACTGCTCCAGTCCATTCTGTGTGCAAAGCAATTAGACACAACCTTTCCAAGACGTGAATCTGATGCTGCTACTTCAGGGCCCTCCTATAACCTCCAGGACACAGAGGTCCTGATCTCATGATCTGGCCTACTGGTCACCCTGCCAAACTCCCCTCCCATTCCTCTCCTGTCTCATTCCCCAACTTCTCTCTCATCTGAGAGAGGAAGAAAGAGAAGCATCAACCTGTAGTTGCTTCACTTTAGGGGTTCAACTCAAGCCAAGCCAGGGACACTTTGCTCAAGCCAGAGACTTTGGCCTCAAGCCAGCAACCTTTGGGCTGAAGTCAGTGACTTTGGAATCATGTTGATTATCCCATACTCAAGCTGATGAGCCTGCACTCAAGCCAACAAGTTCAGAGTTTAAAACCTGGATCCTCAGTAATCCAAGTCAATGTTCTATCCAATGTGCTACCACTAGTCAGGCTCTCGTCTGAGATACCATATTTCCCCATGTATAAGACACACCTTTTTTTTGAAAAATTTGGGGTCTAAAAACTGAGTGCATCTTATACTTTGGTTGAAAATTTTTTTACTTACATTTCCCACTTTTCCACGCTTGTTTTTATGTTCATTGTTGAAGACAGTGATTCGTCATCAGACACAGGTGAGGTGAATCTAATGGATGGGAGTTTTGACAGTCATGAGGAGTTGTATGAATTTTATGATGAATAAAACTTGAGTTCAGGAGAGACAAGATGGCGCTGGAGTAGGCGGATGTGCCAGCATCTGTCTCCCAGAACCAAAGTGGATTGCAAAGTAATTTTATGAACTATCATCTGGAAAAACCAACTTTGGACTAAACTAGGAGGACTCTTCAACCAAGGAACACTGAAGAAGCCACACTGAGGCTGGTAGGAAAAGCGGAAACGCAGAGAGGGCTGCCCAGCTCCTCAGAGCGAACGGCAGCAGGGAGAGACTCGCGTGGTGGGAGGTGAGTTTAGCAGAGGGGAAAGGGTCCTGAGCCCCAGGAACAAAGCCCCAGCCTGCAGCCCCAGAGCCCAGAAGAGGCATAAGGACAGTGTTTAGCTGGGAACAAGTCAGGATACTGTTTGTGAGAGAGTCTGGTTTCTCAGACCCAGGATCCTTCTTAAAGGGACTGCGCAGAATATCTCTCTCAAAAACAATCACCTGGGGCTCCTGGGGACTGGAGGAGAGAGGAGAGGACCACAGTAACAGGAAGAGAGTGTAGTCTGGGAGGCATAGGGAGAAACATTTTGGGAGATAGCCACTCTAACCCCTGGGACGAGTCACTCCCCAAAGCTGAAGTGAATATTTCCCCCGGAAACAGCAATACCAGCAAAGGGAAGCAGGAGAGCAGCCAAACAAGCTCCCCCGCAGCATTCAGAGCAGAGTCGCATAGAAGGAGGGAGCTTTCGGGTCTACAATGGTGAGTCTTGGGGTCCAAGCTGCAGTGCCCCCACCCACGTGGCTGAGGGTGCACCGGAGAGCGGGCGGCAGTGGGAGACAGAGGCGCAGTTCTGCTGGCAGGGGCAGAGGCCGGCTGGCCACCACTGGGCTCAGGTGTGAGCTCGATCTTGCCCGGCTGGGGAGAAGGGGGAGTGCAAAAGCAGTCAAGCTCAGCTGCCGGCAGCCTGTAATCCAGCCTCCGGAAGAAGGGCGGGAACCCCGGAAAGGGTGGAGACCAGCCCTGGAGCAAGGGCAGAGGAGCACAGCCCTGCCCCGCCCATGCAACCCAGCCTTACGGTCTGACTTGGTAGCCGGCTCCTCCCGTGGGAGTGGAGCCAAAAACCCAGAAGAGGCGGAGTTCCGCTACTGAGCTGAGCTTGGGCACGCAGCCTTGCCTGGCGGTAGAGCCAAGGCTAGCAGCTGTTCCTTGAGTGGGATTATCCTGCAAGGGCAGGGCGAAAGCTCAAAAACAGGCAGAGACCCGCAGCTGAGCAAAGGTGCTCACCAGTGCCCTCAGAACCAAGCATAACATCACACACGGGGGCGGGGCAAAGGCCAAGGCCACCAACCCTTGTGCACCTGAGCACATGATCACAGCCACTCCCATGAAGAGAAAATGCGCAGGCAGAGAAATACAACACAAATAAACCAAAAGAAATCCCCAGAAAAAGACCTAAGTGAATCAGATATAACCAAATTACCAGATGCAGAGTTTAAAATAACGATTGTTAGGATGCTCAAAGATATTAGAACAACCATAGATGGCCATTACAAAAACCTAAATAAAGAGATAACATATAAAAAAGGACATTGAAATAATAAAAAAGAATCAGTCAGAAATGACAAATACAATATCTGAAGTAAAGAATACAATGGAAGGAATTAAAAGCAGGATGGATGAAGCAGAGAATCGAATCAGTGAGTTAGAGGACACAATAAATAAAGGCACGGAAGCAGAGCAGAAAAAAGGAAAGAGACTCAAAAAGTCTGAGGAAACTCTAAGAGAGCTCTGTGACAACACAAAGAGAAATAACATCCACATCATAGGGGTTCCTGAAGAAGAAGAGAAAGAACAAGGGATAGAGACTTTGTTCAAACATATTATAGCGGAAAACTTCCCCCAATTAAGGCAGGAAAACATTTCACATGTTCAGGAAGCACAGAGAACTTCATTAAGGAGAAACTCAAAGAAACCAACACCAAGACACATCATAATTAAATTACCAAAGCTAAATGATAAAGAGAAAATATTAAAAGCTGCTAGAGAAAAAAAGACTATCACATACAAAGGAGCCCCCATAAGGATGACTTCTGACTTCTCAACAGAAACACTTGAGGCCAGAAGGGAATGGCAAGAAATATTCAAAGTAATGCAGAACAAGAACCTAAAACCAAGACTACTTTATCCAGCAAGGCTATCATTTAAAATTGAAGGAGAAATGAAAAGCTTTACAGACAAAAAAACTCAAGGATTTCACTGCAACCAAACCAAGGCTGCAAGAAATGCTAAGGGACCTGTTATAAACAGATCAAAGGAAAAAAAGAATATAGCAAAAGAGAAAAACAGTTTTAAAGAAAAAAAATGGCAATAAACAATAACATAACAGTAATAACCTTAAATGTTAATGGAGTAAATGATCTGATCAAGAGACATAGGGTAGCTGCATGGATAAGAAAACAGGACCCATATATATGCTGTATACAAGAGACACACCTTAAATCAAAAGATGTACACAGACTGAAGATAAAAGGATGGAAAAAAATATTTTACACAAATGGAAATAGACTTTAAAACAAAGACCATAGTTAGAGATAAAGAAGGCCACTACATAATGATAAAGGGAGCAATCCAAAAGGAAGATATAACCATTATAAATATCTACGCACCTAATATAGGAGCACCTAAATATATAAAGCAGACTTTGATGGACTTAAAGGGCGAGATCAACAGCAATACTATAATAGTAGGGGATTTCTATACCCCAGTAACATCATTAGATAGATCCTCAAGAAAGAAAATTAACAAAGAAACAGCAGACTTAAAGGACATATTAGATCAACTCAATTTAATAGATATCTTCAGAACCTTTCACCCTAAAACAGCAGCATATACATTCTTTTCAAGCGCTCATGGTACATTCTCTAGAATAGACCACATCTTAGGGCACAAAAGCGGGCTCAACAAATTTAAGAAGATTGAAATTATATTGAGAACTTTCTCTGATCACAATGGCATTACACTAGAAATCAACCACAATAGAAAAATTGAAAAACATTCAAACACTTGGAAACTAAATAGCATGTTATTAAACAATAAATGGGTTAACATTGAGATCAAAGAAGAAATTTAAAAATTCCTAGAAACAAATGATAATGAGCATACATCAACTCAAAATTTATGGGACACAGCAAAAGCAGTCCTGAGAGGGAAGTTTATAGCATTACAGGCATACCTCAAGAAGCTAGAAAAAGCTCAAATAAACAACTTAACCCTGCATCTAAAAGAACTAGAAAAAGAACAGCAAGTAAAGCCCAGAGCTAGTAGAAGGAAGGAAATAATAAAGATTAGAGCAGAAATAAACGACATAGAGGCTAAAGAAACAATACAGAGGATCAATGAAACCAGGAGCTGGTTCATTGAAAAGGTAAACAAGATTGATGAACCTTTAATGAGACTCACCAAGAAAAAAAGAGAGAGGACTCAAATAAATAAAATTAGAAATGAGAGGGGAGAAATAACAACTGACACAACAGAAAATACAAAATATTGTAAGAAAATACTATGAAGAACTGTACGCCAAAAAACTAGACAACCTAGATGAAATGGACAAATTCCTTGAATCATATAATCTTCCAAAAATCAATCTGGAAGAATCAGAAAACCTAAACAGACCAATTACAACAAATGAGATTGAAACAGTATCAAAAAACTCCCAAAAAAGAAAAGTCCTGGGCCTAATTCCTTCACAAGTGAATTCTACCAAATATTCAAAGAAGAACTAACTCCTATCCTTCTCAAGCTATTTCAAAAAAATTCAAGAGGAAGGAAGACTTCCAAACTCCTTTTATGAGGCGAGCATAATTCTGATTCCAAAACCAGGCAAAGACAACACAAAAAAAGAAAATTATAGGCCAATATCCCTGATGAACTTAGATGCAAAAATCCTCAACAAAATATTAGCAAACCGAATCCAGCAATATATGGAAAAAATCATACACCATGATCAAGTAGGATTTATTCTTGGGAGGCAAGGCTGGTACAATATTCGCAAATCAATCAATGTGATTCATCACATAAACAAAAGAAAGGAGAAAAACCACATGATAATTTCAATAGATGCAGAAAAAGCATTTGATAAAGTCCAGCACTCATTCATGATCAAAACTCTCAGCAAAGTGGGAATACAGGGAACATACCTCAACATGATAAAGGCCATCTATGACAAACCCACAGCCAACATTATACTCAATGGGCAAAAATTAAAAGCAATACCCTTAAGATCAGGAACAAGGCAGGGGTGCCCCCTTTCACCACTCTTATTCAACATAGTTCTGGAAGTCCTAGCCACAGCAATCAGACAAGAAAAAGATATAAAAGGCATCCAAATTGGAAAAGAAGAAGTAAAACTATCATTATTTGCAGATGACATGATATTGTATATAGAAAACCCTAAAGTCTCAGTCAAAAAACTACTAGACCTGATAAATGAATTTGGCAAGGTGGCAGGATATAAAATCAATACTCAGAAATCAGAGGCATTTTTATACACTAATAATGAACTGTCAGAAAGTGAAATCAAGGAATCAATCCCCTTTACCATTGCAACCAAAAAAATAAAGTACCTAGGAATAAATATTACCAAGGAGATTAAAGACTTGTACTCGGAAAATTATAAAACATTGATAAAAGAAATCAGGGAAGATACGAATAAGTGGAGGCATATACCGTGCTCATGGTTAGGAAGAATAAACATCATTAAAATGTCTATATTACCCAAAGCAATTTATAAATTCAATGCAATACCGATTAAAATACCAATGACTTACTTCAAAGACATAGAACACATATTCCAAAAATTTATATGGAACCAAAAAAGAACACGAATAGCCTCAGCAATCTTGAAAAGGAAGAAAAAAGCGGGAGGTATCACACTTCCAGATATCAAGTTATATTATAAGGCCATTGTACTCAAAACAGCATAGTACTGGCATAAGAACAGGCACATAGATCAATGGAACAGAACAGAGAACCCAGAAATAAACCCACAGCTCTATGGACAACTGATATTTGACAAAGGAGGTAAGACAATACAATGGAGTAAAGACAGCCTCTTCAACAAATGGTGTTGGGAAAACTGGACAGCTACCTGCAAAAAAATGAAACTAGACCACCAACTTACACCACTCACAAAAATAAACTCAAAATGGATAAAAGACTTGAATGTAAGCCGTGAAACCATAAGCATCTTAGAAGAAAACATAGGCAGTAAGCTCAATGCATCTCTCACAGCAATATATTTGCTGATTTGTCTCCACAGGCAAGTGAAATAAAAGACAGGATAAACAAATGGGATTTTATCAAACTAAAAAGCTTCTGCACAGCTAAAGACAATAAGAACAGAATAAAAAGACAAACTAGGCCCTGGCCGGTTGGCTCAGCGGTAGAGCGTCGGCCTGGCACGCGGGGGACCCGGGTTCAATTCCCGGCCAGGGCACATAGGAGAAGCGCTCATTTGCTTCTCCACCACCCCCTCCTTCCTCTCTGCTTCTCTCTTCCCCTCCCGCAGCCAAGGCTCCATTGGAGCAAAGATGGCCCGGGCGCTGGGGATGGCTCCTTGGCCTCTGCCCCAGGCGCTAGAGTGGCTCTGGTCGCGGCAGAGTGACCCCCCCCCCCAGGGGCAGAGCATCGCCCCCTGATGGGCAGAGCATCGCCCCTGGTGGGCGTGCCGGCTGGATCCCGGTCGGGCGCATGCGGGAGTCTGTCTGACTGTCTCTCCCCGTTTCCAGCTTCAGAAAAATAAAAAAATAAAAAAAATTAAAAAAGACAAACTACACAATGGGAGAATATATTTGACAATGCGTCTGATAAGGGGTTAATAACCAAAATTTATAAAGAACTTGTAAATCTCAACACCAGAAAGACAAACAATCCAATCCAAAAATGGGCAAAAGAAATGAATAGACACTTCTCCAAAGAGGACACACAGATGGCCAACAGGCATATGAAAAAATGTTCAACATCACTAATCATTAGAGAAATGTAAATTAAAACCACAATGAGATATCACCTCACACCAGTCAGAATGGCTCTCATCAATAAAACAACACAGAATAAGTGCTGGCGAGGATGTGGAGAAAAGGGAACCCTCCTGCACTGCTGGTGGGATTGCAGACTGGTGCAGCCACTGTGGAAAACAGTATGGAGATTCCTCAAGAAATTAAAAATCGAACTGCCTTTCAACCCAGCTATACCACTGTTAGGAATATACCCCAAGAACACCATAGCACTGTTTGAAAAGAAGAATTGCACCCCCATGTTCATGGCAGCATTGTTCACAATAGCAAAGATTTGGAAACAGCCCAAGTGTCCATCAGAGGACGAGTGGATTAAAAAGCTTTGGTACATATATACTATGGAATACTACTCAGCCATAAGAAATGATGACATAGGATCTTTTACAACAACATGGATGGGCCTTGATAACATTATACTGAGTGAAAGAAGTAAATCAGAAAAAACTAAGAACTATATGATTCCATACATAGGTGGGACATAAAGATGAGACTCAGAGACATGAACAACAGTGTTGGGGTTACAGGGTGGGGGGAGGAGAGGGAGGGATTTGGGGGAGGGGAGGGGCACAAAGATCATGGCTTTTCAGCATTTGCCATATTCCCCCCTTAATCTATAGACAAACAGCAAATATTTACTTATGGTGTTTTCACTATAAAGACTGCTGTCTTAGGGACAAATGCTGATAAACTATTTCAGCAGTTCCTCCTTCTTCAAAGACTTATATGTCAACATAGAGCTCCAGGTTTCATAGGACATACTCAAGCTCACTCCATGCTCCCTGGAGCTTTAGCACAAGGGAATGCTTCCCCCTTTTTTTGTAGTATTTTTTCTTTTATTTATTTTTTTTTTGTATTTTTCTGAGGATGGAGATGGGGAGGCAGTCAGACGGACTCTAGCATGTGCCTGACTGGGATCCACCTGGCATGCCTACCAGGGGGGAATGCTCTGCCCATCTGGGGTGTTGCTCTGTTACAACCGGAGCCATTCTAGCGACTGGGGCGGAGGCCATGGGGCCATCCTTAGTGCCTGGGGTGGCTTTGCTCCGGTGGAGCCTTGGCTGCGGGCGGGAGGAGAGAGACAAAGAGGAAGGAGAGGGGGAGGGGTGGAGAGGTAGATGGGCGCTTCTCCTGTATGCTCTGGCCAGGAATCGAACCCGGGAATCCTGCACACCAGGCCAATGACTCCGACGGGTCTACCATATCATGCTTTTTACTTAAAAAAAAATTTTTTACATTTCTTTTGAATGCTGATGTACAGGAGACACCAAATCTTTTTGCCTGCAAACTACTACCTTCTTTATTAGATCTAGCTAATAACACTGTTTTGCCTTTTTCGAAATAGCTCCAGATATATGGAAAAGATTTATATAGGCGGATGGGGATCCTCAAACCCCTCAGCGAGATCTTCTGAGAATGGCTTTTAAGATACCTAGAGGCAGAAAAAGCCCAATAGAGATCAGGGGAACTACCAGCTTTTAGGATACGCCCTTAAAGACTCCAACGCCCCAAAGGGGTCTCATAGGATGCCATCTGGATCCTGCTTCAATAGTGGAAAGGAAGGTCATTGAGCTAAAGCAGGGGTCTCAAACTCACGGCCCGCGGGCCACATGTGGCCCGCCGAACAATTTTGTGTGGCCTGCAGACAAATCCACGAAGTTCAAAATATTTTGGATAAAATTAAGTAAGCCTAGGGGCCTACTTGTATTTTTCATTTCTCTAGCATCCTAGCTAGACATTAGCTTAGTTAACAGCAGTTGTGATGCGAACTACAGTTTCTGGTCGTTTTGTGACACTGAGTAAACTGCATGTACGATTGTACTTATTGTACTGATTTTTTTTTGTTTTCAACTGCAGTGAGAAATGTGTTGCCTAACAATTGCCTTTTGTAGACCTAGCGCGGCCCGCCGAACGGCTGTGATCTTGCTCTGTGGCCCACATGCTGAGTTGAGTTTGAGACCCCTGAGCTAAAGCCTGCCAGGCTTACACACCTCTGCTGTGAGGAAACAGGGACACTGGAAGGTGGGCTTCTCCCTCGCTCCTCTAAGGGAGGGTTCAGTCTCTTCCAGCCCTGCTCCAGCCACCTATGACCTAACCTTGCCCAGAAAGCTGGGGTTTGCCACTGAAGGCTGAAGGTGCCCAGGGCCGTCGGCCCCATCTATGATACTGTGGATGAGCCTAGGGTATTTCTTCCAAGAAGCAGGTAAACTGATCTCATTTGCACAAGGGCCACTTTACTATGTTTTGCCTGAATAGTCAGGTTTTTTATTCTTCCCTCAAAGATCTCTGTTGTGGGTGTTGATAGTCCTATTTTCTGCTGCTTTGCTTAATATATAGTGTTTCCTTTATCCCTCCTACCTCAATGCCCCACTCATATTTCAGGCTGGGACCTATTCCTAATTTAGAGCTCTCTTTCCTCCTTTTGCCAACTTGTATTATGAATTTACCTTTGCCACCCAGCTTAGTGTATCCCAAGGTTCTCTTTACCATGCCACAGTCACAGAGCTCCAGGGAAAAGCAACCTGGTCTCAACTCTCCAGGCAGAGGAGAACAGAAGCTCCATATCCACGCATGCTGCAAATGGCTTTTTCCAGTCTACCTGAATCATTACCAGCTAGAAGCAGCGGTCATTGGGACTTGGACATGAGCTGCAAAGTATAGAATGGTGACAACAATTCCAGTGCCATGCGGACTTTTCCTGTGGGGAACTTTCCTGGACTCCTGCTCCCTGTGACAGCTCCTAACAGACTGAACTGTGGTTGGGTTGCATTTTTCAGGGATTTGGCATGGTGATGGGGCCAACTTGGACTTGGTGAACATGTTAAGGACACTACTCTTTTATGGATTCTTGCTGTATTGGCCAAGAGTTTGCTTAAAGGCTTTTAATCACTGTAAAAGAAAATAGAGGATTGGATGAAGAAGATGGAGCACATATACACCATGGTATACTATTCAGCTAGGATAAATGATGACATCGGATCACTTACAGCGGAATGGTGGAGTCATGGTAGCATTGTGCGGAGTGAAATAAGCGAATCAGAAAAAAACAGGAACTGCAGGATTCCATACATTGGTGGGACATAAAAGCGAGACTAAGAGGCATGGACAGGAGTGTGGTGGTTACGGGGGGTGGGGGGAGGGAAGAAGGGAGAGGGGGAGGGGGTGGGGTACAGAGAGAACTGGATGGAGGGTGGCAGAGGACGATCTCTCTTCAGGTGATGGGTATACAACAGAACTAAATGACAAGATAACCTGGAAATGTTTTCTTTGAATGTATGTACCCTGATTTATTGCTGTCACCCTATTAAAATAAAAATTTATTTATAAAAAAAAAAACTTGAGTTCAATAACTTTATGTAATACCTATTTTTCAAATTTCGGGCCTCAAAATTAAGGTGCGTCTTATACATGGGAACATCTTATACATGGGGAAATGTGGGTACTCCTAGTTCTTAATGCCCCATAATCTTTGCCTAGCTATTCTTTCTCATCCTTCAGATCTCAGCTTAGACCTCCCATCTTGCACAAATTCTTCCTCAGCCTCTCCAGCCAGCCCTTTTTTGCATCTCCTATCTTATCACTCTTCCAACCACCTTAGAACCCTAAATGACCCACATACTGCACTAGACTCTAAATTCCAGAGCTCAAGAGCTTGGCCTCCGGAGCCATCCCTGCTGCTGCACTGTCTAGTCATGTGATCCTGAACAACTCATCCCATTCCCTGGGCCTCAGTTTCCCCTTCTCTAAAATTACACTCATCATAGTGCCTGCTTCATAAAGATATTGTGAGGACTCTATAGCAAATTCGTTAAAAGCACTTATATTGTGCCAGGTACATAGCAAGTGTGAATAACAATTATTATTATCATGAATAGTAATTTTATCCATCTTCTTCACTATCTTATCCCCATGCCCAGCCCAAAGTCTGGCACAGAATAGGTGATCAATAAATGTTTGTTAAATGAAAGAATGAGTGAATATTTAATTATCTGGTTTTATCATGTGCATAGTTCAGTCTTGACTCTATTTGGGTCTGTGGAGACCACAAGATCCAACTGGGCTAGCACCTCCTTCCGTTGCTTTGCTCTGGTGTTTTTTCCATTTACTCTGTCAGGAGAAGGATCCCATTTTGCAAGGGAGGGGAGAGGAGGAGCCTGATTCCAAATGTCTGTTTGTTCTCATTATTAATGTTTGTCTCCTCTTCCAAGTAGAGTTTGAATGATGCTGAGTATGCACACAGCTGGAACGGCACCCTCATGCTCTTGTTCCATGCCTGGCTGCAATTCAAGTCAAAGGCAAAATTTAAAAATACAACTTTATTATAGAGTGAAAGAATTGTTGATTCAAGGACTGGCCTATAATCTCAAACCATTACACACACACAAAAAGAGAGAGAAACAAAGAAAAGAAAAAAGAATACCAAGCTGCCAGCCTATGGGTTTGGTCTCGGCAGTAGAGACTTGAAACTCTAGAATCAAAACTCAGCTAACTTTGCCAGTTTCTAACACAGTTACAAGAACTGGAAAATTGCCCAAATACTCAAAAAGGATTTGAGTTCTGCTAGAACATCCCCACCCCACTTTTCTAAAGAAGTATTCCTGCAATAAAGGCAAAATGACTGAATCGGATGGGGCTCACAGTTTCCAATGTCAGATCAGAGAGCTGTGGAATTTCAGAGCTGAAAGGAAGTTCAGAGGTCATATCGAGGCCATCTCACAGCTCAGAGGTCATATCGAGGCCATTTCACAGAAAAGACAACTGAGACCCTGAGAGGGAAGGCATTTACCCAGGCTGACCCAGTCAGCACGAATCTTGAAGGACCTTCATCTTAACTTGTTTGTGCAAGAAATATTTACAGAGAGTCTGTTTGGGGGACGGGGGCTCAAAAATAAGCCAAACAGACATTTTCTCTGCCCTCATAGAGCTTAAATTTTCCTAGGAAAGCAGACAGTCAGCAAGCAAGCCCACAAATGAGGATGTAGTGATTGGCCTGGACAGAACAGAGTGTAGTGGAAGACAGCCACTTCTCTGGAGGGTCAGGAAAGGCGACTTCCAGGAGGGGACAATCTCAGCTGGCATCTGGGAAAAGAGCTAGCTCAAAAGTCCTAAGCCAGGGGGAGAGCTTGACAAATTCCAGTACTCAAAGGGAGGAGAGTGGGGCTAGGACATCGTGAGTGACTTGAGGTCCACTTCCTGAAAATAGAAGAGAATGACTCTTGCAGTTCTACTTCTAAAAGAAATGCCACTGCTCTTTGGCAGAATAAGAAGGGGCTGGAACGCCACTGTCTCCCACTTCCCCCTGAGAGCTGGGAAACCTGGACCCAACACCTGTTGGTGTCACTTGTGAAAGGGATGTTCCTTCACAAAGGAGAAGAGTTTGACCAGACTTAACAGGCAGATTAGTAGTCAGCTTACAAGTCAGGAAAAAGCCATGCCGAGGAGACCGTGGCTCTGGTGGGAAAGTCAGGAGGGGGAGTGGCCGGGTAGCAGAGTATCAAGAACACGAGCTCTGGAGCACACACCTTGTGGAGAGGCCAGGCTTAAGGAATAAGGAGCTCAGCAAGTTCTAACTTCTCTGAGCTGCGGTTGTCAATTCTGTGCAATGGGGAGCTCAGCAGAGCTGGAAGGAATGCAGAGAGGCTGCTGTCAGCACTTAGCGCACTCAGGCCCATGCCCCAGCTGTGCCAAGCACCAGCTGTGTTGGGCACACACACTCACAGGCATCCTTGCTTTACCAGCCCCATTCCATGATCCCACCTTCAAGAGTGACTCAGCAGAGACCCATCGAACAACAAGCCAACACTTTGAGACTCATGACCCTGTAGGCACATGACTCTTTAAGCTGCATGCCCACTTCCACCCTCTGAACCTCAAGGCTGAAGATGACCTCAGCAGAATTAATAAGATGACCGCACAGTTTTTGTTTAAACACCGAAGAGGGGATGTCTGTTTTTTATTAAATATCATAAGTAAATTATTAATTCAAACCAGAAACAAAAGTATAAACACAACCTTATTATGAACACTGATATTCCCAGTCTGTGCACCTCGCCAAGGCGCCAATGTCCACACTCTAGGGCCACCAGTCGTAGCCGGCTTGAGGCCTCTGCAGCCCTGACATCCCAGCAAGCTGGCACTCTGCGGGCAGGAAAATGGGATGTTCCCCCACACCTCTCCACACATCCACCTTCCTACAAAAGCGCCCTTGATGCTGTTATTCAACACTGAATAACCATGATGATGATGATAACAATAATAATACTTACAAAATCGTTTTTATGTGCAGGCCCACACTGTCCACTAGGGCAGCCACTAGCCACGTGTGGCAATTCATCTCCTAAAATGTGGCGAATCAATGTCGGATGTGTTATATTGTAGTAATCACTCCATATGTCTAGTTACTGTGCTGTACATCTGAAGCTTATATAATATTTTTGCATGTCAACTGTAATTGAAAATTTTTTTAATTCTGTAAATAAATTTCTGAGATGTACTGTAAGTATAGCTGTATACACTGGTTTTTAACTACAGTGTGTCCATAAAGTCATGGTGCACTTTTGACCGGTCACAGGAAAGCAACAAAAGATGATAGAAATGTGAAATCTGCACCAAATAAAAGGAAAACTCTCCCAGTTTCTGTAGGATGATATGGCAGCATGTGCACATGCGCAGATGATGACGTAACACTGTGTATACAGCGGAGCAGCCCACGGCCATGCCAGTCGAGATGTGGATGGTACAGAGGAAAGTTCCGTGTGTTCTGTGGCTTGCTAAATTCAAATCCGTGGCCAGAGTGCACGTTTATAACGAAGTGCCACCACATAGGAATAACATTACTCGGTGGGATAAGCAGTTGAAGGACATCGGCAGTTTGGTGGAGAAACCCCATTCTGGTAGGCCATCAGTCAGTGACGAGTCTGTAAAGGCTATACAGGATAGCTACCTAAGGAGCCCTAAAAAGTCTGTGCGTGAGCCCACATCAAACTGCAGTGAATAGGTATGAAACTGGGAGAGTTTTCCTTTTATTTGGTGCGGATTTCACATTTCTATCGTCTTTTGTTGCTTTCCTGTGACCGGTCAAAAGTGCACCACGACTTTACGGACACACTGTATATAATATGAAAAAATAATATAAAATATCTCATGAAAAATTTTTGTGTGGATTACATGTTAAAATATATTACTTAGATATGTTGGGTTGGATAAAATATATTAAAAATAATTTCACCTGTTTTTACTTCTTCAAATGTGGCTACTAAAAAATGTTACAATAGTTATGTGGTTCTCCTTATATCTCTGGTGGATAAGAGCTAAGTAAGTACAGAGCATTATACCTGCATTATTTCCTTCTGGCTTCACAGTAACCTCTTCTGGTAAGAACAGTTATTACCCTCTTTTATGAATGAGAAGGCTGAGATTTAGTAGTTCTGACTTTAAACCCTCAGGGCCTAGGACCTGTTAGGGGGCTAGGACCTGTTAGGGAGTTTGTAGATATATCCTTCCTTCCTTGAGTTTTATTTTCCTCTCTAAATTCTGTTTATTCTGAAGGCTTAGAAATGTTTTCCTCCTCTCCTTGGAAGTTTTTCAAGGGTGACTGAAACCCTCACAGTTCTTTTCTCTCTCCCTCTTTTTTCTCTCTCTCTCTCTTCCAAATGCCTGCCCGTTACATTCTCACCTGCTCCCAACTAGGTGCTTAAATTCTACCTGTCTTGTTTTATATTATTGCTATTTCAAACAATGTTATAACAAAAGTACCCTGAATGAAATGATATTATTTGAAGACCTGATGTATAGTTTTATAACAGTCCTTCCCCACACCCCACTCACATCAGTGAGCACATTTTCAGTCTTGTATACATCCCATAATTTATCCAACAAATGTGGGGTCAGAGGCTTTTTCTTTGCAAAGTAGTACAGTTCTCATGCAGTGGTTTTTCAAACTATGGTCCATAACCCAATCATTGGCAGGATATGAAATCAATTTGGTGAGGCATTAACTAAAAACTTTCAAAGAATGAAATAGCAGAACAAAAAAGAAAATAGAATAGAAAAACAAATAGAGTACATGACACAGGCAAATACTGTTTTCTAGCACTTTTGTATGTGTGTCCTGGGTCATGAAGTAACTTATATCCCTGACTCTGCATCTTAGTTCTGAAAATGTGAGAAATGCTGCTCGCAGCTAACGAGGAGCACAGATCCGAAGTGGGCTGTCTGCTTTGGAGTCCAGGTCGACCACCAGAGATGCATATTGACACAGTTTTCTGATTTGATTTGCTTGGTAGTATAAGAAGCAAGCTGGTATTTTATTTTTAAATGGTTACATATGCCAAGCTGAACTGTAAGTCTTCCTTCAGGAATGTGAATTAAGATTGTGGGATGGATGTCAGGCTATTGGAAGCAGGAAGAAGAAGGTATGACCAAATGGGTCTTTTATGGCCCTTTGACCTATACTTTCCTTGATAATTTTTGAAGAAAAAGTGAAAAAAATATTTTTTGTTTCATTCTTTCACTCTTGTTTTTGGAGAAACAAGTCCCACGACCTACAAATGGTTTTCAAGTTTGAGGTAAAGATTGTTAATCATGGGGAATAAAAAGAAAAGAAAAGAAAAGAAAAGAAAAGAAAAGAAAAGAAAAGAAAAGAAAAGAAAAGAAAAGAAAAGAAAGGCTGTGGCGCCTGCAAGCTGCAGCTTCTCCTCTGAGTGAGGCTGACACTTGTGCCCCACAGGTTCTTGGAAGGATGAAAGGAGAGCAAGCATGAGACTGCAGGAACTGACATGAAAGTGTTGGTGTTATTGCTTTATTCCTCCAAAGTGTTGCACTGTTAGAACTCCCTTGCTAAAACTTCCCATGTCTGTGCCCTGGCAGGGCAGCTCAGTTGGTGGGAATGTTGCGTCGATGCGCCACATCTGTGGGTTTGATCCCAGGTCTGGACATGTGCAGGAGTCACCCAGTGAATGCACGGATGAGAGGAATAATAAATTGATGTTTACCTCTCTTTCCTTCCCTTTCCCTTCCTCTTTTTCTAAAATCAATAAATAAACATTGAAAAAAAAGAAACTGCCTGACCAGGCGGTGGCGCAGAGGATAGTGTTGGCCTGGGACGCTGAGGACCCAGGTTCAAAACCCTGAGGTTGCAGGCTTGAGTGTTGGATCATAGACATGACCCCATGGTCGCTGGCCTGAGCCCAAAGGTCACTGGCTTGAAGCACAAGGTCACTGCCTTGAGCCAGGGGTCACTGGCTCAGTTGGAGCCCCCAGTCAAGGCACATATGAGAAAGCAATCAATGAACAACTAAGGTGCTGCAAAGAAGAACTGATGCTTCACAGCTCTCTGCTCTTCAATATGTCCCATCTCTCGGCCCTGGCCGGTTGGCTCAGCGGTAGAGCGTCGGCCTGGCATGCAGGGGACCCGGGTTCGATTCCCAGCCAGGGCACATAGGAGAAGCGCCCATTTGCTTCTCCACCCCCCCCCCTTCCTCTCTATCTCTCTCTTCCCCTCCCGCAGCCAAGGCTCCATTGGAGCAAAAGATGGCCCAGGCACTGGGGATGGCTCCTTGGCCTGTGCCCCAGGTGCTAGAGTGGCTCTGGTCGCAGCAGAGCGATGCCCCAGAGGGGCAGAGCATCGCCCCCTGGTGGGCAGAGCATCGCCCCTGGTGGGCGTGCCGGGTGGATCCCGGTCGGGCGCATGCAAGAGTCTGTCTGACTGTCTCTCCCCGTTTCCAACTTCAGAAAAATACAAAAAAAAAAAAAAAAAGTCTCGTCTCTCTTTCTCTCTCGCTCGCTCGCTAAAAAACAAAACAAAACAAAACAAAAAACTCATGTCTTTTTGTTGCCTGCAAAGCATTAGCAGCTAATCCTAGAATCCAGGCACGCCTCAGTCTAACCCTGAACTCCCTCTGCAGCCTGTCACCCATCTACAGGGAAAGGTCCACCTCTCCCAACAGCCACACTGGTGGCTGCCTGCCCTGTATCACGTCTTGTCCCTCCTTCCTTCTACTAATGCCACTCTCTGCTGCATAAGTTAGACTCCTGTCTTATCTCTGCCTGGTCTAATTCTACAAACTTTCAATACTCGACTCTGCTCCAAGCCCTTTGCAGTCTTCAGTGCTCTCTTCCCAACTTCTTACTTGAACTACTTGTCTCAATTTCTGCTTTCATTTCAGGAGCCGGCCAAGGTGGAGAGGGGGGACAGCTGTCAAGCAATATTGACAAGCAATAGTTGTCAGTAGCTCAGACCTCCTGGAGCACTTGTGAAAACACAGATTACTGGCCCACGCCCCCAAAGTTTATGATTCAGTAGGAATGGGGGGATTTGCATTGTTAATGAGTTTCCTGGTAATGCTGATGTTCCTAGTCAGAGGACTACACTTGGAGAATCACTGGTAAAGTGCTTATGAGTATGGGCTCAGTTAGATGGACCTAGGCTAATATAGAGGTTCCTCACGATGCAAAAGATTCTACAAACTCAGGGTTCAGATCTAGCCACATTTTTAAAAGTTATCTCTGCTTCCTTGGCCAGTGGCGGCTCTGTGGATAGACTGTCGACCTGGGACACTGAGGTCCCCAATTCGAAACCCTGAGGTCACCAGCTTGAGTGTGAGCTCATCAGCTGGAGCACAGGTTTGCCAGCTTGAGCACAGGGTCACTGACTTGAGTGTGGGATCATCAACATGATCCCAAGTTTGCTGGCTTGAAGCCCAAAGGTCACTTGGCTCTCCCCACCCACCCACCCACATCAAGCCACATATGTGAAGCAATCAGTGAAGAGCTAAAGTGAAGCAACTACGAGTTGATGCTTCTCATCTCTCTCCTCCCTCTCTCCCTTCCTCTCTCTCTCTCTCTCTCTCATCAATTAAAAGAAAAATAACTTCTTTTATTTAAAAAAGCTAATTTCTGCTTTAATAGCAGCATATTCTATATCATTCTTCTGAAACATCTCCACACATACACAAGACCAAGAGCCCCAGAATCTCGAGTCTGGAAGGAGTTATTTTTTGCACAGGCCAGAGCATTTCTACGGCCATTGCTTCTCAGGAGCATATGGAGATGCTCTTGAAGACTGCTCCTGTAACCCGGATTACAGGCTTGTTGTCCTGCCTGGTACCAGCTCTCTTGCACTGAAGTCTCATTTGGGGTTTTAAAATGACAGCTTTTCCCTGTTTGCACTCTCACAGGTAGTCATGTTTCAACAAAGCACACCTCTGACCAAGACGGCTGGGTCAGTTCACCAACTGCACACTGGGCCCAAATCTGCTCCCCCTCTGTGAATTCTCAGCTTTTTGGGTTGAGCTTAATCATTAGTAAAATCTTCTCAAGGTAACTATTTTAGGGCCTCAGTTGCCCAGTCTCGCCATTGGTAGGGCCATCCTGAACACCCAGATCTCTGAAGAGGTCAGCACTAGTTACACCACACTGGTCCGCTCTCCCCAGGCACAGCGTTGCATGACAAAGGGTGGGGCTGCTTTTAGTCAACTGCTCAAAAGAACAAAAAAGTGGTCTTTACTCCCTTTTATTTGCATACTCAAAGAGGCTTTTCAAGTGCCTTTTTCTGACCCTACATATCTGCTCCAGAAACTTGGAGCCTGAGCCACTGGCCCTTCAGTTTTCGCTTTGTGGAGCACTGAACCCACCTTTGGTTTAGATTGTGAGGGTCAACGTGCACATAGGTGCTGTAGTGGCCTTTACAACATTTAGTGCATTGCGGCCCTACTCTTGTTTACTGAATTAAAATAGAAAGTAAAAGTGTATTTTGCATGTATTAAAGAAAGAATTCATACATGGAATTTTATTTTATTTATGTAAAATGTGTCAATACCACTTCAGTATTTTACATGAAAACAAAGTCAAAAGGTTTGAATCCACTGCTTTATGCAAAAGGCCTTTTTGTTACTGAGACACACTTCCCGTCGTTTTGGCGTTCTCTGCATTCTTTATTGATTTATTATTTATTTTTTATTTTTACAAAGAAAAGTTTACTTAGAAAGTCACAGAGGTAGAAGTGAGCTGTAGAAGAAATGGTCTCAGGAAACAAGTTACAGAGGCGAGGGAGGGCCCTTGGAGCCTGGGGGGAGGGGCAAGGAAAAGGTGCCTGAGGGGAAGGAGGTGGGGAAAGGTGGAGATAGTGCTCCACAGAGAGTTGCTCATTTTTTATGTTTGTTCATTTGTTTGTTTGCTTGTTTGTTTAAGTGATAGGAGGGGAGGCAGAGATAAACTCCTGCATGAGCCCCTACCAGCATCTACCCAGCAAGCCCCATACAGGCGATGTTCTGCCCATCTGGAGCATTGTCTGTTGCTCAGCAACTCAGCTCTTCTTAGCACCTGAGGCAGAGGCCATGGAGTCTTCCTCAGCACCAGGGGCCAACTCATTCCAATTGAATCATGGCTGCAGGACCGAGAGAGAGAGAGAGAGAGAGAGAGAGAGAGAGAGAGAGAGAGAGAAACGAGATGAGGAGGGATAAGAAGCAGATGGGCACTTCTCCTGTATGCCCTGACTGGGAATCGAACCCTGGGCATCCACACACCAGGCCAATGCTCTACCACTGAGC
This sequence comes from Saccopteryx bilineata, assembly GCF_036850765.1. Classification (NCBI taxonomy): domain Eukaryota; kingdom Metazoa; phylum Chordata; class Mammalia; order Chiroptera; family Emballonuridae; genus Saccopteryx; species Saccopteryx bilineata. The sequence goes on from NC_089499.1 coordinate 71,789,922, forward strand.
AAACTGGTCAGGGCTCTATGTTTTTTAGACTAAACTCTTAGAAAACTATCTTAGCCACCTCTTCCCTTTTAAGAGCCTGACCCAACAAGCTTCTAGAAGGTTCTGTGGGTGTCTCCAAGTATGAGTTGTTTTTGCAATAATTTAAGTTCTCTGGGACCCTCCCCTTGAACCACTCACCCTCTATAGACCTTGAGTTCCTTGAAGGCAAAGTCTGTATCTTAATCTCCAATGTATGCCCAGTGTTCCCACATAGCACTTGACACAATAAATACCTGCTGAATATCCCAACCTGCCTTCTTGAGTTGTTGCCTTTAGCACCCTTCAGACACCTCCTTATATTGCCGTTGATAGACATTTTTCTCTAGCCTTGTATTTCGTAAATTTGTGCACATTTTTGTAGCTTATCTGTTGCCCTTGGTAGAATTTAAACCCCTTGAGGTCAAAGAAGATCTTACTCTTTGCATCTTGAGTCATCAGAGAAAATGAAATGTAAGATAGTGCCTGTTGACTCACCCGGAAGGTTGTGCTGAGCTGAGGACAAGAGATGAGGCATGTCTTTCACTCTGTAATTATATCTCAGTGTGTTCCAGAAAGTAAGAGTGCTTAACAGGAAGCATTAAGTAATATAACAAATGAGAAGCCAATGAAAACTTTGAAGAATTTTAACTGAAAGATCAAAAAAAGGTACATAATGATATGGCTACAAGTCTATTTAGCAAAATGTGTCTTTTTATAAAAGAAAATTTAGACACAGTCTAAAATTTAACAAATCCTACATTTGTCGGATAAATTATGGAACACCACTAAGACTGAAGATGTGCATAAGGTAATAAGTGGGGGTGAGGGGAAGGACTGTTATAAAACACTGTACAGCAGGCCCTCAAATAACATCATTTAATTCAGGGTAGTTTCGTTACAACACGAATTCCAGCAGGGCCACTGTCTGCGCGGAGTTCCTCCATGGCTGCGTGGGTTTCTTAGGGGACTCCGGTTTCTGCCCACATCCCAAAGACAACACCTGAGGAGAGTGGGGTGTCTGAATTGTCCAGTCTGAGTGTGGGTGAGCGGCCCTGAGATGGAAAGGTGTCCTGTCCAGGGCTGGTTCCTGTGGCCCTGAACTAGACAAACAAGTTGGAAAATACTGATCTTACTTGTTTTTATTCATTTTTCTGAAATGTCTGTATAGCTCTCATTTGTTTCAATATATAATACTAGGAGCATTTTGAGTCTTAATCTGAAATGGTGGTAGTGTTTCTGTAAGCAGAAATACACCATAGGAATTTAACCCTTGTTTATACCAATTAGTCCTTGGTAAAATTGGTTTTGTTATTAATCATTTTGCTTAAAATCAGTTTCCAAGAACCTGTCAAGGATGTTAAATCTTGATGTTGTAGAATAGATGTGTGTACCGTGGGCGGAGGCAGAGAAGATAATACACCCAACATAAATGATTGTTCTCTCCAGGCATGACTGTGAGTGATTTCTACTAATTTAATGTTTCTTTTTTTAATGTTTCCAGCATTTTCTAAAAATGAATTTATATTACTTTTGTAGAAGGCATTTATTCTTTTTTTAAGTAGGTATACCAAAAGAAAGAAAAATGCGAGTAAAGAACTAAGAATGACGCTTATTCCGAAAATCAGTACCATAAAGACTAAAACAGGCAAGTGACAAATTTGGCTCTGAGCTTTCCAGCAGTTCACACAGAAAGGGAAATAAGATTAGTGACATAACTCACACTTTCCGGGAAAAACACTGCCCTTCCTGGTCCACAGAAATCTGTCAGCTTCTTTCTTGGAGCCCTGGAAGGACTCTCTACGATGTGAAGAATAGCACCCCAACCAATGCTGTCCTGATGATTTTCTTAGAGTGGGCCGGCAAAGAGTAGTCTCTGAATCAGACTACCATGTTCCCTGCTCCTGTTCAAGGGATGGCCTTAAGCGAGGTATTCCTTCTATGCTAAGTATTTGTACCTACTAGTAGAGAATTAATTACTTCATGTCTAAATAACTGCAATGGGCATTTATAGTTATTAACCCAGCCTAGCCTCTGGCTGGCATCTCTGAACTGGTTCCCTCCCCAAATTGCCAGGGGCACCTTTCCTGAGGAGCAGTCTCCTCACCTTGCAGTGAAGTGGGGCAGGTGGTGAGGCAGGGATTCACCTACACTCCCCCCTTCGACATCATCCAGGTGGATAAAGGTAAAAAGCTGGAAAGACTCGATGTTAAGAGTTATCTCCTATTTAAACCTCCAAGTACCCAATGAAACCACACTCGGAGGTTTATCTGCACAGCCAGGGCCTTTGGGAATGGACACGCAGAGACATGAGGACAAAGCTGCAGAAGATTTAGACTACAAAACAGCTCCCTCGTCTGGGACTCCATGGCCTTCTCCGCTGGAGGCATTTGGCTCAGGGTCTTTGACTGACTTCTACAACAACACCCCCTCAGCATGCCTGGCACTGCTCTAGGTTTTGGGGTACACAAGTGAATGTGGCAGGTGATGGAGCCTCATATCTGGGGAGACAGCTGGGCAAGCAGATCATCTCAGCATCACAGGTTAGACGGAGCACAAGCTAGCTGAACATAAAGAGATCCTTACCCAACCTCAACCAACAGGGAGGGCCTCCTGGAGGAGATGACATCTGAACTGGGACTTGAAAGACTGATATGCTTTGCAGAAAAGGCTGAAAGGCATTCTCAGCAAGTAATGACATGCTGCATTCTGTGAATTTTCAACCATCTCATGATCAGAGCACAAAGTTCAGAATGGGAGGAAGGCAGGAGAAAGAGGTTGAGGTTAGGTCATGGAAGGCCATGGAAGTAGCACAAAGAAAAGTCTTTGATTCTGTAAGCCCAAGTTTGAGGACATGAATGCCAATGTGAATCACTGCAGTGGCCCAGATACAAATGAGAATGGTGGGGACTATAGCAAATAGAAAGAAACCAATCAGTACTCCAGTCAGTTGTTATCATGGGAGAATACAGGACTACTTTGCCAGATCTTCCCACGGTTCAGAAATCAGGATCCAGTTCTCAAGGGACTCCTCTCCCCTCCTTATTTGTAAATGTTGATGACTTATTCAAAGTTAAAGCACAACGAAGGACCACCAAGGGGGAAGGTCCCCGTACTGTGTCAGTGGGCATGATTTCCCCTGATGACTGGATTTGGCCTGTTGCTACCATGTTGCCACTATTTAGAAAGTAGGAAGCCATTGATGCTCAGAAGTAACATGCAAATTTGCACTTTTTTGAACCCTTTGTGCAGTTGTACGAAATGCTGATTAGAAAGGAGCAAGACAGGATGTAATTTTGAGAATGGATGATTATGAAATGTCCAACAGGCAATTCACTATTAACGTGCAATGTCAGACCCATCCAGCAGAACCAAACAACCATATCTGAAGGCAAAGAATCAGGATTGGGTCATGGAGAAACACAGGGCTCTGTGGGTCTGTAACAACTTACTGTGTGCTTAAATGTGTGCAGACCACTGGGGTAAAGTACGTAAGAATGAGGACTGTCTTGCTCATCTTGCAACCTCAGCCTTCACCTATGGCAGGATCATACTAAATCAATGAACATTTTAATGGAGTAATCAATGTTGTGATGATTTGGTGACGAGAGGCTGGCCTTCCAGTTCTGGCTTGGCCACTCATTAAACTGGGGGACTTTGGTCAAGACAGCTGGTATTTCAGAACCTTAGTCGCCTGCTTTGTAAACTGAGGACAATGATGCCCAGTGTGTCTACTGTATAGGCTCAAAAACCAAGGTGCAAGAATGCCTGTAAGAAAGAGCTTTATAATCTCACAAATGCTCTGTTGGGTGGGCTGGGATGAGTGCTATTACTCTGCCACACCTGAATATCTTTAAGAACGATATTTTTAGGTGTTTGGAAAAACAAAAGAGAAAACATACAGCACCTAATACCTTTGAGGTAGGCCTTCCAAACCTAGACAGGATCTCTCCTCTTTGTGAGGGTCTTGAAGTCCAGCCCCCAGGCTGCCCTCATGCCAATGGGAGACTGTAAGGCAAGGCACCTCCCACACGCAGCATCCCAGAAGCTGTGCTCTCCCCCTGCATGTGGAGAATGCACATTGTCACACAGTCCCCCTTTCAGTCAGACCTCCATCTGCACAGTGCCCCTCACCCGGAAACACTGCTGCCTTAGCTCTAGCAGCTCACTATAACTGCTAGGAAAAGCTTTGGACTAACAGATCATCTGAAACCTCTCAGGGACCTCAGAGGTTTTAGACCTCTGTTGACTGAGCCACTGCTTCTTATGAGGCTGTCTCTCTCTCTCTCAAATGTTCACTCTAAGTAATAAAAATTGAATACATAGAATAATTTAGCTGAACTCCCTTCCTAGCTCCAAAAATACTTTAGACAGCAATCATTTTGGAAGAATTTACTACTAATTTTAATCCAACTAATTTTCTGTTTTTCCCAGTTCCCCCTTCCCCTTTTTCTGTAATATTTTGAAGCAAATCCCCATGTCATTCACCCTTTAACACTTCTACAGCCTCTCCACCATAGAAGGACATTTTCCTACCGAACTGCAATAACGTTGTCCCACTTCATAAATTAACAATAATTATTTAATACCACTTACCAGCCAGTGGTATTCAAATGTTCCCAGTTGTCTCAAAAGTTTCTTTTTACAGTTGGTTCTTCCACATGTTGCACTTGACTGTTCTGTCCTTCCATGTCACAATCTAGAATAATCCCCTTCTCCCCTTTTTCTCTATGTCCTTGATAACTGTAGAGTCAGCTGTCTCGCTTTCTGGATTTGACCCTGGCGCTGTTGGACTTGTTGCTTTCTCCCCTTGCTTGGCTGGGGGCCTTTGTCAGCCGTCACCTTTTGTGACAATACCATGTTATTCTTGGGCTCTCTGTTTCACACACTGCGTCTCCTCAGGAGTTGTCACTTGCCTGCTGTCCCCAGACAGATCTGTGCTTTCAGGTGTTACCTCAGTTATCTCCGCTATTCCTCATAGCCGCTCAGAGAGGTGTGTTCCAAATAGTCCCATCTTGTAGTTGTGAAACTGAGACACAGAGCAGCTACAGATCTTGCCTGAGTACACACATCTGGTAAGTCACTCTCTAATTGGAAGCCTCAGTGGTGTCTTAAAAATGGGCCAGATGGTAGTTTCTCCTTGCCACTCTCTAAGGACCCCGTGTCTCAGGCAGCTGGTCCCTCCCCGCTGCTCTGCTCCTTCACCTTTCACAGCCTTGCTGACCACCATCCCCATGCTAGACCCCCCTCCTCCCAGCTCAGAGCTTTGCATAAGATGGTTTCCCTTCACTATCTGTAGTAAACAGAGAACGTGCCCTTGACACCATCAAACAAGATATGTGTGTACGGATGCATCTGTAGCGTGCACATGCACACAGGGCCAGCCCTCATTATTCACATACCAGTGTGTAACGTCACCCACTCACTGAAGGGCGTTGATGACCACACATTTCCCTTCAGATCCCTTTGATGGTCCCTCACAGACAGGGGCAGATCAATCAAAGCCTGATGTCCAGGACGGTGAGGCTGCCTTCTTCTTTGGCTCTCACACTCGGAACAAGTGTCCCTTTCGCAGTCTGGTTAGCATCATGTTTTTCACATTTTTGAGAGAATTGCTGCTGACTGTGCAGTTGATGATGGCCCCCAGTGGATGCTGAAGTGCTGTCTGATGTCACTGCAGGCTCTGATGTTCCCGCAGAGCAAGTGCAAGTTAGATCAGCTTCGTGTAGATGTAACTTTAGCGCTGTTGGCCGTGAGTTAAATTTAATGAATCAACAATATATATAAAGTAAGATGTCTTTAAACAGACACACATTAAACAAATGTGTTCTGATAAGGTAACCAAATGTCATGGCCGTAGGCTCCCAGGAACCTCCCGTCTCCCCTGCGGGTGAAGGCCCGGAGGTCACTGAGCGCAGGCTGGGTGCGCACACGCTCACCGTAGGGTGTCTCTTGTTTTAGTTCTACAAAATCTGATTGATCTTGTTTTCAATTTAAATATTTGGAATCTAATTTTTTTTTAATTACAATGAGAGAGGAAATGCATGGTAAGGAATAGGAGTTTAAAAATACATGTATCTGATTTTGTTTTCTCTGCTCCAATCAATCCAGGATAAACATTTCCGCTGAAGCATGTCCTGACATTGCTGACTCCCGAGGCGAGCTGGCTTTGGGGGATAGGTTCAAATCTGCTCCCAATTTAAAGTTACTCAGGGTTGAAATATTTATAACTTTGTTTTGCTGAATCATTATCCGAGTACAAGAAAATTAATCAATTCCTGAAGTTCTTCTGCCTCCAGAGTTTTGGGAGAATTAACTAACAGAATTTCCTTTTATTAAAATTAATTTTGAGCCTTCATGTGAGTGTGTAACCTATAATGTAATTTCATATTGATTCTGGGTTTTCTCTTTTATAGTGAAATTTGGGTTCCACTAAGAATTCTCACTGTTGTTTCATTCTTCCTCCTAAAGGATAATGAAAATAATTTTTAGCAAGCAATAAAGAAGTACCTCATTGGCCTAAGATACACAGTGTAGACTTTTTAATTACTGTTTTCATAAGTGAGAGCCTTTAAAACATAACATTTATCCCAATGTTTCCATATTTAGAACAATCCTTCATGTTTTTGCTATTTAAATTTTTCTTACTAAACATGTTTACCAAAATGTAGAAAATGACTTTGATGAAAACCATGATCTGAAGAGCTATTCTTTAAAACCCAGAGAAGTAACCTATAACCCTTGAAATCCAAGCAATGTTGCCTGACCTGTGGTGGCGCAATGGTTAAAGCATCGACCTGGAATGCTGAGGTCACTGGTTCAAAACCCCAGGCTTGCCTCTCAAGGCATATATGGGAAGCAACCGCTACAAGTTGATGCTTCCCACTGCTACCCCCCTTTCTCTTTCTCTCTCTCTACCCTCCCTCAGAAAATAAAATAAAATAAATCCAAGCAGTATTTTCTAGCTGAAAGTTTCAAATCCTACCTTCCACATAATAGTGATTGAAATTTAAAAATAGGTGTAAAAGACTGAAATGACCTCTGGTACCCAACTTGAAAGAACTTACCAATAATTTTCAAACAAGCAATTTGAAAAGTTTGGGGTGGTTTTTTTGGGGGGGGTGTATAATAATAAAATAAACTAGGGGTTTTTGACATTGACCTGATAAAATCATAATCTTCATTTTTGAAAATGGCTTTAGAACAATAAAGGATGTGATATAAGCTCTCTGAGCCCAGAGCTTAGCCCCTTCTTTTACTGGTAAGTCACTGGATTTCTGTGTCTCTTCCTCTGTAACTTGGAGCCCTGTCACCTACCTCACAGCATTAGTCTCTGTCCTACAAGTTACTTGAGCTCCCAGAACACCACAAATGTGCAGTACAAGTTGGCTGTTCTTAAAACTTGTACACTAACTGTTCTCACATTAGGAATAAAATTGCAAATTATACTTAAACCAGTATGTATTTTTAAATGTTCAAGGCATGTAATTGAGAAACAATACAGGGATTTGCACTTGAAATCCTTGCTCACCAAACAGCCTTGGACAAATACAGGTTTGTTATTTTCTAAGGGGGGTGATGCAAGAAGGAAAGGAAGGAACGCCCCAAAGAAAGGCAGCTTGGTGTAAGTTTTCTAAATTAAAGGGGAGGGCTACCCTGACTCCCGTTTGTTTTCCTGTGGCTACGAAAGCCACAGATTAGATATCATAATTCTTTCTGATCAGGATTCTTCCTGAATCATACCCCATGAATGCTTGGATATAAAAAGAGAGAAAATCTCCCCAATTCCCCCCTTAAACTTCCAAAAACAGCATTTTTTTTTAACAACAAGCACCATGGAGAATGATTACCACACACTCAACCATCACACCTACTACTTTAAACAGAACCTATTCCAGGCAGCAGCGTGCACAGCCTTGAGGGGTGACCAGGGTTTGTTTAAGCCAGGGTTGACTATGTCAATCCTCTTTTCCATCTAAGGCTATGGTTCTTAGCCCACACAATTACACACACATTCTCACATGCACACTTGCAAAGGCCATTAGCATTTTCTGGAGACATTTTTGGGGTTGTCATGACTGGAGATATTGATAGGAAAATGTCCAGGACAGCCTCGCAACAGAGAACAATCTGGCCTGCAATGGCAACAAGACTGAGTTTGAGAAACATTGGTCTAGGACTTGACACGTGACACAATTCTAGACAATGAAATGTCACAGGAAGGAGGTGGGGGAAGTTCTGGAAAATAATTTCCTTCTTAAAAAGTAGAAATATATCTTTGTCTCTGCCTCCTTTCTTTTTTTCTTTTGGGAATGTGAGGGTGTGAAGATGTGATGCTTGGAACTGCTACCATCATTTTAGGACTACGAGGAGCATTATCACCAATATGCCAAAGATCCTGGAGCCATTGTACCAACCAAGAATTACTTATCTCTAGATTTCTTGGTATAGGAGAAAATTAATTGCCTTCACTTTTTTCCCCATTGATTTGAATGAGAGAGAGAGAGAGAGAGAGAAAGAGAGAGAGAGGAAGGGAGAGAGAGAGAACGAAGGGAAAAGAGAGACATAGAGAGAAGCATCAACTCGTTGCTCCAATTAGTTGTACATTCATTAATTGCATCTCATATGTGCCTTGAACGGGAATCAAACCCACAATCACAGTGCCCTGGGACAACACTCTATCCACTAAACAACTTGGCCTGGGATAGCCTTTACTTTTAACGCTACTGTTTGTTAGTTGGTATATGTGTTACTTGTGGTCAAAAGCATCATAATTATTATATCTACTGTGGCATATAATTTTCCCATATAAGGTCCACATTAGGTTAAACTAGAAACCAGCAAGACTTTTCTGAGGTTCAAATATTGCTCCTGAGTTGGGCTCAGTCACTAGCTAAGGCCTTGCTTCTTGCACAGAGCCCCTCAGAGCAGGTGAATATGAATTTATGCCTCGTCTCTGAAGATCGACAAATGACTAAAGCATGAGTCTTCAGAGTGACTCATGAAGACTGAAAACTGTGGAGGCTTGTTTAAATATAAGCCTTGTCACCTAGCAGATGTGTGATCCCTAGTAAGTTTACTTCTCTGCTTCTTCATCTGTAAATGGGGATAATCATGGTGTCCTCAGTAGTTAAATGAGTTATCACATTTTTAAAAAATGCTTAGAATAGCCTGACCTGTGGTGGCACAGTGGATGAAGCATCTACCTTAAATGCTGCAGTCGCTGGTTCAAACCCTGGACTTGCCTGGTCAAGGCACATACAGGAAGCAACTACTATAAGTTGATGCTTCCTGCTTCTCCCAACCCCCGCTTCTCTCTCTCTCCCCCTCCTCTCTCTAAAAATCAATAAATGAAATTTAAAAAAATAATAAAATTTAAAAATGCTTAGAATAGTGTCTGGCACATGCTAAACACTGTGTTCATATTATTATTACTAAATGTTACATGTGAGCATGACAAGGGGCTACTGAATGATATTCATATCTGAATCATACCTGATCACATGATCACCCTTCAAAGCGGAAATTGTAGCCCAGCAGGCACTTTGTGGAGATATTGACAGGAAAATGGATCCAGAATGCTCTATGCAGTCTTACCAAGTTCCAGCTTTGTGTAGGGCACAACCAGATGGGTTGGGAGGACTCTTCCCAAGATGACAGCGTCATGATGCTGGCAGATGCACTCCAAGTATGTCACTGGCTGGCAGAAGAGCTTTTCCCAAGAGATGTGCCTCCTTGTCTTCCAGTACTAATGGCTCTGCTATGTGTGGACCCGGATGAGTGGTCGAGTCTTGTGCACGGTTCTGTGTTTCACATTCGTTCTTGATTCAGTCAAACCAATACCAAGACAGCTACCATTAAATTCTCAGTTTCTACACACTCACTGAATAGAGTAGCCTTCCTTAGAGCCTTGCTGTCTTCCTCTCTTTCTGTAAAACCCAGTCTGTCATCTAAACACCTACAGAATGGGGCTTTGGCATGAGGCATGCTGGAATTTGAATCCAACTCTTCAGCTAAGTTGCCATGTGACCTTAGGCAAGTCACTGCACCCTTACATTTCCTCATCCTTCCATGGACTGAATGAGACCCCTTTTACAGAGTCATGTGCTTAAACAAAAAGTAAAAAGTCTCTATCTCATAAGATTCATGGGATATGGTAGGTGCTTGATGAATAGTTGGGGCTGGTATTAATTCTGTTTGATTCTGTCTAATCCTTGTTTACTTATTTGATAACAAAATCAGTATTTTAGCATATTTTAGGGCTTGGTGCAGGTTGATTGCATTGAAATATGCTGGACCTCCAGCAAATTTTATCTTTCCTTTTCATAAATACCTGAGTGATACTTTAACCCAAGAAAGCATAGAAAAAGCAATAGGACCCCAGGAGGAGTCAGCCAAGAATTCCCATGAACTGTATATTCAGAGTAGCACTCCTTCAGTCCAAGAGTATAAATCTTAACCTCTACAGATCTGCTCTTTTTTGTGGACTGCAGGTCCCACATCCCACAGCTTGACAACCACTTTAGTTGATGGCCAGGTCTCCCTGGGCAAAAGCAGTCCTACGCGCGATGAAGTTTCCTGTCTTGTTTAAATATTCCAGAGCTTGGCACCAACATGTCTATGTTCAGCCTCCCTGAAAGGAATCAGTGCTTTTTTACATCTGCCACAGGAAACAGGTTACAAACTTGCTCCAGCCTGAGACAAAAGCACCAGCACGAGACACAGTCCTAATACTATCCTTTTCCATCCCTGTGCATTCTTCCTTCTAGTGAATCTGCAGGATGACTTTGGATGGTATGTAAATAACTTTTGTGATATGAAGTTCCTCTTAACCTAAGTGTTGCTTTTTTAAGTGAAAAAATAATCAAAGTAATGCAAATGAATTTTATTATTTATGGTGTGTTAATTTTAAGTACAAACAATGTAATTATAAGACATTTCTTTGAAGCTAACACTGATAGTTAGCAGGTTCCAGGCAGAATTATTCAGGCATCATCCCCACTCTCCTCAGTGGTAACTGATGATATCCTTCTCACTTCACAGATGAGGACAGTAAGGCTCAGGGAGGTTGAGTAAACTACTCAGTTATTGTGCTGGCGCTACCTTAACCTCTATGCTGTTCTGCTGTGTTGACACATTCAGTTAAGTGGTTCATTTAATCTTTGAAACTAGGCTCCCATGCAACAAAATTCAAGACTCAAAGATTTGTTATTGGCCCAGGAATCTGTATATTTACCTCAACACATGTTTTTGCAGCTTTCCAAAGACCATCTTTGAGATCCTCAGAGCTGGATGATATCTACAGCCCCTTGCAGCTAGAAAAGGTAACAACCAAGGTCATTACTGAGCACAGTGTGTAATTTTATCTGATTGTCTCCCAATAGCATTATTTTTCCATTGCAGAGCTGGAGAAACTGAGATTGATTCTTGCACAATGTCCTGGCACTTCTGTGACTGAATTAGGATTTAAACCCAGATCTGGTTTGCTCCAAAGACTGTGCTGTTATTTTCTGTGATGTAATCCTTTGACAATATGGCTAATGATACCCACTCCTTCTACCTCTTAAAATGGTTATAAAGATCAAAGATAATCATGTATGTTAAAGTAGTTTATAGTTTGCCTGGTGCCATATTTAACCATTCAACCAATATTTAGTTTGTTCATATCATTTCCCTACCTAAGTAAAACCTTCCACTGGCCCCTGCTTCACTCAGAATTAAAGCCAAAGTCCTCACAGTGAGATCCCACCACCTGTTGGATCTCATTTTTTACTACCCTCCTCTCACTTTCTTCTAACTACTCCAGCCTCTTTGACAGTCTCAAACACACAGGCAGACTCCCTCCTCAGGGCCTTTGCACTTGCTGATATTTCTGTTGGGAAGGACTTTCTCTCACATACCCACATGGTTTGCTTCTTTATTATCTTGAACCTTTTCTCAAATTTTCAGTAAGGCATTTCTTTTCCTCCCTGGGTAAAACTGCAGCCTCTATCAACCTCCAAGCCCCTATTTTTTTCTCTTTGGTTTGTTTTTCTCCAAAGTACAACTATGGAACATAGTATTTATGTGATTGGTTGGTTAATCTCCCTTCATTTAGAACATAAGTTCCTTGAGGTGAGGGACTTCTGTCTGTTTTGTCTCAACTACTTGGAATGTTACCAAACCTAAAGTAGATAATCAATAAACAGATGTTGAATGCATGAATAAATTTGTTGAGCATTCTTATAAGTCAGGCATGGTGCCAGGTGTTGGAGACTCAAAGATGAAGCTCATAGGTCCTAGCCAAGTGGCTCAGTGGATAAAACATCATCCCAGCATGCCAAGGTCATGGGGTTAATTTCAGGTTTGACCTCTAGTCAGTGCACAAAGGAGAAGCAATCATTGAGTGCACAATTAAATGGAAAACTAAATGGAATAATAAATTGATGCTTCTCTATCTCTCTCTATCTCTCCCCCCCCCCGCCTCAAATCAATGGGGGAGGGGAGGTAAAATTCATAGACACCATCCTGGCCTTCCTATAGCTTATTAAAGGATTCATTCCTGTTTTTTCCTTGACATTTGATTTCTGGATTCTTAAATGTAAGAGCACAATATGTAAATAGATGTACCTAAATAAATTTGTCAGTATCTGCTTTCTCACAGTGACAGAAACAAAGCTTGGACACATAGCTCCCAAAATATCTACAGTACCAGACCTTTCCTGTCCCTCCCTCAGACACAGAATTTCCCCTGTTCCTTTCCAGAAAAATCCCAGAGTCTTTCAGCCCTACCCAGCACTCCTTTCCCGAGAAACCAGAGTTCAGCTGACACTCGGCTATGGTTAAACACTCAACTTTTCCCTGGGGACATGGTGTCTTAGTCACTGCATAAACATTTCATTTTATTTCCCCATATTTTATAAGCTGGCACATTATTAGAGCTGTCTTTCTCTGTTGCCTCAAGTGCCACTGTTTGAATGTACCCATAATGCCACTTAATTATATATCACTCTTTGCTTCTGGTAAAATATGGGAATGTACAAGACACTCTAGGAAAGGCAGATGCTGGCTGGGTTAGCCACGAGTGCTTGCAGAAATCTCTTGGAAAGGGAAATGCATGCTTACTCAAGTGCAGTGTCTCTCTCTAAAGGGGATTTCTCTCACGGTTTACATCGATAGTCCTGGGCAGTTTGTTGACAACCTGCACCCATTCCACCCCAATGCCAGAGAGTGATTCTGTTCATCTGGATTGGGGAGGAAGCATTTTAATTTTTCTCTAAGACATTAATGTATAGATAAATAAAAATAAGTGTCCCACTTAGTGAATTTCACACAACCATGCAACCAGCAACAATGCAGCACCCCAGAGTGCCCTGTGTTTTCTTTTGTCACTGCCTCTCTCCAACAGTCACTGGCGTCCTGACTTATGGCCCATAGGTTAGGTTTTGCCAGGCTCTGTGCTTACATAAATGGAAACATGCTATTTACTCTTCGACGTTTGGCTTCTTTTGTTCCACAGTCATGATTTGTTACTTTCATCCATATTGTTGCATATAGTCGCAATTCATTCATGTTCATTGTTGTATAGACTTTTAGTGTAAATATACCAACACTTAATTTTTTTTCCTTTGAATTCTGATTCCAAAACCAGGCAAAGACAACACAAAGAAAGAAAATTATAGGCCAATATCTCTGATGAATATAGATGCTAAAATCCTCAACAAAATATTAGCAAACCAGATCCAACAATATATGGAAGAAATCATACACCATGATCAAGTGGGATTTATTCTGGGGAGGCAAGGCTGGTACAATATTCGTAAATCAATCAATGTGATTCATCACATAAACAAAAAGGAGAAAAACCATATGATAATTTCAATAGATGCAGAAAAAGCATTTGATAAAATCTAGCACCCATTCATGATCAAAACTCTCAGCAAAGTGGGAATACAGGGAACATACCTCAACATGATAAAAGCCATCTATGAGAAACCCACAGCCAACATCACACTCAATGGGCAAAAATTAAAAGCAATACCCTTAAGATCAGGAACAAGACAGGAGTGCCCCCCTTTCACCACTCTTATTTAACATGGTCCTGGACGTCCTAGCCACAGCAATCAGACAAGAAAAAGAAATAAAAGGCATTCAAGTTGGAAAAGAAGAAGTAAAACTATCATTATTTGCAGATGATATGATATTGTATATAGAAAACCCTAAAGTCTCAGTCAAAAAGCTACTGGACCTGATAAATGAATTCAGCAAAGTGGCAGGATATAAAATCAATACTCAGAAATCAGAGGCATTTTTATACACCAACAATGAACAGTCAGAAAGAGAAATTAAGGAAACAATCCCCTTCACAATTATAACCAAAAAAATAAAATACCTAGGAATAAACTTAACCAAGGAGACTGAAGACTTGTACTCGAAAAATTACAAAGCATTGATAAAAAAAATCAAGGAAGATACAAAGAAGTGGAAGCATATACCGTGCTCATGGTTAGGAAGAATAAACATCATTAAAATGTCTATATTACCCAAAGCAATCTATAAATTCAATGCAATACCAACTAAAATATCAATGACATACTTCAAAGATATAGAACACATATTCCAAAAATTTATATGGAACCAAAAAAGAACACAAATAGCCTCAGCAATCTTAACAAAGAAGAATAAAGTGGGAGGTATCACACTTCCTGATATCAAGTTATACTACAAGGCCATTGTACTCAAAACAGCCTGGTACTGGCATAAGAACAGACATATAGATCAATGGAACAGAACAGAGAACCCAGAAATAAACCCACAGTTCTATGGACAACTGATATTTGACAAAGGAGGTAAGAAAATACAATGGAGTAAAGACAGCCTCTTTAACAAATGATGTTGGGAAAATTGGACAGCTACCTGCAAAAAAATGAAACTAGATCACCAGTTTACACCACTCACAAAAATAAACTCAAAATGGATAAAAGACTTAAATGTAGGCCGTGAAACCATAAGCATCTTAGAAGAAAACATAGGCAGTAAGCTCTCGGATATCTCTTGGAGCAATATATTTGCTGATTTATCTCCACGGGGAAGTGAAATAAAAGACAGGATAAACAAATGGGATTTTATCAAACTAAAAAGCTTTTGCACAGCTAAAGACAACAAGAACAGAATAAAAAGACAAACTACACAATGGGAGAACACATTTGACAATACGTCTGATAAGGGGTTAATAACCAAAATTTATAAAGAACTTGTAAATCTCAACACTAGGAAGACAAACAATCCAATCCAAAAATGGGCAAAAGAGATGAATAGACACTTCTCCAAAGAGGACATACAGATGGCTAATAGGCATATGAAAAAATGCTCAACATCACTAATCATTAGAGAAATGCAAATTAAAACCACAATGAGATATCACCTCACACCAGTCAGAATGGCGTTCATCAACAAAACAACACAGAATAAGTGCTGGCGAGGATGTGGAGAAAAGGGAACCCTCCTGCACTGCTGGTGGGAATGCAGACTGGTGCAGCCACTGTGGAAAACAGTATGGAGATTCCTCAAAAAACTGAAAATCGAACTGCCTTTTGACCCAGCTATCCCACTTTTAGGAATATACCCCAAGGACACCATAGAACGGCTCCAAAAGGAGAAATGCACCCCCATGTTTGTGGCAGCATTGTTCACAATAGCGAAGATCTGGAAACAGCCCAAGTGTCCGTCAGAGGACGAGTGGATTAAAAAGCTTTGGTACATATATACTATGGAATACTACTGAGCCATAAGAAATGATGACATCGGATCCTTTACAATAACATGGATGGACCTTGATAACATTATACGGAGTGAAATAAGTAAATCAGAAAAAAAACTAAGAACTATATGAATCCATACATAGAAGGGACATAAAAATGAGACTCAGAGACATGAACAAGAATGTGATGGCAACAGGGGTGTGGGGTGGGGAGAGGGGGAATGGGGTGAAGAAGGAGAGAGGGGTTGGGGGAGGGGAGGGGCACAAAGAAAACCAGATAGAAGGGGACAGAAGACAATTTAACTTTGGGGGAGGGGTATACAGCACAATCAAATGTCAAAATAATCTAGAGATGTTTTCTCTCAACATATGTACCCTGATTTATCAATGTCACTGCATTAAATTTAATAAATAAATTTTAAAAAAAGAAATAAACATGTATGCCACACAAAAAAAATTGTATTAACTTTGTAGTTCAAAAATCTCCTCCATCTATTTATATTTTTTAACTACCAAATTGGTGAAAACATATTAAGAGTGCTTTGAAATATCCCACAATTCTTCCTATCCATTTCTCCATTTTTCTGACCTGTGATAAATTATGCCATTCAGAGACTGGCTGCTCTAGCTTCACTGTGGATTCTAACTTCTATCAGTATAAAATTACCTCTCTTGTCTTATTAATGTATTTTGTCTTGGATTCTAATTTGCCAGAAAATAGTTGTGCTACCTTGGTATTCTTTTTGTTTGCATTTGCCAGATAAATCTTACTCATCCTTTTATTTCTATCCTTTGTATAGTTTGTTCTTGTTTTTTTTTAATCTTTGTCAATTAATTGAGTGGGGAAAGGGTGTATTTTTTTTAAGAAGGCTGCACTGTTCCATGAAAACCCCAAATGGTTTTGGTAATGCTGCACTATTTACCTCAGAGTTGATGAAAAGTCCTCTGAGGGGCTGCACTGGTTCCCCTGGCAGGGGTGCTTTCTATCTTTTTCTTAGTTTTCATAAACATTTGAGTGGAAGTTGCCAGATATAGTATTAGGCTTGCAGGAAGATGCCGCTTTAAATTAGAGTCCTCAGGGCCAAATGATCCTGCTTCCGGAGATAATAATGTGATAACTCCCCCCCCCCCCAAATACCTTCATCACTGCACACAGGAATCAAGTCACTGCCGAGACTGAACTCAAGCCATGTGCTCACCTTCCTGTCACTCACTCGTAAACCAGATACAGAACTAACCCTAATTCAGTCCAGCT
Organism: Saccopteryx bilineata; assembly: GCF_036850765.1. Classification (NCBI taxonomy): domain Eukaryota; kingdom Metazoa; phylum Chordata; class Mammalia; order Chiroptera; family Emballonuridae; genus Saccopteryx; species Saccopteryx bilineata. The sequence continues at coordinate 71,806,931 of NC_089499.1, forward strand.
CAAAAATTTTTTACTGGCCTGCTAAATACTGGGCTAGTTTTCATTCACTCACTCACTTAACAAAAGTGTATTGAGCCCTGGCAGGATAGCTCGGTTGGGCAGAGTGTTGTCCCGAAGCACAGAGGTTGCTGGTTCAATCTCCAACCAGCGCACATACAGGAACAGGTCAATGTTCCTGTCTCTGTCTCTGTCTTACTCTCACCCTTCTGCTCTCTAAAATTAATAAAATAAGTATTATTAATTATTATTAGAAAAAAAATGTATCAAGCACTTACTTAGGCTGGGCACTGTCCTGGGCCCTGGAGAAGGGAAGTGGGGAACAAGAAGGGATGTTTGCAACCTCATAGAAAATATAGACCCTGGCCGTTTGGCTCAGCGGTAGAGCGTCGGCCTGGCGTTCGGGGGACCCGGGTTCGATTCCCGGCCAGGACACATAGAAGCGCCCATTTGCTTCTCCACCCCCTCCTCCTTCCTCTCTGTCTCTCTCTTCCCCTCCCGCAGCCGAGGCTCCATTGGAGCAAACATGGCCCGGGCGCTGGGGATGGCTCCTTGGCCTCTGCCCCAGGCGCTAGAGTGGCTCTGGTCGCGGCAGAGCGACGCCCCAGAGGGGCAGAGCATCGCCCCCTGGTGGGCAGAGCATCGCCCCTGGTGGGCGTGCCGGGTGGATCCTGGTTGGGCGCATGCAGGAGTCTGTCTGACTGTCTCTCCCCGTTTCCAGCTTCAGAAAAATACAAAAAAAAAAAAAAAATATATATATATATATATATATATATATATATATATATATATATATATATATATATATATATATTACATCTTGGTAGGTAAAAAAAAAAAATTTAAATAAACACAGCATTCTAGACAGTGAAGTGTGCCATGCAGACGAGTATAGTTAGAGAACAGAGAGTGACAGGCAGATGAGGTAGTCGGGTAGTTGCCTGTTTTACATGAGGTGGTCAGAAAAGTGACATTTGAGCAGAGACCTGAAAGAGATTTAGGAGCAGCTGGAAAGAGCAGGAGCAAAACGAGCCAGGAGGTGGAGGCAGCATGTCTCCATGGCCCTAAGACAGGAACAAGCTCCCGCCATGAATGAACGTTAACATTTCTCTTGTGGCATGCAGTCAAAATTCAAAGCCTTGGGCAGAGGTAGCCGAGTGGCTGCTTTTGGCTCACATGCCCTGTCCTGGCATCCAGAGGGAAGAAAGAGGGTACATCTGTCATCTCGCTCTGGCTTCCATAGTAGGAGGTGCAGCACACATAATTGGCATTTCCCCAAATTAGAAATGGAATAAGCTACTACAGTTCACTACTTTAGCTACCCAACGTGCCTTTCTATACTTACATTAAAAATATATGTATTATGCAACCGCAGAGCTACAAACATATCCATCCACTTCCCAAGGAAGGTAACAAATACAGTCTTTAGTTCCTACATCCACAGCACAAAGTCCAAGAATTATGCACAATAACCATTCTCCTAATTCTTTAGATCCCATCTCAATATTATAAAATTTTGGAATCAGTCACAACTAACTACCATAACACATCCTATATATAAATGGCATGAGAAAGAAAGAAGAAAAGAAGGAAATGAACAAATACAAGTATATAAAAATGAGCATATCTTTTATTTTAAGAAAATATTAGAGGACACCAGTTTTCAAAGTAATTAGACCATTTTGCATTCCCACTAGCAACAAATGGGAACTTCTCCACATCCCTGTCAAAACTTATTATTATCTTTGTCATTATAGCCACTCTTGTGAGGGTGAAATGCTATCTCACTGTGGTTTTACTAAATGCCTATTGCTATTAATGTGTTTATTGGTCATTAGTATATATTCTTTGGCAAAAATGTCTATTCAAATATATTTTTTACCCATTATTTAATTGGGGTTTTTTTTTAGTTGTAAGGATACAATCCTTTATCAGACAGATGATTTACAAATATTTTCTTTCAGTATATGGCTCGTATGTTCACATTCTTAATGCTGCCATTCCAAATGTATGAAGTTTTAATTTTGATAAAGTCCTATTTATCAGTTATTTTTCTTTTATAAATTGTGGGGGGTTTTCCCTTTACCTCCTCCCCAATTTTGAGTACCCTTATTATGGTGGTTACACTCTCCTAACCTAGTATCCGGTTTGCAGAGTAACAAACAAGTCACTAGAGAAATATTTTGCTATCAGTGCACCATAAGCCTACAGGTCATTATTGGTTGAGTTTCGCCTATATACCACTCATTGTCTACAACTTCCATCTGATTTCATGGATTACTTTGCACCATTGGTTTAGTTCTGTAGCACAAGGAAAACATCCTTTTTTGAAAGCATGCTCCGCCCCACTAATACTAAGCCTAAATAACACAATAGAAAATGAGAAAAGTAATATTTAAGAGCCCACCTAGAGAGCCCCATAGTGTTTGAGTCACTACTCTGACACCAGCAATAAGACCTTGGGCAAGTTAATTAGTGTCTCTAAACCACAGGTTCTTTTGTAAGATGACAACAGTTATAGTTAAAGCCAGGCTTGCCCTGCACATTCTGAACCTTCCATATATGACAGTTATTGTTATTACAATTATTATTGCTATTGTTAATATTTAACTAGTACCAGCAAGAAAGAACCTCAAAGTGTCAACTTTTAGAAATTTCTTTCGAATCTAGGTTTTTAAGATTCTTGGGAAATCAGAAACATTCCTTGCTGCTCAGTATGGTTCCTAGATCAGCAGCAACTACATCACCTAAACACTTGTTACAAACACAGCATCTCAGGCCCTGACCAAGTAGTTCGGTTGGTTAAAATGTCGTCCTGATACACCAAGGTTGCAGGTTCGATCCCCCATCAAGGCACATACAAGAGTCAACCAATGAACGCATAAATAAGTGGAGCAACAAATCAGTATTTCTCTCTCTTCCTTCTTCTCTCTCTGAAATCAAGTTAAGGGGGGGAGGGGGGGGCTGACCTATGGTGGCATAGTGGAAAAAGCATTGACTTCCGGAACGCTGAGACTGTGGATTCGTAAGCCCGGGTTTGCCTGGTCAAGCCACATTCAAGAAGCAGCTACTATGAGCTGATGCTTCCTGCCCCTCCCCAAACCTTCCTCCCTGCCTTTGTCTCTCTAAAAATCAATAAATGAAATCTTAAAAAAATAATAAAAATTGTTTAAAATAAAATTTAAAAAAAGAGTCCCTGGCTGGTTGCTCAGTCAATTAGAACAGTGGTCCCCAACCCCCGGGCCACGGACCGGTGCTGGTTCGCAGGCCATCTGGTACTGGCCTGCAGAGAAAGAATAAATAAATTACATTATTTCCATTTTATTTATATTTAAGTCTGAACGATGTTTTATTTTTTAAAAATGACCAGATTCCCTCTGTTACATCCGTCTAAGACTCTCTTGACGCTTGTCTCGGTCATGTGATACATTTATCCATCCCACCCTAAAGGCCGGTCCGTGAAAATATTTTCTGACATTAAACCAGTCTGTGGCCCAAAAGAGGTTGGGGACCACTGGGTCAGAGCATCGTCCCAAAACACAGAGCTCCAAGGTTTCCGGTCCGATCCCCAGTCAGGGCATGTATAGGAAATGACCAATAAATGCACAACTAAGTGGAACAACAAATGAATGCTTCTCTCTCTCTCTTTCTCTCTCTCCCTCTCCCTCTCCCTCTCCCTTCCTCTCTCTCTCTAAAATCAATCAATAGAAAAGAAATGCAGAATGCCAGGCTCCATCCAGATCTGCTGAAATGGAGTTTGTGCTTTAACAAGGGGTCCAGGTGGTTTGTGTATACTTACAGTTTGAAAAGCACAAGAACCATCCTAGCTAGTGGAAGGAGTGAACACCCTGGCCTACTTCTTTACCTCCTTAAACTCCACCACCATTTGACCACTAAGCAATCCTTCCTGTCTTATCTTAGAGGTATAGTTACAGTCAGTCAGTATTTCTAGGAGGCTCAATGATGAGGGGAGTTGTAGTACCCTTTCAAGGAAAAAGAGAACAAACAATTAGCATAGACAGATACGGACAGATAAGTACAAGAGGAGGGTTGGTTTTCCCCTCCCCTGGAACTAATTAACAGACTAGTGAAACCAGCTATCAAAGCCCTCAGTTAATCTTTTAAAGAGTCAACATCTGCTGAACTGCTGAAGTATGAAGCATGGCCTTTCAAATGGGTATTTGTGGATTGGGGCTCTTTCCAAAACCAGAATCTCTTCTGAGAAACAGTCATCTTTCCAGTATAAATTAGTAGAAAAGATATGACCTGGACCTCACTTGGCTGCTAAACTCATCTGTCCCCAAATCTTTGAAAAACAGTGCCTCCAACTGGAAAACAGAGTCTCTTCTTCCATTTTTTGATTTGGAAGCCCCAGGAAAACTGTGGGAAAAGCCACACCAGAAAATCACACACTCCAGATTCTGTTTCCCTGAAGTCAAACGAGGACTTGCCCAGGACCTCCTCAGATCAAGGGGGAGACAGTGAGAAGGGGGAGGATGTTCAAGGACAAGTTCTACAAGCAGCAGAGCAGGATTTCTCGAAGTGTTGCTTTTTCTTAGTCCACCCCCCCCCCCCCATAAAACAAGTATTTAATACACAGCAGGGGAGCTGCACAGTCACTGAGGCAGTGCGTGGGAAGGTGTTGGTCAAATAAGTTTGTAAATATGATGTATATGTTTGCTCGCTTGTGACTTGTATTGGGTGTGGGGGACAGGCTATAAGCAGGCCAGGTCGTTGTAGCCTAAGGTTTGGTTTTAGGACTAAGCTTTTCCCCACACCCTTGACTGATTGTATGATCTGGGTGGTGCACTCTCATGAGGAATCCAATTATGCCTTGGATAAGTGACTTTGTATCAGAGACTTCCTTGTTTGTATATTGGATTAAGGGATTTTGGTTTTCCACACTATAAAGTGGGACAGACCAGGAGCTGGCTCACTCAGTTCCTGCTATCACGATTGCAGGGGCCTCCCTGATGCCTTGCCCTTCATGGGAAAAGCTGGTTTTCTGCTTTTCCCTTGTCTTCTCTTGTGGTTTGCCTGTCTTGGTGAGACACCAATAAATAGGATGGCCCCCATCCTCTGACTCTGCCATTTCTTTATCGTCTGCCCGAATCCAATGGGAACCTACATGTGAATGGCCACAATGGCAGCTCCTGGCCCTACAGAAGGCTTCAGTGGGTGAGGAGGCATCTGAACTGAACCTTACAGGACATATGAGTTAGCAAATATGAAGGAGAAAAAAAGTGGTCAAGAGAGCAATTTTTTTAAATTGAGCGATAATTCACATTCCATAAGAGTAACTCTTTTAAAGTGTACAATCCAGTGGTTTTCAGTATATTTATAAAGTTGTGCAACCATCACTTAGACTATCTAATTCCATAACATTCGTCACCCCAGAAAGAATCCCAATACCCATCAGCAGTCACTTCATTCCCTGTCCCCCAAGCCCTCCCAACTCACCTGCTTTCTGTAACAGAGCAATGTTTAAGACAGACAGAGCCAGACTTCAGGGTGATGAGGTGAAAGTTCGAAAGAACTAATCAGACTTGACCAAAGATATTGTTTTACCATGTTTTAAAATGTACCAGGATTTTTTCACTCAGGTATAGTGATGGTACCAGTCCAAAGTCTGTGTGCCTGACTTTTCGAAAGGCCGAAACTCAGAACCTCAGAATGTCTGTTTAAAGTAAGGAAAGGTGTATTGACCCAGAAGCTAACAAACCCAGAAGATGGGAGACCTAATTCTCAAAAATTCATCTTGAGAAAGTACAGAATTCAGGCATCTTTTATGCTAAGAGAAGGGAAAATGGGAGGGGCTATTTTTGAAAACTCAAGCCACAAGCAAAACTCTGCTAATGATCAGCATGTCTATATGCAAGACAAACAGCTCTTAACCTGCAGCTTGAAGGGATAAAGTCAGAGACCAAGCATTTCACTCTGTTACAGTGAGGTCAACAGATCAAAACCCATTTCCCTGGGCTGTTGACTAAGCAGTAGAATGTAGGCCTGGCATGTGGATGTCCCAGGTTTGATTCCTGGTCAGGGCACACAGGAGAAGTGCTCATCTGCTTCTCTACCTCTACCCCTCTCCCTTCTCTCTCTCTCTCTCTCTTTCTCTCTCTCTCTCTCCCGCCCCTTGCAGCCATGGCTCAATTAGAGCAAGTTGACCCTGGACATTGACGATGACACCATGGTCTCTGCATCAGGCACTAAGAAGAGCTCAGTTGCTGAGCAATAGAGCAATGGCCCAGATGCACAGACATTGCTCCCTAGTAGGCTTGCTGGGTGGATCTCAGTCAGGGCACATGTGGGAGTCTGTCTCTGCCTCCTCGCCCTCGCTGAATAAAAAATAAATAAATAAATGCCATTAAAAATAAAGTGTGTTGCTGACAGTAACCCAAGAGGAAGGCTATAATGCTGGTGGTCGAGGCCATACAGGTTCACACTGGATTTGGGCAGACGGCAGAGGAACTGCAGAGCCAAAGAGCATCGGGCCATTACTTGTTTATTGAATGCTTACAGAGACCAGTGAGCAAATAAGCAAAAGAAAACTGGTTTTCACAGTGGAGGGCAAGGGATAAGGAAAACTGCCCTTCATAGTGGCGGCTGAGGGAATCAGGGAGCCACACCTCACAGTGGTGGGACAGCAATCTGGGAGAATGGCCCCCAAAGGAAAGCACCCACAGCTTTCCATAGACATACACGTGGCTTTCTGTCATGTGCTCACACGCTAATTGTGCAAAGTGCAGCTGGGAAACCAGCGATCAAGTCTAACACAGCTGTTTTCCCCACAAGGGCCATGCTGTGCTATGCCATGCAGGATCATATGAGGAAACACTAGGATGGGTGTGGGGAAGCAGCTGTGTTAGGCTTGCTCACTGTTATGCCAGCTGCAAGCACTTTGCCTGATTGGTGCATGAGCGTGTGGCAGCTCCACGTGTGTATGGCCTATGTCAGGCTATGGGTGCTTGTTGTCAGGGGGATTGTGGATGGTGGATTTTCTGCCCACCACTATGAGGGTCCATTCTGCTGATTGTTTGCCTGAGAAGCAGTTTTCCCTACCTGTGTGCTCATATGCTGTTATGAGACTTGATTAAATGGTAACAGCCCAATGCTTTCTGGCTTCACAGGTTTTCTACCATCGGCCCAAATCCAGTGTGGACCTGCCTGGTCTCAGCCACTGGCATTACATCTGGCATAGTGAGCAGGATTTGGAGGAGATTGGTAAGAAGCCACCAACACCCTTAAAGGGTGGGTTAGAGGAATGGTCACTGTTCTCCAGCATATGGTTCCCTGTTGCTGTCCTTTTGGGGGCCATGGGATGAGTGGTTTTTACGGTCCTGTGAGAAGAAACTGAGAACTCTGTGAGAGAGGCTGTCTGAGTTCAAGAACTCCAGGGTAAACTGGAGACCAAGACAAATATCAGCAGGGACTGCAACAGTTGCTGGAGAAGGAGCCTGACAGGTTTGAGAGCTGCAGTGTGAGATGCAGGCTGAGCACCAGTGGCGCCTGGAACTGGAGTGGTCTCTGGAGAAAGAATTATGGGTTTTTGACTTGTAATTTGCCCTGGAAGCTGAACGTTGGCAGTTGAAGCTGTTGGAGAAACAACTCTGGGTTCAAGAGCTCAAGTTTTAGCTTCAGGCCAAGAGCTGGAAGCCACAGGATCCTAAGCAGGGGAGGAAGATGGAGCTGCATTCATGCCAGCGGTGTGGATCTGAGACAGCAGGAACAGGCATTTCCAACTTCTCCTCTTTTGAGGAGGAGGCTCGGGCTGAAACTGCCATCATAGCCTCAGAGCCTGACTGGTGGTTACCCAGAGGTAAAGACCCAGCAGCCAAGAATCCCTCAGGGGCAGCCACAGCCTCCTCCCCAGGTAGTGGAGCACTCTGTGGTCCAGCCCTACACCCGGGAAGAGGTCATAGAGTTGGGGGCGCAATTCAGGCAGAAATCCACTGAACCCTTGGCAGCCTCATTGCTGCAGTTGTGGGACATAGGGTTGGATGATATCATGCTCAGCAGAACAGAAATGAACCATAGGGCTGTGAGGGCTGCTGCTCATGCTGCCCACCCCTGACTAACAAGAGAAAGGGGCCTGTAAAGATTATCCGAACACAAATATGGGTTGATTTTATTGCGGCTGGGGAAAATAGGGAGAAATTAGATGGCAGGCCTAATAAAGTCTTGTTGGAGCTTTGGTGGAGCTTGAGGCAGAACAGAGGTTCCAGCCACTGAAAAAGAGGGGGAAGTGAATGGTCCCAGCATCTGCCAGAAAAGGTTGGCGTTCATGTTGCTTGGTTGAAAGATTACTTGTTAGAGACAGCCATGGAAGAGAAGGATCCCCAAGACCCATTATCCCAGTTTGAATAGGGGGAAGGCCTTGGAACCTGTCCAACAAGGATGGGCAGGGGGCTGGAGAGAGCCCATGTGAAATTGGCAATCCACTAGTCCCCTTCTAATATTTAGCAGGTGTTGGCATTAGAAGGTAATAGTTCCTTTTTTGCAGCAGCAGCAACAGCTAAGAGAACTGTCAAGGCAGCACAGGCCTTGAATATGTTTGGCCCCACCAGACCCAGTGAGCTTGGACCTCTGAGAGGTTTGGATAGGGCTTGTAGCAATGGACAGTGCATATGGAAAGGTGCTGAGATCCATTAATAAAGAGCTATATGGCTAGTTGACTGTAATGTGCCTTTACCTTGGTGTGAAGCAGCTGTGTTAGGCCTGCTTGTGGGTGTACTGGCTGCAAGCATTTTGCTTGATTAGTGTGTGAGTACATGGCAGAGGCACATGTGCATAGCCTATCTAAGGCTATGGGTGCTTGTGCTCAAGAGAGATGAGAGATGGGAGATTGTGGATGCACAAATTGTCTGCCCACCACTGTGAGGTGCCATTTTGCTGTTAGTTTGCCTGAGAGGCTGTTTCCTCTGCCTGTGTGCTTGTCCGCCATTGTGAGACTTTATTAAACAAAATGGCCCAACCCTTTCCGGCTCCGCAGTTTTTCTACCATCTACCCGAATCTAATGTGAACCTGTCTGGCTTCGGCCACCAATGGCATTACACTTGGTGATTTGCATAGACAGTGGAGCTGTCTATCATGGACTGATCATTGAGCGGTGTAATGGATGGTTGGACTGTGACCAGAGAGGGGCACTGGTTCCCTTGCTGGATGGACATGCAGCTTATGAGAGAACTTGATTGGGGGGGGGGGCATGGCACCCATGGAGGTCCTCCTGCACCAAGAAGCTACTCCTATCCAGTTGCAGAGATGCACCACGGACATTTTCTGCAATGGACATGGCCCTGGACTATACAGGTCCTCTCACCTATTATGGGGTAGGAGGTTAGAGGTGAGCCTCCAGTTAACTCCTTGTGCAAAGTGCTCAGGGAGACATTGTGAAGGATACCTTTGTAATTGTCATTTTTTATGTCTTTGTAATTTGGTTGCTGTAGTCTACACTGTCTATATTTATATAATGTACCTCACTTCTCGCACAGGGACCATCATGGAAGATACCTGTCACGTAGATTGTGAGGCAAGCAACCCTAAAGGGGTGGAATGTAGGGAAAGCAGCTGTGTTAGGTTGGCTCACTGGTTTACTGGCTGCAAGCACTTTGCCTGATTGGTGTGTGAGCCTGTGGCAGCACCACGTGTGTGTGGCCTATACAGTGGTACCTTGAGATACAAATTTAATTCATTCTGTAACCGAGCTCGTAAGTCAGTCAGCTTGTATATCAAACTGCCAATACTGGACCCCTGCGCCAACGTGCCAACTAGTGGCAGCTTCCCGAATCACAACTTGTATCTTGAAATTTCACTCGGATCTCAAACAAAAATATGGACTAAGTCGCAGCTGTATCTTAAAAAATTCGTAAGTTGGTCTGTTCGTATCTCAAGGTACCACTGTATAAGACTATGGATGCTTGCACCCAGGAGGACTGCAGATGGCAAACTACCTGCCCACCACTGTGAGGGGCCATTTTGCTGTTTCCTTGCCTGAGAGGCGATTTCCCCTGCCAGAGTGTTCATATGCATTTGCAAGACTTCATTAAATGGTAATGGCTCAACACTTTCTGGCTCCATAGTTTTTCAACCGTGTAATGCTGGTGGCTGAGGCCAGGCAGGTTCACATTGGATTCAGGCAGATGGTAGAGAAACTGTGGACCCAAAAGGGTTGGGCCATTTCATTTAATAAAGTCTCACAACATAGACAAGCACACAGGCAGGGAAACTGCCTCTCAGGCAAACAAACAGCAAAATGGCCCCTCACAGTGGCGGGCAGATAATCCACCCATCCATGGTCCTCAATCTCTTTTGAGCACAAGTACCCATAGCCTTGTATAGGCCATACACTCATGTACCAATCAGGCAAAGTGCTTGCAGCTGGTAACCCCACAAGCGAACCTAACTCAGCTGCCCCACATTCCACCCCTTTAGGGTTAATCACTTCACAATCTACATGACAGGAAACAGAGACTACAGCAACAGCAAAAGTTACACAATAATTATAATAGTTACAAAGGTGCCCTTCAAAATGTCTCCCTGAGCACTTTGCCCAGGGTGTCACCTGGAGGCCACCTCTAACTCCCTACCCCATGGTAGGTAGAAGGGCCTGTATAGTCCAGGGCTGTGTCCATGGAAACTGTCAAGTGTCCTTGGTGCACCTCTGCAGCTGGATGAGAACCAGGGCAGGAGGGCCTCCACAGGTGCTACAGGCACCTCAATCAGGGTCTCTCATAGTACTGTCCATGAGCAACGTGTCCATCCATCAAGGGAGCCAGTGCTCCCCTCTGGTCGCACTCCAAGAGTCAGTCCATGATAGAGCAGCTGTCTGTGCAAATCACCAAGGTCCATTACCGGCAACTAGCCATACAGCTCTTTACTAACGGACCTCAGCACCTTTCTACAGTGTGCTGTTCATTACCACAAGCCCCATCAAACCCCTCAACAAGCTCACAGGGCCTGGCGGGGTCAAGCGCATTCAAGGCCTGTGTCACCTTAACAGTTCTCTTAGCTGCTACTGGATTGTCCCTGTCAAACAGGTCCCTCACCCTTCCCCCTATTCAAACTGGGACAATGGGTCTAGGGTATCCTGTAACCTAAATGCCACAGATTTTTCTGGCAGATGCTGGGGCCACCTGCTTCCCCCACTTTTTCAGTGGCTGGAACCTCTGTTCTGACTCAAGCTGCCACCAAAGCTCCAACAAGACTTTATTAGGCTTACCATCTAATTTCTCTCTATCTGCCCCTGCTGCAATCAAATCTACCCACATCAGCGTTCAGGTAACTTTCACAGGCCCATTTCTCTTGTTAGTCAGTGGGGGGGAGAGGGAACAGCATGGGCAGCAGCCCTCACAGCCTTATTGCCACATCCCACGCAACGAGTCTATTCCAGGGTGTCGAGTGGGAAATGGTACGAAATTGAATTAAAGATAGACAGAGACTTAAAGTTATATACAGGGTGGGTTCAGGAGGAAGCCACAGCTCCTTGCCGACAGTCACTACTGTTCAAGCTGCAAAAACATGGCCGCCCTAAAAAGACATTTCTCTTTATTCCTGGGTAATGTGGGCCATTAGCAATTCAATTAAGTTTCCAAGGCAACTCAAAGACAATCTCCGCCATACTAGTCAATCTAACTTTACACCAAGAAGAAACTCACTTCCAGTCTCTTCCGGGGAACATGGGCAGGCAGGTCAAGCACAGAGGCACAGCCCTTTGTTAACTTACTTAGGCAGGTGAGGTGGGGGGTTGGGCCCAATACCTCTGTCCCCAAAATCCTGTTTATTTTTTAGTCCCCAACACTTTATGGTCCATCTCTGTTCTGGAGAGCTTGATGCCATCCACCCTCTTATGTCCCACAACTGCATCAAGTAGGCTGCAGGGATCAGTGGGTTTCTGCCTGAATTTCACCCCCAACTCCATCAGCTCTGCCGGGGGGGAAGGGCCAGACCACAGAGTGCTGCACTACCTGGGGAGGAGGCTGTGGCTTCCCCTGAGGGACTCTTGGCTGCTGGGTCTTTACCTTCTTGGTGACCACCAGCCAGGCTCCAAGTCTGCGGACGGACAGCAGTTGTAGCCTGAGCCTCGCCCTCAGAAGAGTCGGTAATGCTGCTCCCGCTGCTCAGAGCTGCTGTGCCGGCAGGAATGTAGCTCCATCTTCCCTGCCTGTTTCTGCTCCTGTGACTGCTGGCTCTTGGCCTGAAGCTGACTCTCAAGCTCCTGAACCTGCAGTTGTTTCTCCAACAGCCGTCACTGCCAACATTCAGCTTCCAGGGCAAACTGCAACTCACGAACTCATAACTATTTGTCCAGAGACTGCTCCAGTTCCAGGCACCTTTGGAACTCAGCCTGCACCTCAAGCTGCAACTCATGGACTGGTCAGCCTCCCTCTCCAGTGCTCACTCCATTTCACACCATCATTGGTGCTCAGTATGCAGCTCATCCGGGAGCTTTCGACCTCGCTCAGCTTCTCACATAGAGCTCTTGGTTTCTTCTCACAGGATTGTAAACACCCAGCTCACGGTCCCTACCAGGAGAGCCACCGGGAACAGGCTCTCCTCTACCCCACCCCTCAAGGGTGTCAGCAGCTTTATATCAATCTGCTCTGAATCCTGCCCACTACACCAGATGTAATGCCGGTGGCCGAGGCCAAGCAGGTTCACACTGGATTCAGGCAGATGGTAGAAAAAGTGTGGAGCCGGAAAAGGTTGGGCATTCCATTTAACAAAGTCTCACAATGGCAGACAAGCACACAGGCAGGGGAAACTGCCTCTCAGGCAAACAAACAGCAAAATGGCCCCTCACAGTGGCAGGCAGGCAATCCGCGCATCCACAATCCCCCTAAGCACAAGCATCCATAGCCTTATATAGGCTATACACACATGGCACTGCCATGCACTCACATAGCAATCAGGCAAAGTGCTTGCAGCTGATAACCCCGTGAGCAAGCCTAACACAGCTGCCCCAAATTCCGTCTGCCCGAATCCAGTGTGGACCTGCCTGGCCTCAGCTCCCTGCATTACAACAGGTCAGGAGGCAGAAGAAGAAATGGAAAGAGAGGGTAGACAAGCCACACTGAGGCAGGGTTTGATTGGCTTCAGTGGGCTCTGGGCTAGAGCAGTGGTCCCTAGTTGTCCAGTACCTGGCCCTGGGTGATTCAGGACAGGGAGGTAAATAACTTGTCCAAATTCAGGTTTACAGTAAGTGGTGGAACTGGGATCTGACCCCAGAACCCACAATCTTAACCACACTATTCCATTGTCCCTCTGTACGGGCTCCCCCTACACACAGAGCAAGAAATTTCTAGGAATTCATGTGCTTTGTGTCAGGACCCCTAACTGAAATTAAACTGCACAGCTGTTCAACATGAAGCAGCTCCTCAGTCATTACATTTAATGACTGCCACTTGGGGCGTGGGGGGGGCTGTTGTCAATACTGATTCGTTTCCTTGTTACCCTTTTTCTGCTCTTTCCTATTCAATAGCAAGTTCATTAAGAGTTGCTAGGAGATTCTTGACCCTTACTCCCTCCACAAAGTTAGAATTGAATTTTGTGTCATTTTCTAATGAAATAATTACAAGTATTATAATATGTTATTATACTAAGGGTTTGTTCAGCTTGTTGAGTCAGGCAGAGGGGGCAGGGGTGTTGTCTCAGGAGAGATTGATTTTTTTTTTAAGATGTAGAAAACTCCCCCCATCCACCATCTTTCCTCCTTCCCAGCTGTAAGTGATTCGCACTTAACTAACTCAGACCATTCTTCAATTCTTAAAACTGTTCAATTTCAGTACTAGGAAGATGGTTACCAACATCTAGCTTAGCTTTTGTACTACTATGAGTATTGCTATACTAATAGTAATAATTCACTGTGGATATGTACAACACATGATATATTGCTTGTCATTAAATAGCATGATGTTAATAAAATTCTGTCTCTCCTTTGTAAAATATTAGGACATGTATACATAAATTTTCAAACCCTGCATCTAAGCTTAATAAATTAGAGTAAAGATTAAGATTATCTCTGTCAAAACATAACTTATATTCTGAGATAATTTCTTGATGAGGAGAGGAAAGAATGTTATTGCTATAACCGTGACAATTTCTCCAAACCTAGATTATGCCCATTGATGCATGGCAGATGGCAAGATGGCAACATTCTCTATCAAGCATGTCATGGTGAAAAAAATTGGCCCTGGCTGATTGGCTCAGTGGTATAGCATTGGCCCAGTGTGTGGATGTCCCGGGTTTGATTCTCAGTCACAGCACACAGGAGAAGCGCCCATCTGCTTCTCCACCTGTCCCCCCCCCTCTCTTCTCCTCCCCTCCTGCAGCCATGGCTCTAGTTAGAATGAGTTGGCCCCAGGCACTGAGGATGGCTCCATGGCCTCCACCTCAGGTGCTAAAAAATAGCTTTAGTTGCAATGGAGCAAGGGCCCCAGATGGACAGAACATCTCCCCCTAGAGGGCTTGCTGGGTGTATCCCAGTCAGGACGCATGTGGGAGTCAGTCTCTGCCTCCCCTCCTCTCACTAAATAAAAAATAAAATTAAAAAGTTATAAAGCTTAAAGACACTGTTCTTGCTCAATTTCCTCATTTATCAGATGAGAAAACTAAAGCTCAGAGATGTTAAGTAACTTGACCAAAGACACACAGCTGGCTAGAGACCATACCAGGACAAAAACATTGAAAACAGAACCATATCCCAAAGGGAGCTAAAGCTCAGGAGAGACTTGCCAACTCCTGGTTTCTAATGCATGGAGCAGTGCTGCTCAATACATAATATATTGGTCATTAATTATGATCTGTACTCATTTTCTTTTGCAGCCATAGCCTATTGCCATAGTTTGGCAGCTTAAATAATACAAATTTATTATCTTACAGTTCTGAAGATAAGTCTGATATGGGTCTCACCAGGCCAAAACCACGGTGTTGGCAGGGCTGCGGTCCTTTCTGGAGGCTCTACAGGAGTATCTGTTTCCTTGATCTTTCGGGTTATTGGCAGAATTCAGTTCTTCAGTTTTAGAACTGACATTCCAGATTTTTTTGGTAACTGTTCATGGAGGGTCCTGCTCAGCCTCTAAAGACACTGTATTCCTTGCTCGTCACCGCCTCTTCTATCTGCAAAGCAATGGGAGTCAAGTCCTTGTCATATCGCATCACTCTGACTCTCCTTTTATGATCACGTTTATCTCTGACCACAGCTGAGAAAGGTTCTCTGTTTTAGGGATACATGTGATTAAGTTGGGACCATCTGGATAATCCAAGATAGTCTTCCTGTCTCAAAGTCCTCACAGTTAATTAAATCTGCAAAGTTCCTTCTGCCATGTGAAGTAGCATGCTCACAAGTTCCAAGGGTAGAAGTGGACAGTGCTGGGGGCCACAGTTCTGAGTGCTGTCCAGGACCTCACTTCCACCCCAGGGAGATGTCAGGAGGAATCTCCAACTTTCCAACTGCTCAGACTTCACCACTGGCCTCCTTACTCACATCCACTCCCACTTTCAGTTGCTCTGCACAACTCCCTTCGAGGCCCCATGTTAAGCACATCACTTCTGTGTTCAAAAACATGGGTGGCTCCTCGTTGTCTACTTAATGGAATCCAACTCCTCATTTTGGCATTCAAGGCCTTCTGTGATGTGATACTTGGTTCCTGTCCTTATTTTGTTCATGTCACCACAATTCTCACTTGCAAACCATTTTCTTCTGCCAAACGAAGCTCTCCACCTTCCCCAGATGCATCAGACACCTTCTCACCTCAGCACATGGACCCACATTATCTTCTTGCCTGCAATGTCCTTAGATCCTCATTTCTGAATTTTCTAATTCTAAACTTACCCAAACTCAACTCAAATGTCACCATTTCCCTAAAACCTTGCATTTCCTGCCACCATCATGAAGACTAGAAACCCACTTTATTGTCTGATTTCTCATGGCTCTCCTATATTCCTTTTTACTAACTTTAAGCATATTCTAGTCATCTATTGATACAGAACAAACTATGCCAAAACTTAGTGGCTTGAAGCTACAATTTATTATTGCATTACATGATTCTCTGGCTCAAAACTTTGGTCAGGGCACAGCAGCCAGATGGCACGTCTTTGTTCCATGATTTCTGGAGCCTCGTTGAATTGGGCTGGAGTATTTCTCTTCCTCACTCTCTCCTCAGAGTTTTCCCTGTGCCTAACTGAGGCTTCCGTGCAGTAGGAGGGCCTCTGCGTAGCCGAATGTTCACACAGCAGCTCAGGGCTTCAAATCACGGAACGGGAAGCTGCCAGTCCCTTCGACAGCAGGCCCAGACCCTGCATAGCACCACTTCTGCCTTGCTTTATTGCCCAGAGCAGCCACACACTGATTCAAGGGACCAAGGAGAACCCCTTATTCTATGGGAAGATTATCCAAAAATTTGACAGCTTCTTTTACATAACACTGGTCATTTCCCAGGTACTTTGATATGTGCCTGATGATTTCTCCAAGACAGTGAGCTCCAGAGTATGTATGATTCATTTGGTAGCTCCCATGGTGGCTAGCACAATGCTCAGCCCATAAAAGGAATTCAATGATTTTTGTTGTATTAATAATTAAATATGTTTAGCAGGTTCTTCTTGCCAAGGATAACCACATCTGATTTTAATTTTCTAGAATGAAAAAAGGTTGAGGGCAGTGCTACAATTTTTTAAGGCCATCTAAAATGTGCATATGGAAAGTAGATGACCATGTTCTATAGAGGGCAGGATATGGGCATGACTCTATAGTGTTTATATTGGGAATTATTGGTAATCAATTTAAAGTTGTATTGAACCAATCTCTGTAATTGGATTCCAATAAAACATCTGCTTTTTGTCAGATGTCCAAATCATAAGCAGACAAGTCACACAGAAACCCATTTCACATTGATTTTCAATGCTGCCTAATAGTTTGTTTTGCTGATTTGATCAATATTTAAATCTGTAATAACCAAATAGTTAAAGTGCTTGCCATTCAATTGGTCTTTATTAGCTCTCTGATTTGAGGTTAGAATACCAGCTGCTTTTAGAAATTAAAATTCCTTCTTTAAATATCTAATTTTCCTTTCAAAGTGCATTTAGCAGCATCCTTCCAACTTTAACCATTTGTACCATAGAAACTACCTTTCTTTTTGGTAAGCAAAGCATTGAAAAAGCATTTCAGAAATAAAGAATATATTTAATAGGAGTAAAAAATGTGCTAATCATAATAATAAGGCAATGATAGTTTTATAAAGAGAAGATGATTAGGAGGCAGTATGAAGAGTGAGATAGTGTGGTTGAAAGCGTGCGATCCTGTGTGCATGTCCTATGAGAGCACGCGGTCCTGTGCGCATGTCGTATGAGAGCACGCGGTCCTGTGCGCATGTCCTATGAGAGCACGCGGTCCTGTGCGCATGTCCTATGAGAGCACGCGGTCCTGTGCGCATGTCCTATGAGAGCACGCGGTCCTGTGCGCATGTCCTATGAGAGCACGCGGTCCTGTGCGCATGTCCTATGAGAGCACGCGGTCCTGTGTGCATGTCCTGGCTCTTCTGCTTTCCAGCAAGTTGCCTAATTGCTCTGAATTTTTTTCTTCTTATCTGCAAACCAGAGCTTAACCATATCTATCTCATAGGGTTGCTGAAAGGGTTAAATGGACAATGTACATTTACAGCACCTTGTGAGTAGTCAGTAAATGTTAGCTATTGTCATTTTTATTATTTTTTATAGTTTCTTGTATGGATATTGTCCCTAAAGAACTCACTTTCTAGGAATAAAGGAAATACAAAAGTATGAAGAAAATTAAGAAAGAGGAGGAGGAGAAGGAGGTGGAATAAAAGAAGGAGGAGGAGGGGAAGAGAGTGAGGAGAAGAAGGAAGAAGGATATAACCATGAAAGATTCAGAAGAGACAAGAGGGTGAAAGCTATCAGTGGAGATGACTGGGGGGACTGGGGGCATCTGTGATGTCACCCTAAAGGATGCTGGCCCCAAAGGGTTTTGACTGAGAGAATGAATAAGCAAATGGACAATGACGACACCACACATGTCAACAGAATTCTGAGACTCCGCAACAACCGCTCCGAGAAGCCAGATCACAGCCTCTGTGGTCTTCAGCTGGGACAATTAAGTCCCAATCAATGACTGCCAGCTCACAACTAATCAGAGCAAGCCAGATATGCCACAATATAACCATATAAGATGCCCTGCTTCTAGTCAGCCTGACTCCAGCTTCCCACATAAACAGCTTCCAGTCAAAGCACACCTGAAGCTTTCCCTTCTCACTACAAAGCTTTCTCACTCCCCAACAGCCTTTGAGTCTCTGCCAAACGTGAGTAACAGTGGCTGACTCTCTTGTGTTTTTGTGTCCTACGGCTGCCATAATGAATAACCACAAACTTGGGGGCTGAAAACAACAGGTTTATTCTTTTACAATTTTGGAGGTTAGAAGCCTGAAAAAGAGGTGTCAGCAGGACCAGACTCTCTCTGATGGTTTCTCTCAGTGTCTGGTGTTGCTGCTAATCCTTGCTGCAACTTGACCTGTACATGCACTGCTCCAACCTGTCCCCACTGTCACATGGTGCTCTCCCTGTGTGTCTCTGTCTAGTCTCTCTCTTTCTTGTGAGGGCACCAACTGTACTGGATTAAGGGCCCACCCTACACCAGTACAACCTCACTGTAGCTTAATTACATCCGCAATGACCCTATATCCAAAGAAAATCACACTCTGAGATCCTGGGAAGAAATGAATTTTGGGGAACACTGTCTAGCCCAATCTATCTTGCTACAAATAACCATGTGTGTCCACATGACTTGGGAAGATAATCACAAAGGGTTGGCAAGTGAGGAGGCAAACAGTGGGGACCTTACAGAGCATGCAGGAGGGCAAGCTCTCTGCTGTAGCAAAGAAGCCCCAAGGGTTAGGAGCTTAATACAGTTAATTTATTTCTCACTCACATCATAGTGAGAGATGGGAGGTGAGTGTTCAGGCAGTGACTTATTTAGGGACCCAGGCTTCTCCATCATGGGCTCATTTCACTTCTACACATTTGTTGACTGGAACTCAGTGAGACCACACCTGCTCTAAGTGAGGCAGGGCAATGTGGCGTAGCTGGGAGCCCAGGAAGAATAGGGGCCTGAAGCACAGCTGTGGGGAAGGAAAGCTCATCTCCTCTGTCCACTCTTTCCTCCCCTGTCCCCCAGACACATGGACCCGAAACTGCCAGCTTCGTGAGGGGATTCCTCTGAAGGATGCACTGTAAATGGTGCCCACCTCCTGGACCTTCCTTCCCATGCTTCCCCTTATCAATATGACACTGAGCAGTTCATGAAGAAGAAAAGCGTAAGTAAGGTGACCAACTTTTTTACAATGAAAAGGAGGACAGCCCTGGCCGGTTGGCTCAGCGGTAGAGCGTCGGCCTAGCGTGCGGAGGACCCGGGTTCGATTCCCGGCCAGGGCACACAGGAGAAGCGCCCATTTGCTTCTCCACCCCTCCGCCGCGCTTTCCCTCTCTGTCTCTCTCTTCCCCCTCCCGCAGCCAAGGCTCCATTGGAGCAAAGATGGCCCGGGCACTGGGGATGGCTCTGTGGCCTCTGCCCCAGGCGCTAGAGTGGCTCTGGTCGCAACATGGCGACGCCCAGGATGGGCAGAGCATCGCCCCCTGGTGGGCAGAGCGTCGCCCCTGGTGGGCGTGCCGGGTGGATCCCGGTCGGGCGCATGCGGGAGTCTGTCTGACTGTCTCTCCCTGTTTCCAGCTTCGGAAAAATGAATTTAAAAAAAAAAAAAAAAAAAAAAAAGAAAAGGAGGACAAAAATAAATTGAAGAAAACAATATTATAAATAAAAGAAACACTTTATTTATTGCAAGAATAATATACTATAACATGATAAATGCATAATAAAAATGTTTGTAATATTTTATATTGTAATTATGCTTACATGCCTATTAATTTTTAATAATAATTGTAAGAAAAAAGTACTCATTTAGATACAGATATGTCACATCACACACAATGAATCAACTCTGCATCGATCAAATACGGACATTTACAAAATAGTCATCCAATATCAAAAAGGACATGTAGGAGGACACTTCTCAAGGGAGGATGGAACTTACAAAAGGACTGTCCTCCCTAAAGGAGGATGATTGGTCACCTTAGCATAAAGCATTATTCCTCTGAGGGGGCATTCACACTTTACCAAGAGATCCTGATTTTTCCTAAAGGAATGAATCTCTAATGGTAAAATCACAGGTTTCAAAAGTAAGACTATGAAGTAGAATTAAGAAAGAAGATGCTTTGAATGGGGGTGGATGGGTAGGAGGAGCTTCTAATCACAGTGAGTAAAGACCTTTGTCTTATACCTAAGGGGTAGGCCAAATCAAAAATGCACTATCAGAAGAGGCTTACTGGTCAGATATTTGGACTTTAGAAAGACCCCAATTTAATCCCCACTTAGCCACTTTAACCAGTTGTATGAACTAGCATATATTTCTTTAACATCTCTGATCCTTGGTTTCCTTATCTATAACATGGGATAAATTGAACCTACTTCATTGGCTGCCTGGGAGAATTAAATAAGGTAAGACACAAGTGATGCCCTTAATAAGTGACAGTCATTGGTAACCAGTAAAAGTCACTTACTTGTTTTTTTTTTCTTTTCTAAGTGTTAATGGAAATGAAAATTTTAAAAAATCCAATTTAGGTTTTGCCTGGTTGGCTCAGCAGTAGAGCATGGGCTGGGCATGTGGATGTCCCAGGTTCGATTCCTGGTCAGGGCACACAGGAGACCATCTGCTTCTCCACCACTCCCTGTCCCCCTTCTTTCTCTCTCTCTTTCTCTCTCTTCCCCTCCTGCAGCCACGGCTCAGTTGGAACAAATTGACCCCAAACACTGAAGATGGTTCCATGGCCTTGCCTCAGGTGCTAAAAATAGCTCAGTTGCCAAGCAACAGAACAACGACCTCATATGGGCAGAGCATCACTCTATAGGGGACTTGCCAGGTGGATCTTGGTCAGTGTGCATGCAGGAGTCTGTCTCTCTGCCTCCCCACTTCTCACTTAAGAAAAATAAAAATAAATAAATAAATAAATAACCCCATTCAATGTATCTAAAAATATAAATACATTGTTCAACACAGACATCCTTAGTCGAGGACTCTAATATGGTGGCACCCTCCTGTCTTCATCTTTCTCTTCTCTCTCACTCTACCCCTGGCTCCATCCACCGCCTAGTGCTTCGTGTGTAATAAGTGCTCAGTACAAGCTCAATTAAAGCTCCAGATGCTGAAAAATAAGAAAGTGACCCTTGAATCATTTTCATGACAAAGTTAATGTGATGAATAAACATAGTTGATGCTTCAAGGAGAGCTGAGTTCTCTATCAGAGATAAGCAGGTCCTAACTTTGGAATCCTACATTTAGACATTGCTGCTTTTGCCCTAATGTTCACGGGATCCTTTGAGACATTGTTGTCTGAAATAGACATGCAAAGGACACAGCAGCCATCACCAGGCCTCTAGGGTAGAACTGTGGCTGTCGTTATTATTATTATTATTATTTATTTATTTATTTATTTTACAAAACTCCTGTCAGCCTGAGAATTCAATGTGACACAGTCCTCGGGGATGAACACCAGCTGGGACCTGGTGACCTGTCAGGAAATCGATCATGTGTTAAGTCTTCACAGAGCTGCACACCCTGAAACACTCAGGTCTGCTCTCATCCAAACTTCAATCCGCTCTGCGGGACAGAAGCTCCTCCCAAAGGCTCTCAGCAGGAATGAAGAGAATGAAGCTGCTCTCCTCCATGTGGCTTTAGGAAAACTTCTGTCAGGAGGATGATCACCACAGGTTTCCCCCATCTGTACCCCTTGGCTTTCTCTGAGTGCCTTATGAGGACCTTCTCTTGTGACTAGAGGGCCTGATGGCCCCGGCTCACCAACATTCCAACAGCCCTTGTTTGCTCCCTCGAGTGGAGTCTGGTGCTGGTCTGGCAAGAGAGTACTTCACACCTGACATGGGGCGGCATGCAATGTCTTGTTTATTTACAGAAGAAACATAATAAACCTGATTTTTTAAGCTTTCCATAAGGAAATGTACAAACCTTTAGCTTAGCCCAAGATTAAATGTTTGCTATCTGAATAATAAGGATGCCTAACTCTAAGAATTCTGTGCCTTATTCGAGTGTGTCCGTCCGAAATCATGTTTCAGTTAAGTCTTTGGTATTTAGGAAATTCTGTTCTATTATAGACAAGAGAAATCAGGTTGTTGTTGAATTTTTAATTTTATTTTTTTTTTACCTACGATTTTAAATTCTCGTGGTCAATGGTTGGGTAGCAATGAGCTTAGCAGAACGAAGGGCTTGGAAGAGACCGATCTAGGGAAGTCCTGGAGAGTTTCGTCCAGTCACTTCCCTAACCAGTCCCTCTGTGCATGACACTTGCTGTTTAGGCTCTGAAGGAACAGCAAAGAATACAGGCAAGCTCCTTAATCTCTTGGGACTTATATTCTCGCAGAGGGACACCAGCGATATGCAAATAAACAAATGCATGCACAGGAACATCTTAAAATAGTAATAGCTATAGAGTAATTTTAAAAGGTGATGAGACAAAGAGGAACAGGAGGAAGGAAGGGCCCCTTCAGCTAGGGGAGTCAGGAGGGGCCCTCAGGCAGCCAGGGCTGAGCCCAGCTTGAGGCATAAGAAAGTGTTCCCCTGAGAAGATCTAAGGCAGAGGGTAGCAATCCACAGCCCATCAAATCCCACCTGACATCAGTTTTGTGTGGCTTGTCAGCTAGGAATGAACTGGAATGGATCTTACATTGTTATTTACTTATTTGTTTGTTTGTTTATTTAATTATTTTGAGAGAGAGGAAGGGAGAGAAAGACAAAGAAAGAGGGAGAGGGAGAGAGAAACATCAACTTGTTGTTCCACTTAGTTGTGTACCCATTAATTGCTTTATGCTTTGACCAAGGCTCAAACCAGCGACCTTGGCCTCAGCACTCCAGGCTGACACCCTATCCACTGCACCACTGGCCAGGGCAGTTCTTCTGTTTTTAAATGGTTAAACAAGTCTAAAGTAGAAAATATTTCAGGGCACATAAAAACAATATGGAATTCAAATTTCAGGGTCCATCAAGGTTTATCAAAGAAAAGGCTACAAGCTCTCCCTTCAGCACTGCCTGCAGCCAATGCCAGGCTACTGGGACAGAGAGCAGTAGAGGCAACAGAGACCTGGGCACCCAAAGCCTGAAATACTTACTGCCTAGCCTATGGAGAGCAAGGGAGCTGACCTCTGGTCTAAGAGAACAGCATTCAGACAGAGGGACATGCCAAATTACAGGTTGAAGCCCTGGAGGACAGCAGGAAGGCTGAAGTAAGGGGGAAAGATGACATCTGAGAGCCAAGCAGAGACCAGGTCCTATGGACACAGAATATTTTTATAATCCACTTGTATGCTACCATATGTTACGGATAGCATGCTTTTGTCTAGTCTCTACCCCAAACACTTGGAGTTACTAACAGTAAGGTTCTCATTGTAGTAGACAAATTCTAACCCATTCTCCTTGACAGGCTTGGCCTGCTCATGAATCTTGCTTTTGCCTCTCCTTTGCTCAGAGCCATGATTTACCAGTAGAACAGATGATCAGAATCCCAGCTCCACTACTTACTGTGTGACCTTGAGCAGGGTACTTAACTTCTCTGTGCTGCGGTTTCCTCATTTGTAAAGTAGGGCTATTGCTATTCAACTTAAGGATTTCTGTGAAGATTAAAAAAAATATTACGCATAACCTCTAGTAAGTGCTGTGATTATCTGCTGCTATTATTATTTTTAAGCAAAAATGTTACTTGGTAAGTGTGGATAATCTGACCCCACCCCTGGAGATTCAGACAGTAAGTCTAGGGTGGGGCATAGGAATCTTCTACAACAGAGGTCGGGAACTTTTTTGGCTGAGAAAGCCATGAATGCCACATATTTCAAAATGTAATTTCATGAGAGCCATAAAATATGTTTAACACTAAATACAAGTAAATGTGTGCATTTTATGTAAGACCAACACTTTTAAAGTACCATAAGTCTCTGAATTCTTTTTAATAACATTGTTATGCTGTTGCTAACCAATGATGAATAAAGTACTTCTTACCATGAATGTGACTTCTGGTGCTGCATCGTTTTGCTGATGGCTTTGTAGTCTGGTTGATATGTGGTGAGGTTAAGTTTCAAGCAGGCATTGAGACTTCCATCCATTAAACGTGATCGTAGGTTGGTCTTAACATTCTTTAGAAGTGAGAAAGACTGCTCACATGCATACGTAGAGCCAAACATTGTCAGTACAGCAATACTCACATGCTGCACTGTGTGGTATGTGACGGGAAGCACGTTCCAAGTTTTGACAATCAGCTGGTCTGCGGGTTGAAGATTTTTCATTTCTCCCCACTTGTTTTTGCTCGCCAACTCTGCTTGCTGTCCTGCAAGTCTCTCCAAATCTTCATTCAGTGACTTGAACTTATTCACCCACATGTGTGAGGCCTTCAGGTCAGCAGCTTGTAGCTCAAAATCTCTGACGGAGACACCAGGGTTGTAACTCAGATCGGCGCTGTCCACTGCACACTCGTGTGGATGGATGATGAACTTAAAAAGACGAGTGCGCTCACGAAATTCTCCAAAGCGCACTTTGAATGACTGCAGGAGATTAGCTGTGAAGCCCGCTAGCTGCTGGAGATCAAGATGTTGAGCAGGGTCACTTGCTGTGCATGCATCTTTAACTTTCCCAGTTTTTCAAAGTGTAGTAAACGACCTGTTTCAATGTCTGCGATGAAGAGTTCCAGCTTGTTTTCAAATGCAAACACTGCTTGTTGAAGGGATAAGACTGTATTTCCAACGCCTTGCATTTTCATATTGAGCTGGTTCAGATGTTCAGTCATGTCCACAAGAGAGTAGAACTTCAGGAGCCACGCAGTGTTAGCTAACTCAGGATGCTCAACATTTTTCATTTCAACAAAAGTCCGGATTTCTCTCAGACAAGCCATGAAATGGCTGAGCACCTTCCCTCTTGACAACCAACACACATTGCTCTGCAGAAGCAGACCAGGATAATTATTTCTAACTTCATCCAGCAGTGTTTTAAACTGGCGATCATTTAAAGCTCGGGCAACAATAAAGTTGACCACTCAAATGACCAGTGACATCACCTCACCAAGCTGCTCGCCACACATCTGAGCACAAAGTGCTTTTTTGATGTAGGATGCAGTGAAAACTTCGGATGGGTCTCTTTTTGTGTTCACAAAGAAGCACTATGAATCCTCTGTTTTCCCCCACCATGCACGGAGCACCATTAATACACATCGAAATAAGTTTATCCATCAGTAGATTCTTTTCTTTAGCGACATCAGTGAAAGACTTGAATAAATCCTCCCCTCTTTTTTTTTTTTTTTTGTATTTTTCTGAAGCTAGAAACCAGGAGAGACAGTCAGACAGACTCCCTCATGCGCCCAACCGGGAACCACCCGGCACGCCCACCAGGGGGCGACGCTCTGCCCCTCCAGGGCGTCGCTCTGTTGCCACCAGAGCCAGTCCAGCGCCTGGGGCAGAGGCCAAGGAGCCATCCCCAGCGCCCGGGCCATCTTTGCTCCAATGGAGCCTCGGCTGCGGGAGGGGAAGAGAGAGACAGAGAGGAAGGAGAGGGGGAGGGATGGAGAAGCAGATGGGCGCTTCTCCTGTGTGCCCTGGCCGGGAATCGAACCCGGGACTTCTGCACGCCAGGCCGACGCTCTACCACTGAGCCAACTGGCCAGGGCCAATCCTCCCTTCTTACTGTCTCTTTCATAGGCAAAACAGCAAGACTTTTCTCCCGTAGTGTGTCACTGACAGCATACCTTGCAATCACACTGAACTGGGATATATGGCTTACATCTGTTGACTCATCCAAAGCGAGAGAAAAGAATGGTGCTGCATTTATGTCCTTCACTTGTGTTGCCTCAATTTGATTTGCCATCATGATGGTACGATTGTGAACAGTTCTTGCCGACAGAGGCATGTCTTTTATTCATTTGATTATCTTGTCTTTATCCGAAAAGTTGTCAAAAAGTTCATTGGCAACATCAAGCATGTATGTTTTAGCATACTCCCCATCTGTGAATGGCTTTCCATTTCTCACAATTGCTAAAGCACCAGCAAAGCTAGCCGAATTCCAGTCACCTTATTGGGTCCAACCATGGAGTTGCTGCTGACTAGCTTGTACTCTGCACAGTAGCTCTTGACATGCTTTCTTCCTGCTGTCCCTGCTGGATATTTTGATGCAAATGTAGTATGGCATGTGTCGAAGTGCCACTTTATATTTGACCATTTCATCGATGCAATTTTATCATTGCATATTAGACACACTGCAGAACCTGCTCTCTCCACAAAGGCAAATTTCTCTGTCCATTCCTGCTGAAAAGTACAATATTCCTCATCTTTTTTTCTTTTAGCCATCTTCTTTGTCAAAAGGGTTTCTGCAATTAGCTAGCTGACTACTTGATTAAAAGGAGGAAAGTTTACTTCCTGACCTCACAATGACCTGTGTACTTTACACATTATCCAATAAAAATTTGGTGTTGTCCCGGAAGACAGCTGTGATTGGCTCCAGCCACCCGCAACTATGAACATGAGCGGTAGGAAATGAAAGGATTTTAATACATGAGAATGTTTTATATTTTTAACATTATTACTTTTTTTATTAAAGATTTGTCTGTGAGCCATATGCAGCCATCAAGAGCCACATCTGGCTCGCGAGTCATAGATTCCTGACCCCTGTTCAACAAGGTGTGTGAGCCACACATTGAGAAATACTGCTCCAGGAAGACAGGTGTGGGACCATCTGGCCTGGCAATATGACCTGCTTAAGGCATCAATAAACAGTAAGTATGTACATCTTTCAATGGGTAGAGAGTCTGGGGGCAGGAAATTTTTATTATATATATATTTATTTATTTATTTATTTATTTATTTTTTATAAATAAAATTTTATTTTAATGGGGTGACATCAATAAATCAGGGTACATATATTCAAAGAAAACATTTCCAGGTTATCTTGTCATTTAGTTCTGTTGCATACCCATCATCCAAAGAGAGATCATCCTCCATCACCCTCTATCCAGTTTTCTTTGTACCCCTCCCCCTCCCCCTCATTCCCTTCCCCCACCCCCCCATAACCACCACACTCCTGTCCATGTCTCTTAGTCTCATTTTTATGTCCCACCAATGTATGGAATCCTGCAGTTCTTGTTTTTTTCTTATTCACTTATTTCACTCCACATAATGTTATCAAGATTCCACCATTCTGCTGTAAGTGATCCGATGTCATCATTTCTTCTAGCTGAATAGTATACCATGGTGTATATGTGCCCCATCTTCTTTATCCAGCCTTCTATTTTTTTTTACAGTAATTAAAAGCCTTAAAGCAAACTCTTGGCCAATACAGCAAGAATCCATAAAAGAGTAGTGTCCTTAACATGTTCACCAAGTCCAAGTTGGCCCCATCACCATGCCAAATCCCTGAAAAATGCAACCCAACCACAGTTCAGTCTGTTAGGAACTGTCACAGGGAGCAGGAGTCCAGGAAAAGTCCACATCCAGGAAAAGTCTGCATGGCACTGAAGTTGTCACCATTCTATACTTTGCTGCTCATGTCGAAGTCCCAATGACTGCTGCTTCTGGCTGGTAATGATTCAGGTAGACTGGAAAAGCCATTTGTAGCATGTGTGGATATGGAGCTTCTGTTCTCCTCTTCCTGGAGAGATGAGACCAGGTTGCTTTTCGGAGCTCTGCGACTGTGGCATGGTAAAGAGAACCTTGGGATACACTAAGCTGGGTGGCAAAGGTAGATTCATAACAGAAGTTGGCAAAAGGGGGAAAGAGAGCTCTAAATTAGGAGTAGGTCCCAGCCTGAAATATGAGTGGGGAGGAGGGATAAAGGAATCACTATATATTAAGCAAAGCAGCAGAAAATAGGACTATCAACACCCACAACAGAGATCTTTGAGGGAAGAATAAAAACCTGACTATTCAGGCAAAACATAGTTAAGTGGCCCTTGTGCAAATGAGATCAGTTTACCTGCTTCTTGAAAGAAATACCCTAGGCTCGTCCACAGTGTTGTAGATGGGGCCGACGGCCCTGGGCACCTTCAGCCTTCAGTGGCAAACCCCAGCATTCTGGGCAAGGTTAGGTCATAGGTGGCTGGAGCAGGGCTGGAAGAGACTGAACCCTCCCTTAGAGGAGCGAGGGGGAAGCCTACCTTCCAGTGTCCCTGTTTCCTCACAGCAAAGGCATGTAAGCCTGTCAGGCTTTAGCTCAATGACCTTCCTTTCCACTATTGAAGCAGGATCCAGATGGCATCCTGTAAGACCCCATTGGGGCGTTGGAGCCTTTAAGGGTGTATCCCAAAAGCTGGTAGTTCCCCTGATCTCTATTGGGCTTTTTCTGCCTCTAGGTATCTTAAAAGCCATGCTCAGAAGATCTCGCTGAGGGGTTTGAGGATCCCCATCCACCTATATAAATCTTTTCCATATATCTGGAGCTATTTGGAAAAAGACAAAACAGTGTTATTAGCTGGATCTAATAAAGAAGGTAGTAGTTTGCAGGTGAAAAAGATTTGGTGTCTCCTGCTCATCAGCATTCAAAAGAAATGTAAATATTTTTTTTAAGTAAAAAGTATGATATAGTAGACCCATAGGAGTTCCAGGATATGACTACCCCCTTTAAAAAATTTTTTTCTTTTAATTGACCTTAAAATGTTTGCTTAGTACACTTTAATAATACCTTAACTTTAAAGATTGTAAGCATGACAAAATACAGTGAATGCTTTTGCTCCATATGCAGGAGCATTTTCAGTTTAGCCAGTTTAGGAAATCCAATAATAGAACAATGCATACAGACCATGAGCTATAGCATGCTTAGCAGCCTCTCCTGTTCTGACAGAGGTTACTATAGATCCGGAATATGTATCCACTGTAATGTGGACATACGACTGTTTGCCAAATGAAGGTATATGAGTAACATCCATCTGCCAAAGTTGTCCTGGTAGGGGTCCTTGAGGGTTAACTCTAAATGAAGGGGCAGTATAGGACCCCTTGGACAGGATTTCCCAATCTGCCATGCTGCTTCCCAGGAAAGTTGAAACTGTTTACATCGGGCTGCAGCGTTCTGGTGATGAATAGTATGAGACTGACTTGCTCGGTCTGTCATGGTTGCTCTATATAATTTTCTTTTGGGTATCTTGATCAACAAGGGCCTTCCTAGGCCCTGGCCGGTTGGCTCAGTGGTAAATCCTTGGCCTGGTGTGCAGGATTCCCGGGTTCAATTCCCAGTCCAAGCACACAGAAGAAGCGCCCATCTATTTCTCCACCCCTCCCCCTCTCCTCCCTCTCTGTCTCTCTCTTCCCCTCCCTCAGCCAAGGCTCCATTGGAGCAAAGCCACCTCGGGCACTAAGGATGGCCCCTTGGCCTCTGCCTCAGTCGCTAGAATGGCTCTGGTTGCAACAGAGCAACACCCCAGATGGGCAGAGCATTTCCCCCTGGTGGGCATGCCAGGTGGATCCCGGTCAGGTGCCTGCGGGAGTCTGTCTGACTGCCTCCCCATTTCCATCTTCAGAAAAATACAAAAAATAAATAAATAAAAGAAAAAATACAACAATAAAAAAAATAAAGAAAAAAGAAATAAAAAAAAGAAAAGAAAAAAAAAGGGCATTCCCTTGTGCTAAAGCTCCAGGGAGCATGAAGTGAGCTTGAGTATGTCCTATGAAACGTGGAGCTCTATGTTGACATATAAGTCTTTGAAGAAGGAGGAACTGCTGAAATAGTTCATCAGCATTTGTCCCTAAGACAGTAGTCTTTATAGTGGAAACACCATAAGTAAATATTTGCTGTCTCTCTATACATTAAAGGGGGAATATGGCAAATGCTGAAAAGCCATGATCTTTGTGCCCCTCCCCTTCCCCAACCCCCTCCCTCTCTTCCCCCCACCCTGTAACCCCAGCACTGTTGTCCATGTCTCTGAGTCTCATCTTTATGTCCCACCTATGTATGGAATCATATGGTTCTTAGTTTTTTCTGATTTACTTCTTTCACTCAGTATAATGTTACCAAGGCCCATCCATGTTGTTGTAAAAGATCCTATGTCATCATTTCTTATGGCTGAGTAGTATTCCATAGTATATTTATTTTTAATGCAAGCCAAGCATGAGATTAAGCAAAGAAATGGAGGTAGAGGTAAGGATGAGGATGGGGTGGACCTTAAACTTATGCCACTCCTCAAGAATAATAAGTATTCTCTCATTGCAGGCAGGGTCCTCTGCAGATGAAACTCTGTGTAGAAAAAGAATTCTCTTTCTTCCCTCTTTGTGAGAGATCTCAGCGTGTATTTCTAGTCCTCAGATTTCACTTCACTGGGGAGGTACTACAGAGGAAGGCAAGGCTTCTCTCCTCTTTTTCACCCCTTCCTCATTATCAGCACCACCGGGGACAGGCAGGTGAGTGAGTGAGGCAGGACTGCTGTGAGGCAATAGAGAGTGGTGAGGACTATGGCGAACCAGAGAGCACATGCTGCACCTGAAGGGCTGGCTGCTCCTGCTCTTCAGCTAATTGTGGTCATACAGGAATGCAGAGGGAGAATATCCAGGTAGTCCTATTTTCCCAAAGAAGTCAGATATCCAAATTTTTATGTAATATAATCCCATTAATAAATGTTGGCAAATAAACCAATTTTTTAAAAAAAAAACTCATTTGGGCCAAATAAAACACATCTCCTGGCCAGATCTTGCCTGTGGGTGGGTCCCGTTTGCATACTCTGGTCAAGGCTGAATATTTCAAGTTTGGGGACCTGCACCCCCCTACTTCCACCTGGCCCTGTGGCCTGGTAGACAATCAGGATGTAGGGCAGTGGTTCTCAATCTCAGCCACACAATAAAATCACCTGGGGATAGAAATGATAGACCGATGCCCAGGCTCTGTATGAGAGCTTCTGAATTAATTGGACCAGGTGGTGTTCCCAGGGAATATGCAGCCAGAGTTGAGCTCCACTGTGAAAAGTCAAGACTAAAAAAGCATGTTAGGAGGAGACAGTCTTGGGAAGAGGATGCCCTGAATCTAACAAACAAACCCTGCTAGAAACTCCTCTCAAGGGGTTAGCTTTCTGTGCTCCCTCCCTATCTGTGAGGAACAGTCATGTAAAGAGTTATGAAGAGTTTGACATCATTGAAAGTTTTGTCTTCCAATTTCCAATAGACACCTCCAAGCTGTCACTAAATGTTCACATCCAAGCACAGCTTCAGGAGTTGGTAGTAATGGTGGTCATGGTCACAGTCATGTTTTGGTGGGGAAATAAGGAACAAGATAGAGGCTCCTTCTGCTCCCTTCCACTAAGGCTGAAGCAGAAAGGCTGCAGTAAACTGACGGGGCAGAGATCTGGAGCTCGGGGTGACCTGCCGCAGCCCACAGGAAGAATCCACAGCTCAGGGGACTGTCAGGAGGCCTCAATGGCAGAGTCAACATGTCAGAGGAAAGTGACCATTAAAGTTGGGGTAGGCACCTGGCCAGTCGGCTAAGTGGTAGAGCGTCAGCCCGGCGTGTGGATGTCCTGGGTTTGATTCCTGTCCAGGGCACAAAGGAGAAGTGTCCATCTGCTTCTCCACCCTTCCCCCTCTCCTTTCTCTCTCTCTCTTTCCCTCCTGCAGCCAAGGCTCCATTGAAGCAAAGTTGACCCGGGAGCTGAGGATGGCTCCATGGTCTCCACCTCAGGCACTAGAATGGCTCCAGTTGCAGCGGAGCAATGCCCCGGATGGGCAGAGCATTGCCCCCTAGTGGACATGCCAGGTGGATCCTGGTTGGGCGCATGTGGGAGTCTGTCTTTCCGCCTCCCGGCTTCTCACTTCAGAAAAATACAAAAACAAAATAAAATAAAGTCAAGGTAGGGGCCTAATACTTGGTTGATGAATTCTTTTTCAATCTTTGATACTTACCCCTGTGTTTGACCAATGATGGGCTATATATTAGTGATGAAGGAACTGAGAGAAAGGAGAGAGAGAGAGAGAGAGAGAGAGAGAGAGAGAGAGAGGAGTCAATGGTTGTCTTCACTGCCTTTCTGCCTTTTGAGGCCAATTCTCCCTCTTCTTGCTCCCTCTGGGGAGCAAAGGGGGGTCTGGATGGGAACTGGGTCTGCTCAGCTTTTTTTTCCCACCAAGCTGTTGGTCTTCCCACAAGTTCTTGAGTTATCAGGGTGGGTTTGCACAAGGATTTCATTCACATACATTAATTGGCCCTAACACACAGGAAGATAGCAATGAGTTTTTATTGTGTGGAAGATTTTTGAACCAGGGACTGGATTCCTAGTGTTTCTACACCCACAGTCCTCCCTTTGAAGCCAACAGGAGCCCTGCTCAGGGTACCTAGAGAAAAGAGGACCTGGTCTAAGTGAATCATCAGCAAAGTGTATTAAAGTGCTAAAGTAAGATTAAGCTACCCAGAGAAAATACACCTTGGCCAGAAGAAACTGTAATCAGAACCATTGGAAGGGGGTCCTGTGGTCAAAGAAAGGAAGAAAACATATTTTAAAAATTCAATTAATGTGTTCAGTTGCCTCAGAGGAAATAAAGACCATTGTCTTTCACATGTTTAAAATGTAAATTGCCAATTAATGATGTGATTGGCAAATTGCTCTACAGTTAAAAACATAGCAATGTTGTCTGAGGCAATTAGAAAACTGTCATACGTTAATTATGGGTTGATGGATTTTGCCTACTGCCAGCAATTATCAATACCTTTTGAGTCTGAGCTTTTTTGAACAGAATCCAAATGCATAAAGACATTGATATAATAAGAACTGTCTTCCTTGTTGGTGTGTCTGCCATATTTTTAGTGTCTTTTATGGTATGTAATTATTTTTAATCATGTCTTCAGGAGACATTTTCTTCATACATGTTTTATGAGGTCATCATTAAAGAATCTTGTAACCAATATGAGAGGAGAGGGGAGTAGAAGGAATACAGACTTGGAAGTCAGGCAAACCTTGGTCTAGATATTTACTGGCTGGGTACTTTGGGCAAATGGTTTAAGCTTTCTGGACTTTCCAGGATTGCTAGAAAGATTATATGAAATATTACTTTTATATTACTAAGTATTATGCATGATGCATAGTAGATGCTCATTTTCTAGAAATAGCAGGGATATTGTCTCAAGCGGGGATATCCTCTCAACTATTTTATTATAGCAACATGTATAGTAATGGATATTACCATAAATCCTTGCAATTACTATTCTCTTATCTAGGACTGTCTATGTGTGGCCATACAGCTTATGCTCTGCACAGCTTCTAGGGTAGCTAGCTATTGACACTGAAGCCAGTGTGAGTAGTGCCTCTTAGGGTTGTGCAGTGGACAACGTGCATAACTACATGTGGCTGCTCTGCTTGCAACCAGGATCCTGAATTTAAATCCTGTTTAACCTTTGTCCTCAGATGAGCATGTCCCATTTTTGTCCATTAGACCTTCTCCTTGTTGGGCTCTTTCGTCAGCATTGATAAGGGGTTAGCAGATTTCTCCTGCAGATATAATCTGGTCTTCAGCCTGTTTTTGCAAATAAGATGTTACTGGAATGCAGTTATACATGTTCATGACATATTCTCTGTGGCTTCTTTGAGCTATGGTGGCAGAACAGAGTAGTTGCAACAGAGATTCCATGGCTCAAGAAGCTGAAAATATTTACTATCTGGCCCTTTACCGAGAAAGTTTGTTGAATCCTAGTATTGATGATTGTCTAGCCCAGTGATGGGCAATCTTTTGAGCTTGGTGTATCAAAATTCGCCAGAAAACCAAGCATAACTCGGGTGGTGTGTCACTTCAAGAAAAAAATATATAATTTCGCAATATTTATAGTTTAAATAACAAAAATGTATAATTGTAATATATAACTGTATTTAATAAACCAAAAACTAATTATTTAACTTACCTGCTTAGTGACTTCTTTGTTCATCTGTTAGTCTGTTTCTTTTGTTGGTCTTGATATTATTTAACTTGTGTGGGGTGCCGTGAACTAAGATAAGTGAGGGGGAGGGGGAATTCTTTAACTAACCTGCCTATCAGTGACTTTTTTGTTGCTGAACTTCATTGGCTAAATCCTCAATTGAAGGTTGGTATTTTGTACACTTCAAGCCCAAGCAAGCGCTACTAGCTTCATCTGTCAATCTGTTTCTTTTGTTGGTTTTGATATTATTTAATGCTGAGAATAAGGTCTCACAAAAGTACATAGAGGGAAAAATTGTGAGTAAAGCCATTGCTATATTTTTCACGGTGCTAAAAGTGTCTGGTAATCGGTTCCAGTCACTCCAAATTTCCTGCTCGTAGTGGCACTCCTCTTGATTCTCCAAGCGGCACCTTTCCAGATTCTCAAACTTTGACCTCAAGTGGACAAACGCCTGAGCCCAGATGCTGTCTTGAAATTCTGCAAGTTGCATCTTATGTAAATTAAGATGGCTGCCGCTATTTCTAATGGCGGGAAACGGCACCCATACCACAGGCCCTCACCTCTCCCAGCCTCCCCCTCACTTATCTCAGTAATGATGGTCAATTAGAAATCCACGACACCCCAGAACAGCAGATTGGATGATGGTGGCTGTGGTTATGTGGTTGCTGGTAATGGCGATCACAGGGCCCCCCTGGAGATGTGTCCCCCACGGCATTCTGCTGCTCCCTGCTCCACCAGCCAGAAGTGAGGTCAAAGATCCCCTAACGGCCTAACCGGAAGTCCCAGAGCTAGACGCTCTGTGCAGGAGCTCTGTTGTTTTGGCCTACAGACCTCCGGCACAGAGTGTCTACACTACAGCAAATGTTTTATCCTCGGCTACTGCACCTGGCCGTGCTGGAACCGAGGATGAAACGTCCTTCTCAGCATGCGGCCCCATACTTCTCTGGCATGTGGCCGCGCGTCATCAAAAATGGCTACGCGTGTCAGTGCTAACACGCCTGTCATAGGTTGGCCATCACAGGTCTAGCCAAATGTCTGTTTATCCTAATTCCAGAGAAAGTTAATGGCTGATGCCTGCTTTTTTGGTTTTGTTTTGCTTTGTTTTGTTTTGTCTATTGCTCTTTTCTCCTCTCACACCTATCCTGTGACGGGGCCAGGAGGTGGGGTAGATGTTCTCCCTGATCTTCACTGCTGACTCCAAACCATTCTCCTTCCTTCCTCCCCCAACTCCCACGTGCTCTGAAGCTCATGACTCCAGTTTCTCCCATCCACTCCCCACTCCTTGTAGCAATCATTTACTGATCCCTGAAATTTTTAGCTCCTGGCTCACTACCATTCTTTCAATAATCTTCACACCATAATTATTGGTAGTTTTCATTATTATTTTTCATGAGTGATCTTTCCATTTTCCTGGCCTCTCAGGTCTTGAATCTTGAATCAGATCATCTCCACTGATTTCCCTTTCATTCAACCTTCAACAACTATTCATTGAGTGCTACACCTCTCTCTTCCACACACTCTCAGCTGCTTACTCCCATGGTCATGCCCAACTTCATCTCTGCCAACTAGAGCAATCCTGGCCCACTTAGGCCTCCCTGCTTACTGCCTGTAGTGCCAACTTCAATGACTGCAAACCCCCTGGGACCTGCTCCATTGATCCCACTGCCTTTTTACTGTTCTTCACCTATTTCTATCTTTGTGCCCTTGCTGCCTAGTGTAAAATTTATGGCTTTTTCTTATAATCACTCCTCAGCCTGTACAATCAAGTCCTCTTTCCCTTCGTTACTCTTCTGGCAAAACCTCAGTCTTGGTTATGTCTGGAACTGAACCAAACATGCACCTGAGCTCAAAAACTCGACTGGAAAGAAACTGTGACTGTGCTGATTAGTCTCACTTTCATTCATGTCCTCTGACCGAGAGTGGGCTTTCATGCTCCCTGCTAGCCTCACTCCATTTTCCTTGCTCCTATTCTCATAGATAATTATTTCATAACTTTGCATTGCTCATTGAACCTCCACCTCCACCCTGTTTTCTCTTTCAATGATCCTGCCGCCTGTTTCACCAAGAAAAAGAAGCAACCAGAAGAGAACATCCTCCAGCTCCCAGCACCATAGCTATCTGCTTCTTTGCATACAATCTGCCTTTCAGCTTGTGGAAGGTTCTGTGGTCTTAGTTAAGACCATACTTCGCATTAGTCCACTAGAATCTATTCCCTCTTACCTATCCAAGAAATATGCTCCCACATTTCTCTTCTTCCCTTAATAGATTATTGGTTCTTCCCATTTTGTACAAGGATATTTTTGTTGTTACAAATACATCTCAAAACAAAACAAACTCTCTTGACTCCATTTTCATCTCCAGCTACCAGCCCATTTCTCTGTTCCCCTTTATAGAACAACTCTTTGAAAGTGTTTTCTATCCACCTGGTGCCCAATGTTTATTGTGTGTTCTCTTTTTAACACTCTAATTGTGCTTTTGTTCCTTTTACTCACCAAAAGTGCTCTTGTCAAAGTTACAAATGAAACCTCTATTGCTTAATCCAATAGTCAGTTCTTAGTTTCACCTTGACCTTCCAAAAATGTTTTTTTGAAACAGTTTATGGTTCCTTCCATTTAGCTTCCACGTTAGCATGTGCTTCTGGGGTGAAGGGGCTCATAGTCGTGGGAAAGAACCACCCAGGAGCCCATGGGTGCATTTGGACTGATTGTAGTGACTGCAAGAGGAGGCTCCTTTTTGTAGAAGCCCCACTCTAAAATATACACAGTTTAAGTGGGTTGAGATGGTTCCTCATTCCTGTGATGCCTAGACAACAGAGAAGTGAGGTATTTTTTGTTTGTTTGTTTTGTTTTGTTGCTTAAGTGGAGGAGGAGCTGGGAAATCACTCTGGTAAATAGAAGTAATATCAGAATGATGGTCAAGTGCTCTGGTTCTGGAGTCTCATTTCCTGGCTGTTGTGACCTGAAGATAATATTGCTCCTCCTTCCTAGGGCTATTGAGAGTATTAGAAAAGCTAATGCATTTAAAGCACTCAAGTCGTTCCCTAGCACGTGGTGAGTGCTCAGGGAGGTGAACTCTATGGCAGGCAAAGGGCTCTAGATGTGAATTTGGTAACTAGAATTCTCTAATGGAGGTGATTGACTTGACCCAATTTGCCTAGCACTTCCCTATATTGGTTCTGAAAGTCATGTGACCTGGGAAATGCCTCAGCTCTGGGCAAATCTAGATAGTTGGTCACCCCATTGCTACTCCCAGCTGTTAAGTAGCTGTGACTTTGAGGCTACTTTATTTCTTCTCGGGTTCTGTAATATGAGGAATTCATACTCTGAAACAGGTGCACGAAAATCTCCTGCTGTTAAAACATGGCATGCTGGGCCTCACCCTGGGGTTTCTGGCCCAGCAGCTCCAGTGGGGCTTGACCTGCCACAACAAGGGATCACGAAAGTCTATTTGCCTTCTAACAGTC
Organism: Saccopteryx bilineata; assembly: GCF_036850765.1. NCBI lineage: Eukaryota > Metazoa > Chordata > Mammalia > Chiroptera > Emballonuridae > Saccopteryx > Saccopteryx bilineata. The sequence goes on from NC_089499.1 coordinate 71,844,363, forward strand.
TGGAATTCTAAGACTGCTTCCTGTGACCTTTACAAAGACTGCTTATGGTCTTTACAGAAAAAGTGAGGTTCATTTATAGAAAGCCATTCATACATTCAATCATGTATTAAACTGACACTATTTATTGAATACCTGCTACTCACTAGGCGTTCTTCTAGATGTTGGGAAGCTAGCAGTCAACAAAACCGTAAGACTGAAAACTCCCTGGTGGCAGAGACACAGCTACCCTGGCATGTCACACACAGCGAAGGCGCTTAACAAATAAGAATTGGAGAATCACAAGGAAGCAGTGAGCTATGCCTGCAGACCTCACACCACTCAGCTACTGCGTAGGTGAACAAGTCATTGTCTGAGAGAGACAACCCTTACCACCCTCACTCCTACTGAAGACACACCCCCAAATTTCATATCTCAGTGTCATGTTATGGCTGGGATTCCGTATTTTGAGATTCATCCATTTGTCTTTTATGAAAAATAAGGCAAACACTGTAAGCCTTATTTGATCATTTCAGGAAGAATATAATAGGACCTCAATTATTTCAATCTTTCTGTTATTATTTGACTGCCAGCTACATGGGAGAACTTAGCTTGTGTAACTAAGCAGACGGTCTGCATTTCTCTCATACCTCTCTGCCCTTGGGAGGAGGGAGATAGCGTGATATTTTGGCCTGCAGAAAAACCAGAATCTTTGTTATGCAAGAAGTTTTCTTCAAAAAATCACATCAGCCATTTGGCATGTTGCATTCAATCAAGGATCCTGACAAACATGTCAGGAAGGTCAACTGATAACACTGTTTTTTGACACTCCTAATGACAGGTTTATTTGATTAGACTTTATCTGCTCCCCCCCCCAATCTACTCATGTTTTACTGCTGTCCACCTCATCACATTGGTTGTTTCAGTTATCTATGGCTGCATAACAACTCACCCCAAAATTCTGTGGCTTAGAATAAGATTCATTACCGCTCATTGTTTTGTGGTGAAGGAATTTGGGCCAGGCTCTGTGGGAACGGCTTCTCTCTGCTCAGGTGGTGCTGGCTAGGCTTATCCATGCAGTTGCATTCAGCTGGTGGCTGTACTGGGTTAACAAGCCCCAAATGGCTTCATTCTCATGGTTGGGATTATGGTACCAGCTGTTGGCTGAGCTGCCCAGCTTTGTTCCATGCAGTCTCTCTGCTCACGGTCTCTTATCCCCTGGGCCTTCACATCTAGGAAAGCCTGGACTTCTCTACAAGCAGCTCAGGTAGGAAAAGCGTGACTAGACACTGCCAGGCTCAGTGTCATTTCCACCACATTCTACTGATCAAAGCAAGTCACAAGGCCATCACTGATTCAAAGAGGTAGGGAACACTACTCCACGTCTTGATGGGAGAAATTAGTGGTGGCCACTTTTGCAGGAGATTAATCTACATACTTGCTTTCTTTGAATCTTTGTCAATGCAATTCAAAAAAGAAAGAATAGGGGTTTTTCTTGTGGGGGTGGGGAGACCTGGTGACAAGGCAAAGCTTTTTCTTTGATTTATAGCATATAAGTCCAAGAAGAGTGTCAGAACCCCCCCAGGGGAAATAAGGACACTTAAATGCTTATCTGAAGAATGCAGCTCATGGATAAGAATGACAGTGGAAAGCATGTAACGTGTGTATGTCTGTATGTTTACGATAAATTTGAAATGTGTCAAAAACCCAACTGTCCTTTTAGAAACAAATATAATAGGCCACAACATTCTCAAATGCTTCTTATTAGTCTGAATGCATCACAAAGAAAGTTGAACAGCATGAGAGGATCTTACCAAAATCTCATGGCCAGCAGATGTTTTGAATGCTCTTCAGTTAAGGGGCAATAACTCCAACCACATGTTTGCCTATATTTTTGAAATTATTATATTAAGGCTTGTGAAAATACAGAAAATGTAAACACACACACAAGCACATAAAAATACATAGAGCATAGAGTGTGGTCTGTCCTCATGGCAGTGATGGAGGAGACAGTCACAGGAGGTGTGTACATGGGTACATATAGTGACTCGAAGCTTCTTAATCTCTAAATGTGCAAATGAATCACCCGCCGACCTTAATACAAGACAGACCCGCCCGGTGGGTCTGGGGTGGGGGCTGAGAGCCACATTTCTGACAAACTCCAGGAGACGCTGATGCTGCAGGTGCGCAGATCGGACGAGCAAGCTTATGTGAGATGGGGACCGGAGCAGGCAGGGCTCAGGCAGCAAGTGCTGCCCCTGTGCCTGCCACGGGCCTGCAACTGTGCTGGGCAACAGGAATACCAAGACAGAGCTAACAATCAGACTCTTAATGCATCTAAAAGGAGAGAGAAACACAAAAATGATTTCAATAGAGTGATAAGAGAGTTTCAGGTCAACTGTGATTGTGGTAGATTAACTGTTAGCACAGGCTTTGGGCTCTGACTCAACCCCTAACTAGGATGTGGCTTGGGTAACTGATCTCATATACTCACCTATAGTATGATATTATGATGCTTATCTCATAGAATTCTTAGGCAACTTCAGTGAAATTAAGCCATCATGTGAAATAATGCTTAGCACATTGTAAGTGCTCAGTAATTATTAACCATTATTATTATACAAATGCTGCTGTGCATGGTGGGGGGAAAGGCTAATATATATATATATATATATATATATTTTTTTTTTTATTTTATTTTATTTTTTTATTTTTTTGTATTTTTCTGAAGTTGGAAACGGGAGGCAGTCAGACAGACTCCCACATGTGCCCGACCGGGATCCACCCAGCATGCCCACCAAGGGGTGATGCTCTGCCCATCTGGGGCATTGCTCTGTTGCAACCAGAGTCATTCTAGCGCCTGAGGCAGAGGCCATAGAGCAGGGTTCCCCAAACTGCGGCCCCCTAAGGCCATTTATCCAGCCCCTCCGCACTTCTGGAAGGGGCACCTCTTTCATTGGTGGTCAGTGAGAGGAGCATAGTTCCCATTGAAATACTGGTCAGTTTGTTGATTTAAATTTACTTGTTCTTTATTTTAAATATTGTATTTGTTCCCGTTTTGTTTTCTTACTTTAAAATAAGATATGTGCAGTGTGCATAGGGATTTGTTCATAGTTTTTTTATAGTCCGTCCCTCCAACGGTCTGAGGGACAGTGAACTGGCCCCCTGTGTAAAAAGTTTGGGGACCCCTGCCATAGAGCCATCCTCAGCATCCGGGGCCAACTTTGTTCCAATGGAGCCTTGGCTGTGGGAGGGGAAGAGAGAGACAGAGAGGAAGGAGAGGGGGAGGGGTAGAGAAGTAGATGGGCACTTCTCCTGTGGGCCCTGGCCAGGAATCGAATCCGGGACTCCTGCATGCCAGGCCGACGCTCTACCACTGAAGGCTAATATTTTTTTTTTTATCTTAAACTATTTAGTGTTTTAATAATAGAGGAAATTCCGGAACACTATTAGCAAGTATGGAAAAGGAAAGAAATTTTGTCAGTTCTCACATTATCCTTGAAAAACAGCATATGAAACCCCTCATAAGACATATATTGAACATAAGTGTATGTGACAATGGTTGAGATGGAACTTTGATTTAAGGTTCTGTTTATTCTTGACCCTGTGTGACCTTGACACAATCATTTAACCTCAGCTTTGTCATCTATAAAGTGGGAATAACAACAATTGTCATATTCAAAGTTTATGAGGCTCAAATGCCATAATGGATTTCTGGTGTCCACAGAGCTGAGAATCTTGGCCTTGCCATATTAACTAGCTTGTGTGGTCTTGAGCATTTTTTTCAATGTCTACCTCAATGAAAAAAAAGTATATAAAGCACTCAACCAAGTGACAGATAACATAATAAGTGCCTAGTAAATGATAGCTGTTATTGTGATATGACATTGCTTTGAAAAAATATAAAGTATAAGACTTCATGAAAATTATTATTATAAGTTATGATAAACGTGCTGTTCCTTATATACATCGAAGTGTTGGTTCTCAGTTGCTGGCAGTAAGGCGTAAACTTTGCTCCACCTCCTCCCCCCCTCCCCCCAATGTGCTGCTCCAAGTAGCAACTGCAAAGGCAGCAGCTTGGGGGTGAGAGGTGCAATCTCGAGTGATGACATAATTAGGCCTTCTTCCCATCACTGGAGCTGAGAGGCTGCCTCTTATGTAGACTATCACGCCAGAACCTTAAAAATTTGAAATGTTCAAAATTCTTTTCTTTATCCTTTCAATGAACCAGTTAAAAATGCAAATTCACAAGGCAAGGACAAGGGTGTGAGTCCCAGGTGTGTTAGAGGGTGGACTCTGATGGGTTTGGTACCTGGTTGGTGTGCTCTGAGGAAGAGGGCAGGGACACATGCAGGGTGGCAGCTGAGCCAGTCTTGCTGCAGAAATGCTGCAACTACGCTTGGCACTGCTGGGCATTCGCCAGAATTCCAATAGCCAGAGACTGACAACCAAACCCAGCTCTTCCCACCTCCACCAAAGAAAAGTCTTGGTATCATGGGAATAGAGAAGTCTCAAAATGATCTCTCATATTCCATCCCTGGACTCATTAGCTTCCCCCTTACCTTCTCCACCAATCCCTCTCTTTGACAAGGTTATGAACAGGAGGAGTTAATGAGCACATGGCTTTGTTTTCTCAGGAAGAGATACACAACAGGCTCAAAATAGGGCTGCCATCACCCTGCAAGTCTCCAGAGGGTTTATAGAGAATTATTAACTCTTTGTGGCATTCCTGGAGAAAAACTCTCTATGCTGAAAGCACCAAGCATCTATAGTATATATATAGACTCTCAGTTTTTCAGAGTTCAAATTCATTAACACCTTAAAATAAGCCTTAGATGTGTGTAGCCCTGAACAGTTTTATAAAGCTCCTTGCATTATACATCACAATGGATTCTTCCTTCACTGTCTTAACACTCTAATCAGAAGTACCATTATCCTTGTTTCCATTTGAGAAAACTGAGGCTTCAAGAAAGGAAATGAGAGGGCAATGGCTTTGTGGGTAATAATAAGACCTGGTTAGAATACAAGTCTTCTCTATACTGCCCTGGCATTCCTCTAATAAATTGAATATAATATAAAATCTCTACCAGGCAAAAAGCACCTCTAAATCCCAGCATTCTGTGAAACTGTCAGTTATCACCACTATAAGTGTAACAGACTGCCACAATTCAATCCTCTGGAATTTGTGTTTAAAAAATCCCTGTGAAGAGCGTTGGCCTGGCGTGCAGGAGTCATGGGTTCGATTCCCTGCCAGGGCACACAGGAGAAGCGCCCATCTCCTTCTCCACTCCTCCCCCTCTCCTTCCTCTCTGTCTCTCTCTTCCCCTCCTGCAGCCAAGGCTCCTTTGGAGCAAAGTTGGCCCAGGCGCTGAGGATGGCTCCATGGCCTCTGCCTCAGGCTCTAGAATGGCTCTGGTTGCAGCAGAGCGATGTCCCAGACTGGCAGAGCATCGCCCCCTGGTGGGCATGCCGGGTAGATCCCGGTTGGGCTCATGCGGGAGTCTTGTCTGACTGCCTCCTCATTTCCAGCTTTGGAAAAATAAAAAAAAAAAAAAAAAAAAAAAAAGGAAAAAAAATCCCTGTGATCAACCTTTCTTGTTATTTTGTCATTTGCTTCTTTCCGTGCTTGGTGATTTGAAACTATTTAGATGTTGGGTTCTTCTCTCGCGTTGGGTTTAAGGTGATTAACTGCTAGGGCTTCTGTATTTAAGAGAGACATGCAGTCATTCTATCAGGGATTTGATTTCATGCTGGCCTTGAAGTTTGGTCTCTGGTAGATTAAGACACATTGGAAAACTTTAAGTTTTTGGATGACTCTTCAAGGAATAAGTAACTATTCAAAATTGTGAAAATGGCAGTGGAGAAAAATGAGGACACGGTGTGCCCAAATAACTGTTGTTCTGTGTGGAATGGACCAAGACTTATTCTTTTACAAGCAGGGACATAGATATCTTTAGAAACTGGCTGCTGTCGTCAGGTCTTTGTGATCTTAGGTTGCTGCTACAGCTGAATTCTCCCCTGAGCTCCACATCGCTGTGTGAAGCCCACACTCCTTCCCATCACAAGCAGGTTGCTAGTATGTGGGCAAACTTCCATACATGGTATGGGGAGCAGACATGACTTCATGCTCTGCTGTAGACGAGAGGAACTGCCAAGGCTCAGGCGCCCAGTCCCCCAAAGAGTTCCCTGGTTTTGGAATCCTCCTCTCTAACTGCGTGTAACCAGACCACAGGGGATGCTAGAAATTTGTGGGCACACCCTTACCTTGCAGATTCTCAAATCTTATCCTGCAGAACTTTCATGTCCTTAAAAAGCATTGCATAGGTATACCCACAAGCATTTGGAAAACATTTTACAATACCAACAATGGAAAGATAACATTAGGTCAGCAGCTCAAGTTCAATAAATTCAATTTCTTTTTGCTGCATATGCTGTTTCATTGGGAGGGGGGTGGCAAAGAAAATTTGACAGTTTTGTTTAGAGATGTTCGTTGGTATTCGGCGTTAAATTACTGTTTGGTGTTCTTTGATCTGGGAAAATTTAAGAAACATTGACATAGAGGACTTCATAAATTTGGAGTCTTTTAAATTCCTTTCCTCTGCTTATTATTATTTTACCAAAAGGCATTGCAACAAAGAGACATATTTCCTCTTGTCCAGTTAGAAGGTATATGTTTATGTGGATTATAAATGAAACATAAAAGCTGGTTAAAGCCATGGGGAGAGTGGGTCAATTGCAGCATTTTTTAGATGATGTTTCTTAGTAATCATATTTGGATTGATTTACACACATATTTGAGCATTGCTTTGGGCATCAGTGCTGAGCTGCTGCAAAAGAGAGAGAGAGCAAGGGGGGGAGAGAGAGGTGGGAGACAAGAGGGAGGAGGAGATACAGAAAGAGAGAGAGGGAAGAGGAGGTGGGAGAGAGTGAGAGAAATGAGGCACCATTATCTGATAGCATAATGAATCAGAAGAAGGGGAAGGAGAAAGAAGAAAGGGTAGGAAGAATGAGAAGAAAGCATCAACCTCTTGATTACTAAGTCTGAACTTGAGTTTGGTTAAAAAAAAAAAAGAGGTGCTCTTATGGTTGAAGGAAAGCTTAACATCTCAATTAAAGCAAATCCCTTGGAATGTGTCAAAATAGAAAAAAAACCTTTAAACATTTTGCTTTTTCTTCCTGAGGAACATTTCTTCCCCTTTGTTTCCATGAAACAGAAGTCAGATTTCATTTGCTGGAGAAATGTTTTTCAACAGACTCAACTTGCTTAATTTTTCTGACAATGTATGCAGTTTTGTTAGAAACTGCATACTTTTGGGAAGGGATGTGAAGTACCAGTAAACCAAAATGCCCAGAGGGGCAGCTATATGTGTTAGTGTACTAATTTTTCTCTCTTTTCACAATGTGTATGTGTGTGTGTGTGTAATGTGTATGTCCCTCCTCTGGAGGGTCGGTCTGCCTTGCTTATTTCAATGCATTGTTGGAACACTTGGTTACTATGTTCCAACCTTACTGTAAGAGTCAAAGTTAGAAGTTTTGTAACATTACTCTCTTTTTACTCTCTTAGGAGTACTCCATCCATGGTTTCTTGAAAGCTGGCTTTAAAAAATGCTTTGATTTAAACAAACAAACAAAGTAATTTCTTTGTGGAAGGCTAAAGCATTTTCAGAAATACCCTTCAACTACCTAGGGTGGGATGGGGTGGGGTGGGGTGGGTGGGGGTAGGGTGGAGGTGGGGCCTGGAGTGTGTGAGCATTTGAAACTTAAGTTTCCTCAGTACACGTTCATTTTGGTAATCAAGGACATACTGCTGGATTTAAGAGGTCAAGAACAAGTCAGGAGCAGGAAGGAGCTCCTGGTCGTGTGAGGAGGAAGGCTGTCATCCCTAATGAAATAACTAAATATACTCCAATCTGCAATAAATTTGTAGTCCCAAATATGTGTTTTTGCTCCTAGAAGACACCTGGAGTACCAGTGCTTTAATCTAAATTTTTGGCCCTGTTCGCAGCCTGGGGAGGAGGAAACTTTGGTGTCAGATAGCTCCTAAGGGTGTGGGGGCACGTTAAACTCTCAATCAATTTTTTCTCCTCCCCTAGATCCACAAGGCAAATCTTGACTCCTCCTCTCCCCAATCCGCATTCCCCTTCTCCACCAACTGTCAGTGCGTCCCCTTTTAGAGCCGGGGACTCCTCCCCCTTTCCCCTCCCAACCCCCCCCCCCTCAACCCTTCACACCTTGGGTGGGAAAAGAGAGTGGGGCGGGGTAGCTAGCAAAGCTGGGGGGGCGGGATCATGGTGAGCGCTCCAATGGTCGTCCAGGCCGGACGCTGAGGGCCCTGGAATCCAATGAGCAGCAGGAGGGGGCGTGGCGGGGCGCGGTGCAAAGCATCCAACGTGGGCCGCAGGAGGCCGCTGAGTGCAGAGCCCTGGGTGTGTGTGAAGGCCAGCGGCCGGGGGTGGGGCTTCAGGACCGGCCGGGGCTGGGCGTTGGGGAAGCGAACCGCGAACAGTGAGCGGCCGATTGTTCCACTACGAGGTCGAGGTCGGCGGGGCGCTCGGAGGAGCCGTGCCTTGTCTGGGACTGCGCGCGCGCTCAGCAGTGAGCTCCGGGACAGCGAGGCGCACGGGGCCCTTGGAGGAGTGCAGGGGTGGTCGTGCCGTCCAGCCCGGGTTCAGCTGCTGGGCTCGCGGAATCTGGAGGAAGATGCCCGCGGACGGAGAGCTCCGGCGGCGAGGCTAGCGCTGTCCTGGCAGCGGCAGCAACACTTGGCGTGCGCGGGAGCCCCAGCCCCGGCCAGGACCGCGGCGAAAGGACGGGGAGCGTCCGCCGAGCACCCCTGCCTGGATCCGTGGGCTTCGCAGCGAGTACAGGCGGATCGGCCCGAATGGGCGCGGGGTTCGCGGCCGCCTCCGGGCGCTGCAGAGCGGCGCGGGCACCGGGGGCCCGCTGAGCGCCGGAGTCTCCGCTGCGGAGAGAACTTGTGCCAGCGGCCATGCTCCGACGCAGAGCCTAGTGCTGAGCGGAGTCTCCACGGACTCACTTGCGCCGCGGTCGTCCCGGACCTTGCAGCACCCGCGCCCGGACTTCGCCGCGCACTCCAGACAAGATGGCGGGGCCGGTCCGGGGAGCGCAGGGGGCCCCGCGCTGCTCGCCTTGCTTTCACCTCCTGTGGCTGCTGCTGCTGCTGCTGCTGCTGCTTCGGCCGGAGCGGGCTTCGGCCGTGGCCGGCCCGCGGGCGCCTTGCGCCGCTGTCTGCACTTGCACCGGGGACTCGCTGGACTGCGGCAGGCGCGGGCTGGCGGCGCTGCCCGGAGACCTGCCCTCCTGGACACGGAGCCTGTGAGTGCCGCTCTCTCGCGCTCCCTGCGCCCAGGGGCTCTGTCACTTGGGGATGGGGCGGCGGGGGTGCTTCTCCGGGAAAGCAGTGCGGGTTCAGTTGTGTGTGTCTGAACTTGTGTGGCCTGGAAAACTGTTAGCGTGAATCGTGGTGGTGGGATTGTGCTCCGGGGTCCGGAGGATAGAGGGCGGGTGTGAGAAGTCTGCAGGAGGAAAGGTGCGTTGAGAGGGTCTGGAGGTGAGTGAGCGTGGGTCGTGAGGGCGTTGTGGGAGTGAGTGCGCGGGTGTCTGGTGTCTGGAGAGAATGTGAATGCAAGTCTGGAGGTGAGGTGTGTGTGTGTGTGTGTGTGTCTGTGTTTGTGTAGAGTGGGAAACATCTGGAGGGGAGAGTGTGAGGAATGTGAATGCAAGTCTGGAGGTGAGGTGTGTGTGTGTGTGTGTGTCTGTGTTTGTGTAGAGTGGGAAACATCTGGAGGGGAGAGTGTGAGGAAGTCTGTCTGGGGTCTGTGGGTATGTTGTTTCCTTTTTTCCTCTCCTGAAACCCAACTCTTTGGTATCGGAGCTCCTTGGTCTTCCAGTGGGTAGTGAATGAAGGTGACTCTTGGCTCCAGTCTTGCATTTACATTATTTATTAGTGAGAATATGTGTGAAGCTGCCTTTTCTAACCCAAGGATCATGGTGGCCTGACTTGGCTCTTGCCAGGTCCTCCTTCCCTGGAGGACCCCCAAATAAGGGGACTTTGAGAGTTCCTGGAAATCTGTGAATGGTGGGAGTTTGTCCTTTTCTGCCTGGTGGGCATTTTAGGAAACTGTGTTCCAAACCTGTCCTGTCTGTCCCCTGCGGGCCCCCTTGGGCTTGATGCTCTGGTGGAGTGGGGCCCACCCTCTAGCATTTCTCCTTCATAAATAGTGCCAATTAGTTTTAGAGTCGAGTACTTCAGAAGAGGGAGCCAGGGACTTGGTTGATTTAAGCAGAGTTTGTTTCGCTCAAAAGCTCTTTTCTGTATTGTCAGGATTTTGGCTATTTGGGAGGAAAAAAAATACAATAGAATTTTGTAAACATGGTAGAGTAAAACAGTTCTTTAAAACTTTTAGACAATCTGGTTCATGAGTCAAAATCCTGTTCAGTTATCAGTAATTAGCATCTTTGCAGAACTGTAAGTGTCTTCCAGAGAAGGCCTAGCTTGAGTAGCTTGCTTTTTTTTAGTTGAGTAATTGGACATCTTTTTTAGAACATAGAAGAGGCACAGTAGTAACCTCAGTCATGACATTCACTGTTTAAAAAGAGTAAACAGGTGACACAAGTTTTAACCAACACCTTTGGCCTGATCTAAGAAAATGTGGTTTGGTGGGGGCAGAGGGGGTGATGGCAAAGAAGAGAATTTAATTCCTTTTTAAGGTGGAGGTCTTGTACCTCTGAAAGTGGGGCCCAGTTTTAACTTGGACCACACTACACATTGTTGGACAGTCAAGTACTACAGTGTTCTGAAGCTGAACCCTTGAGTTGTGATGAGTATTCCTTTCCATATTCTGCTGTTTCTGTCCAGTGAACATATGGGTTTTAATGCAGGCAACGGCTGAGTCAAGTACTGTGAGTTAGAGCCCAGCATTGCCATTAGGTAGTATTTTTTTTTTCTTTTAGTCTGAGCAGTCTAGGGTATTGTGGTTTTTCCTCTTTACATACTCTTAAGGTAGTTAAAAAATTTTTTTTAAAACAAAGTTGTGTGGGCAGAATCAGAATAACTGCTTCAGTGTTCACTGTTGGAAGAGCAATTCCCAATGCCGTGTGTCAGTGGCATTGTGGGGAAGGTGCTTAAATCCGAAGTGGTGACTTCCCAGAGAGGACGACAGGGTGTTGTTCTCTTATTTGCACTTTTCTTGTGGTCAAAAGATTTAATCCGATTTACCTTGCCCTTTAATTTTTGGAGCAAAACTACTGGTTGTTTTATGAACTTTCTGTTGCCTAGGAGTGATGTTTCACCTGGTGTAAATACCTTTAAAATTGCAATCTTTTCTTTTACTCAGACAGTTGATGATCAGTAAATACCAAACATGATGCTTTGAGCTTCAGTAGACTTGATTATACTGATTATGGTGTTAACTGATTAGATGTGAAGATGTGAAGAATGTAACTTCTGGCTGCACAGTGTTCAGTACAAAAATGGTTATCCTTTGAAAAATTGTGAAATTATTTTTATTTCTGATTAAAGAAAAATCAAATTAACATTTGGGCTTTTCCCCCATTTTCTCTAGACTTCAGATTTCCCCATTTAAATCATTAGTCTTAGTCTCCATTAGTATATGTATATGGTTATACGGTTTATATTCCTGGCTATGATTCAGCAAAAATTGAGGGAGAAAGTCTCCGTATATAATACAGTAAAATTTGTTGTAGTTTCACCAAGTTTATACTAAGTGTGCCTATATTGCATCTAGGGAGTGCTTTCACCTAATCTATAACCCAATGAACAAGATTTACTTCATCTAGTTCAATCAATTTCAGGCTGTGGGTTTGAGACAGAAAGAGAACTTTATTTATTTATTTATTTATTTATTTTGCTTTTGTAAACAGTGCATCTAATTTTAGAGTTGTTCATAGGCCTAGCATAAGGAAAGGAGAACTTTTTAATAGTAAAGTTAGATGCAGTTTAAATAGAAGGAGTGAAGTGGTGTTCATTCCTGGGGCCTGAGGACTCCATATTCAGCACAGTAACTTCTAGTTGTAGTAGCTGAGTTGTAACTGAGTCTGCCATCCCATTACATAGGTGAGGTCATCGTAGTCCAACCAGCACATACATAAATAGCACCAAGCATGTCAAGCCTTATTCTAACTTCCCAGAATCTTACAAGTTGATCTTCTTAGAACTCAGATGTTTGCTTTCTTTGAAACTATTTTTGAGAGCATGGCTTCAGAAACTGTTGAAGAGGTATTAAATACAGTGTACCTTAGGCTTTTATCTGTGTCATAGTGTTGAGCAAAGTTTTGCTAGCTTAACTGCTCTGGGAGCTGATGATGGCCTGGTGGGATTGTGATAGGAAGGAAGGGAGGCCGGGGAGGAAGCACAAACCCTGATTCTTGTTCTTAGTGTTGAGGGAAGCCCATAGGGCACTCAGAAGCAAAGACATTCACTAAAGGACACCAGATGTGGTTATCCTGTGCCACATAAAGAATGTATTGGTTTGGGCCTCTTTTTATTAAGTGTCCTTATGTGTTTCCAGTGCCTTAAATCATTGGTTTGGGCACATACGTGGTGCTTATGATAACGTTAGAAAATAAACAGAAACTGCAGTTGCCATTGTAGTTGTGAAGCAAGAAAGCCTTTGTCTTTCAAATTTTACAGCTGTGCTGGCAGGTCCAGGTGTACAGAGTGCTGTGAATTTAAAGTTTGGAAAGTACTTCCCATCCTGTTTATGCAAAGTAGATTTAAACTGTAGATGACCAAATTGTTCAGGAACTGAAACTTAGATTCTTGGGTTTTTTTGTTTGTTTGTTTGTTTAAGAAGTAGATTATTGTCCGGATTGTCCTGATGTCTTAACTTCTGCCCATTTCTGTTTTATGTCTTTATATCACCTAACAAGAACTCAGGAGACACTGAACATTCCTACTTGTCGGGATAGACCAAGGGTGGTTTGGAATAGTGAGCCTTTTACACATGGGGAAATGGCAGAGAGAAAATCTGAAAAGTGCGAGGGCTTCCAGAGTTTTGCTTTAGCTGGAGCTCAGGCCTCTGGCAACAAGCGTCAGAGGCATGGTCCTGCTTCCTCTCCATGCCAGAGTTCTTGACTGTGACTAGTTCTCCGACACCTTTCTGAGTTAGGGAAAGCCTCTGGTAGAATTGGTTGCTTTGAGAGAAAGTTCCCCTGATAGGAATTATGGCCATAAAATCTAATTTTGGGGTGCTTAGAGACACCCTATCCAGTGAGCTGTGTCGGCATGCTGTCCCTCTTGCCCCCCTTTGCAAGGGACTGTTGTAAAAAAAAAAGAAGGGCTCCTCTGTTTCGGTTAGTTTCACAAACTTTGGACTTTTATTTTCAGCAGTGATTCTTCATCTTCAGAAAGATGAACGTGAACCAGTGCTGTGTAAAGAAAGCTGGTGGCCATCCTTGTGTCGGTGTCCCCGCTCTGCTCTTTGGGCTGAAGGCTTTCCCTCCCCGCAGGGTTCATTTCTTCGCCTGGGTTCCCCAGGCAGCCTTCCCTGAGCACATTGGGATGGCCTCTGGCTGACCTTCCTCTCCCTCAGACACTGCTCACAATGAAGGGGCCTCGCCCCCATTCTGCAGAGGTGTCTCCTTGGCGCAAAGTCTTTTCATACCCTCTCTCTCAGTGTGGACAGGAATGCGAGGGAACAGGAGCGTTTTGTGTGTCTTAGCAATGCACCTGGCCCAGTTTTGTGCACCTGCTAGAGTCCTGCAGCTCTGTTAGCTGGAAGGCAGAGGAGGTTTGTTTAAAATAGCCTATGGTTATTTTAAAAGTAACATTCACAAGCAGGGAAACCTAGAAAAGGGATCCGTTGATTGAAAGTCACTGTAAGCAATGAAGAATGCTGGTTGTCCAAGGTCTTCTTATTCTTTTTTTTCATATGTTTAAAACTCAAAAGGATTCTTGGGACATACCCCATAGGTTTCAACCTATCAACTTTTAAGTTTCATGGGCAAGTCTAACTTTGCACTCTTTTTGAATGAGCTTGGTGACATTTACTCACTGGGGACCTTCTCCTTCCTCAGACTGCAATTTGAAACCCTGGGGGTCTTTTAAAAGCCATAGAACTCTGGGCTGTGTTAATATTCAGAGCTGTTTACAATGGATGTAGTTTCAAAGGCTGAAGGCCTTGTTTTGAGACAGGAGGGTGTAGGGATGGAGGAAACATTCCCAGGCAGAGGAGGAAAAATATCTGAAAATCCCCAATGTTCCCTGGCCTGTGGGAAATTTAGGGACGGTGAGTAGGTTTTTTATGACTTAAGAATGACATTGAGGCTGTGGGGTCCATTCCATCTACCCCTGGCTTTAGTCCATGTTGTGTGTCAGTAATGTACTTTTCTCCTGCTTTTATTTTGAGGGCAAGTGTGGGAGTTGATAAGAAGCTCAGATCTCTTATCTCTCCATGCAAAGAAGTAGGATGAAGACTAGAGGTTAAATTTTTCATAATAGTTTACCCTCTTGGCCCTGCACTTATTTTTTATATAACTGCAGAGTTTAGAATAGCTGTTCAGACTGACCAGTTAATTGCCAGTTATGTGACTGGGGCTGAGAAATTTTCTAGTGAAGAACTTGCTACATCCATTATTGTCATTAAACAAAATGCATGGGTAAAGATTGTATTAAAAAAATGAACATTGTGTTTTGTAGATGGTCCAGTTGGAAGTTGCCAACTTGTATTCTATATGTTATTCTTGAGTGGATATGTTTATGTATTTTTCTTATCCAAAAGCTTTACAGTTTATATATTTATATACTATTATGTTTTATATAATTTAATACTTTGTATGTGCTTTCGGTTCATGTACTTTTATATATTGTCTTCTGAAACATAAGCTACAAATCCAGTCTGTTTTTATAAATCTTTTTTTTTTTTTTTTTTTTTTTTTGCATTTTTCTGAAGCTGGAAACAGGGAGAGACAGTCAGACAGACTCCCGCATGCGCCCGACCGGGATCCACCTGGCACGCCCACCATGGGGCGATGCTCTGCCCACCAGGGGGCGATGCTCTGCCCATCCTGGGCGTCGCCATGTTGCGACCAGAGCCACTCTAGCACCTGAGGCAGAGGCCACAGAGCCATCCCCAGCGCCCGGGCCATCTTTGCTCCAATGGAGCCTTGGCTGCGGGAGGGGAAGAGAGAGACAGAGAGGAAGGAGGGGGGGAGAAGCAAATGGGCGCTTCTCCTGTGTGCCCTGGCCGGGAATCGAACCCGGGTCCTCCGCACGCTAGGCCGACGCTCTACCGCTGAGCCAACCGGCCAGGGCCAAATCCAGTCTGTTTTTAAAACAGCTGTTCTCTGTTTTGCTGGGTCTCAAGCCCTCAGTGTCTGGCCTTCAGTTCTTCTCAGTGCCCTCTCTAAGGGCCTTTGCTGCCCTGCTGTACCAGCGTCATGATGGGGAAGAGAATAGTGAGGGTGAAGCGTTTTTCACTTTTTTTCTGTTAAATTCTTATCAGGTGATCACACTGAGCACACACCCTTCGCTAGGAATAGTGATGAAGAGATTGAAAATTATTTCTAGGGTCCATTCCTTGCTCTAACACCCTTCGCATGTGTGTGATTTGGGACGAACCTCTCATTCATTCTTACAAGGGATCATAAGCTATCTGACAGCTGCTGTGAGGACCAAGTTAGATGGTCCCATGTGCTTAGTTCAGTTCCACAAGGTGGGTCAATCATCTTGCTGATGATTCCAGAACACAGTTTGAAAGTTAAGGTCTCATTAGATCAAATTTTGCATGTTCTCTCATGGCCAGTCTCTCCAGTCAGATTTCCCAGTGACAGCGGCTCTCCTGGGTAAAGTTTGATTTCATGATATGACGGCTTCTGTTGGATTGGGCTGGGCAGCAGGGCATCACCCAAGCAGCCTTTTCTCATAAAGTTTTTGGTGATATGTGTAGAGAGAAACAGGGAAACTTCATGTGCCCTTGGGAAGCTCAAACAGGCGGGAAGCTGTGAACAGTTGCAACAAATTATAAATTAGAAAAAATTACCAAGGTGGTTTATAAATGTAGCCCAGTTGTATAAATACTCCTGTCTATTAGCATTATTTTTTGGGGAGGTGGGGTGTGGGAAGGAGACAGGAAAGTGAGAGGCCCTTAAACTAATAATTTTATCCTATTATTTCCCAGGGTTTCATTGAAACTGAGCCGGACCGACTGAGGTGCAAGTAACTCCTCTCGGTCAACAGCTTGGAAAAATGCAGGTGCGCTCCTCCAAACATGGGTTAGGTTATAGACTGAGGGGCCGGCTGAACCCTGCTCCTACCTACTACCTACTCCTCTTTGGAATATTTGAGGGAGGAGGAGGTGTGAGGGGAGGTGACTGCAGGGTTGTATGCAGAGAGCTGGAGAACTCAGATAATTTGTTTTGGTTTGCTTGCAATCCTAAAGTAACTGTAGGGGACCATGGGCAGTAAACACAGAGTCATCTGAGGAATCTGGCAAAGATGCCACCTGAAGAGCAGTGTGTGGTAGCTCCTCTACACCTGTACCTGTGTCCCTTCCCCAGTGAGTGGCCACAGCTCACAGCCTTGCCCACAGGAGTGGTTATGACTGTTTGCGTCTTTATTGTTTAATCTCGCACAACCAGTCAAGTCCGTTGTGTGAACAACCAGTCCGTTCATCCCTGCAAGTCTGATACGTCTTTGGTTTCCTTATGAACCAGGATACAGGTTCCAGTCACTGCCTGTTCAGTTTGTTTTGGCAAAAGGTGCCATTCAGGGAGTAAAGAAAGCATGGCCTGTCTCTTTTTAAGCACTTTGCGTTGATTATTCTTTAAATTTTTGTTGTGCACAGGTCACTGATCTTTCAAAAGATCTGCAGGTATTGTTTTTCTAAGGTCTCACATTAGAAATGAATGAAATGAGTGAGGGTCTGTCCCACAAGTTAGCTGGATGTTAAACAAATTGGCCTGACCAGGCAGGGATGCAGTGGATAGAGCATCGGCTTGGGGCGCTGAGGATGCAGGTTTAAAACCCCGAGGGCGCAGGTTTGAAACCCCAAATGTCTCCGTCCAGCTTGATTGCGGGCTCACCAGCTTGAATGTGGGATCATAGACATGACCTCATGGTCACTGGCTTGAGCTCAAGGGTCGCTGGCTTGAGCAAGGGGTCACTGACTTGGCTGGAGCCCCCCCCCCAGGCACATATGATAAAGTAATCAATGAACAACTAAAATGCCACAGCAATAAGGTGATGCTTCTCATCTCTCTCCCTTTCTTGTCTGTCCCCCTTTCTCCCTCTATCTCTCTAGACAAAACAAAACAAAAAAACACAGAGAGAGAAACAAGGTGAAGATAATAGGGTTCTCTGCCCCCACCACTGATTAAACATTTTTTTACAATGTTATCTTTTTTTTTTTTTTTAAGATTTTATTTATTGATTTCAGAGAGAGAGAGAGAGAGAGAGTCCGGGAGGAGCAGGAAGCATCAGCTCGCTTCTCGTATGTGCCTTGACCTGGCAAGCTGGGGGTTTTGAACAGCAGCCTCAGCGTTCCAGGCCAACGCTTTATGCTACCACAGGTCAGGTGATAGCGTCATCTTTTAAGACTCCTATATGTAGCATATATCAGGGGTCTTCCCTACCTTCGCTTCCTGTCCTGTGCTCCTTCCACCAATCTATAATTTGCTGTTCAAATAATTTGCCACTTATCTTGGTCAGAGCATACCTTGCACTGATAAATTCCCTCTCACTGGGTTACTTGCTTGATGGTAACCTGTTAGATACAATGAGAAGGATTGAGCACTTTTGAACTGGGGGACAGATAATCTGGCTTTAGTTCCAAATCTTGTAGTTGCAGTGTTCTTTGTGTGGAAGCCTTTGTAGCGCGAGTCTGAGCATTTAGTGCTGGGTGAAAAGAAGTTGGCTGGCCTGGCTCTTCCTGGGCAGTGGTAATTGCAGCTGATGGGGAAGTTGGCGGATGGGGATAGGGAATCTTTCTTGTGAGAAGAGAATATGAAAAGTGATTTAAAACAAAATTTTGAATTAAGTAAACAATGGATATGCAGCAGTGAGGTATTTTAAATAAACTATCTCACTTCTGTTGGTATAGGGTGTTTTTCTTACCTTTTACTCTGGGGATAACGGACAGCTATACAACTGGACAGAATACTGTGATGAACTATAGACCATCCCCCAACTTCAGCGATTATCAGCCTGCTCCTTACCTTGCAGCTCTTTTTGTTTGCTCTGCACCCCAGTACCCTTCTCCTCTCCATGTTTTTGGGAAGCAGGTCCAAGACTATCACTTCATTTGTAAATTTTTTTTAACTAATAGCTTTATTGAGATATAATTCACATATATAGTTCACTAAAGTGTGTTTTAAGAAATGTGAGTTTGAACAACTTTTGAAAAAATCAGCTTTTAAATGTTCTTTATAAAGAGAATCTTGCTAAGCTATAAATTTACAGAATGTTTATTGAGAACAGTGTGCACTCTTAATTTGTGTTTTCAGAATACATAGTTTTTTTCCCCTCTTGGGAGGTGTAATGCCGGTGGCCGAGGCCAGGCAGGTCCACACTGGATTTGGGCAGATGGTAGAAGAACTGTGGAGCCAGAAAGGGTTGGGTTATTCTGTTTAATAGAGTCTCACAATGGCAGACAAGCACACAGGCAGGGGAAACTGCTTTTCACGGCAGCAAGTCAATGAACAGCGAAATGGCTCCTCGCAGTGCCAGGCAGGCAGGCAATCTGCCCTGAGGAAAAGCACCCATGGACCTCCGTTGGCTATACGCAGGAATCTGCCCTGAGGAAAAGCACCCATAGACCTCCGTTGGCTATACGCAGGAATCTGCCCTGAGGAAAAGCACCCATAGACCTCCGTTGGCTATACGCAGGAATCTGTCCTGAGGAAAAGCACCCATGGACCTCCGTTGGCTGTACACAGGAATCTGCCCTGAGGAAAAAAAGCACCCATGGACCTCCGTTGGCTGTACGCAGGAATCTGCCCTGAGGAAAAGCACCCATGGACCTCCGTTGGCTATACACAGGAATCTGCCCTGAAGAAAAGCACCCATAGACCTCCGTTGGCTATACGCAGGAAGCACCCATGGACCTCCGTTGGCTATACCCAGGAAGCACCCATGGACCTCCGTTGGCTATACGCAGGAAGCACCCATAGACCTCCGTTGGCTATACCCAGGAAGCACCCATAGACCTCCGTTGGCTATACGCAGGAAGCACCCATGGACCTCCGTTGGCTATACGCAGGAAGCACCCATAGACCTCCGTTGGCTATACGCAGGAAGCACCCATAGACCTCCGTTGGCTATACACAGGAATCTGCCCTGAGGAAAAGCACCCATGGACTTCCGTTGGCTGTACACAGGTGGCTCTGCCACATGCTCATGCACTAACACAATGCAAGGGAGCAAGCCTAACACAGCTGTTTTCCCTATAGGAGGGGCTTAGAGAGGTCTTTTGTCCTAGAGTCCTTTGCCAGAAATGTGCAATTTGATTAACTCTCTCCCCATCTAACTGTTAATTGGGAGGTTTCTACTATGCTGTTGTTGATTGTAATCCATTTGTGAACAAACATTATTACGAGTGGGTTATTTAAAAACTGATTTTCAAGGTCTTAGCTGGGTGGTTCAGTGTATAAAATATCGTCCCAGTGATCTGAGGTAACAGGTTCCCTGGTCAGGGCACATAGGCGATGCCATCAGTGAGAGCACAACTGAATGGAACAGTTAAGTGGAAAGGCAAGTTGATGCTTCTCTCTCTCTCTCTCTCTTTTTCTCTCTCCCTCTCCCTCTCCTTCCCATTCTCCTTCCCCTTCCTCAATTCCCTTTGCCTCTCTCTCAAATCAATGGAAAAATTAAGAAAAAAAACTAACAACTGATTTTTCAGATATTGTTACTTATCTGATAAGACATTGGTTGTAGTTAAGTCCTGAGTCTGAATTAATGGTTGTTTACTTTGCAAGTCCTGACCTTCCAGCTGTGGCTACTTGAGGCTGCTTTAAATAGAGTTAGAAACACCCTGTAAGAAAAGCCTCGAAAAGCAAAGAATCAGGTTCCTGGAACCCTCTGTGCTTGACTTATACCTCACACAGATTTGAAAATGCTTTTCTTCAAATAGTTGCAGAATGATTTTGTTCTGTTTTGTAAAAGTCCATAGTTTCATTTCTCCAAAGCCTCTTACTTGTTTTTTTTTCAGGAGCCCCTTTTAGAATAGCTTTCTTGATGGCTGCAGCTTATGTAGGAATCAGAATGTAGTCATCCAGATACCATTCACTTGATCTTAGTTTATACAATGATGTCCATATTCTATTTGTGAAAATCTAATGTCATAAGATTATAGAGTGTTCAGTGGTTTATTTTTATTTTTTTTACAAGGACAGAGAGAGAGTCAGAGAGAGGGACAGACAGACAAGAACGGAGAAAGATGATGAGAAGCATCAATCATCAGTTTTTTGTTGCTACACCTTAGTTGTTCATTGATTGCTTTCTCGTATGTGCCTTGACTGCGGGCCTTCAGCAGACCGAGTAACCCCTTGCTCGAGCCAGTGACCTTGGGTCCAAGCTGGTGAGCTTTTTGCTCGAGCCAGATGAGCCCACGCTCAAGTTGGTTTCCTCGGGGTCTCGAACCTGGGTCCCCCGCATCCTAGTCCAACACTCTATCCACTGTGCCACCGCCTGGTCCGGCTATTCAGTGGTTTTAAAAGCTGTCTAGCATGGTCAGGTTAAACTCGTGGACGTATCAAGCTTAATTAAATTTATATGATATTTAATTAGATACCATCTTAGAGTGGATTCTATATTTAGAAAAGTAGAAGCACATGCCAAAGGGTTTTAAAAAAATTATGGGGTGGGGACTTAGAATTGAGAAATTTCAATTAGGAATCTAATTTCTATTTTGCAAACTGGAAGAACTTCATTCTTCATTTGATTTCAGCAGTGCTGTCTCTTGGTACTGCAACATGAATCTTGCTACATTTTAGTTTTTTTTTTTTTTAATTAAAAAACATTTTTTTTGGTCTGTGATTTCCTCCCTCCACCTGGGCTGGTGTGAGTTTCTGGCACACAGGTTCCCAGAGCTTGCACAAGTTACAAACAGCCCCAAGAGCTCGTGGCTCCCAGGAAGTTGGTTGTTGATGTAACAGTGATGGATGCAGATGCTGCAGCTTCATTGGGGCAGGATTTCCTTTAGAGTTCAGAGGAGAAGAGGTCCAAAAAGCAAACAAAATGCTTTGCAGCTTTTAAGGTCTGCCTCATCCCAGATTCCTCCAAATGCTTTCTCAGATTTAGTGTCCATGTAGGACTCTTGGCCACGGGTGGTTTAGCCTCAGTGAGGGATGTGCTTTGCCCAAGAGAAAAATAAGGAACTCTTCTATGGAGATTTTTGGATTCTTTCACAAGTTCACTTGAAACAGTCCTTAGAAATAATTAAATTATATTGTATTCCAGACTG
Organism: Saccopteryx bilineata; assembly: GCF_036850765.1. Taxonomy (NCBI): domain Eukaryota; kingdom Metazoa; phylum Chordata; class Mammalia; order Chiroptera; family Emballonuridae; genus Saccopteryx; species Saccopteryx bilineata. Next base: position 71,865,779 of record NC_089499.1, read on the forward strand.
TCTTAAAATAAAGGGTAGCAAAACACTATTCTTTTTGGGGAAGGGAGCCAAGAGAATTTGATTATATGTGAAATCTTCCTCAGTTCATCTTCCTGGGCAGAAAGGAGCTCACATTTTCATGAAGTTTCTTAAAGGGGTTCTTGAGCAAACAGGAATAAAACTACTGACTAAAAAGGAAAATATATCATTTCTTAAAGCTATGAAGGCAGGGATGTTGTAGGATGGGAAAATAGCCCATGGTGGGTCAGGAGACCTTGGGGTTTTGTCCCTGCTCTGCCCCAACTGGCAACATGACCTTGGGCTAATCAGTTTCTTTTCTGTAAAAGGATGTCTGATTTCTAAGACTCATTTTCAGGTTTATGATTTTACCCTAATTGAAGCAAAAGAGGGAATAAATTTACTACTCATTGGATGGTAACAATTAGCAAATCTGTGTGTCTAGGATACGTACTTAAAAGTAATTTTTGTATGGTCAGTGCTTCTGAGTGGACTCCTCAGACAGAAACCCTGGGCAGCACAGGAAAATAGGGTGTGCGTGGGGACATTCAGTGAGGGAACCTTTTGTGGGCCCGTACGTGTTGCTGAAGGGGAGAAAATACTCCATGGTGTTTCTTTGATGGTGCCTCCTTTTTTCGTGTGACTCAAGGGGAACTGTGGAAGCTGATGCAGACCTACTTTTAGATTCCTTAATTTCGCTTTTAAGAATTGAGGTCAAAAACAGCAAATAAATTAAGGGCACATTTTCCCAAAGAGTCACCTTTCTCTTGTTTCTTAGAGCCTCTGCGGGCAACATCTCTGTCAGGCAGGTCTTCAGTGCGTAGTGGTATGTAGGGGCTGCCGATAAACTGCCTTACAGGACTAGATGGTCACCTGTGACAGACTCGCTAGTTATCACCAGAGGAGGGGCAGCGACACACCTCTCTGTCCTTTCTCAGCTGGCTCGACATTGAGTGTATGCAGGGAACATATACTTCAACATCAGAGTAGCTTTCAGCCTTTCTGCTGGGAAGATCTGCAGTATGTACTTTTCAAGGTGGAAACTCAGTAGCTTTAATGTGTGCAGTCCAGTGGCTTGGTTTCTCTAGTTTTGGTTTTTTTGGGGGGTGGTCAGGTTGATACCACTTCTGTCCATCTGCCTGGGTTTTCAGTGGTTTCTTCTTGTTCAAACACTCTGTTCTTGAAAATCATGATCCCTATCATAATTGGACTTGTTAAAAGACTTTGTCCTGCCAAGTCTAGAAGCTTCTATTTTCTGTATTTTGAATATCTACCTTTCTTCCACATGGACTTTGTTAATGCCTTCAGTGGAAATTCTTGGGCTTTTCTCTTCCTTTCACTCATTCTTTGTCCTGTTTTTATAAGGAGGAACCATTGAATTTCTTCTTGGGAGCAAATTCTTGGAATTTTGGAAACTTGTTTGGAGATACAGCTAAAATGCAGTGAAATTGGAGGAACAATTAGTGGTTTGGAAATTCTTGACAGGAAGTTTAACAGGAATTAGGGACTAATTTAGGACTAAAGCAAATAGTCCAAAGGACTAGAGTTTATTTTTTAATTCTCTTTTTAAGACCTAAAGATGGCATTTCCCATGTGTTTTCTGAGATTGAAATAGGCCAGATGATCCTCCCACCCTTTGAGCCTCTTATCACTGTCAGACCTTCTGTTGTTACTCACTGGCTCTCATTCTGATGAATTTAATTTTTCATCTGGTCCTCTCCTGCAGGATCTCAGTCCATCCTGTTAGGTAAGTTTTCACAGATCCCAGTCTTTTTTCTCTGTTTAGACTTGAATTCAGCCGGATTGAATTTCATGTACATAAGAATCCCTCGCTGATGATATGTTTATTGAGCTCTGATATTCACATTTTCCTTGCTTCCCAAAGGGTTTTGAGGTTTACTTCTAAAGTGTGACTCCTAATTGACTTGTGTGGAGGACTTTACAAAAGTGTTCCAGAACTTAGATACCAGAAGTAAAAGGGCATTTTCTTTGTGCTGAGGATCTGTGTTCCCATGAAGAGCCAGGGATGGTTCAGGGATGAGTTCAGAGGGCTTTCTTCAATGCCTGGTTCCCCTGCAGGGCCGACCTTCAGTGACAGTTCATAGCTTGTGGGCTGTCTGATACTCTGTGGCAGAGAGAACTTTTGGAGAGGATATTTGACCTAAAACAAAAATTGTAGATAGTCCTCTCTTTCTTTTCCCTTTCTCATTTTCTACTTTCTGCTTGAGAACCACTTCAAAGAATCGGATGTGTTGGTGCCAGACGCCATGCAGTTATTGTTAAAAGAATTTGGAAATATAATTGAAAACAAACTTTGCTGAGCAGAGTTGATCTAGGCGAGTTCTTACTTCGAGAAGGGGATTCCAAGTTTTCCCTCTATTTGGAGCTGATGTCTCTGAACACTTGTTCTGTGAGATGAATCATCTGTGAATTCTACATCTGGGAGTTATATATTGGGAAATGGCATTCTTTTTAAATGTAGTAGAAACACAAAAGCTTAAAGTTACAGTGTAGTTGGAAAATTCTAGTCAGAGTTTTAAAAAATGAGTATTGAGGTAAAATTGGCCAAATAATTGCACTTGAGAGTGTGATACCTAAAATAGACATGTTTGTATGTGGAAAGCAATATGACAGTCACACTTTTTAATTGGGACCCCCTCCCTTTTGTTTTGAAACAGATGATATTTAACAATTTTTCATAAATATAAAATAACCAGAATCATTATTTAAGGCAAATATGACTTGAGAGTCTGAATTCATTTTACCATTTGTCTTAAACTCTTCAAATATATTCAAGCTGTGTTAACCCAAATAATGCAGTGTTAAGGCGTGGGTGGGGGGAATAAGGCATGTCCCTGTTCTCTACAAAGCTCCCACTTCCTCCTGTGGGTGTGGTAAGAGAGGGTAGTGTGGGCCTTGCAGATGAAGCTGCCATATTGTTAGCTGGCACAGTGGTAAGAGTGGTGGCTCTGGAGCCCAGAGTCCCAGATCACCTTGGGCATTTTTCTTAGCTTCCCTCTGACTCAATTTCCTCTTCTGTGAAAAGGATAATTGTAGCGCTCACCTCACTAAACTTTTTATGAGGACAAAATTGAAATACTTTATAATTTTTGGAAGAGGGCCTAAAACACAGCAAAAGCCTGAGGTTAGTTATTATTATTATAACTATAGCAGTAATAGTGTACATTTTTGCAGCAGGACCCAGGTACATTAACTATAATTTTATTATCACCTTAACTCTATGAAATATATTACTTCCATATTCTACATGAGGCCTGACTTGCACAGGGTCTAGCACTTGCCAGAGTTGGAACTCAGACCTGACTCTGCGTGATTGTATTTTGAAAGAAGACTGAGACTAGTTCTCTCTGCCTCCTTGTGCTTGTCTTGTGCCTCCTTCAAGTCTCTGAGTTCCTTGAGGCTGTGATTGGCCCTTCCACTCTCCGTACCTGCATACAGAGCAGCTGCTCTGTGACAGTGCCTTAAATGTGATTTCGAAGAGCGTGCGTCTTCATTGGCAGGTTAGTGTGTCAGAATCCATTTTTGGTGTGCCCCTTTGGTGAAGGGGGTGATAGCATATGTCTCACCATCTGTTGTTTATTGTTTCTGTTAGGTTGTGGTTTGTGTTCCTAGTCCTTGTTTCTTTGGTTTCTGGAGCAACTGCGAATATTATATGCTCGGGGATCAACAAAAGTAAACTATTTATAAACAGTAAAGTATCCTTGGGTTTGGAAAGTGTTTTTTTCAAATGCCTGTATATTTGGTGGCTTTATTATAATCTTGCTGATGTAGCCTTAGACAAATTGCAGATTGAGGCACATTTAAAAGACGGGCAAGTCCTAGGCCGGCCTTGTGTAACCAGCTTACAAACAGCCTTGGTGATAAGGCCTTGGTGTTAACGCCGACCTGACTGGTGTATTTTTAACTCCAGAACATATAAACAGTTTAGCCTGCCTATGGAGTTTATACTCTGCCTGAAACCCTTGGCATGCTTGGGTTATGTGGCCCTCTGAGATATATGTGTCCTGGGAGATTGCTCTTGCTGGGACCCACTGTTCCCTACCTTTCATTTAAAAAAAGGACCACAGTGAAGACATAGATGGAAGGAAGAACCGTGGAATTCATCAATGATTTTGTATAATAAATACACTGCTCACAAAAATTAGGGGGTATTTCAAAATGAATATGAAGCGATAAAATGTTCTTTAGTTTTTGTGAGTAGTATATTATGTTCGGCTTCTCTTCTACACTGTTTCTGTGTGTTGTGCAAACTTCGGGGGAATAGAGAGCTTCTTATTCACATCTCTCTTGCCCCTTTCTTAGCCACAGGGGTCTTTGCACAGTCGCAAGTTGGAACATATGACCCCCTCCACCTCAAGTTTTGGCTATCCATCTGTCTCTCCATTCACTGTTCCTTCCTGTCTGGCTTCATGTGCCCTGGCCACTACGTGGAACTTTCTCTAGGCTGTTAAAACGCTATGCATGTCACATGTTCCTTACATCCTATTCCCTCTGCCTGAAGAAATGCTTTTCCCTCTTTGTCTTGTAAACTCTTATCATCCCTCTTAAAAGTCTCTTCCCATGGAAACCATTGCCAGCCTTCGTTCTAGGTTAGATCCCTGCCTGAGGATCCTGCAGTACTTTATACAGAAGTTTCGTGGGATATTTGGTTATTGTCTCTTGCCCCTGTTAGTCTATATTTCAGTGATTTTCAACCTTTTTTTTTCATGGCACAAACACACACTAATTACTAAGGTCAGTGCCTCTGACTAAATACAACCATTTTCATCTCATGGCACAAATAAATTAGTTACTAAGGAAGGAAGAGGTCAGGGCCCCTTTTTCTTTAGTAATTAGTTTATGAGTGCATGAGAAACAAAGGTTGAAAATCACTGGTCTATAAGATCCTTGAAGGCAGGGACTGGCTTTGTTTCTGATCCACCTTTGTTTTCCTAGACTTCAGTGCAAAGCCTGAGCACATTCATTGCCCAGTACAGATATTGAAGGAGAAACAGCTATGGGTGTTCGTTCTATGTGTTCCTATGAGTCCTTTAGAAATACCTCTCCCAGACACTTAGGATAATTAAGGCCTCCTAGGGGCTTGTCTGTTTGTACATTTCCTAAATATCCTAAATATGCCTCATCTATTTGATAGTTTCCTCCATCTGCCACCAAATACTAGTGTTGAGAAACTTAGAAGAATGGAAGGAAGGCAGGAAGAAGCAGCAAATAGAACAAAACTGAAAGAAGACAGGTAGGTAATTTACATGCCACACTAAGAATTGGTGAAGACTCTCTGTTGTGGAAAGGTGGCTTTTAAATCCTCTATCCAAGTATTGTAACTGTCACTTCTTTTCAGTTAAAGCATGTGACCTGCATCCCACATGGGGTCCTGGGCATCGCTTTCCTTCTGGACCTCAGGTGGCTGACCTTGGGAGGTGGGCTGGCCTGGCAGCTCTCTTCTGTGTTGGCTTTGGCAGGGGAGCCCACAGTGCATTTCCCAATTGTGACATGGCTCTCATCTGCTCTTTGCTGGAGCCGATGTTCGGAGTCTGCTTTTTCAGAGTTGACACTGCAGGGGATAGTTGCTTCTTACACAGACTGTCTAGACACCCTTCCCTTGTGGTTATTCTGCTCAGTTTATGCTGAGCCCTGTCCAGGCAGCTGGTTTGGGTTGCTTGGCTCTGTTATATTGCTAAGTCCTCTACTTTGACAAAACAGGTGGCCAGGCCCAAGTTGTTTTTCTCCCTCTTTGCTGGCAGAGAGGGTAAGGCTGGTCTCCTTGACCAGAGCGAGCTGTGAGAACACTAAGGGCAGGTTACCATGCCTTCAGTAGTTCAATCCAAGTTAGCAATTTAGAATTACAGAAGCTTCGAGGGCAGGAGACTTTGGGTAGTTGGATTTCTAAATCTGGCCCATTTGGGCATGGATCTCAGGTGTGGGGAGTTTCCTTGAGATGCTCATGAGAGGCAGTGGGAAAGCTGTGTTCTGCCCAGTGAGCTCTGCCTCCTGTTTATTTTAATGGTGTCGCGGACCTGGGCTGTGGTTCTGTAGGAAGGCCCTTAGGTGCCCAGTAAACCGTGACGGTTACAGGGCTTTTGTGCTGTTGACCTGTTTGCCTAGTGACCATGTTTTTATTTTAATTACTTTTAATTTTCTGATAGACATGTTATTGAATAAAGAGGAAACTACAAGAAAAAAAGGAATAATTGATCTCATTATGTATTTAATGACAAATATTACTTTGTTGTATAAATTTCCAGTAATGTCTGTCATTGAATCTTCTGTTCGGGGTAATATTTTTTAAACAAAATGAGGGTTGCTATTCCTGTGTAATTCTCCTTTGAAAAAAAATTTTTTTTTAATTTTTTTTTTCTGTATTTTTCTGAAGCTGGAAACGGGGAGAGGCAGTCAGACAGACTCCCGCATGCGCCCAACTGGGATCTACCCAGCACGCCCAACAGGGGGCGACGCTCTGCCCCTCCGGGGCGTCGCTCTGTTGCGACCAGAGCCACTCTAGTGCCTGAAGCAGAGGCCAAGGAGCCATCCCCAGCGACCGGGCCATCTTTGCTCCAGTAGAGCCTCGGCTGCGGGAGGGGAAGAGAGAGACAGAGAGGAAGGAGAGGGGGAGGGGTGGAGAAGCAGATGGGTGCTTCTCCTGTGTACCCTGGCTGGGAATCGAACCCGGGACTTCTGCACGCCAGGCCGACGCTCTACCACTGAGCCAACTGGCCAGGGCCTCCTTTGAAAATTTTAATATTGAGGCATAGTTGATATTACATTATACATTATATTAGTTTCAGGTGTACAACATAATGTGTGCTCTTTTTTAAATGAGTCAATAGCATTAATTTTTCTCTTCAACTTTATATGTTTTTTTAAAAATATGGTTTACTTCATAATTAAACTTTCCCTGATATTGGGCATTTAGGTCTTTTCCTAACCTGTGGTAAATGTCCGTATATATACCTCTTTATACATTTCATATTTTTTAGGAGGAATTACTGAATCCAGATTGCTTTGGATTTGGTTGGCACCATTGCTCCTAAGACGCCACTAATTTATGTTAGAACTGTGCCCATTTCTCCCACTTCATCACAAACATTACTTTTTTTTCTGTAACCGTACATCAGTTGCACTGAATTGTTTTAATCTGCATTTCCTTTTTAATTTCTTTTTTGGATGCTCAGTTAGGCAAATAAACTATCTTAGTGCCCTCAATTGTGAACTTTGGGCTTGAACAGAAACGTGTGTCCCGAACACAAAAAGTGATGTGCTTCTGAGTAGGAAGAGCCTCTTCCCCCCAGGTGTCATTGCACAGAAAACTGTGCCTTGTGTGGGCATGTCACGGATTGTGGCTCTGAGCAAGGAAATGTTTCTGTGTTCATATTAAACTGAAGTTGATTATGTGTTCTGGAGGGGAAGGTGGCAGTGGCTTTGCAGACCCCGGCTGCAGCCCCAGCCCGCTGAAGCCCAGCCGAGCCAGCCCGCGGTGCCTGAGCTGCCTGCCCTACAGCTGGTAGGAATCAAGAGCAGATTCGCGTGGTGGAGAACCTTCAGGAACAGCTTCCAGCAAATGGAAATTATTTTAAAACAAATTGATGTGGTTTTTCTGTCAAACCTACTTGGAGCATAAACAAGGTTGGACTGTAAGCTGTTTCCCTTCTGCAAATGAGCCCGTGTTTGGAATGTGGCTTTCAGCAAAGTAAACATGGTCTTGAAAGTAAGTTGTCATTGTGTTAGTCTGATTTGAAAAATAAGCGTAGTGAACTGTCCAGCGTTCTCTCCTGATTGGCTCAAGACGTTCCTTCGTTTGTCTTCCTGCCGCAAATGGCACTATTTCATATAAAGGTTTTAAAGGTGGGGAGTAACTGGGGTTGAGAGGGTTAAAGGGACAGAAGTACTGGGTCAATTTCTGTGGTAAGATAAACATTTTAATCTTAACCTCTTTGCTATGGAGGAATATCAAACACATCTTGTGAAATACTTAACTCTGTGCACATGGACGTGGGCATACCCTCTGATCCGTGCATCTTGGAATTCTCTGTCAGTTGCAAGGTGGTGCTTTGACCCAAGGGACAATTCCAGCTTTATTAAATTGGTCACAGCCCCCCAAGAAGGCAAAAACAATGCTTTTAATGTTCTGATTATATATTAATGAACAACCAGGCCAAGGGATACTTGCCAAGAAAGCTACACAGTGAGAAAGCCAACAGTATCAGAGTGAACTTTGCACCCTGAAAGTGTGAATGATGGTGGGTGAAAGAAGTTTATTGCATAAGGGGAGCAACTGGAATCCCTTTGATGTTGGTTAGCATCCTGGCCCCATTAGACTTTCTGACTTCCCAGTTAACTATGTCTTTGCTGGTGAATGCAGTGGTATGGTGCTTGCAGTCTGAGGAGACCTGCTCTGGTCCTCAGAGGACCAACAAACCGTACCTATGGGAGTAAATGGGGTGTGGGGGGCAGTGGCCACTTAGATCTGCTTGCAGTCCACTTCAACAAATTTTAATCTGAAACGGAAACACACAGTCACCCCCTCCCAACTTTTCCTCTGGAGGGATTTTTCCAGAAATAGCTTGCTGTTCTACATCTGCCTGCCCCAACCACAGAAAGGGGTTTGATCTTAATCAGTTAGACCAGGGGTAGTCAACCTTTTTCTACGTACTGCCCACTGTTGTATCTCTGTTAGTAGTAAAATTTTCTAACCGCCCACTGGTTCCACAGTAATGGTGATTTATAAAGTAGGGAAGTAACTTTACTTTATAAAGTTTATAAAGCAGAGTTACAGCAAGTTAAAGCATATAATAATAATAATTACCAACTACTTTATGTCGGATTTTCACTGTTTGGCAGAATAAATCTTTATAAAACAACTTACTATAGTTAAATCTATCTTTTTATTTATACTTTGGTTGCTCCGCTACAGCCCACCATGAAAGCTGGAGTGCCCCCTAGTGGGCGGTAGGGATCAGGTTGACCAGCACTGAGTTAGACCTTAATCTTATCTAACTAATGTATTTTCCTCCCCATTGTGGTGACATTTCCTCCTGCCTGTGGCTTTTCTTAATTTCTGAATGGCTAGCCATTGTGAACCCTGCTTTCCACGGCTTTTAAGTAATTTACTCAAAAGAAGAAAAAAGCATTCTTTTGAAATCCTGAGAATTTTGTTTTCTGCAAGAGGACAAACTCCCCCTGAGGTTTTCCACTGCTGACGGATTCATGGCCGAGTTGTGGTCCCAGTGGGCTCAGGCAGCAGGTAGCTGCTGGTTGGGAGAGCGGCAGTTTTTGAAGGTGGCATCGTGGCTTTAGCATTCGAAATGTGGGTGTTTTGCCTGCTCCCTACTTTATTTAAATAATCTACTAGCACTTAAATGAAAAAGGTTATTTCTGCATTTTCATGGTGTAGAAATAGCTAGGTAGCATTTTTGATTGATCAGTCAATTGATTTCAGAGAGATAGTAAGGGAGAGAGTAACATTGATGTTGTCCCACATATTTATGCATTCATTGGTTGGTTTTTGTATGTACCCTGACCGGGGATTGAACCTTCAACCTTGGCATATCAGGACAATGCTCTAACCAACTGAGTTACCCTGCCAATATGGTAGGTGGCATTTTTAATCTGGAATTTTGAAAGCCTGCTGAAGCAGAAGGTTATTGTTTTTTAAATAATGAAAGCTTTATTGAAATGTGATTTAAATGCAATAAAAGTCATCCTTTTAAATGGTCTGATTCAGGGTTTTTAGCATACCCACCGAGTTGTACAGCCATCAGTATTCCTAGAATATTTTATTACCCATTAGCAGTCCTTCTCCACTCTTCCTTCCTCCTATTCCCTGGCAACATCTGCTTCCTGTCTCAATGGACTTGCCTGTTCTGGACATTTTACATACACGGAATCGTAACAGTCTGGTTTCTTTCACTTAGCATGTTTTCAGGGTTCTTCCACATTGTAATGTGGATCAGCAGCTCGCCTTTTTATGGCTGAATAATATTCCATTACATGGATAGATCACATTTTGTTTATCTATTCATCAGTTGATGGACTTTTTGGGTTATCTCTACTTTTTGGCAATTGTGAATAATGCTGCTGTGAACATTGGTGTACAAACTTTTATATGGATGTATGTTTTTATTTCTCTTGGGTAGATACCTAGGAGTGGAATTGTTGGGTCCTGGGTCATATGATAACTTTAATTAGTTAATTTTTTTTTTAGTGAGAGAGAGACATACAGACAGACAGAAAGGGAAAGATATGAGAAGCATCAAAGATATGAGTAGTTGCATCACTTTAGTTGTTCATTGATTGCTTCTCATATGTGTCTTGACTGGGGTCTTCTCATATGTGTCTTGACTGAGCCAGTGACTCCTTGCTCAAGCCAGTGACATTTGGGCTTAAGTCAGTGACCATGGGATCATTTTGATGATCTGATGCTCAAGTTGGTGATTTTAGGGTTTTGGACCAGGGACTTCAGCGTCCCAGGTTAATGCTGTATTCACTGTGCCACCACTGATCAAGCACTATTTAACTTTTTGAAGAATTGCTAGACTGTTTTCCACAGAGGCTGTATGCACCCTTTTGACTTTCTCAGCAGCGTATGAAGGTTCTCATTACTCCATAATCTCACCAATACTTATTATTGTCTGTCTTTAATTATATCCCTCCTACTGGGTATGAAGTGGTATCTCATTGTGATTTTTAATTTGAATTTCCCTGATCACTTGTGACTCTGAGCATCTTTGTGTGTGCTTGTTGGCTATTTATATGTCTTTAGAGAAAAGTCTATTCAATTTCTTTGCTCATTTTTTAATTGGGTCATTTGTCTTTTTGTTGAATTATAAGCAGGTCAGTTTTAGAAAGAAACAGTCATACAATTTTCAGTGGTTTGGGGTAGAGATACTTTTCTTCTGTCTTCCTTAGTTGAACAGAATTTTATTTTTAAGATTTTTAAGACTTTTAAGATCTTCAGGTAGAAATATAGTGGACAGTAGCTGCCTGGTGTGCTTGGTTTAGTTGTCTCTCTGTTTGTAATCCCAAGCGAAGGAGGAAATGCGGCAGGAGGACAATGGTTCTTCTTGCAGTGAGTCCAGGTTTTAGACTCTGGGGAGCTCATCACACACAGTGTTCTCTGCTAAAATGGGAGAATTTGCCCTCCTGTAACTTAGGGAAGTTTTCTGTGTATATATATAAATATTTATGCCAGGTCTGACCATTTTCTCCGCTCCAAGGCAAGCTGTCTTTGCTGACAGAGCGTTGCTGCTGTAAATTACAAGTGCAGAACCCAGGCTGTCCCAATGCAGGCAGGGCGATTGCTCTGGACAGGTTTACAACAGGGAGGTGTGAAGTGTTTGGAGGAGACCGGAAGCCAGAGGAAGGGAAGACATACTGAACTTGGGCAGCTTCAGGGTGGCGGGCTGACACAGCTAATCAAAAAGTATGGCCATGGTGGCTTTTAATGGGAAAGGAAGCCGAGGCCTTGCAGTGGTTTCCCTTCACAGCCAGAAACCAGAGGGAGAGCAGCTTGCTGAGTTCTTCAGTCAGTGCTGAGTCTCCGCCAGCACTTAGAACCTCAGGCCTGCATGCAGAGGGTCAGAGCTGTTTTCTTTGTTTTTAACTTGATGTTCATTTGTCCCATCCTGTATGGACTGAGTTGATGGGGGGGGGGGGGGGGCAGAGATTCCGGGTGGTGGTGGGGAGCTTGAGAGAAGGCCTAAAAGTACAACTTTGAGACAACATTATGGCCCACCATTGTGATCTGTCGATTTAGGTTGAGTGGGCAGTGGGCAGATCTCTAAACAAATGAAGCAGTAATTACAGGTGGCGCTCTGTTAGTCCTTCAGGTAGCCATAGGCACTTACTAACTCCTCTGTTGGCCTTGGAGTCCAAATTTGTGGTGCCAAGGCCAGGGAATCTGTATGTTAACTAGCTCTAAGGGAAATACTGTTTGGAGACATAAGGGTGAGACCCACTGCCCTGGACAGTAGGCTCCCTTAGGGTCAACTACAAAGGACTTGTGGCTCCAAGTTTCTGTTCTCTGCTTCCCACTGTCCTCTGCAGGAACTCAGGGGCTTTCTGAGTTCTGGTGATACAGGACTACATCTTCCCTGGCCAGCCGAGCCTTTCCCTCTTTTGGGACTCTTGCCTGTGTTTTTGCCACAGTGCCACTTCTGGGTGGCCTCATCCTTCTGTCCTCAGGTGAAACATTTCCTCAGAGGGCTTTTCCTAGAGCACCAAGTAGAGGTGGCTGCTGACTTCTTCCAGGAGAGCCTTGGGGACATGGGTGTGGTTCCTTGCTCAGCGATGGACTTTCCTTCCAGTTGTAAACTTGGTGCATAGAGACTACCTTATTGCGTTGTGGTCCTGGGTGGAGTCCAGCACCACTCCTGGCATGTGGAAGGTGTTTAATGAGTATTTTGTGTTCATTCATTTCCTTACCAAATGCAGGTGACCACTGGCTTTTCTACTGTGTTGTATTATTTCAGGCACTGTTCCTGTGTCCCTGATATACCTGCCTACACGCACCTGTAGAAATAACCACAGATTCACCGGCCAGACATCTGCTTTTCTGGGACTGCCTGTTTTCTACCCCTTAGGGCTTAATTAGGTGCCTTTTAAGGACCAGCTGCACACACTGAAATTACTTGTATATTAAAAATAAAAACTAAAAAATGTACCCATCTGCACTTACGTCAAATGCCATGGTAGCAACTTCTGGAAAGCCCTGTCAAAGGCAGGATATAGAAGGTGTGGAGATGTTGGAGGTGATAGGATACTCCTTGAGGTGCGTGGTGGTTAATGTGTAACCTCTTTAACAAGGCTTATGTGGACGTGCATGTGGCCTTCAGCTATTGGGGGTTCATAAACCCATGCTGTGGAGCATGTGTGTGCGGCAGGTCCTCGGCTTTGCAGTAACTCGTACCCCGAGCTTTAATTTCCTTTGGTTGAAAACAAGCACCACCACCAACTAGTAAACCTATCTTGCAGCAGGTTGGACACATACCCATATAGCGGCTAGAAAAGACTTCCTTAGATGCCCTCTTCCATAGCCCATGCTCTATGCACATACAGTATTATGAGATCAAGAAAGAGAGGTGGTAGCAGAAGGTCGAAGGGGTAAGGAATTTAGGCCCTACCTTTTTGTGGGTGGGGGTGGCTGAGGTGGAGAGGCATGTCTTCCTGTGGATAAGACAGTCTGGTCTGAGATTCAGGCAGCTTTCCTCTGGGATGAGGGCTGTTTCAACGATACCTGTTGCTCCTTCGTACATTGGTGTCATTGGGATTGTCCATTTGGAGAGGCTGGATTTAGAAATAGATGAGCATGATTACGGTAACATTTTACTAGCAAACTAGGATAATCTTGTCCTGTTAGAATTGCCTAACTGTTCCATATGAGAGGAAAATAATTGCTGTAATTTGGATAACATAAAAGCCAGAGGCTCGGTGACTCGGGTAGTGGTGTACCTGGCTTAACAAACAACATTTTGAAGTGCTGCCTGCCCTACTGGCAACAGAAGCCATCAGTTAAATAAAGCAGCTGTGAAGTAAGAGCAAGAACAGGAGTGTCTGCACAAACCACCTTTAAATTTTCTGATCCTTAATGAATGTCAGTTGGTTTGTGAATTATTAACTTCAACGTGTGTGAGGAAATACTGGCTGCTTAAGTGTCATGTATATCTTTATGTAAGGAAAAATAGAACTGACCGTACCCACTGGTGCTACTATTTGGGGCTTGATACTTGCCTGCTTTCACTCAGGAGTATTTCAAGCAGAGGTAGGAATGCTGGCCCTCACAGACCACACGTGCGCCATAGATCACAGCTCATCATGTCATTCCACTCTGCTTAGGAAGGAAGTGATTTGCAGCCTGTTGGTGGATATAAGCATGATGGTCCTTACCAGGCTCAGTGGAGTATCCAGAATCCAGTGAGGGGTTTGCTTAGGGATACCTGTCTAGTTGGGAAGAATTGTGAGTATGGGATCAGAAAAGTAGATTTAGCGAAGCATAGGAAGCTGGTTTGAGAAGTCTGTTTAATGTCAGTTCCCTTCAGCTTTGCAAGAGGGTTTTGAGGTAGGTTCTTTAATTTGCCACTGGAGAGAGGGCCATCTTTCTTTACTGCCTCAGTTTCCTTAGCATGAAAACCTGAAGTTGGCCTCCCCACCAGGCCACTGCAGGGGTTTCCCTTGGAAGAAGCCAGCACCACCCACTGAGGGGACTTCGTTTCAGCGCCTATGACAGAGGGCTTTGAGTGATGGGGAGAGACGTGGAGGAATCCACCTCTGCCCCGGTTTCCTCTGACCGCTTTTCAGAGGTCCCAAGGGCCTCTTCAGGTTTGTATTACTGGACTAGTTATCTCTTACGACTTTTACCTGAGGAGGGGAGTTGTGTAGTGGCCTTTATTTGGAGGGAAGGAGAGACTGAGGGAGGAAGACTCCATAACGGGAAGGAGGACGGAGTTTGGGACAATTAGAGTGGACAAAAAAGCAGCTCTCGAATAGCATGTCTTCGTCTGAGCCTCACACACCTTTGGGTGTTGGTTGCTGGATGAACCCTGCCCGTAAGTCACATTTAGAAATGGCTGGGCATGATGGTTCAGATGCTTGACCGCAGAATCTGAGCTCTGCTCATTTCCAATTCAGACAACATGCGTGCCATTGGCAGGGGAAGAGCAGGCTCCTCTTCCCTTCCCCATCTTATCATTATCCTCAGGTGCAGGGCATTTGAGGTTGGCAGTTCTGCGTTATGTGGATTTCTTTATTCCCTAGCTGCTGGGACCATTGCTGACATAGACGTGGGCCCCACAGCCGGCCTCCGGGATGGAAATGAGAGAAAAGAAATTCAAGCTGCAAATGTTTTGGAGCATTGTAGTGGCAAATTACATGAATGTGTGAATTGAAAAAGTGCCTGGTTTTACCCTATCATGAGTACCTAGGCCTTAGGTAAATATTGACACCAGCAAGTGTGGCAGGCCTACCATTTGTCTCATGCCCCTAGGAATGAAAAGGCTTTTCTGAGGTGCTGATGACCTTATAAACCACCCCGACGAGTTTGTACAGGTGCCTTCTGCAGTAGCACTTTGGGTTGGAAAGTGGGTGGTTTTCTCTTTTTGCTTGTGCAAGCTTAAACCTAACCAAACCCAAACCTGCTTTGGCTTATCGATCCCGGCGGAGTTTGCTGTAGGTAAATATTGTTGCCAGCACAGTTTTGCAGAGTCATGCTTGTGTGGTCATGTGGACCAGACCTGGATTGAGCACCTTCATTTGCTTCGACAGTATTTCAGAGCCAAATGTGGGAGAGAAGGAAGAAAAGACAGTCAGCCTGGTCATCTCAGCTGGAGGCCCAGCTGGATGTCAGAGCCTAGTGCTGTATTGAGCAAACTGTGTTCCCCACCCCCCAAACTATTAGATCCCCTATATCTCTGGGCTGGAAATTCATCTGTCCTCTAATTGAGGAGGGTTTATGATGCCAGTTCAGTTCGTGTGATGTGTGCAGGAGCAAGCCCCCCCCCCCCCCCCCACAGCCCCCTCAGCGTACTTATTAGAAGGAAGTCCTGATGGAGTTTGACTCTGGAAGCTGAACAGAGACTTTAACCAACTTGGGTTTGATGGCATCATCTTTAAAAAAATGACAGTAGAAGCTGGTGGGGTGGGGACTGTTGTGTGTTCATCAGGTAACAAGTATTAGGCAAAGAAGTGCTAGCTTTTCGTAGGGAAGCTGCCTTGCTGTAGCTGGGCTCACGCGATGTCTGGGTTTGGTGTAACCCACGGTCCTTGACTTCTGGCTGAGGTGGGGACTGGGTGGCTCTTGTCTCTCCCAGCACAGAGAGAGGACATGGAATACCCGCTCTCCCAGCACACAGAGAGGGTGTGGGGTGCCCGCTCTCCCAGCACACAGAGAGGGTGTGGGGTGCCCGCTCTCCCAGCACACAGAGAGGGTGTGGGGTGCCCGCTCTCCCAGCACACAGAGAGGGTGTGGGGTGCCCGCTCTCCCAGCACACAGAGAGGGTGTGGGGTGCCCGCTCTCCCAGCACACAGAGAGGGTGTGGGGTGCCCGCTCTCCCAGCACACAGAGAGGACATGGAATACCCGCTCTCCCAGCACACAGAGAGGGTGTGGGGGGTGCCCGCTCTCCCAGCACACAGAGAGGGTGTGGGGTGCCCGCTCTCCCAGCACACAGAGAGGGTGTGGGGTGCCCGCTCTCCCAGCACACAGAGAGGGTGTGGGGTGCCCGCTCTCCCAGCACACAGAGAGGGTGTGGGGGGTGCCCGCTCTCCCAGCACACAGAGAGGGTGTGGGGTGCCCGCTCTCCCAGCACACAGAGAGGGTGGGGGGTGCCCGCTCTCCCAGCACACAGAGAGGGTGGGGGGTGCCCGCTCTCCCAGCACACAGAGAGGACATGGAATGCCCGCTCTCCCAGCATACAGAGAGGACATGGAATACCCGCTCTCCCAGCACACAGAGAGGATGGGGGGTGCCCTTACTCCCAGCACACAGAGAGGGTGGGGGGTGCCCGCTCTCCCAGCACACAGAGAGGGTGTGGGGTGCCCGGAAGTCCACGGGCCGTTTCTGAGGCTTCTGCAGCCTGTAATAGGACTTTAGAAGTAGTCATTTATAATGCTTGAGTTTTGTAGAGCTTTTCATCACTTTTGCTGGTGATTTATGTTAAAGACAGACTGACTTCCCTAGGTACCTCTGTTCATTATTTGGTTAAGGTACAGTTTAGCAAGTGGAATTGAACACTAGGATCCATCCTTTCAGGTGCATGTTTGGGAGTAAATGACCTGAAACAGCAAACTGGCAAAAGATGGTGTGTGTGTGTGTGTGTGTGTGTGTGTGAGAGAGAGAGAGAGAGAGAGAGAGAGAGAGAGAGATATGAGTGCTTGGCTTTGGGCTTCCGGGGGCCTGGGTGAAGGTATAGATGGACCATGTGGTAGAGTTGAGGCATGATTTTGAGAGGACTTGGTGAAATTTTTTTTTAAGGAAGAAGTGAAAGTGTATGTTTTCCATTTGACATGGTAAAATTTTATCATGTTCAAGGACGGGGGTCAAATGTATCATCTGACTCTTTGCACTTATAACTTCAGTGAGAGGTAAGTTCCATATTGTAATAGCAGGAAGCAGTCTGTGTAAAGTAATGCGTGCTGAAATACTGTGTGAGTGTTGCAGCTTGACTTAGTATCTTAGCCCAAACCAGAGCCAGAGAAGGGCCATCACCACGAGAAAACGAAAGAGACAAGCTTATAAGTTGACAGTGTTTCATGACGTCTGAATATCATAGGAAGAAAAACATTGCCTTTTGGCTTCAACTGGGTATTTCATGACACACACAAATTTTAAAAACCTGATGGAAAAGGCGACAGAAAGAGATCCCATGTCGATAAGCTAATGAAAAAAGTCAGTGACTTACCTGTTAGCCAGAAGGCTGACCTTTTAAAACTGTTGGTTTTCTTTAAAAATACTTACCTAGACACTCGCGTGCCTGCCTGTAATACAGCGGACGTAATTGCAGAGTGTGGGCGAGTTCAGTTTCAGCATTGGTGGACTTGACAGCAGGGTCAGCTCTGTGTATTTGAGCGATCTTCCTTTTTGAGTGTCGAGGTGGCTGGAAAAGAAAGGGAGGCTAAACCTAGGAGATAGTATTTAATATTTTAAACCTAGAAGATGATATTGAAAACCTAGAAGAGAAGATGGTATTGAAAATGTCTGATAATATTTGAAGGAATTTTGCACTTCATACATTTGTAATGCAGAGTATTGTAGCAAATGTAAGCAAACCTGGATTTTTGTATCAGCGGTCATAGATGTTGGTTGGATGTGTGGGCTTTGCATAGGCACAAAGACGTTACAGAGCAGTGAGTGGTGGGTGTGTTTTCAGTTGGAAAAAATGAAAGAGGCGTGTAGATTCCCTGGAAGCTGGCAGGGGACTCCAGTGCACACCCCCTAGCACCCCTGGCTTTCCAGAAAGGATTTTTCTTCTGAGCAACACTAGTCTGGGAAAGGTACACCTACTTGTGTCATTTGTCCCTTGATTTTTTTGTGTATGGGTTGGGGAGGAAAGAGATGCCGAACACTAAGGTAAGCTGTTGTTTGTACAGATGTATTTGCTTTAAAAAAAAAGCACCTTCACTTCCTTTTTCCTCCCCTTTACGGGACAACGAAGCAACTTGTGTTTATAACCCAAAAGAGTATTTGCCTCAGATTGCCCTTCTGAACAGTTTCTCTTAACAACAACAACAACAACAACCTGGTCATCTCACATCCAGAACTTTGTTAACACATTTCTCTTCTTATCTTGTGGCATACATTTCTGTAACATGAGGTTTGCGGACTATTGTTTTAAGTGATTGGATTATGTTAGAGAGTGAATTGACGAAAAGGAGGATTATAAAGGCCACAAAATGCCTGAATCGTTTCTGGGTTCTATGAAACATCTAGACAAGAATGTTTAGAATGGTGTATAGGAATCAGATGGAGGGAAGAGGGTTTTTGTTTGTTTTTACTATTTTAATGTGTGTCTCTTATACTGGGGAAGTGATATGTTCTTGGGGGTTTGATTCTGAAGAATCTAGAATCACTGATTCAGTTTTCTTATCCCTTTATCCCAGTGAAATCCTTGGTGTACCTTCTGTCAGAAAGACAGGCTTGGGATTTGGCCACCCTGTTCTGACCAGGAGTGCTTTTTATGGGGCTGCATTAAAATAGTTGTTTTCTTCCCTGATAGCACTATTCCTCTCAGGGCCTTCATGTGTGGGCATGAAGTGTGTGAGCTCACAGTGGGAAGTGAAAATTCATTTTAGTGTGTTGCAAAAGGAAATTGATCACAGTATCACTGATGGTTGGCAAGGGTTCCAGCTTCTATCAGATTCTGTTGGGGACACATTCAATCAAAGAGGTGTTCATAAGATGTTGCTAGCTAGCAGCTCTCATATATAAACCCAAAGTGAATGCATTGCATTTTAAAGCTGCATTATGCTTTTAATAAATACCTTTATTTTACAGTGGTGGTTTTATAGGAAGCTAGTCTCTATGTGGACCTTTGTAGGGGCAGAAGGGTCAGGTAGAAGTGTTAGGAAAGGAAACATCATTCATGACCAGAGGGACAGTGGTGGACCTTTCAAAGCACTTGGTGAACCAAGGATTCTAAATTTATCCGTGGTTAATGTGTCCCATTTCCTGTCCCTTTAGCCCAACTTGTTTTGCCTACTACAGAAGCAAGAGCCACTATTTATTTCCTGCTTCTGTAGAGCTAGTTTTTCAGTTAGGAGAATCCTCATTCAAGAAGAAACGCCAGCCTCAGTTGAGTCCCCGAGGTGAACACAGGTTCTTGCAGTGCTTTCTGTTCCCTATAGGTTATGATTGATAAGCCCTCTGTTCTCTGATCTCACTGAAAACCCTGCTGCCTCCGGATGTGAGGGGAAGAGACTGATGGACAGGGCGGGAGTGCCTGACTCCCAGGCATCACCTGCTCTCTGTTCTGCAGAATGGTGGGCTTGCAGGTCCCGATGAAGCTGGGTGAAAGGGTCCTGTTGCGGAGGTGATGAGTTTGGAAAGTCCTGTAGAGCTTAAGGATTCTGAAAGGACAGATTTGTGATTCCTTCTCCAAGATGATCAAGTAGAATAGGTGACCAGACTACTGACTCCTCTTCCCCCTTCTCATTCCCAAATCTCCCGCAAAGCTGCTGCTTTAGTAGTAGAGCCAGATGTGGCTGTAGGCACTTCTTCCCTGCTGGGGTGGTCATGGTGGTGTTCCCTCTGTGGCAGGCTTGTGGGAGGGCCAGCCTGTGGCCAGCAGCTCTTCCCTGCACAGACTCTCTGTATTTGTGGAGTACCTATCAACTGCAAAGCTGCTGCAGCTCGAGTGCCTCCTCTTAATTAAATTAATTCATCTTTGTGCGTTAATGATGCATGTACCATATTTAACGAGAGACTGCTGTGGAAAATTTGTGGCTTCCCCCTAGGACCACCCCACAACCAATCATGAGAGTGCTTCAATAACAAAATTACATCACACCCAGTTATTTTTGTCTTTCTTTAGCCAAAATCTTAGTTTAGTAGGAAAAACAGGTTCTAGAATCTCCTGTTTTAAGGGGTGTTATAGAAAGCAAATGCTAATTGCTTTCAGTGATGGTGGACTATTACAGTAAAAACTTTAAGTAGTTGAGCAAGGAGATACTCTGCTTCTGTGGAAATCAGCTTTAATGGCCCTGCAAATGAATGTTCATGAGGGACCTGACGCTGAGATTTGTTAAGGTTTATATAACCCTTGACTTAACTGACTGGTCAGCTGTGATCTGACAACATGCAACTCTGGCTACTATTCTCAACTTTGCCCTGAAACTAGCTTGTCTTGCCCCTCTTCTTTTTTTTTCCTCTTCTTGAATTCCAAGTGAGAGGAGTGGAGATAGACAGATTCCCGCATGTGCCCCGACCAGGATCTACCTGGCAACCCCCGTCTGGGGCCATGCTCTCAACCAAGCTATTTTTAGTACCTGAGGCAAGGGCATGGATCCATGCTCAGTGCCTGGGCCAACTTGCTCTAACCAAACCATGGCTGCGGGATGGGGAGAGAGAGAGAGAGAGAGAGAAGGGAGAGGGGGACGGGTGAAGAAGCAGATGATTGCTTCTTCGGTGTGCCCTGACTGGGAATCAAACCCAGGACATTCATATACCAGGCTGATGCTCTACCACTGAGCCCACTGGCCAGGGCCACTCCTCTCTTTCTAAGAGGCCATGACTTCTTGTTTTTAGTTTCATACCCTCTATGCCTTATTTAACATTTTTAGCCTTTTTCCTCCTACCATGTTTTTCTCCTACACATCTAGGTTTAGCGAAGGTTTTGTATTTTTCTGATAAATTTTTCTTATTACAACTGATCTTCCCTGTTCTGAGTACCATCTGGACCCCGAGGGATCCTCACCAGGAACGACAGACCAGATGCTTCCAGGGCCGGGGGACGCTGCCGCTGAGTGAAGAGGGCCTGGCCGGGCTGGATGAGTGCAGGGTCTGTGGTCTCCTGAATCACGTGTTAAGTAAATGGTTGCTGCTATTGGGGGGAATGCAGGCCCAGTGATTATTTTCAAGAGAAACTGAAACTTTTATATTTTTTGGTGAAAACCTTAGGGGTTTTTTCCAAGCACTGTTCAGTCACAGATTCCCTGAAGCCCAGCTTTGGCCCACGGGCCACCAGTTTGCAGCTGCTTGCCTGCCACTCCCAGACGCTTGCCGTCTTAGAGCTGTGGCTGTCATTATTCGGGCCACAGTCTTATCTGTGCCCTAGGCTGTAAACTCCTTAAGGTCACTGACTGCATCATATCCTAATTTGTATCAGAACTGATCACAGCGCAGTATACTTTGGAGAAAAACATTCAATTACTGCTTGTTGAATTTGACATATGTTGGATGCTAAAGGACAGAACTTCAGCCTCTATTCAGATTAACCATGGGCTGTGGTGGGCTGTGGGCACTACTAAGTTAGAGGGGCACACACGAGCTCCATGGGGTTAGGGGCGCAGGCATGGTGATTCTTCTCAGCTGACGTCATAAGCGTCAGAATTCAGAGGCCCATACTGACTTATGTAGCTGATTTTAAGGAGTAAAGGTAGGTGATGACTCTGGGGGTCCTTATATGGCTAATGTGTATTCTTACCTCTTCTTTCGAGTTGTTTGCATGCCTTATTTGCGTAGAGAACTATCTATGGAATATTTTAAAAAATTGAAGTAACTGTGATTCATTACTGGCTTTCCTAAATATAACTGACCAAAATCTTACAAAATGAGCTGTATGTATTGTTAAAATCTGAGTGATTTTTGCCATTTTTTATTTGCAGAAAGTGTTTGTTTTTCCAAGGCTCAGTTTAGGGAGTGTGAGGGAGTGTGTTGCTTGCTGAGCTCACTGAGGAGAGCAGAACCTTGCCCTGAGTGGAAATTCTTGGGTGAAAAGGCCAGCGGGACAATTCCAGTTTAAGATGAAATTCCATTCTTTTTTTAAAAAAAGATTTTATTTATTGATTTTTACGGTGGGTGGGTGGGGGTGGTACAGAGCGAGAAGTATCAGTTCATAGTTGCTTCATGTTATTTGTTCATTGCTTGCTTGTTATATGTGCCTTGACCAGGCAAGCCCAAGGTTTTGATCAGGCGACCTCAGCGTTCTAGGTCAATACTTGATCCACTGTACCATCATAGGTCAGTCGCAATTTCATTCTTAATAATATAAGCCTTTAATGTGTATTATCAGGCTATTTTGTTGTGATGCTTGGTTAGTGAGGGGAAAACATCACATTAGGAAAAAAGATAAGGTGGCCCTGGCTGGTTGGCTTAGTGGTAGAGTATTGGCCTGGTGTGTGGAAGTCCTGGGTTCAATTCCCTGTCAGGGTGCCCAGGAGAAGTGCTCATCTGCTTCTCCACCCTTCCCCTTTCCCTTTTTTCTCTTCCCCTCTCTCTCTTCTCCTCCCACAGCCATGGCTTGTATGGTTTGAGCGAGTTGGCCCTGGGCCCTGAGGATGGCTCTGTGCTTCACCTCAGGCACTAAAGCTTGGTTGCAGAGCAATGGAGCAGTGGCCTCAGATGGGCAGAGCATTGCCTGGTAGGGGGCTTGCCAGGTGGATCCTGGTTGGGACACATGTGGGAGCCCATCTCTGCCTCCTTGCCTCCCACCCTCTCACTTAATGAAGAAGAAAAAAAGGATAAAGACATCTGATATTCTAGATTTTAAAAGAAATCTCTTATTCTCATAAAACTTTAAAATGTAGGTCTCTGGAATATAATGTAGTTTTGCTGGAACTTGATGCGTATTGCACATCATTCCTCAGAAGGTAAAGTGCTTTAGAGCGTAAGGGAATGAATAAGTTTTACAAAATTGTACGTTCTTCCTTACTCACACCCCTTGAAATTTGAAAGGACTGCCCTCTTGTTCTCTGTTGCTCCTAGGCAGGTGACTCCTTTTAAAAATGGGTGGTGAGCAATAGATGTCCATCTGGAGTCCACAGTTTCCCAAGAAACAGAGGATGGGGCTGGGCCGGGTGCCCCAGCAGTGCTCAGTAGTAAGATCTGTGCTAACTATGTTGTCCAGTGGCGCGGGAGTTGTTTCCTCACTGCGCTGACTCAAAACCAAACACACTTTTTATCCCTGAGCTTCCAAGGAGTCAATGAATTATTGTTTGCCAGCCTTGGGTAGCCTTTGCCAAGTTTATAATATGTGGTTCTGGTTGTAATCCAGGAAGATACTGGTCAGATTATGTAAATACTGATTAAACCTACAGAATTAAACTCGAAGCATTTTTAATTGAGTGTCTTCCTAATGAATTGAATTTTCTAAGGCTTTTCCTCTTTTGGGATGGTTAAGAACTTTGTGTGCCTAAAAGACATGGGCTAATATTCGTGTCATTTCCTACCCTTTTCCTTTTCTTTTCTTTTTTCTTTCTTTCCCTTTCTTTTCTCTTTTCTTTTCTTTTCTCATTCATTTGCAAGAGAGTTTGACAGGAAGGGAGAGAGATGAGAAGCATCAACTCATAGATTCATCACTTTAGTTGTTCATTGATTGCTTCTCATATGTGCCTTGACTGGGTCGCTCCAGCCAAGCCAGTGACTCCTTGCTCAATCCAGCAACCTTGGGCTCAAGCCAGTGACCATGGGATCATGTTGATGATCCCGCGCTCAAGCCAGCAACCTTGCACTCAAGCTGGATGAGTCTGCACTCAAGCTGGTGACCTCGGGGTTTCGATCCTGGGACCTCAGCCTCCCAGGTCAATGCCCTGTCCACTGTTCCATTGCCAGTCAGACCCCCATCAAAGTTTTTAACACAGTTCAATTATTGGGGAATTTAAATTTATTGTTAAAATCTAAGTGTCTCAAAATAGGTGTCATTCACTTTCAGTATTTGTTGATGATTTCATGATTTAGAAATATTTGTTGATCACTCTATGATTTAGATACAGCATGGTCTAATAGTTCAGAGATGATGGTAGTCACTCCCACATGTGGATGTTGAACACTTGCCGTATGTCTAGTGTATCTGAGAAATTGAGGTCTTAATTTTATGAAATCCTAATAAGTTTATATATAAACCTTGGTTGCCACCTGCCTTGGAGGCTCCTGAATTGGACAGCACAGGTTTACCTAATGGTGGTGATTTCTCAGCTTCTTGAAAACCTTAGCTTTCCTGGTTCAGTGGGTTTGGGGCTGGGGCCTTGTTGGGAAAATGCTCGGCGGGCTGATTGTATCAGGTACTGTTCAGGTTTGCTTCTCATACACAGATAAAACCTGGATAAAAACTTGAGCTGCTCTTGGCTGAGGTGCCTCTTGTGGTGCTACCAAGGGTGGGCCGGCGGTCAGCTCTCAGCAGATTAGCTGAGAAAGGAGCTGTGACTGGCTCAGTTGTTCAAAGATTTGCGCACCCTTTGTACAAGAACGGGAAACTTGTGTTATGACAGTGGCTGACAAAATGTTTAATGAAAGCTGCAATTGTCAGAAACTAAATTCCCTGAGGTTTCTTTCCGCTCCTCTTTGCTACTGAAAGGTGCAGAAATGCCTTGGACAGCATCTGTCCTGCTGATAGATGAATTGTTTTGACAGGAGAATCTGAAACCTTCAACTGAAGACACATTCAGATGCCCAGCTGGGTAGGGGGTAATGTGTTTGCAGAAATAAGCGAGATGCTTTAGATTTGTGTGCATGTCAGATGCCACCTGGAAGAAAGTTCTCATTAAAGGTTTTTCACTGGTTAACCCTTTGATTGATACTGAGTACTAAGATGGGAATTCACATCCCTCTCGTACAGTTCCTGGGCTGAACAAATGTAGTTCTTTACTTGTTGAAAAATGTCAGTAAGCGTAACAATCAAAGGGTTTAAAAAACTTTATTTAAAAATTGTGCTGGAAAAATTAAATGTTGATAGGAACATTATTCACAATATCCAAAAGATGGAAACAACTCAGATGCCCATCAACTATTGTGTGGATCAACAAAACTATTGAATGGATGCACACACACAGAGGTAAATAGTATTTAGCCCAGAAAAGGAAGGGGTATCACATATGCTACAACATGGTTCAACCTTGAGGATATTATGCTAAGTGAAACAAGCAGAAACAAAAGGACAATAGACTGTGGTTTTGCTCATAGGGAGTACCTAGAGGGCCACAGTTCACTGAGACAGAAAGTGGAATGAGGTTGCTGGGGCTGGCTAGGGGTTGGGGGGTTGGTGTTTAAGGGGTACTAAATTTCAGGGAGAAGATAAAAAGTTCTAGGGATGGATGATGGTGATGGTTGTACAACAGTGTGTGTGCATTGAACTGTACAATTAAAAATGGTTATTTTGGTAAATTTTATGTTACTTTATTTTACCACAAACCGTGATGTTGGTAGTTTGTCTCCCTGAAATGAGCAAAGAAAACAGTGCCTCTGAGGATTTTATTTCAGATTATTTCACAGGGAGAATGCAGTAAATGTTTTCCCTGCTTCCTGGTAAAGCCGTGGATGAGCAGCAGCTTATCCCAGGTGGCAGGACTTTCCACTTCTCAGACTTAAAAGCTCTGACTCAGAAGTAGAAGCCATTCCAGGGGACCTGAGACGCAGCCCCTGTCCTCTCTCTGTGATTGCTGTAGGTGCCCCCAGAGGGAAGCACCCTAAGAGCCAGTCTGCTGGACCCTCATTTATTGGTACATGGCTTTTTTAGTTCACTGGAAGTTGAAACGTTACCACATCCAGGCTGACCCAGTTGAGCTTTAAATTTTCACTTACAGATATATTCATCGTCATTGCTACTTACTAGGATCTCAGTGTGAGGTCCTGATAAGACCAGTTTATGGAAGACCCTTTATCAAATAGCCTTAATTGATTTTATTCCAGATAGTTTAAAATGTGCTACCAGTTAATTGCTTAAGACCCAGCTCCACCCCTGGCTATATATATATAAACCAGAAACGAGTCACTCATTTTGGACCTAATAGCCTCAAGAGTCAGTGGCCTAGCTGAGAGGCTGAAAACGGGTAGCCCTCAAGCCAGATGTGGTCTTCAGATAACTTTTGTTTGGCCCACCTAGGGTTGTTTTTTTTTTTCCTTCCAAAAATTGAGAGAATTTATTGCAAGAATTCAGAGCTTTAGCTTCCTGACAGCAGAGGACACTGGCCTGCCCTCATCTTGTTTCTGGAGACAGGAGCAGAGGAGATGCCCTTTAGACAGGCAGGCAGGCACTGCTGTGCTAGCCCCATCCACACCTGCAGGGTGACTGACCATCCACATTCCTTGCCACCTTCCAGGCTCTTGCCTTTGTGATTTCTGAGTTTCTCTCTGATGTCTCCTCCAGCTCAACTCCTTCCATCACCTATAATGATATAAACGTTATAGTATTGTAAACTCAAAGTATCTCTACACCCACCACTTCTATGATAATGTGCTCAAAATAGAAGACAATTTCTGTCTGTCTGGTTTTTTTTGTGATGTGAGCGAATTCTTTCCATTTGTGGATTTTTTTTTTTCCAAGTCAAACCTGTTGATTTCTCTGTACCTCCCCCAAGTGCAGACAAGCTCACACTTGACTTTAATATGTGGTTTTAAAAATTACCACCTTCAATATTTCATAGTAATATAATTTCTGGACAAATTGCTTTTCATTCAGGTTATGCCCCAAACTCAGACGTACCATCAATTCCAAGTGTAGTTTAACTTTATTTAGATGAATGTCTTGAGTTGGCAGTGAAGTGGCTATCAGCTCTAGGTCAGTATTGATTGGAATGTCTCTGGAGTAAGTTTTAAAGGTAGTTGCCACTTATGGGACACTGTGCCCCTTAAGAGCTACATTGTAAACGTATGATTAGTAGCACTGTTAGTTGGCAGTAATGTCAATCGAGTTAATAGTTGATATGAAAAAAATGTTAAATTAACCTCTTTGTCTTCTGCAGGACTAGGTATGTTTTAGGGGCAGGGAGCAAGGCACAAGGCGAGACATTGGGGCCCAATTGGATGACAGTTCTGTGGATTTTGTGCTTGTGGATTAATTAACCTTTTCTGGGTTGAAGGTATGATCTGAGAAGCTCATGTCTGCCTCAATGGGTGCAGGGAGTTGCAGAGGAGAGGGATGTAACTCTGAGTTACTGTGATAGATGCCATCACCTTGAGAAGACTGCTCACGTGTGTGGTTTTCATTGTCTTTGGTTAACACCAACCGTGGGTATCCTGTGACTGTGGCTCCTCTCTCCTGTGTGATTTGTCATGCCTAATATTTATTCATTGATAGCAGGAGTGCTGTGTTCATAGTATAGTGTTGTGATTAGGATCTTACAGTGTTCACTTTCTCAGCAGTCCCTTCAATTTTGACTCAACACGTGAGCGATTTTTACTCTTAAGTTCTTGTTCAGGGCCCTGGCCGGTTGGTTCAGTGGTGGCCACAGTGGTGGCACATTGGCCCAGCGTGCAGATATCTTGGGTTCAATTCCCAGCCAGGGCACATAGGAGAAGCACTCATCTGCTTTTCCACCCCTCCCCCTCTTGCTTCTCTCTCTCTTCTCCTCCCCTCCTGCAGCCAAGGCTTGATTGGAGCGAGTTGGCCCTGGGCGCTGAGGATGGCTCCATGGCCTCCATCCACCTCAGGCACTAAGAAGAGCTCAGTTGCCGAGCAACAGAGCAATGCCCTACATGGGTAGAGCATCGCCTCCTAGTGGGCTTGCTGGGTGGATACTGGTCAGGGTACAAGTAGGAGTCTCTCTGTCTCACCTCCTCTCACTGAATTTAAATAAATAAATAAAGTTCTTGTTCAGACAAGATTTCTCAACCTTGTAATGTTGCTGTTGACGTTGGGGCTGGATAGCTGTTTGTTGTTACGGCTGTCCTACTCACTAGAGGGTGTTAGCGTCCTTGGCTTCTGTCTGCCAGATGTCAGTGGCCACTTTTCCCTCCCCAGTAGTTGTGACAACAAAGAATATCCCGACTTTGCCAAATGTCATCTCTGATTTTAGACAATGGAGGGTCAGTCTGCCTCGTTTTTTTCTCCTGTTTGATGTTGTTTGATATTTAAGTAAGATATTAATTAAAAAGTACCTTTTAGACTAGCTTTGGCTTTGCTATGGTACAAAGCACTTGGGCCTCATTCACACTGATATAGGTAGAGGACTGGCTTACCTTTGAACTTCTTTCCTGTTACTAAGTGGCAAAATGATATTGATTAGAATTTGTTTGAGTTTAGCCAACTTGAGGTGCTTTGAGATTTTCACAGTGACTTGTTTATAGATGCCAGTGCCAGAAGGTATATCTGTAAAGCTCAGTGTGAGGAAGGTTACTTAAAATAATACTTGAGATAAGGGCAATCATTATGTTATTTTTGGGGGTTGGGGGTGGAGTAGAAGATTCCTGTTTTGGGTATATTAAAATGTTGATTCAACTGTTTGTTTTTTCTTTCTTTTTCTCTCCCTTGACCAGAAACCTGAGTTACAACAAACTTTCTGAGATCGACCCTGCGGGTTTTGAGGAC
Source organism: Saccopteryx bilineata (assembly GCF_036850765.1). Lineage (NCBI taxonomy): Eukaryota > Metazoa > Chordata > Mammalia > Chiroptera > Emballonuridae > Saccopteryx > Saccopteryx bilineata. The sequence goes on from NC_089499.1 coordinate 71,894,238, forward strand.
TTGCCGAATCTACAGGAAGTGTGAGTGCTTTTCCCTAATCCTCTGGGAGGTAGGAGGGCTGGAGAGCTCTTGTGAAGACCCTCTCCTATTGCAGCAGCATCAGCCCCTGGGTCAGCAGCCTACGCTTGGTAGAAGGAACATTTGTGTTAAGGTTGTTGTGACAAGTGCTGTGCTCACTCAGCTCTTCCTCACTGCAGCCTGTGTTTTCTTCCTAGGCCGGCATGAGAGTGTGTTACAGTCTGGTAGGTGTGGACTTACTAGAAGTCACAGGGACACGTGGGTGTGCAGAGCCCCATGAACCAGCTTGGTTAACCCAACCTGGCTGGTACTTGCCTGCGGTTCCCAGGGAGCCAGCCCCACCCTGCAGATTTCCAGAAAACAAAGGTATAGAAGAGTAGACAAAAGAGGCTTACCTTTCCTCTCCCACCTCCAAAAAGAGCTGGCATTGCGGCTCCTGGGGCACCGGGCGAGCTGCCTCTGCAGTGTCCTTGAAATCAGGCCTCAGTCTTTTCTTCTCTTTAATGTAAAGAGTTCTGCTTTTAGAATGGATGCTAGAATTATCAGGAATTTTAGTTCCATAGGGACTTCAAGACATTTTCCCATAGATTATGCATACCCACTGCAGAAAATTAGGAACCAATAGAAATATGTAAAGACTAATTCATTGAAGATCACCCAGACATAACTCTTGTGGACACTTAGTGGAAAATGCATACCTCTATACATATAATTTTGGGATCAGACTGTACACACAGCAATCATAGCACCCTGCTAAACCCTATATGAACAACTTCTCATTTAATTCTCACAGTACATTGCTTGCTATAATTTTTTTTAAGATTTTATTTATTCATTTTTAGAGGGGGGGGAGAGAGAGAGAGAGAAAGAGAGAGAGAAGGGGGGAGGAGCAGGAAGCATCAACTTCCATATGTGCATTGACCAGGCAAGCCCAGGGTTTTGAACCAGTAACCTCCGCATTCCAGGTTGACACTTTATCCACTGTGCCGCCAGAGGTCAGGCATAAATTCTTTTCTGTGTGTGTGTGACAGAGACAGAGAGAGGGACAGATAGGGACAGACAGGAAGGGAGAGAGATGAGAAGCATCAGTTTCTTGTTGTGGCACCTTAGTTGTTCATTGATTGCTTTCTCCTATGTGCCTTGATGGGGGGGGGGAGGGGTTTACAGCAGACCTAGTGACCCCTTGCTCAAGCCAGCAACCTTGGGCTTAAGCTGGTGAGCCATGCTCAAACCAGATGAGCCTGCGCTCAAGTCGGTGACCTAGGGGTTTTGAACCTGGGTCCTCCGTGTCCCAGTCTGATGCTCTATCCACTGCGCCACCGCCTGGACAGGCTATAAACTATTTTCTTTACCATAATTTCCCCCACTCTACAAAAGAGGAGAAGGACTGAAGTGGGGAGAAGCTAACGACACTTGCTACATGGGAGGAGGACCCCAGAGCCAAACGCAAATCTATTTGATTTTAACCCTAAGGCTGCAGGGCCCTAAATTGCTACAGCATTCAAGTGAAGATTCTTTCAACACAGAAAAGCCAGTGTTTACCAGTTTGTATCAGTCTTTCTACAGCAGTCTTCTCTTCCTGGGTCCCGAGTGTCTCCTCTCACTCCACCAGACCCTTTGTCCAGATCCACCCTGTGCTCCAGGCGCAGCCTCTCTGCTCCCCTCACTGTTTGGCTTTTCTCCTTCCCCTGTGCTCCTGTTACATTCATAGTCAGGATTAGGCCCCGCCCCCAGCCTGTGCTCCTGTTTGGGGCCTGATTTCTCTCCTGTCTCTGCCAGGGCACTGGTGAGGGTTGAAGGGCTGGTAACTGCTCTCCTTACTGTCACACGGCCTTTTTTCAGACACTGAGTGAACTGAGGCATGGGGAATGGGCCAGAACTGCACGGCTAGTGAGTGGTAGACCTGGGCCTACACCCTGTCTCACTCATGACCGGTGGCATCCGGGGCCGCGCTGCCTTCCTGAGCGTGGGAGTTGTAAGGCAGGGGCTGTGGTTCATGGATACAATGTGGCTTACTGGGAAATATACATTCTATGGTAGCAGACAGACCTGAGGTGAGGTCTGGTCCTGTTCCTTACCCGACTATGTTCCTGAACAAGTCACTTAGTACCTCTGTGCCCCCTTTTGCTCTTGTGCAGTGTGGACATAACACATTATTATTATTGTCATAATTGTGCATTGGACTTGACCTCCAGGCTTTGCATGTGGGAAAGACTCAGGGAAGGTTATTTCTCTTCTCTTCTTCTACTTGATCATTGCATAGACACTCAAGCTGGGTGCATTGTTAAAAAGGCCGATAACCTTTTTACCACTGTGACCACCATTCCTGGTGTCCCACTGCTGGGTGGGAAAAACAAATCCCTGGTGTCCAGGACAGTGGAACTGCCCACTGACCGGAGTCCTAAAACCTGGTGGAGGTAGGAAGAGGCTATGAGGAGTGAGCGGCTGGGAAGGACAGTGAGGAACAAACCGCAGTTGGCACACAGTAGCTTCTGAGTGATCTGGGGCTCCGGTTTCCCGGGTGCTGTCCGTTCTGAGCCCCATGGAGCAGAGCCGTGCGAGCCTGCAGGCCGTGGCAAGGGAGTCCAGGCCGGTGAGCGGCAGCCCTGGTGTTTCAGCGGTGGTGTTCCTTTGGAGGCCAGGACCACAGAGCACAGTGGGCCAGCTGGAGAGAAGTGAGCCCGTCGGAGGCCCCCAGAGGTCTCGAGGACATTTGTGCAGCTGCTGCTGGGCCCCAAGGACCACATCACCCACAGCTCTGAGGAAAGCCCACCAGAGGGCCTCCAGCCAGAGTCCTGATGGCCGGGCTCCTCTATTAATAAGAGGGGCTATTTATACCTTACTATTTAAGAGCTGCGCTGGGATCACGTTACTGCTGCCTGGCCCGTGAATGCTTGGTGTGGGTGCTGCGGTGAGCTTTTCAGGGCTGTTGACCTAAAGTGTTCCTGCAGGTGTAGGAAGCCTGAGTGGGCCTGCCTTTGGGTATTTATGGCTTACCCTCTGCCTCTCAGGTTGTGCTGCCCAGTGTGTATGTGTTGTGCTCAGCGGAGGGCTGCAGTAATGGGGGTGTCCTTTTGGGGCACTGCTTTTTGTCTGTGAAATACCACCACCTGTTAAGCCTTGACTCTGTATCTAGCTATATTCTAAACTGTTAGGTTCCATTATTTCAGCTAGTTCCTGCCAAAAACCTATGAAGTTGATACTGTGTTATTTTCATTTTTTGGAAGAGGATACTAAGATGCAATAAGGTTAAGTGACATGCTGAAAGCCATTCAGCTGGTTCAGGGTAGGATTGAAGTTGAATGCACCCAGGTGTATCTGATTTAAAAATCCAAGCTGTAAAATCCCTTCCTAATAATTTCTACTGCTCTGTACCAGTGCCTCCCTCTGTTTCTTCTTTTTAGGCAGGGTGATCATATAGGACCTTCCTGAAAGGTTGACATATCATTCAGTGAGACACTACATGCGAAGCAGTCAGCTCGGAGCCTGGCACAGAGCAAGCCCTCACTCTTATCACTGTTGCTTCTGATTGAAGTATCACTGTACTAAAACGTCTTTGGCCACCTGGGTTACGAACTATGTCATAAAGTCTTGCCAACTATTTAGTGTGCCCTATTCTTAAGTACCTAAAAGCTCTAATAACAATGGTTATTGATTAAGTGGCCCTGACTCTAAAACCTGTGCTCCTATTTATTATTGATGACTTACTCCCTTTTAAGAAACAAAACTAACTGAAGACCCAACTCCCTGCCCAACTTTGTTACTAATTGTAGCTCTGTTTGTGTTTGGAAACAACTGAAGTATCTACAAATAGCAGAATGGATAAATAATGGATTATTTATACTATTTATGCCAGCAGATTGGAAGAGTTGTGGGAATTTTTAAGAAAAATTACTAACGGAGTAACTGGAACAGAATAGACTGTGTAAAACACAAGCATCTGCATGAAAGAAAAATGTGCAGAGAAGCAGTCGGTGAACTGAAGTGACACAACTATGAGTTTATGTTTCTTATCTCCCTTCGTGTCTGTCCCTCTAAAAATAGAGAGGAAGGGAGGGAGGAAGAGGGAGGGAGGAAGAGGGAGGGAGGGAAGGGAAGGAAAGGAAGGAAGGGAGGGGGCGAGGAAGGAAGGAGAAGGGAAGGGAGGGAGAAAGGAAGGTTGGGAGGGAAGGAAGGGAAGGGAAGGAAAGGAAGGAATGGGAAGGAAAGGGAGGAAGGAAAGGTGAGGGAGGGAGGAAGGGAGGAAGGAGGGAAGAAGGAAGAAAGAAAGAAAAAAAGAAAGGGAGGAAGGGAGGGAGGGAGGAAGGAAAAGGAAGGAAGGAAAAAAGGAAGGAAGGGAAGGAGGGAGGAAGGGAGGAAGGAAGGAAAGAGGAAGGAAAGGAAAGGAAGGAAGGAGAGAAAGAAAGGAAAAGGAAGGAAAGAAAGAGAAAAAGAGAAAGAAAGAAAGAAAGAAAGAAAGAAAGAAAAGAAAGAAAAGAAAGAGAAAGAAAGAAAGAAAACGTGTACCTTTCTAGAGGCTGGCAGCAGGGACTTACTCTTGGAGGCAGATCAGAGGACTGAAGTGCAAGGAAGCTTCATTTGTCACTGTATATTCCTGATATTCTCTCTCTGTCTCTTTTTTCCAACTGAGAGGCGGGGAGATAGTGGGACAGACTCTTGCATGCGCCCAGACTGGGATCCACCCAGCAATCACATCTGGGGCCATGTTCGCAATGGAGCTATTTTTAGCACTTGAGGCAGAGGCTTCACTGAGCCATTCTCAGCACTTGGGGCCAACCCACTTGAAACAATCGAGCAATGGCTGTGGGAGGAGAATAGAGAGAGAAGGGAGAGGGGAGGGGTGGAGAAGCAGATGGTTGCTTCTTCTGTGTGCCCTGACTGGGAATTGAACCTAGGACTTTCACACGCCAGGCCAACACTCTACCACTGAGCCAACTGGCCAGGGCTGGTATTTTCTTTTGAAAAGGTTTGAAAATTTTACCGTGTGCTTATATCAGCTATTCAGTAAATCAAACAAATAAAGGCACAGAAAACAACCGAACAACAACAAAAAACACCCCAAAGCTCTATAACCAAAAATTACTCTTTAGGTTTGTTTTTCATTATTAAAGCCTCATTTGATTGGGTAATAATAAATAATAAAATACTCTGAAATAGACTTCTCCTTCTTTTCCTCCTCCTCCTCCTCCTCATTTACTTATTTATTTAAACATTTTGCATCTTGCAGAATGTAAAGCTTCCTTTCACCAAGCCCAGTAAATGGAAGTTTCTGAGAGAGCTGAGGGCCCTGAAGGCCGGAACTGGGAAAGGGCTGCATCCCGGCTCCGCCTCGGGTCAGGTGGTTGATGCTGCCCATTTGCCTGTCTGTGCTGCTTTCAGCTCCGGGTGGGCCACGAGTCTGGTTCATGGTCGAGACATCTGGGCACTTCTGGGTTTGGAATCATCAGGAAAAGAGTCAGCTCTGGAAGCCAGACATTATGGAGGATCTGTAGGGCTGTGGCTGGAAGCAGGTTGGGCAGTATGAAGGGAGAAGGCTGCATGCACAGTTGTAGTTGTTTGGAAGGTCTTATTGAACACAGTTTTAAGTTCCTGCAGTCTCCTTACTCCTGGACGTGCACACTCCCCAGGGCCTGTCCCCTGGGCTCCGGCCGGCTTTTTTTGACCAGGCTCTATTTCCATCTGGCAAGCTGGCTGTGTCGCAGAGCCAGGTCAGCGTCACTGCCTTCTGAGGAGAGTGTTCTTGTGTCTGCAGGGAGCAGGGGAGCAAAGAAAGCTGTGCTGCGAGGCCAACAGACATCCACTGAGCTAGCAGTTCTTTCTTTGTAGATGTGAGTGAGAAGGAAGTGCCCACACAGTCCTCCTCTGGGCTGCACATGTCCTCTCAGTAAGTCAGGCAGCTCTGTGCAGATTAGAGCCTGTGGAGTCTGCCACCACCTGTTGATTCTGGCTGCCACTCTAGACAAAGTGCCCCATTCCTCTTTAGCCTGGTCCACCGCACCTGCACACTCTGCTTCCAGCAGTTTTGTCAAGACTTGAATTACTGCCTGACCAGGATAGAGCGTCGGACTGGGATGCAGAGGACCCAGGTTCGAGACCCCGAGGTCGCCAGCTTGAGTGCGGGCTCATCTGGTTTGAGCAAAGCTCACCAGCTTGGACCCAAGGTCACTGGCTTGAGCAAGGGGTTACTCGGTCTGCTGAAGGCCCGCAGTCAAGGCACATAGGAGAGGGCAGTCAATGAACAACTAAGGTGTAGTAACGAAAAACTGATGATTGTTGCTTCTCATCTCTCTCTATTCCTGTCTGTCTGTTCCTATCTATCCCTTTCTCTGACCCTGTCTCTGTAAAAAAAAAAGAAAAAAGAGTTGAATTACTATGATGATGCCCCTTTTCCTTGTTCATTTATTTCTGTGAACTTGGGGCTGGCCTGAGACCAAGCTCATTCAGCAAGAGACCCCCTGCAGAGAAGTTCATACTGTTTGTTTCTGGTTTAAAGTCAAGTCAGACCCTAAATAGGCAGAAACACAACTACCATGTTACCTGGGGATTATTAGGGGTTTTCCTCTTGTTGGCCTTTTCGCCTGTTGGTCTCCTCTGACTTGCAGTTGAGTTCAGCTTATCGATGGCCCTGAGGTAGTGACTTGAACTGAAACTTGAGTTAGAGGACTTACCTGTAAGGCAGAGAATAGTAGTAGCACCTGGTACCTAACTCAGGGTTGTGAGATGATGAAGTTATATAGTGCATGTCGAGTGGTTGCTGTAGTTATAAAGAAATAGAGGGTGATGGTTAGGAATCAAGACTCCCAGGGTCACTGCTACCTACTGCAGGTGCCCATAGTGTTTCAGTGTCCTCATTGGTATAACGGATAGGTTCGTGGCATCTGCCTTCTAGGTCTAAAGATGAGCTAATACATTCAGAAGTTCTCACAGCTGTGCCTGGCACATGATAAGCCCTCAATAACTTGGCTGCTGATACTAAGTTAGTATTACTGTTAACCACCATCATCTGTGTCAGAGTAAATCTCTAGGAAATGAAGAGTTCTTAAGCAAGCTTGCTCTAATAAGATCCAATGGTCTCTTTTAGTAAAAGTACATTAGTGGTACTATTAATATAAAACTTATTAGTAGATTCAGACTGATGGAGAGTTTTCAATATCTGGACCAAGAAGTGAAACAGATCTCTGCTGGGCTGGAGGAAGGAAAAGGTGAGACAGAAACAATCTGATTCAGGGGGAGTCAGATAAGGGACTGTTAATGTAATTAGTTGTCTACTGCAGCACACACATAAGGGCCCTTGAAGTGGAGAAAGGATTTGCCGCATGATACGGATCTGCTTTCTCTCTGCCCGGCCTTTGGGGCCTTCAGTCCCGGAGCTGTTGAGGCAGACGCTCTGTGTCCCAGGGCCCAGTAATTGCTGGGCTTCATCTCTAACTGGCTTTGGCACTGAAGAAAGCGAATGGGGTAGTTCAAGGCCTTTTTCTTTTTCCTCCTATTCATTTCTATAAAAGATGGCAGACCAACCATCAATTATTCTGTTCAAGCAAATGCCAGCTGTATACCTCCCTGAACACAGCTGTCATTTTAGCGACCTTGTCTTCACATGGTGGCAAGGTGGTCTGTGTGAGACATCTGCCCTACTAAGTGATGAGACTAAGATAACCCAGCTTTGCTCCTTTAATTCTGCATCTCAGATACAACTTCTTTTCAGCCGTCACCCGGCAGAAAGTCTGATCACTGTGTTTTGGCTTTCTTAAGGATTTTGGGCTCACTTCACAAGTCTGATTTTGGATTCTCTTCCCAGATTTGGAAGTCCGTGATCCTGCGGGGCAGCCCGGATGAGCCGGGCTTTCGTGTGCAGGTTCCCCACCCTTAAAGATGTGACTTCAGTGATACAGATTTAGAGAGTCTCCGTGGAGGGGGCTCAGACAGCACCTCTGGTCTGTGGAGAGTTTTCACAATGTCTGTGTACACAAATGTGTCTATACGAATGTATTCCTGGAAAATGTGTCTGGAGGCTTCATTGGAGTTCAAAGAGACTGGGATCTTAAGCAGATGAGTCTCCAAGTCCAGCTCCCTGTTACCTCACAGATGAGACATCGGAATACTTGCCCGACGTGACCAAGCTACTGGGAACTTCATGCGTCCAGGCCTCCACCTCTGGGTGCCAGCGTTGCCCTCTGGCAGAGGCAGAGCAGCACTGTGCAGACCACGTGTCACAGACCTGTAACCACATCCAGGAGGGGGTGCCGTTCTCCTCCTCAGCTTTCCCTGTGTCAGCTCCCCATGGGGGACATTCTCCTTGGTGGTCGTGGGGCACTTCTGTTCTGCACCATGCACCTTGGCCTGTTGTCACTGTTCCTTGTCTGTTCGTTTTGATTTCTGAGTTAGATAGGAAGTTCCCCCGAGTGTTACTTCTGAACCACGAATGTGATAGTTTTTGTAACCTCATGTGACCTCTCCCTTTAACAACTGTTTTAAAATTTTTTGTCTTTCATTCAGCATTACCATGGCCAGCCCAGCACTGTTTTTCTGATTTTCCATGTTAATATGATTTCAAACTACTAATTAAAACAGTGTAAATGATTAATTTTTTGTGTGTTGTTACAGGTATCTCAATAACAATGAGTTGACAGCTGTACCGTCCCTGGGTGCTGCTTCATCGCACGTCATCTCCCTCTTTCTGTGAGTGGTGCCTTTGGGGACTCTGGCTGGGGTAGGACTGGGGTATCATTTTGCTGACATGTGATGGTGGGAAACTGTTTTGGACTTTTTTCTAGTAACCCTGTTGAGTATGACAAATGCTTTCCTTGCTATTCTGAGGTTTGTAAGAATTAAAACCTGGAAGTTTTTGCCTTGCCTCTAATTTGGGGAGAAACTGGTCTTTTTAATGCCTAGAGATACATAATTAAATTTTTGGTCTGAGAGGTTAAGCCACAGCTTGGGTGAATAAACTTGAGTCGAAGGAGCTGTGTGAACTCTCAGACCACAGCTCGTGTCCGTGCCAGTGAGCTCGGTCACATGAGTCAGCTCACTTTTATGGGTTGAAAAAAGAAAATACCCAGAACCCCAAAATTAACATAAAAGGAGTTAGTTGTCATGGTCAAGTGAGAGACAGCAGGCAGGCTGCTAATTCTTATAGATAGCACACTGGACGCAAATAGGGCCCAAAGGGCCTGGAATGGAAATGAAAGGAAGTAAGCCTTGGGGGATGTTGTTCAGGCAGCTTATAGACTTTGCCTAAGAGCTAGCTCCCCCTTCTCCAGGAGGAGGTGCTCGCTTGTTTGAACTCACCCAGAAGTCTTTCCAGATAAACCAGTTCTGAGTCCAACAACTTTCCCGACCAGATCTTACTGGCAGTTTCTTCAGCAGAGCACCTCGCTCTCGGTGATGAACTTCCTGTTTCCACTCCAGTCCTGCGTTATTTTTATTTGGTTTTGACTTTGCTGGCGTTGTAACGCGTTTGCTCACCTGCATATATCTTTTCTCGACACCGAGGCCCGGCAGGCTGCGCTTAGGGACTTGGCAGGAAGGAGCGTCCATGAGGCTGCTGGTGCGGCGAGCGTTCTCTGGTTTTTGCTGGCAGCAGGCCCTCTGTTCAGGAGGCCCTCTGAACTTGCGAAACTCCATCTCGGGCTTAACTCTTTCAAGACACTGTGGGGCTGTGGGATCTGGGCCTGGAAGCTTGGCCCCACGCTGTGTCCTGGACCGTTTCCTCGTGGAACCTCACGTACAGGGTGTGCTCCTGACCTGTCTCACACAGGGAGCGTGAGGCCGAGGTCTGAGGGGAGTGGGGCGTCTGTGGAACTCCTGGCAGTGCGGACACGCACAGTGGGCGCTGCGGCTCCGGCTGGCTGCCACGCGGCCTCCTGTGCCTGGGCATGCTCTCGCCTTTCGGGCCACGGGACTGTGAGCCAGTCTGTGTGCCTGTGAAGTGCTGGAGTGAAGATTGTGGCCATAAGTCCCAGGCAGAGGCCTTTCTTTTTGTACCCATTTAGCCTTTGTGCCCAGCATCTGGAAGGGGTTTAATTGCTGGTTAAATTAAATGAGTCTCCCTTACCTGTGGCTAATTAGGGACGTGATAATCCCTTGTGTTCATAGAGCAAAGCAGTGGAAGATGCTTTTAACTTCTTGCTACTGCAGGTGTGATTCCTGGGCCAGCAGCGTTATCAGGGCCGTGCTCGTTAGATACAGAGTTGTAGGCCTCACCCAGCTCCTTGGGTCAGAAGCTACTTTATCAAGGTCCCTGGTCATCCGCCCGCTCTCTGCGGTTCAGAAGCACTGCCTTGACTCCCCTTGCCCCTGGCCTGATTGGGAAGCCAGGGCCACAGAGAACATATTTGTGTTCACCACAGGAAACGGGGCCCCGTGTCCCTGGAAGCTGCACGACTGCCCACAACCGCCTGGGTGTCGCCTTTATCTCCTCCGCGCACTGGGCGCAGGAGTGTGGCAGCAGGTGACTGAACCAGCCTGTGCCAGAGACGGGCAGGGCCCCAGCTTACCCTAGGGTTTGTGCGCTTTGAATAGCACCTTGCTCTGCTGGCTAAAAATACATTTCTGTTCCTTGGCCCCAGTGGCTGGAGCAGTGGGGCTGGTTGGCCTTGTTCCTGCTATTCCATTAGACGGCATTCAAATATGTAAAGCTGGCGGAGGCAGGGGACTCCCTCTGGTTTTGATTGAGTTTGGAAAATACAGGTTAGCTTGGCAGCCACCTCTTTGGCCTGAAGCTGGTCTCCATCTGATATGGTCAGTGATTTCTCTGAAATAACAGAACCAGAAGGGTCTCTCCTTTCCTTTTCTCTGAGGGTCGGTCCTGTGTAGACAGGTGCCTGCAATGTTAGGTAAGTAGTGTGATATCTGGATAGCAGGATCATAGATGATTCTGCTGTCATCTTTCCTGCCTTTCTATATTTCTTGAGTGGACCTTGCAGAGGACAGGCCAGTGGGTGGGCATTGTGTTCCCACCCGGACGTGTGAGGGCGAGGCACTCAGCATCTGTGGCCACGAGATGACGTCGGTCATTCAGGCTTTGAAGAGCATGTTTTACTGATGTGTCAGGATTTTCAGAACCATAAAATTAAACCATAAAATTAAATGTCCAACAGTCATTCTGTTGGCACCTTCTGTGCCTCTGCATTTGAGGCCAGGAGGCCTTCCCAGGGTGACCTCAAGAGGATCCAGTGCCATCACAGGTGGGAACCCTTGACATGTTGTCTGAAAACGTGTGGGTCAGTTAGCTCAATGAATGTTCACACTGACTGTCCCTAGTCTCCAACCTATTTCCTCTCCCCTTCCTGGGAGGATGAGAACATAGCACAAATATGCAAAGGAACTAGATGGCTGAGGCCATCCCAGATTCAGAGGGGCCAGGACAACTTTTTAGGACAGGTGTATAGTTGACCCTTGAATACAGGTTTGAACTGTGCAGGGCCACTTCTGTGTAGATCTTTTTTCAATAAACGGTCAGCCATCCATATTTTGGGTTTTGTTCATGGATTCAATGAACTCGAAATCAAAACAGTGTTTTCCATCTGCGGTTAGGAATCCTGGAATGCAGAGGGCTTACTGTGCATTGATTCCTGCCATTTTATGTAAGGGACTTGAGCATCTTTGGACTTCGGTATCTGTGGGAGTCCTGGAACCAGTCGCCTGTAGACACCCAGAAGCGACTATAGCTGTATGTGGGTTTTCAGCTGTGTGGAGGTGCGGTTTGGTGCTCTTAACATCTGTATTGTTCTGGGGTCAGCTGTACAGGCCAGTGCATTAGGGAAAAGAGGGGACTAGTCAGATGTCCAGCTCTGTCTCAGATGATGTGATGACCTGGGACAAATAGCTTTGGTCTCATTTGTTGAATGAAGAATGAAACACAGCTTTCTTTTTTTTTTTTTTTTTACAGAGACAGAGTGAGTCAAAGAGAGGGACAGACAGGAACGGAGAGAGATGAGAAGCATCAATCATTAGTTTGTCATTGCACGTTGCAACACCTTAGTTGTTCATTGATTGCCTTCTCATATGTGCCTTGACCGCGGGCCTTCAGCAGACTGAGTAACCCCTTGCTGGAGCCAGCGACCTTGGGTTCAAGCTGGTGGGCTTTTCCTCAAACCAGATGAGCCCGCACTCAAGCTGGCGACCTCAGGGTCTCGAACCCAGGTCCTCTGCATCCCAGTCCTATGCTTTATCCACTGCGCCACCGCCTGGTCAGGCTGAAACACAGCTTTCATGTTCCTTCTGTGACTCAGGAACTCAGAGTCAGGCAGTAACGTAACAAAAGAAATACTACTGACCCTGCTGTCTTGTGAGCACTGTCACTGCTTCCTGCTCTTGAGCAGAAGCAGTGGGTTTGCTTTCAGCTCAGATACCTTGAAGTATGGATTCTGCATCTGGAAATGGGCTCTTCGTGTCTGTCCATGTCCTGGCACCGGCTCATGTGCTCTGACCTCGGGGCACCAGGGAGGGCCTTGTGTGAAAAGGGTTTGTTCTACCTATGGCTTTATTATTAGGGCTTCAAAACCATTTTTCACTATTTGGAGGAACTGGACTCATTCAGTAAAATTTCAGATGGTTTATACTTTATGATTAAAGATATCAAATTCCATTAAAGTACTTGTCACAGAGCAGATTTATTTGCATCATGTTCTGAGGATAATGCCAAGGCCGTTTGTCCTTAATAACAAGCACTAAACTGAAGGAAAGCTTTTAATAAGATTGGGTTGGAGGGGAAGGGAGCTAATATCATGAAAGAGTTCTGAGAAGCAGCAACAGACTTATTAAATGTGGGCAAAATCTGCCATTAGATTTTCATGTTTAAGAGTTTTAAAAATGAATTTGAAGTCCAGGAAACACAAGTTACAATTCCCAAGGCAACAGTAATTTTGTGTGATGCATAAGTGACATTTTTGGTGAAGGAAAACTTCCACGTTTCCTGTGGTGTTACTGTGTTTCCTGTGGTGTTACTGTGCTCTATGGTTGAGAAGAGTGGTTACAGTGGAAGTAGGTGGATTTTTTCAGTCCTAGGTATCAAAAGCTTGCTGTGAAACTGACTTGAGCTGTGAAGCAGGCAGCTCTTTTGTCTCCAGGACACTGGCTGGTGCCCCCCCCCCCCCCCCCCAGCTTGGCCTTGGCCTTGGCCTTGGCCTTGGCCTTGTTCGTGTAACTTCTTTTCCAGTTGCTGTTGTATTTCAGGCTTTGTCTTACTGTGTCTCGTCCACTGTCCGCAACCTCTGGCTTAGAGCAGGTAGGGGACCTTGGCAAAGATAAGTTGTGCACAAATACTTGTGACTTTGAAACAGTGCTGGTAAAATCCCTTAGGGTATGTTGTATATGAAAAGCACATCAAAATTCCCTTTATTTCCGATCTTGAAAAAGTTTTTTGAAAACAGTTTTATTATTGAGATAAAACTAATAGAAGACTCACCATTTTAAACATTTGAAAATGTGCATGCAGTTCAGCAGCTTTGAGTCCATTCTCAAGGTTGTGCAACCATCACCACTATCTCATTCCAGAACGATGTCATCGCCCCAAAGCAAAGCCCCAGGCCCTTTAAGTAATCACTTCCCCTAGTCCCTTCCCGTCAGTCGCCTGGCAACCACTAGTCTAAAAATTAATTTTTTTAAGGAAAGTATTTTTCTCTTGTTAACAAATGGACTTGGAGGACTTAGAATATGCCCAATTTAAATAAAATAACAGTGGTAGATTTGACTGCACAGTTATTTATCTTGTGACCTCTTAGCTGAAGAAAAACATTAAGTAAAAGTGATGGAATAATAACATCTCTTTACTGCAACTTCCGGAGAATAATACCTGGAAGGAATGAAACCTGGTGTCCTGTCTGTGACCTCATTTGGAGGAGGTAAATGGCAGGGGCCCCGGGCAGAGCTGGGGCCCGAGGCCTTGAAGGATAAAGGCTCTTGGTTAGTTCTGCCTTTGCGGAAAGTGAATCAATAACAACACTTACCTCTCATGTGTCCTCCAAGCCCCCTGAGAAAGGGGCCAAATCAATCTTCTTCACAGGCTCATGAATGTGAAGATCAATTCACATTAAAGTATAATTAAAGAGCAAGCATTTGAAGGGAGGCAGGGTTGGGGAGAGGAATTAGCATCTCAGAGGGCAGCGCTGGGAGACCAAGGAAAAGCAGGGATATTTAGAATCAACTGCAGAAAGTTAGGATTGGCCTCAGGATCTGAGCTAAGGCCATTAATACAGGAGTAAAGCACAGGTGAAATTACACTGAGTATAAATACTCAGTGGGCATTCCTGAAACTGTTTGTGTGTGTGTTTTGGGGGGCAGATGTATTCTTCCCTTAAGGAGTTGGATGAGGCCTCTTGCCTCTCTTCAATTAGCTACCTACCCTTAAAACTTACTCCAGGTTGCCTCACCTAGAGGAGGGTCATTTGCAGACATAGTAGAGGATTGATGTTAATCAGTTTTTTACACGTGATGTTTATTCTCAGAAGTATGAAGTAAACATGATGTAATCCCGGTGGCTAAGGCCAGGCAGGTCCACATTGGATTCAGGCAGATGGTAGAGAACTGCGGAGCTAGAAAGTGTTGTGGCCTTCCTTTTAATAGTTTCACAACAACGGATGAGCACACAGGTAGGGAAAACCACCTCTCAGGCAAACAAACAGCAAGCCTGGCCCCTCTCAGTGGAGGGCAGACAACCCACCATCCACAATCTCCCTGAGCACAAGCACCCGTAGCTTTGTATAGTCTATGCACACGTGATGCTGCCAGGCGCTCACACAGTAATCAAGCAAAGTGCCTGCAGCTGGTGCACCTGTGAGCAAGCCTAACATATACTTAAATGTTTAGTGGCAATCTTGGATGTTGAAACTCTGCATACTGATACATTACTGCACCTGTGAGGACTGTAGGGCATGTGTACAAGGGGGGTTGACATAGTTCTCTTCAAGGGGACCAATCATTTGTTTTTCCTGTGGTGGAATTTGCTGGGCTATTCACTAATCATCAGCTGAAGAGTGGGCTGGATCATCCCGATACGGAGAAAATGTGGAGCTGGGTAGACCGTACCCCATTCTACTGTGGAGACACGCCCTCCACCTAAGGACCAAATCTGGCCCTGCTGGTGAAGGACAGGTGAAGGACAGCCGGTGTTGAGTGTGGCTTTCGAGGTGAACACCCTCTGGTCCATTGGCACTTTATTTGCTCTGGGTCTTTCTACGCACGATCAAGAGTATGGAGTTAATTGTGATTGAAATACTTTAGGAAGTGTGGGGAAAACAGCTGTGTTAGGCTTGCTCACAGGTTTGGCGGCTGCAGGCACGTTGCCTGGTTGGGGCGTGGGTGCCTGGCAGTGCCACGTGTGCGTGATCTGTGTAAGGCTGCGGGTGCTTTTCCTCGGCATCGCTTCTACCAGATCGCTGTCCCGCCACCGTAAGGTGCAGTTTTCCCTGCTCCTTTGCCCTTCACTGCGAAAAACAGATTTTCCTATGATTATTAGCTCTTTTTCTTTTGTTTATTTGCTCGCCTGTTTCTGTGAGCCTCCAATAAACGGGCATGGCCTGACACATTCCAGCTCCGCAGTTCCTCTCCTGCCTGCCGGAATTGAGAACCTGCTGGCCTCAGCCACTAGCATTACAGAAAGAAACTGAACAGAGTTGTGTTTCAGAAGGCCCAAGTCAGGTTTAAGTGAGTGCCCTTGTTCCTTGAGCAGTGGAGCCCGTTGGGTTCTCAGACGCTGAAGGGCAGCTGTGGCCTTGTCAGGAACGCCCCGCAGGGAAGTGGACACAAACAGGCTGCAGCTGCTCTCGGGGCCCTCAAAGATGCATGCTTGCCTTTGCTGCTTGCCCAGGTTTTTGTTGGTTTGAACAGATTCTTGATAAAATATGATACCCATTCCTTTGGGAGACCGAGGCTGCGGGGTTGAGACTCAAGGTTGTTACAAATTGCTCTCTGCTTAACCCTTTGAGTAGTATGAATGTTCATCTACATCCTCAAAAGAGTTAACAAAAAACTCACTACTCAAAGGGTTAAAGCTAGTTAGCGGTGATCACAAAGTTTCCTAAACAGCTCTTGACCAGTTAGTTCTTATAGGGGAGGGGCCTTGTGAGCAGCCCGGCTGGTGGGAACCCTGTGATTATCTCAGTGTGTGGGTATTAGCAGCTCTGCTCACAGCCCCGCCTCCCTGGGCAGGAGAAGCAGCAGTCGCTTACCTTCCTGCTGCTGATCAGTCACCATTATCAGATAAATCTTTGTCCTGCTCTCAGACTTGAATGGTCCCACTTTGTTCCAGGTGGAAGTTAAAAAGAGCGTCAGCATCTGAAAGGTCGGCAATTCTCCTCTGTTCTAATGGAGGAATAAACTCTTAGGGCCCACACCTGCTCTCAACCCTTACTGTTTATGATCTTTTCCTCACCCCCCTCACTCCCGGTCCTGGCCTTCTGCCACCTGGAGGCTGTTGTCCTGGTTAGCAGAGGGCAAAAGGATGAGAGGAGAGCAGCAGAAGCCCAGATCGCTTCACAAGGGAGACTGCAGCTCACCTGCAAGGTTGTTGTGAGGTTTCCATCAGGTCCTGTGAAGCCCCTGAGGACATGCCCAGGGACCAGAGTTCCTGCCCTCAGGGACCCGCCAGTCTGTTTGTAATACAAGCGGGGCTTGGGAGTGTCTAAGGGGCTCCTTCCGCTGTCATGGAAGGTTCCCAGACACAGTGATTTTTAGTAGAGGTGCCACCTTTTGTGGACCTCCTTTACAGGCATCTGTAAAGCCAGTAGCCACGGCCACCATCACAGCCGCCTGGCCCATGCAGGTTCGCATCTGATTTGGACAGTCGGTAATGAAACAATGGAGCCAAGAACTGGTGGGCCATCATCTTTAATCCTAGCTTGCACCCGGCAGGCAAGTAAAAACACACACTGGGCTCCAAAACCCACTCATTCAGTGCTCACAAAGCTACTAACTTTTATCTGAGTTTTCCTAGGGTCAAAGGTTTCTGGTTCACCAGCCTTATTCACCTCTGTTCCCCATCTCCTTCTCCCTGCACAAACTCTGCACTAACTGGCTTCTTTAGCACTCTTGGCTGCTTCTCCTCTCCTCCATGTGGCCTTTCTCTGCTCTCCACTCTAATGCTAATCTCAGGAACCCAGAGAGCAAACTCCCGGTCTGCCCCACTTCATAGTGCAGAAATCAAACCCTTTAATCCAGGGGTCTCAAACTCGCGGCCCGCGGGCCGCATGCGGCCCACCGAACAATTTTGTGCAGCCCGCAGACTAATCCACGGGCTTACTTAATTTTATCCAAAATATTTTGAACTTCGTGGATTAGTCTGTGGGCTGCACAAAATTGTTCGGCGGGCCGCATGCGGCCCGCGGGCCACGACGAGTTTGAGACCCCTGCTTTAATCCATTATACAAACAAAGAAGTCTCTGATACAAAGTCACTTATCAGAGGCATGATGGGATTGCACCACCCCACATCAAAAAGGGTGGGAAACAGTCCTAAAACCAAGCCCCAGGCTACAAGGTCCTGCCTGCCCACAGCCCGCCCCCAACACACATTAATATAATCACGCCCATTCCAAGCAAGAAGGGCAACTAATATCACCTGGGCGACGGGCTTCCACCTGGGCAGCACCATCTTTAACAAAGTGAGCATAATATATTTTATCTGCCCAACACGTTAAATGGAGCACCATGCCTGTTCCGCCATTGTGTTGGGTGCTCAGAGGACTACTGCAAGGGCTCATGGAACATGGCCAGTTCCATGTTGAGCCCCATTTGCCCCTCCCCGTCTCTCCTGCAGCAGTGAGCAGGCTGGTGGGAAGAGCCAGCAAGTTTCTGTTGGAAGGCAGAGCAAGACCCCTGTTCTCAGAACTGCAGCTTCCTCACATGCTGGATACCACAGTGAACCTCAAAATAGAAAGTTAAATATCCAGTTTACAAAGAGAGCAGCTCTCTGTCCCAGAAACTCTCTGTAGGGCTCTGGAGTACAGATTGCCTCTCGCCCTAGTCTGAGGGAGCTTTTTGCTGGGAAGGGAACCGCCGTGGCCTCTGTCTCGAGCCTGCCAAGTTACACACAGTCGTGACTTTTCCTTCTCCTCCTTTTCTCTTTCATTTTTTCCTCTTTGAGAGAGGGGGTGGTGTGCAGCCAGCTGAGCAGTCATCTGCAAGTCATTTGCTTCGAAAGTGAAGTGAACACCAGCTGTGGGTCTGGGGAGCTGAGGAAGGGGAGTGCGGCGGGAGAGGAACTTGGCTGTGGAGGTCACTGCCTTTTTTGGAAACTTGTAGCTTAGGTTCTCTTGTTGAGAGTTGGCTGTTGTCTCGTGTGTGTGTGTGTGTGTGTGTGTGTGAGAGAGAGAGAGAGAGAGAGAGAGAGAGAGAGAGAGAGAGACTGAGACTCCCCTCACCTCATGTTTTCTGGTGACCCTGTAAGCTTTATATATAGTCCCAGATCCAGTGAGATTAGGATGCTGGTGGAGCCTGCCGGGCCTGGAAGGGAGGTACTGCTTCCAGCAGCTGGTGCTGCCCTGCCCCCCAGGGCTGCATGGCCAGCCAACAGGAGAGCCGCTCTGTCATGCACAGTCTCCCATGTGAAAGGAGCTGGCTCCTCCAACTGGGACCACTTCCTCCTCCTCCCCCTTGCCCACTTCCTGCAGGTGGCTTCTCTAATCCACTTACCTCTGGGAAGCCTTGTGAGCGCGTGTACCTAATCTGAAAATGGCTGGCTTGACTTTGACCCACATGGTGACCCTGCAAAGAAGGCAGGGCCTATTATGTCTGCTCACACCTGGGAGCCATTTTCAGCTTTTATAGCCCAAGTGGAAGAAATGTGTTTGCGTTTATACTGGGCCTTCCTTTCATAAGGCCTGTCATTGTTGGGCGATTGAAGCGAGTATTAGATTTACCCTGCTTGTTCAAGAGCAAGGGTCTTCAAAGATAGAATAGTCCATTCAGTGTACTGAGTTGAGTCCTACAAAATTGCCGGGTTTTTTGTAGTCTAGGAGGGGTTAAAACATTGGTAATCTCATATGGTCAGTCTTTTGTAATGAAAAATTTTGGGGTTTTGGCGTATGTGATTCCCAGACGTTGGCAAGCATAGCTGAACATGCCTTCCCAGGTCTCATTTCATTGTATCGCTTCTGAAACGCCGGGGGATATGGGTCTGTCCTTGAGCACATTTGACAGATGGGGCACCTGAGGCACAGAGAGGTCAAGAAACTTGCTGGAGATCACACAGGAAGTGGCAAAGGTGAGTCATGATCTCATTTCTCTGTATCCTTGAAAGTATATCGGCTTGGCCTGACCTGTGGTGGCACAGTGAATAAAGCCTCAACCTGAAATGCTAAGGTCACCAGTTCAAAACCCAGGGCTTGCCTGGTCAAGGCACGTGTGGGAGTTGATACTTCCTGCTCCTCCCCCCTTCCCTCTCTTCCCATTAGTCAGTGGGCTGCCCCCTCGCCTCCTAGTCACGTCCATCTGTTAAGGGCACAGTGAGGAGAATCACCATGTTGTGGTCTCTGCAGAGCCCAGGCTTGTAGGTGGTGCATCAGCCTGTCACAGTCTATCACACAGTGGCTCTGTGCCCTCAGTGATGTCACTTCAAGGCAAAGTCCTCCAAAGTTTTTCCCTTCCGGATGCCTTTTACACCAAAAGAACTGAAATAAAGGTACCAGTTTGTCTGTGGTGGTGGTGGTGGGGTTCTTCCCAACTTCTTTGAGCAGTAACTGGACATGTACACTGGGAGGGTTGGCCAGAGTGTGGGTGCTCAGCTCCGGTCTGCTCAGCTGTCTCCTTGTGATCTCTGTGGGGGCTAAACCTGTTCTGTGGTTGGGAGGCTGCTATGAAATAGTTTGTAAAGGCCAGATGGCTGTAAGAAAAAAGTAGATACAAAGGGGTTTCTTCACCTTATTGATTTCTGCATCATTGGGTTTTATGAAGTGGGGACAGTTCTGCAGAGTGGTTAAGAGAAAGTTCTGGATCAGATAGGTCTGGGTTTAAGTCCTGCCTTTCATCACTCTTGCTGAGTTCTCTGACATATTTGCAGATTATAATAGGCTGTATGGATTCACTAAAGACTACATGTCCTCAATATAGTGTGTGGTGTCTAGTGAATGTGCCCCAAATGGTAGACAATGTTTTTTCAATCACTAATGACTCTCTGCCATGTACCTTGTGGGTGTGGCAGGGTGGCCCTTCTGTGGCTGCTGTGTCCTGAGGGGGTTTGATGGTCTCCACATGGACCCAAGTGGCTCTTACATCTTCTAGAACAGGCCTTGCAGATAACCCATATGGCTCGTTGGTGAACCGGTTGGGGTTTGTATGTAATATCCTATGTTTGTGTGTTTGCATTACTTCCTGTGGTGGGAGCTTTATGTAGAGCAATGGGGCTCATTTCCCTCCTCCTTTCTCATTACCTGTACCTGAGGTACATGCAGCAAGCAGCAAGCAGGTAGCGGCTCTCCTCTTGGCTGTGCAGGGGAATGACATGGGAGCGTATGCCCAGGCCATTAAATCCCATCCTGGGACTAGGAGGCTTCAGGTGGCAAAGGCTTTGGGCATAGGCATTGGTGTTTTTTGTTTTTTAAGCTCTCCAGGCCATTCTCTTTTTTTCCAAATGAGAGGAGAGGAGATAGAAAGACAGACTCCAGCATGTGTCCCGACCAGGACCTACCCAGCAACTCCCATCTGGGGCTGATGCTCTGCCCATCTGGGGCCATGCTTGCAACTGAGCTATTTTTAGCCCCTGAGGTTGAGGCTCCACGGAGCCATCCTCAGCGCCCAGGGCCAGTGCACTGGAATCAGTCGCGCCATGGCTGCAGGAGGAGAAGAAAGAGCGAGAGAGAAAGGGGAGCAGAAGGGTGGAGAAACAGATGATCGCTTCTCTGTGTGCCCTTACACACTGGGCTGATGCTCTACCACTGAGCCAACCGGCCAGGGTCTCCAGGTCATTTTCAATGTGTGCCACAAGTTTTAATGAGCCACAGCTGGGTAATTGCAAGTGAGAAGTATTGTCCTCCAGTTCTTTCCTTTTACTCTTATGCCTGTCACTTAGAATGCCCTGGTCACTCCCCTTTCTTTCTCTCCCCAGGTGAAGGGAAAAGAAATACTACAGCTGATGATTCTGAAGGTCCCTTTAGAGGTTTTAGTTACCTCTTTCACCACTGATTTAATGAGAAGACACTGTGAAGTTAGCCACTTAAAATACAGGAAGACTGCTTTTGCCTTTGTGGCATCTGGTCTGATTACACACAACCACCTCATTTGGTGGTCGCAGAATGGGACTGAAGTTGCTCTCGAATCGGGCTCATTTCTTTCTCCTGAAAGTTAGCGCCCAGTTCTCTCACACAGTCTGCCTGTATGTCAGGGAAGGCCTGCTGTGATGGCAGAAAGACAGACAAACCCTCTTTATAGTAAAATGGTAGGCAAAACTTACCAACCTCAGGCTCTTTAAAAACCTTTCCTAAGAAATAATTCTGAAAGTAAGATACTAGCTCTCTTCTTTAAGGAAGCATGTAAATAAACATATGCTGTGGATAGTGAAGGCGCCTCTGCCCCCACCCAGCATTGTATGGTAACACTGCAGGCACCCAATGTGGACATGCATTTAGATGACTTTGCAAGGTTTGTGTTTGGAACTGGATCCTTAGGTGACTCACAGAGAATAACTAGAATTTTGGAAATAAGGAAAAAAATGCCTTCGGGCTTTTTAGAATGTGATGTTTTCTCCAAATTGTGTTCTTAAGTGGAAGAATAGCGGTTATCAGCATGCATGATGAAGTTTCTCTACCTGGTGACTGTTGCTTGGTTCTGAGGGTCAGAGTGAGGAGTATCCCCCCACCCCCAGCAAGTGGTAAGCCCTTTTACCACCTGGGGCTTTTATCAGTCAGGCTGGCCCCACCTTTCCCCCCTACTCTAGTGTGTTGACAAAAACCCTGATTTGGTGGTTCTCCAGCAATTATGTGGTTCCGAGAAAGAGTCTGATCCCTGTTTTCACTTTCCCTTGTTCCCTGAATAAAAAGCTCTAGCTCCTGGCCTGACCAGTGGTGGCGCAGTGGATAAAGCATCGACCTGGAAATGCTGAGGTCGCCGGTTCAAAACCCTGGGCTTGCCTGGTCAAGGCACATATGGGAGTTGATGCTTCCAGCTCCTCCCCCCTTCTCTCTCTCTGTCTCTCCTCTCTCTCTCTCTCTCTCTCTCTCTCTCTCTCTCTGTCTCTCCCTCTCCTCTCTAAAATGAATAAATTAAAAAAAAAATAAAAAAAATATTAAAAAAAAAAGTACGAAAAAAAAAAGCTCTAGCTCCTGAGAGATTTAATAAACTGTCCAGGGAAATATATTTAGGAAAGAGTGCTACTGTCCACTGTGGACAGCATCCGATCAGTTTCCTGGATGAGGCCAAGGTTCAGGGTCACCCAGTCTTGTGGGTCACCTCTGGGAAGGTGAGGGACCTGCCTGCCTCTCATGGCTGCTCTTTTGTGGGTTTTTAACAGAACTTGGCCATTCTGTGCCCACTTCCAGCCAGATACTGGGGTGTGTAGTGTGATTCACTGTCCTCTTCTCAGGACATCACCCCAACAGGTCATCTATTGAATACTTGTTGGTCCCAGAATTCGGGTCATCCTGCACAAAGGTGGTGGTGCTCTGGGACCAGGAGGAAGCATCTGTGCCTCGGTGTACACGGCCTCCCTCGTTAGCACAGCAGTGTTCAGGGAGGAGCCAGGCCAGCCCAGCCCTTACTTCCTGGCCCTGACTGCCACGTACCCCCTCTAGGACCTTTCACAGGTTACCTCCCCTCTTTACACCTCTGTTCTCTCACCTGTAAGGAAAGGGGCTGGTTCCCCATCAGCCACTCTTAACCAGGGTTAAGAGTACACAGGGCTACTTCTCCTCCTATAGCTCTGGGTGGGGGAGTGTGCTCTTTGGAACAACTTTCTCTCTAGTTTAGAACAGCCGTTGTGGGGGACCCACTGGCTGTGAGACTCCAGGTTCCTGGTAGAGAGGCTCAGATGTTTGTGAGTTCTGTCTTGTGCACCAGCTGCACTGGGTGTACCAGCGTTGAAAAGTCGGCTTACATGATGCAGGAAGTTAGTTGGCATCCTCGCCAGCTCCAGTCCACTGTGTGCACGTCATTCAGTCCAACCTGAGGCGTGCTCCTCATCTCTAAAGGCGCCCTCATGGCCTCAGTTCCAAAGGCTCCAGACTTGATCCTTCTCTGCCTCCCCATGTGTCTCCCAGAGAGCTCTGCCCCCTGCCTCCTCACTTTTCGCCTCCCTCAGAAAAGCGCCTGCCTCGTGGCTGCCTCACAATCAGTATTGTTGAAGAAGTGAATGAAGGACATCTCTGTCGCTTCTCCATCTCCTGTGAGATAAGGTCTCAGCTGCTTCAGAGTTGGCTCCTGGTTCCATTTCTTGCTGGTTTTCCTTCATGTCCTGCCTTGAACTTTACATCAAACTACAAGGAATGGAAGAGATGCCAACAGTGTCTCTCAGTTTCAGTGCTTTGTTCATGTTTTCACCTTGGCCTAGAGTGGCTGCCCTCCTAACCTGCTGCCCTACAACACGAGTCCCCATCTGTCAGTTTTCCTGTGTTGAGGCTCAGGTGTGTGTTGGCAGCCTTGGAGGACGGAGGTGGGGGACAGCCGTCCTGCAGCCACATGTACTTCTTCTTACAGCAGCTGCCCATCACAGGCATCCCATGCATGTCTGAATGATTGAATAGTCACTAAATGAATGGGTCAGTCCAAGAAGAAGTGGTTGTGGGTACAGGGCACTTATTGGATAGTTTTAGACATTTATTGTCAAGGTAAAGGACAAACTTGGGAAAAGTAATAGCAGAAATCACCTGTTGAGGGTCTCCGAGTGGGGATAGCTCTCTTCAGCCGAGGGATGGGACTTGCTTTTCTTGATTTATTGAGAAGCCGGGTAGGTGTTTATGGGAGAGAAAACAGTGGAATCTGCCCCATGTCAGGCAGTGTGGCTTAAGGGAAGAGGGTGAGCGCTGGGGTCCTGTTACCCAGATTTGAGTCCTCCCCTCTGCCTCCCTGGCACAGCTGTACAAGCCCAGTGTGCTCTCCCCTGGCGTGGGTGTGTCTGCTCAGCTCTGCGGGCCAGCAGGTGGCTTAGGGAAAGGCTTCTCTGAAGTGAAGATTAATGATCACTGCAGGTTCCTCCATGTGTCCAGCCATCCCGACCACTTCTTGAATGTAGTCAGCTTGTTCAGAAACCCAGAGTCAGACATAAGCAGGCTTCTTTGCTATGGGACATTCAGAGCCTTTAATAATGAGGGGTGAAGCATGGTATCCCCACATAAAATGAGTTACCTGGGGCTCTTGTTCTGTAAGCTGTTAACAGTTACTTCATGAAAAGGGGGCTGTGTGATCACTAAGTTTAGCAAATGCAGAGTCAAGAAAAATGAATGAAAGGTATCTTGATTAGAGTCCTAATCAGCACCTTTCTTTGACCTATTTTGGATGTTTGCACGGGCCCACAGAGAAGATGTATGCCTCTGTTCCAGAACTTTGTGTGGAGCTCTGCCCATGGCTAGTGTTCCAGGGATGGTACTTTGGGACTCTCGTGTCTGGCAGTGCAAGCCTGACCTGGGTCTGCACCGTCTAGTCTGGGATGCCCAGAAATTCTCTTGCTTGGCCAAGAATTGCTGGGCTTGGCTCGGTTACAGGGCACAGAACTGAGTGGTAACTCCTGACATACCAGGCAGGAGCCACACATGTCTAAAAAGCTTTATCAGCAATACCTTCCTCACGGGGAGTGCCCACACCCCATTTCCTAATGGTGGAAAGTAATTAAACAGTGAGTGCATATGTCCCGATTTCAGACCCCTCCCAAAGCCCAGCAGTGTTTGATGTGTGGCCCATAGCACTGAGTCATGCTGGGTAAGTGTCTGAGGGTCTAATGCAGGGGTCCCCAAACTTTTTACACAGGGGGCCAGTTCACTGTCCCTCAGACCGTTGGAGGGCCGGACTATAAAAAAAACTATGAACAAATCCCTATGCACACTGCACATATCTTATTTTATAAAATAAGTAAAAAAACAAAACGGGAACAAATACAATATTTAAAATAAAGAACAAGTAAATTTAAATCAAGAAACTGACCAGTATTTCAATGGGAACTATGGGCCTGCTTTTGGCTAATGAGATGGTCAATGTGCTCCTTTCATTGACCACCAATGAAAGAGGTGCCCCTTCCGGAAGTGCAGCGGGGGCCGGATAAATGGCCTCAGGGGGCCGCATGTGGCCCGCGGGCCGTAGTTTGGGGACCCCTGGTCTAATGGAAATGCTGAAACCAGACGAGAGAGCAGGGTGGCTGTCGCTGTCCGATTTCAACATGGATCCTTTATCTGATTCCTCTGTGATTTTTGTTTTAATTTTGAGGTAATTATAGATTCACATCAGTTGTAAAAGGTAATGCAGAGATCTTCCTTATAACCTTAACCAAGTTTCCCACATGGCAGCATCTTGTAGAACTTTTCATAGCCAGACTGTTGACATTGATGCACTCAAGATACAGAACATTTCCATCGCATGAGGATTCCTCCTGTTGCCTCTATAGCACACCCATTCCTTCCTGCCCCACACCCTTGGCAGTCTCTAATATGTTCTCCATATCTGCAATTTTTCATTGAAAACAGTGTATAAATGGAGCCATACAGCATGTAACCTCTTGGGATTGGTTTTTAGGGTTGGCTTTTGGGATTGTGGTATCACTTGGTTTAATCATTTGCCTGTTGAACGACATCTGGGGTGTTTCCAGATTTTGACTATTATGAATAAAGCTGCTATGAGGATTCATGTATGGGTTTTTGTGTGAACATACATTCTCAGTTCCCTTAGATAAATGCCCTACCGTGCTGCATTGTACGGTAGTTGTATGCTTAGTTTAAGAAACGGCCAGACTTTTCCATGTGGCCGTGCTTATAATCCCAGCCACATGTGAGTGACCTGGCTCTCCACATCCTGACCAGCTCTTAGTATTGCCAGTTCTCTTGTTTTTCTTCTTTTTAATCTCAACCTTTCTGGGAGGTGTGTGTTGCTCTCTCATTGTGCTTTCAGTCTGTGTTCCCTGATGGCTGATGATGCTGAGCATCTTTTCAGGTGCTTATTTCCATCTGCATGTTCTTTTTGGTGAAATGTCTGTTTATATCGTTTTGCCTATTTTCTAATTAGACTATTCAGTGTTGGTTAAATTTTGAGAGTACTTTCTTAGTATATTCTAGATACTAGTTTTTTGTTGGACATGTGATTTTTAAAGGACTTTCTTCCAGTCTGTAGCTTGTCTTTATCTAACACAGGTTTTCCAGAGGAAGTCTTCAGTTCGTGAGGTCCTGAATGCAGTGTGCTTTCAGTGCAGTCTGAGAACTTTGCCTGGCTTTAGATCTCAAGTGTCTTCTCCTATGTTTTTTTGTAAAAGTCTGTAGTTTACATTTTATGCTTAGGTTCATGATGATATGTTTTTTAAAACCCAAGAAGAAAATTGGAGCTCATGGTTTGAAGGAAGAAACAGAGCAAGCGTTGGGCCCTGTAGGAACCTAGAACTGGCGAGGCGAGCGAGGACGTGGTTCCGGAGGGTGTGGGAGGGCCTGGGTGCTGGAGACGCGCCACTTTGATGTTCAGCAGGCCTTACAATCCTCAGGGTGGGGAAGAAGAACTGCATGAAAGGGCCGGCTCCTTAATCCCAACCATACATGTCCTTAACCCTCTCCGAGTGCAGTCAGAGCATATGCTGAACGCTTGGGAAATTGCATGGTAAGAGATATCCTAAATCATATGATCAGGAGATCAAAAGTCTTCCAGATGGGGCAGGAAGCAGGCTTGGTTTTATTTTTAAAGGCACATCAGTGGTATCTCTCCCCAGAGGGGAAGGATATTGTCTTGGAGGCTGCAGCCAAGTGCTGAAGCAGCTTCCTCCTCAGCTGGAACTTCAGAGCTGCCTAGAATCTGGCCTGGGAGCCTCAGAGAATGTGCCAGCCTCCCCCAAGGGAATAGATCTTGGTACCCACAGTCCCATCTCTGTCTTCATAGCTCTTGGCCATTGTATACAGCTTCTTGTGTTTCTGTTCCTCCAGGTGGTAGCACAGCCTAGAGTTAGAAGGTACTTGGGCTTACATGCTGGTTAGGTGGCTTACCCCAGATTGGGTGCAGGTGCTTTCTCTGGCATGCCTCAGCAACCCCTTCTGTGAGATGGGGATGGTAATGATGTTCTCTCTCTCTCAGGTCGTCATAAGGGTTAAGTGAGCTAAGCCTGAGCCCAGCTCCTGGGAAGCTTTAACTTGTTAGATATGAGACCACTCTTCTGGCTGTTACGGCTCCTGCTATTTCAGTTGCCCTTTCTTCTAAGAAGGGTGGTGTGCTTCCTCGCTGGCTTGTGGCAAGTTGGGGCTTCTTCAGAGGGTCCACTGCCTGTGCAGTTGACTCTGGCGCTGGAACTATTTCTGGCTGCTGCAGAGGTCCCAGGCCTCAGCTACGAGGTCTTTGGACATTATATGTGCATGAAAACGCTAGGGTGCAGGGGGCTGGAAGAACCTATGGTACCCAGCACATGCCTGCTTGGTGACTGAAGTGTATGAGCTCTCTGGTGGCCCGGGCACCCTCCCTGTGGGCAGCCCTTGAAGAAGGGCCCCTTGGCTGTGCCATCTGCCGTGTGACTGTCAGGCAGGTCATGACTTGATTGGGTCTGATGTTCAGTGTCCAGGTTTGTGGTAACTGCTAGTAAAATAACAATTTAATTTCTTACTTAATTGATAAGCCCATTAAAATGCCAAAGAGAGGAAGGGGAAATTCCATTGGAAAGCCATGTATGTGTTACAGTATTGCCTGCCTTTTCTCTGCTGACGTCTTTGAGAGGGGCACCTGTGTGAATGGATCGGCTGTGCAGCCTGCCTTGTGCTGGAGCCTGTGGTGTGGACCGTCATTCTGAGCGTGTGAGTTCTGCGGGCGCACGGTTTCCACGGCTGAAAGGGGAGGGTGGCGTGAGAGGGAGGTTATGTTGTTTGGAAATTTTTAGTGAGGTCACCATGTTGTTTCTCATTGACAATTCCGTATATTCAGGTCCTGGTGGGTGCGGTCTGTGAGGTGCAGAAACCACTATAGCTGATGGGAAAGCCTGTTGGTCTCAGACTCCTAGGTGCCCCTCTGCGCCACCCCTGCCCCAGCCCAGGCGCTGCCAGCATTTAGGGCCTGGGAGACAGGTACTTGCTGTCCTGTCACACAGTGGGGGGAAGGAGCTTGCCCACCGTATTTGTGCAGAGCCATCTGTTTGAGGAGGACCACCCATTGCAGCCTTCTCACACCCTCTAAGAAGGGCTGTGTGCATACTCCTAACTTCTGGGGTTTGAGCCTGGCCTTAAGGGGTTCTCTTACCCCCCAGGTCCTGATTGCTGCTTCTCCCTATCTGACTCCCTGTTCTTTGCCAGGAGCAGTGGCGCAGCCCTGGAGTCTGGGACAGTCTGTGCCCAAGATTGGGGCTAGGTGTGCTCACTCTCCTCCCTGCTTCCCCTCGGGGCCACGCAGGCCTTGAAAACGGTCAGTGAGTGGAGTCAGGAGCACCCATGGGCCCGTGCTGGCATTGGCCTTGTGATTCCACTTGACCAGTGCTCCAGTGTGGTGGGGGGACTGCCACCTGTATGCGGGGTGTGCAAGCCAGTGGGGTGCTGGGCTAGGGGAGGAGGGGAAGACAGAGATGTGCTGATTCATTCAGGAGATGATAAAGCCAAGAGAAGGAACGAGTGGCCATGTCAGGCTTGACCAGAATAGAGAAATGCCTGCTTTTCTGCCCAAGGGCTGGATGGAAATTCATGTGCAAGGGGCTCCTTGTTTCTTCTGGCTTTCCATATCCTAGCCTGACCTGGTGGCACTCTGTCCTGCACAGATGCTGGGACTAGTTACCCCACTGTCACAGAGCTGACCTTTGAGCACTGGCCAGCTTTAGAGGTCCCTGCCAGTGTCAGTAGAGCAGCCCTTCTCCCTGGAGAGTGCAGCTCAGGTGAGGCTCAGGGCTTCCTCCGGTCAGCCGGGGACAGTTAGAGTGCTCCCAGTTGAATTCCTTGTTGTCCTTGTCTGCCAGGTCCAGTGTAGGCTCTGGGGCGGCATCTGTGTGTACGGAGGCACAGCCAGGCTGCCCCTCACTGCCCAGGGCCAGGAGGCAGAGGAGTTGTCACCCACTGCCTGACACGGCAGCTGTCACGCCTTTGTCAACCCTGGCTAGTCAATGAATGTCTGTGTTTGGGGTGAAATTGAACTTAGGAAATGTACGGTTAACCCTAAAAATTCATTTATTATTTTCTTTTAAATATGTTTGTCAGCTTTCTACCTAAAAGTTATTTATACATTACACACTTAAAAAATATTAATAGGCCTGACCTGTGGTGGCGCAGCAGATAGTGTTGACCTGGAGTGCTGAGGTCGCTGGCTCGAAACCCTGCACTTGCCTGGTCAAGGCATGCAGGACAAGCAAGCAATGAACAACTAAGTGAGACAATTATAAGTCGATACTTCCTGCTCCCCGCCCCTCCTCTCTCTGTAAAGTCAATAAATAAAATCTTTAAAAAAAAATTTAATAGGATGATTGATTTTGCATTAGTGGGTTTTTTTTTTTCTGAATAACATTCCTTTGTTTGGGTTTGTGGTAATGTTATGACTGAGATAAAGTTGCAATTCATCTGTTTATTCAGCAGATATTTACCAAGTGCTCTTTATGCTCTAAGCATAGATATTTACGAAGTGCCCTTTATGCTCCGGTAGTCCCAGGTGCTGAGAATATAGCAGAAAAGATCAGCTAAAACCCCAGCCCTTGTGCCATATGCTTCCTAATGGTGTAGTGGCCTCGGGTCTACTTAATACCTCAGGAGGTTTGGTTTTGTTTTGTTCTGTTTATACTTAATAGACTTTTAGAGCCATTTGGGGTTTACAGAAAAATTGAGTGGAAAGTCCAGAGACTTCCCATGTACCCTTCTCCTCTAGCTTCTACTATTAACATTTTGCATTAGCATGGTGCAGTTACAATTGATGGGCTGATACTACATTCTTATTAACTAAACCCACAGCTTCCATTAGGGATTACTGTTTGTGTTGTACATTCTGTGAGCTTCCACAAGTGTTTAATGGCATGTATCTGCTATTAAGAGTATCCCACAGAATAATTTCACTGCCCTAAAGACCCCCTGTGTTCTTCATCCCTCTCTGCCCCAAACCCCTGCTTTTACTGTCCCCATAGTTTTGCCTTTTCCAGAATGTCTTTTATTTGGAATCATAACAGTCTGTAGCCTTTTCTGATTAGCTGTCTTCACTCAACAGTGTGCATTTCCTTAAGAGGTTTTGTTTTTGTTTTTTGTTTGTGCATCTCAAAACGGAATGCAGGTCCCTGGTAGTTTGGATTGGATGCTGTAGCCGGTTGGGTCACTCTGGACTTCACAGACTCCTGGTGGCTGAGTCTTTGCATGCAAGTTTCTTCACTCTGGATCATGAAGCTGGGGGTGGGAGAGCCGGGGGGGGGGGTCTGCTGTTGGGAGCTGCCTGGGCCACGCATCCCTTGGGGACTTGACGTCACATTCCCTCTGCAAAGAGTTCATCAGGACAGTTCATTGAAAGCCCCAGGGGGAGGGAACTGAATGGCTGGGAGGTTGGTTGACCCAGCGCAGTCCTGACTTTGGAGGGCTGACCCCGCCTGTTGGAGGTTGTTTACCTGCCACTGGACCACTCTTGTTTTTATCCCGTCTCCACCTGAATAAACAGATCCAGAACGTCATCTGCAGCCAGGCTGAGAATCTGCCAAAATTCCCCAGGGAACTAGTGATTCACCAGTGTTGGGAGGAGGCAGAGAGAGTGAGCAAAGAGAGAAAGAGACCTGCTTATTCTGATTCTCATTTCCTGTCCAACAAATAACCCAAGCTGGGCCGTTCCCATGAGGCACCGGTTTCTTGGAGCAAAGTATCGATTTATGCAATAGAACAGAAGGTTTTGGTTTTCTTTTTTTAAGGAGATGAATGTAAAGTAGTCTAGTGAGGGTGGTGCTTTCAACTGTCATTCTGAAAACAAACCTCTTCTGGTTGGCCTAGGAAAGCTTTCCTGGACTTACTCTTTTTAAAACCTCCTTATCTTCATTTTCAAGTTGCATATGGGCATTGGTCCTTACATTGCATCCACTTCGTGTCTTGCCAGTTTGGGACTTAGAATTATTAATTCTATTTTTTCCCTTTTTCTGATGCTCATTAGATCCCCACTTAAAATAATTCTCATTGACAACTGAACAAGATTAGATTGAGTTTGGCCTTGCTGTGGGGCCCAGACTGTATTCCTGCTGGTTTGTGGGGGGTGGGGAGGGGCACAGGAGAGTGCAGCTGAATGAAGTAGCCTGAAACATGGCCCTTGGATTAGATGGCTATTCAGATGCATTTCAACTCTGGGGAATTTGGTCTAAAGGAAAATTACCAGTGTCTGCCAAGGCTTCATGTGCTGCTCTGTGTGTAGTCGGCCACACCTGGACATCAGTGTCTGCCCGAGCAGCACGTAGATCTGCACCAAGGTGCATGCAGGAAAAATGTCTGAGTTGACAGCTATGCTCTTTTCAGTAACCCGACTGCAAGTAACTCAGTGTCCACCAAGACTAAAATGAAAAACAAATTTCTGCATATTTCCTCAATAGCAATATAATAGAACAAGGGAGAAGAATTAACTACTGCTAATGCAGCAACATGGATGGGTCTCATACACATAATGTTGAATAAGAGTAGCCAAGTGCACAAAAGTTTATGTAGAACAACTCCATGCATGTAAAGTGCAAAAATAGGCAAAGTTATTCATTGGTGATAGAAATCAGAGGTTCCCTTTAGTAATCACAATAGGAAAATGACAGGAGGGAGACTGCTGGGATGTTGAGAATGTTCCATATCTTGATCTCAGTGGTGGTTATGTGGATGCATACATTCTGAAAAACACGCTGAGTTCTATACTTATAATTTACACACTTCTCAGCTTGCCCGTGCTATTTCAATATAAACATGTACAAATAAGCATGATGATCGCCACTGCTGGACCCTATGGCCTGTTTGGTAGAACTTTTATTTTTCTACAAAGGAGAAATCACTGTTTTCATGTGTGCTTGTGAAGGATAACATCTGGCGCCTGCAGTAATGTAGAAAGCCCCTTCGGCCACAGGGCTGCTGTACCTGCATTGAGCTCTACACGAAGTCAAGAATATCAGGGTCACGGATTATCTCACACTGTGTGGATTTCACACGTGGGATGTAAAACTACACCACAGCCCCAAGTGACACTCAAGGATTTTAATCAGACCTTGGGCTGCTTGCTTTGGGGGCAATGGGTTAGACACTGGTTGGTGAGGGACCATAGTAAAGTTACAGGGCAGCGCAGTGAAGGGCCAGGTGCACGGTGCTGCTGCTGCTCAAAGGCTGCCCGGCGTGGCGTTCGGTGAACTCTGTCTGCCAGGATTACTGTGGGAAATGGCAGTGGATGGGGGTAGGGAGTGGGGGCAGGTGTATTATGATTTTTTTTTCCATTTCAGACCTAGATTGAGTGACGATTTCTTAGCCAGAGGTTCAAGCGGAGAAAGAGCTGTAATTTTGTTGATTTGTTAAGTAAGATGTTTTAAAAGTTTGATGCTGAGGTAATATTATGGAAAATTTTAGTAAGAATCGCTGCTCCAGGGGCTGACAGTGTGGGCTTCTGAGTCACCTTCGTTGTCGGGAAGAGCCGAAACCTGGCCTGGCGTTGGGACTGGTGCTGGGCTGACTTCCCTTTCTGTGTAATTGGGAGAAATGGGAAGAAGAAGGATACATAGTGTGAATACTTGTGTTCTGGACAGTCGCTGTCTGCGTGCCTGTACACACCAGCTCTGTAAAGATCCTGGGTCATCTTATGAGGAGTGTAGTACCGATGTGGACTTCCATTCCATTTCATTTCCTGAAGAGAGAGAAAGGCCCCAGTGGGAAAGTGTGTGGTGAGTGGTGTCAGACGTAGGCACTGTTGGGGAGTGGGGGGGTTCTTGCTCTGCTGTAGAGAGGCATGGGCTCCATTTTGCAGATGATTAAACCAGATACAGTAAGTGATTTTACACACAGTTCCAAAGCTGCGTCAGAGCTAGAAGTAGAATCTGGGCCTCTGCCTCACAGAAACCTAAACTGGTTGCTATAGTGTGGGCCAGAGGTCAATAAACTGTTTGTTTGTTTGTTTTTTTATTGGAACACATTACACTCATTCATTTACATATTGTCCGTGGGGCTTGTACACTCCCAGCAGCATCAGAGTTAAGTAGTTGTGACAGATACCAAGATACCATAATGACCAACAAAGCCTGAAAAAGTTACTGTCTGGCCCATTATAGAAGACATCTGCTGAGCTCTGCCTGGTATAGACAGTAGTTGCACAATTTCAGGAGCCAGCTGTGATCCATTTGCTCCACCTTGACTGTGCTTCTTTTGATCGAGGCCCTCGCCTTTTCTTCCTGGCTGTTATCTGTGACGTGATGTCTTTTCCACACTAAAGGGAGTAGTACCCTGTTATCCAGGCTTCTGCAGAACTATTGTGGAACAATCACGATAAAAAGTTTTAAGTGCTGGTTTCAAATACCTCTGTCTGTTTTACTGTCTAATTTAACATTGGCCCAGAAAATGTAGTCCAGTGGCCAGAGCTTATCTTGCCTGCTCTTTGCCTTTGAAGACTGAATTTATTTTTGAAGCCTTTAACAGGTGTTGGTTTAATGGACTTCTGCTGAATGAAGTTCTTGCCCCAGAGGGCGGCCAAGGGGAACCCTACACTAGACCGAGGTGACTGCTATGTGATCTGGACACCGCTGGCCTCTCCCAGTCCCCGGCACTACACAATTCTTCTAACTCTGGGGGCAGGGAAGGTGTGAAGGCTCCTTCGATAAGGCCAGTTGGTTGTCCTCCCACTGGACTGTCCTCTTCCCTTCCCTCTCCTCTGTTTTTATAAGCCTAGGGGCATTGCTTTGTGGCTTTCTGTTTCCAAAGAATAAAGGGCCTTGGTTCTCCTTCAAATAAAGTCTGTAAAGACATGATCCCGGGAAACTGTTCTCTTCTCTCTGTCCCAGGTGTCCACGAGCAAGAATGTCAGCTCCATCTGCTTTCTTTGCTAAGACGAGCTGCACAGAGCCCTCTGTGGATGTGCACTCATGCAGGACTGGGGGCTGGCACACAGCGAGGCCTGGCCGGGGCCAGTCACGCAGACCAGTCTGGGCTGACGGGGAAGTGGTCAGTTAGCCAGCACTCAGGTCTCGGCAAGGTTCGTGGAAGGTGCACAGGCTGAATCTGAGCTATAGTGCCCTTGCGACTCTGCTGGGAGCCTTTTGGATGGGTCAGTGGCCTGCTGCCCTGGCCTGTGTGCTGGCTTCTTTGCTTCCCAGCTGTGAGCTTGGGAGAATTCCAGCAGACTTCCGGGTCTCAATTTCTCCAACTATGAAGTTAGGGGTTAGAGCCAGCCTTGTGTGATTTCACTGGGGCCTCACCCAGGGCCTGCTATGTACAGGTGTTCAATAACTGGTCAGCTATTATTAAAAAGAGCTTGGACAAGGATTCAGAGGTTATAAAGGTGAGTGTAGACCTTCTGAACTCAGCTGGTTAGTTAAAGAAATGATATTGCTACACACACACACACACACACACACACACACACCATGTTGCTCATGACCTTAAAAACATGCACAGTTTTAGGAAAGTGGAATGCTGGATTTCAGTCTACTCTCAAGGAGTAGGTAGGAGGGCCCTCCTGAATACTGGCCGGTCGCTCTAACCCAGATGGATGGCTGTGTGGACTGGGTGTCTTGGGCAGGCCTGCTGCCCCTGGTGGGGTAGGGTGGGGTTTGGTGGGTGTTGTCAGGGGCCTGGCCTGAGTCTTGCTACAGGAGTGGGAAGGGGAGTGCAGTCCAGCTGCCCTTAACCCTACACAAGGATTTACTTTGAAGCAAGCTGCCTAGTCAGCCCTTTCTCCCGTGGCAGGGTCTGCCTCAGTAGGTGGACCAGGCTTGTTTCACGCAGGAGGCTAAGAGTGAGAACTCTGTATCAGTACTGTGTTCCTGAGAGAGAAGCAGGCCTGCCTGTGTGCATTGAAATGTGGCAGAGGAATAGCCAGGGGTCAGTTAATTCTCTTTACTCTTTTCCCAGAGCACCTCTGACAAACTAAGTCCTGAGCCTGGCTCTGAGCCTAATAAAAACAAGAACCACTGCATTGAGCAGCTGCTACATGTCAGGTCACCTCCGCCCTGGGGCATATGAACTTCCCACTCCTCTGCAGAGATGGAGCTTGTCTGAGGTTCACACTTGTAAGTGGCGTTTCTGGGATTGGAACTTAGGCAGGGTATTGCTTGTGGCACATTCTTCAGTGTTGTGGCACATTCTTCAGTGTTGTGGCATGTTACAGCCCAGGAAGAACTCCTGGCCTTGGGTGGAGTTGCCAGGGTCCATGAGGAGAGATCTTAACACATTCTTGCTCTGTAAAGGAAGAGAAGTAGAGCTTTGTAGGAGAACAGAGCTGTGTGCTTAGCTTTACTAAGCCTAAGGAGTTCAGGAAGATGACATGTACACTATCTCAGCAGATGGGAGCAGCAGCCTTTGAGACCCAGGACCTCTGGAGCACTGTGGGCTGGGTTGTTTGCATCTGAGCAGGGCTGCCACAGGGTAGTTGGCATACTCTTCTCTTTCCTTCATGTTTCTTGATTGAATTCATCTAATTGCATGATTTTATTCTGCTTAAATGCTAGTAGTCCCGAAGTCTGTGTCCAGCCTCAGCCTTTCTGAGATACCCATACTCATTCTTTGTGATTCATTCAACAAATATTCACTGAGGATCGATTCTGTGCCTCACACTGATCCAGTGGTTAGAGATAGAGTAGTGAGCAAACAAATAACATCTCTGCCTTCATGGAGCCTCCTCTGCAGGGAGAGACGTTAACTAGAAATAAGCAAAATCCTGAGTATCTCAGGTAATAATCAGAGCCAGTAAGAAAAATAAAGCAGGTAAAGGAGGGGAGAATATATGTGGGGGTGGGAGGCAGCGGGACAGCAAGCTTGCGCGCACTTGTGGTTTTAGAGTATGACCAGGGAAGCATCATTGAGAAGATGGTTTTTGAATAAAAATGTGAAAGAAGTAAGGGCAAGAGACCTGTGAGTCTCACAGCATTTAAAGCAGTGAGAAAGGCAGGTGCAAAGGTATTGAGGCAGGAGTCTGCCTGTGGTGTCTGAGGCCAGTGTGGGCAGAGCGTGCTAGCTGGAGGAGGAGGAAGTGAGGCAGCAAGGTGGTGGTGTGACAGATCATTGGCCTTGGAGAACATGGTAAGGACTTGGTCCTGCGTGAGACACAAGAGCCGTTGTTGGGAGTTTTAGGCAAGGGGTCTTATGAACTAATTTTCTTTTTTTCTTTTCTTTTTTTTTTTGCTTTGTTTTGTTTTAAATTGTGTTAAAATATACATAACATAAAATTTACCATCTTAATCATTTTAAGTGTGCGGTTCAATAGTAAGTACAACCATGTTGTGCAATCTCTAGAGCTCCTTCCAGCTTGCAAAATTAAAACTCTGTGCCCTTTGAACAACTTCCCAGTTCTCCCTCCCCCAGCCCCTGGCAGACAGCATTCTACCTTCTGTTTTGATGAATTTGACTACTCTAGATACCTAATAGATGTTGAACCATACAGATTTTTCTTTCTGTGACTGGCTTATTTCACTCAGCATAATGTCCTCAAGATTGATCCACGTTGCAACATGGGTCAGAATTTCCCTCTCAAGGCTGAATAATAGTCCATTGGATATGTACACACCACATTGTGTGTACTCATCCATCGATCTATCATTCCCTCTATTGATCCATCCTTCCATCCATCTATCCATCCATCCATCCATCAATGCACTCTTGGGTTGCTTTGCCTTTTGGCTGTTGTGAATAATGCTGCTGTGAATGTGGGTTTATAAATATCTCTTTCAGATCAGCTTTCAAGTTTGTTTGTTTGTTTTTTTGTATATACCCAGGAGTAGAATTGCTGGAGCGTATGCTGATTCTATGCTTGATTATTTTTGAGGACCTACCATACCATTTTTTTTAGCAGTCACACCAGGGTTTTAGTTTCTCCACATTGCTAATGATCAGTGTTGAGCATCTTTTCATGGACTTATTGGCCATTTATAGACCTTTTCTTGGAGAAACACCTGTTCAAGTTCTTTGCTCATATTTAAATCAGGTTGTTTGGGTTTTATTGTTGAGTTGTAGGGGTTCTGGATATATTGTAGATATTAGCCTATCAAAAGATACATGATTTGCACATCTTTTCTCCCACTCTGGGATGTCTTAACAGCATATGGGGCTGCTGGCTTGGGATAGACCATAAATGGGCAAAGATCAAAGGTGTAGCCATGTAGCCTGCTAACCTGGTTATCTTAACATGTCCAAACCAGAATATATAGGGTCACCATTTGATGCACCTCCAGCTGTCCTCCTCAGATCCTGTGGGCCTTTCCTTTGTCTCTTCTCCTGTCTCTTTGGCCACCACCACTTGCTTGGCCCGCTGTGACATGAACCCATACTCCTCAGTGTGGCCTGGGAGGCACTGCCTGTGTGGCCCACCTGCCAGCGGAGCACCGTGACCTGCCCACCTCTGCACCGCCCTCTGCACCGTCGTCCCACGGGTTCCTCCGTCTGGCACCGCCCCACCGGCTCGCCTCTCGTCTCCATGGCTGCCTCTGCTGCTGAGCTGGGGCTCTGCCCGTGTGTGACAGAGACCCGTCTCTTTCCCAGGGCCCTTCCTCCAGAGTGGGCCTGGCACAGAGCAGGGCCCAGAGTGGGTTTGGATAGAGAGAGGAGACATGTGTCAGAGGAGGGACAAGGGCAGGGGTGTTGGGGTTCATCCAGCTGTCCTGGGGCGCCCCTTCCCGTCCGGTCAGACCCTTCCTGGCTCCCTGCACTCATTCAGAGCTCCCGGAGGAGGCTGAGCCCTGCTGCCTTTGTTTCTTGTCCTTTAGCCCCATACTTTACATAATAAAGGTTTGCTTCTTTTTTCTTTTTCTTTTTCCCTTCTTTTG
Source organism: Saccopteryx bilineata (assembly GCF_036850765.1). Lineage (NCBI taxonomy): Eukaryota > Metazoa > Chordata > Mammalia > Chiroptera > Emballonuridae > Saccopteryx > Saccopteryx bilineata. The sequence continues at coordinate 71,932,260 of NC_089499.1, forward strand.
GAGTCAGAAAACTGAAGAGACTATCTAATTAAGAACTTAATAAAGAACTCAAAGGAAATGGCTTTGGGGAGGCAGAGGGGATGGGAGGGAAAGTGTTCTTTCATTCTAGGGAGGTGTCCCTGTGTGTGGCGTAGTGCCCTTGTAAATGGGTTTTTGGGTGCAGGGCCTGGGAGAGTTGTGGGGAAAAAAAAGTTGGTGAGAAGCCCCAGAGCTGCTGGGAAAGGGGCCTCGTTTATGCCTGTTGGAACTGATTTGATCAAGTGTTTGTTTAAAAGAGATGCCACTTGGTAAGCGACGCCTGGCTTACTTGAGTTGTGTTCAAGAATGCTTTGGTTGGCCGGAGACCCTGACACTATTTACTCAGAAGCAGGCCGTGTGAGTGCTCGGAGCCCGAGGCCAGTGCTGCCACCCGGCAGATGCTGGCGCTCCGGGATGAGGGCTGTGGCACAAAGAGTCTGCCGGGCCAGCCCAAAGCCACTCGTGGGCCGTTCCCTCAGCCTGGTTAGCATGTGTGGTCTTTCTCCTGATTAATAAAAAACTGGTCAGTTGATTAGACAGTGGATTTGTCAGAAAGAGGATGAAAGGTACAGATAGACCATGGTGGTGAAGGCTTCTCCTGAAGGTGGAGGCAGGGCAGGGCTGGACCCTCATGCTCAGTGTGGTTGCAGGTTGGGTCATCCATGTCCCTAAAGTGCATAGGGAATTGTGTCACAGTGGACCAGGTGAATGGGGGCAGCAACACAGAGACGGGCACAAGAGGGGACTAAAGAAGGGCCTACAGAATCCATGAGGACAGCCACAGGGGCATTGGATGGTGATCCTTTGTATTGTAGTTTGGCCATGTTAAGATAACATTTACAGATCAAGGGCTAGAGTCAGAGGTTCAGGGGATTAGATTCCAGGTAGATTCCAAACCGAATTTTTTATTTCCCTTGTTAAATTGTCGGGATTTTGTCTGTTTTGTTTTTTAATCCCCTGTGCCTACCTCCATACCTAGCCCGTGGTAGGTGTCGATGAAATGTGGGGAGGGTGATGCTGTGTCAGGATGGGTTAAACAGTCTCGTAAGTGGTGGGGCTGGACGGGGTCTGGAGGTCAGGTGAGCGCACCAGGAGCTGGCTGCTCGTGCCCACACGTTGTTGATGGGAGGGGCCTCAGTGCGTTCTGAGTTCCCTTCCGCATGTCTGAGATGTCACGCCTATGTCCTTGCCCTTGCGGAGAGCAGCCCAGGCTTACCCCTGGGACAGACACGTCTGAAGCAGACCCTGAGTATTGTGTCTAGCACCCATCCAGTGGGTAATAACTTGATGACGGAAGGGAGAATGGGAGACTCACTTTAGGGGTGTCACTGTATTTGCACCTTTCTGAGAGAAAAATAGCTAGGAAAACATATATCTAAAAGAAGCAGTGTTGAAATCATTGTTTCTTTGCAGAAAGACGTGCTTGCGTCACCTCCCTTTGTGTGTTTCAGGCAGCACAATAAGATTCACAGTGTGGAGGGGACTCAGCTGAAGGCTTACCTGTCCTTAGAAGTGCTGGACCTGAGCTGGAACAACATCACGGAGATGCGGAGCACCTGCTTCTTACACGGCCCGCCCATAAAGGAGCTGTAAGCGCCCTGCCCTCGGCACCTGCCCCGAGTCTGAATGCGGGGCCGGAGGGGTGGACACAGAGCTCCTTGGCCTGTCCTTAGCGAGGCTGAGGGCAGGAGACCCTGGGCCGTGTCTTCTGTTTGTAGAGCTTTACAGACGGATGAGGCAGCTGACGCAAGGAGAATGTAAGGATTAGCTGAATAGACTCACCACTGAAGAGAAGAGTCTAGACCTCAGATAGAGGTCTGTCTTGGCTACAGAGCCCGCTTTCTTTCCCATTTACTGGGCTGCCTCCCAGGAAGGTGGAGAGGAATGATTCAGGGTAACTTGAGGAAGGACAGTGGGAGAGACAGACCTCTTTGCAGAGGCTCAGCCTGTCACTCACTGCTCATCTCCCTAGCATCTGGCACTATTGAAACATGCCGTTTGGTTTACTTGAGGGAGCAGTGACTCTATTCTGGGGGTTCTCAGAACCTTCTAAATTTTTCTGTCAGTCTGTTGTTCCTTTACCCACCTTAATGCCCCACCTTATATTCATTGGACGGGTGATGAGAGGAAAAAGTTCAAACCTACCACAGCCTGTTGGTAGGAAAGTGTTACTTTGGGAAAGAAACTGAAAACCCAGGCTGAGGACACATATGAGTTTTCACTCCCTGTGTTATTACCATTCCTGACTAATTTTGGAGATCATTTGCAAGACTGGATGAGGGGTCCTTGTGACCTATCTGCTCAGGGAGTTCAAAGCTTCGCATGAGGATTTCCCACAACCCACAGGAGAGGAATAGTTTGTTTCTTAGGCTGCATCATGGCACCAGAACTGGACGCAGGAGGCCGCGGCCCCGTAAGCCGGTGCAGCGGTGCTCAGCTCTGGGAGGGCTTCTGAGCTGCCTGCCTGCCGCCTGGCATGTCCTTGCTAGGAACACAGATGCCACCCACTGCTAAACTGAATCGCAGTGACCTTCGCTGTCTGCATGAGGTTCGGAGGGACATTCTCTTTTGGCAGACTGGCCAGTATATCTTCATCACACAGACTGTTTTTCTTTAATCTGGAGTGTTAATTACAAACAGTCCATTCCCATTTGCGAAGAATCCTCATGTGCCCTGTCCTAGGCTGCTGCCTGATGCAGAGACAAAAAATGCTTTATTCCTTTCCCCTCTCTTTTGTAGAAAATTCTATTTTTTCTCCTTTTTGCTTCAGCCATAAATCCCCCTCCAAACAACAACAACAACAACAACAAAAAACAGCATTTGGGGAATAGGCGAGGTATTGGAGTAACTTTTCATAGGAATATTGCAGTGTTCCTCCTTTTTCTTTCTTTTTGTATTACTCTCTATCATTTATGCACAACAGAATGCAGCTGTGCTCACTGTGGGCTGCACTGCATTTTGAGGGAAAGCGCCCCTGACACACATAACCCTGTAAGTGGAGGTCCCAGTGAGGTAATGCTTGTTTTCTAAAGGGACTCAGTGCAAGTTTCTTTAATTAGAGTATTTCTTTGGCACATTTAAAATGATTACAATGAGTTGGTTTATGTACATTTATTATATAAGCTGTACAATGAGACCCACTTCAGAATTAAAGGCTGTTTCCCCAAATTATGACATTCACTCTGACCTTGCCTTGGCAGATGCCTTTCTGCTTCCTAGGGCTTTCTCACCAGCCTTGCACCCTAACGCTTGGTTGTAGGTGTTGAGCAGGAGTCTTGCAGGTGCTCTGGAGGTGGCACCACTCAGTGGCTGGTGTGGGTGGCGGTGGGGAGGTGACTGGCATTTGCTCTCATCCTCCTGCGGTTGCCCACTGGCCACAAGCGCAGCGTGCTCTAGGCCGAAACAAGGCTTCTGTCTGGGCCTGAGTGGTTGGTCCCGACACCACATTTCCCTGACCCCACCTCCTGGGAGTGCAGATGGGCTCTGCTGCCTTGGGATGACGGGTGTCTCAATGGAATTCTGTGTCTCTGGTTATATTTTGGCTTACTTCCCTAACTTGGCCGGGTCTGGTGTCTATAACAGAATGAGGAAGGCCTCCCACTGACCACTACATTTTCTCTCCCGAATCACTCCAGCAACCTCGCAAGCAACCGGATCGGCACCCTGGAGTCAGGAGCATTTGATGGTCTGTCACGGTCACTGCTAACACTTCGCCTGAGCAAAAACAGGATCACCCAGCTTCCTGTGAAAGCATTCAAGTTACCTAGGTTGACACAACTGTGAGTATAGAAACCTGCATGTTAATTAAGGTTAGCCAAACTTTATGGAGGTCAGATTTCCCCAAGGACCCCAAACCAAATGCAGCTCCTTCCTTGTTCCTCCTTGGTCAAGCCCTCCCTGCATTAATAATCATTAGTGACCCTATGGCAACACCTAATGAAAGCAAGTTAAAAGCTGGGTCTGCAGGCTAGCTCAGGTTGCTGAGAAAGAGATCCACTGAGGATCTGGATGCTTGTCCTTGCTGGTACTTTGTAGAATGGGTGAGGGATCCTGCCACATAACTGAACCTGGTTAAGGTGTTGGCTGTGTGCATTGGGTTCCATATTGATCTTACAGGTTTCCTTGTTTTGTTTTTCATTTTCTTAAAGGGACCTATAAAACCTTTGTCATGGCATTATGGTGTCCCAACACTTCTTGAGGTAGTAGTAAGCAAGACATGGGCCGTAGTCTTATCTCTTAAGTCTTGCAAGTTTGTTGATTTATTGTTTAAAAAGTTTTTTTGCCATTGATAGGCGGGAGAAGAGAGAGAGAGAAAGAGAAGCACCAACTCATTGTTCCACTTAGTTCCATTTAGTTGTGCATTTACTGATTGCTTCTCCTTTGTGTCCTCATTGGGATAAAACCAGCAACCTCAGTGTGCCAGGATGATGCTTTATTCACTGAACCACCTGGCCAGTGCCAATTTATTATCCCTTTAAAGAAAGGATTTCTTTGTTTAGTTTTTTGATGACCAAGGCCTAATACCCTCCAGGAATGGCACAGGGTTTGGAGTCAAGAAAACCTCTATTCTCAGAACCTGATGGAGTATTTGTTCCCTGTTGTTGCTGTATCCTTTTTGCTACTGAAGAGTGTATCTTAGGAAGATAAACCTATTGGAGATTTTATTTATTTATTTATTCTACTATTGGAGATTCTATCTATCTATCTATCTATCTATCTATCTATCTATCTATCTATCGAGAGGCAGAGAGAGAGGAACAGACAGGGACGGACAGACAGGAAGGGAGAGATGAGAAGCATCAGTTCTTCATTATAGCACCTTAGTTGTTCATTGATTGCCTTCTCATATGTGCTTTGACCAGGGGGCTCCAGTGAAGCCAGTGACCCCTTGCTCAAGCCAACAACCTTGTGCTCAAGCCAGTGACCTAGGGCTTTAAGCCAGAGACCTTTGAGCTCAAGCTAGCAACCATAGGGTCATGTCTGTGATTCCATTCTGAAACCAGTGAACCTGTGCTCAAGCTGGCGACCTCAGGGTTTTGAACCTGGTCCTTTCCATCCCAGGCCAACACTCTGCCCCCTGCGCCACCACCAGGTCAGGCGAGATTTGGTTTAAATAGAACAAAACACTTGTGGCAGCATGTTGCAGTACACCCAGCACTGTCCACCTGTGCTTCTCACATGGTGGCCCACTTCTGTATCCTGGCTGTTCATGTTCAGGAGGGTTGTGTGAGGCAGGGCCATGAGGCACTGTGCAAGTATTTGGGGAAAACCAAGTGCTTTCCCATTAGCCCTGTGTTTTCCATCCCTCCCCCCAGTGTTTCTAAGGGATCCAGCCCACCCAGATTCCTGAAATCTTTTGGTTAACTGAGGTTTTCTCACACTGGGCTAGAAGCCAAATGTGCGTGCTTCATAGTGTGTCTAGGCCCATGTCCCCCAACCCCTGTTTAGGTGGTGACTTGTGACTCCTCTTCGTGAGTAAAGAGGGAGGTGTCACTGCCATTTGATACTCAGTGGTTTTTCCTGGATTGAGGCATCTGGTGTGGATTTCTGTTGCTGAGCTAAGAGGCAGCTCCATTCAGATGTGCACATACTGAGTCGTGCCCACCTGCTCACTGCAGAGTCCCAGGTGTCCAGGGAGGAGAGGGGTGCCCTCGTGCAGGTGCGCTCCGTCCCCTTTGGTTCATTTGCTGTGGCCTGGTCAGGGGTGCATTCTGCTGCACTGCCAACTCCACTGGGTCCTCCACACCAGGTGCACCTGTTGCCCCAGAAGCCCAGCAGGACTGTGTGCCAACGGTTGTAGGTTGTGAGTAAGCTGTGTGGGGGGAGCTCTGAACCTCCAGCTTTATCTCTTTAGGGACCTCAGTCGGAACCGGATCCGGCTGATCGAGGGCCTGACATTCCAGGGGCTGGACAGTTTGGAGGTGCTGAAGCTGCAGCGCAACAACATCAGCCAGCTGACGGACGGGGCCTTCTGGGGGTTGTCCCGGATGCATGTGCTGTGAGTACAGCGGGCTGGCCTGCCTGCGTCTCCCCACTGCTCACCCCACCCTGGCCCCAAGACCAGGGAGGACTTCGGCCCAAGCCAGCTGCCTGCTCTTTGCCCGTCAGTTGGGTCTAATTCAGTGTCTTTGGGGGCTTGGCCAGATAAGGGTGTTTTCCTTGAAGGTTAGGAAAATCTTTTGGGGCAGTTTTAGTGGATTTAGTGGAGTGAGCTGGTTAGTGAAGACAGAGGAAGGAGCCGTTTCTCTGGGGCTGCCGCCCCCTCCCTCGACCTCTCCCCTGTCCGACACCCTTCAGGAAGTCCCCTTTCTCTCATTTTGGGTTTGACAGTCTTGGTGTGCAGGCGGGCCAAAAATGTATAGTTCATCCTGGGAGTTTTATTTCTGTGTGTGTTGTGAGGACCTGCACGCAGCTGCCTCTCTGCCCAGAGAGCAGATGCCCCACGCAGAGCTCACTGCCCGCAGAGGGCCACAGGCAGCAGGATGCACAGTGGGGAAGCAGGAGGGGCAGTTGCTGATCGTCTGTTTCCAAACATTTACATATGCTTGTCGTTAATAAAAAACTCACAGTTGTAAGCAGGTGCTCAGATTGTGAGGAAGGCTGTGGTTGCCTGCCCTCTGCCCTCCACTGTCCCTTCTAAGAGGCCATCACTACTCAGGTCTTCCCTGTGTTTTTCTGTCCGTAGTTTTGCTGGTGGTTACTTCCAAGTTTATAGACTTATGCCACTCTCTTGATTTGTCAACCTGAGATTTCTTGCTTTGTAGTCAGTGGTTTAACTTGTTCAAGATACCCTTTCTCCTCCCTTCCAGTTTATACAAGTGATGTCACTGCGTTTGCCTGGTATTAATCATCTTTGTGACTGAAACAAAAAACAAAAGTTCTAGTTCATTCCATCAACTCTCTGTGCTATGTTGACCCCCCCCCCCCCATGCACACACATCTCTAATGCACTAATTTTAGATCTTTGGTTCAAACCAGTGGATCTCCAGTGCTGGGGCCTTGGTGCCAGCTTGTTGCTGCCTGTGCATTGGCGGAGTGGTTGCCAGGGACCCGCCCCCCTCATCTTGCACGTGGCTGTCGTTGCAGGCACCTGGAGCACAACAGCCTGGTGGAGGTGAACAGCGGCTCGCTCTACGGCCTCACGGCCCTGCACCAGCTCCACCTCAGCAACAACTCCATCTCCCGCATCAGCCGTGATGGCTGGAGCTTCTGCCAGAGGCTGCATGAGCTGTGAGTGTCGTGTGCTTATTCTGTGCCACACAGAGGGGTCTTTTCCAGAGCCTAGCTGCTCGAAGCCTGGCATGTCCCACAGCATGGTGGACTTGGGACGGCTCAGGTGTGTCGGGGTGTGCTCAGAGGCCCAGAGCCCACCTCAGTGATTTGAGCTTGACTCCTTCCTGATCCCTCTCTGTGTCTTTAAGGATGCCCCTAGAGTCCTCTTGGGCCTGGGGACCTGGGGTAGAGTGCTCTGGTGTCAAAGGGCAGCTTACAGGAGTGTTCTCTTTGCAGCTGTGTTGTTTATTTTAAAGATTTTATTCATTTTAGACTTTAGAGAGAGGAGAGAGAGAAAGGCAGGGATGGGACAGGGGAGCAGGGAGCATCAGCTCATAGTTGCCCCTCATATGTGTCTTGATCAGTGCCAACCCAGTGTTTCGGACCAGCGACCTCAGCGTTCCAGGTTGTTGCTCTAGCCACTGTGCCACCACAGGTCAGGCTCTTTGTACTGGTTTTAAGAGCTGTTGTACATGAATGGCTACAAGCGGCGTAGACTTCTATAGTGAAAGGGTTATTTGAGCTCAAACAGAAAGGACAGTGAACCTGAGAGATGGCAACATGCCGGCAGTGGGAGGGGTCCATGCCTCACAGTCTCCACTTTCCTGCCGTTGCACAAATTACCCCCACTGGTTCCTGCCCCTTTCCCACCATCCTTCCTGGCCTGGTGGCAGGGCTCCTGTGCGGGCGTGACGGTGCTCACACTTCATACCGCTCTTACTGCTTTGGGACAGGCTCAGATGGGACCCCCAGGCTGGGTCTAGGGGCTCCTGAGCTGGTGCCAAAGTTCCTGAGACCTGCGGTGACAGACTTGCTCTGGGCGGGCTGGCTGCCGTGTCAGGCCTGTTCCCAGCGATGAAAGCACCTCCAGGGACTCAGTGGGCATACCCATGTCCCTGTTTTTCTGCCCCATGTCTAGAAGATCTGTTGTTTTGGAGGGAACAGCTGGATTCTCATTACATTTGTTATTTCAGTTCAGTATGTTCAAGGTTTTCGATTCTGTTTTAGTCCAGTCTGTTCCTTTACTTTTTGGAAAGGGTTTGGGTAGGCTTTTTGTCTAGGCTTGACCGTCGGGAGAGACTCACCCACTGAGCAAGCATGCCAAGCCCGGCCTGGTCTCCGTCAGTCTCACCAGGCAGACTGGGGCGGTTTCCGCGCATCGGGGCCCGCCAGCGCACTGTGTCCTCCTCTCCTGCCCCGCCCAGCCTCCCCTGACCGGAAGCTTTTCCTTCAGTGAGTCTGTCCTTCCCTAAAGCACAGTCGTGCGCTTGCCTCCTGCCTCTTCCGTCCACTCTCCTTGGATTCCATGAGTGTGTGTGTATTAACCCTTGAGGTCTCGTTTCTGAACTCTTCACGGTGGTGCCGTTGCATCGTACTCTCAGGTGTCATTGGCTGGCTCCTGACAGTCCTGTGCCCAGGCTGTGACCCAACTCAGGAACTCCCAGGACCCACGGTTTTCTGTCATCCAGGCCTTGGAACCAAGGAAGCAGGAGGGGTCTTCAAAGTCCGCCAGACCCGAGCTAGTCCAACTGCTAAGGGAAGGGCCGTCCTCCGAATTGCTGGAAGGGGTGCGAGTTCCTGAGGTGGAGACAGCGTGGGGAAAGGCCGTGGGCAGTGAGGCTGTCCCCTGTGCCCTCCAGAAGGGGCACAGGAGTCACAGCAGTGTGTCTTCCTCAGCCTAGCCGTTTGCCTGATACCCTGCTGACCTTGCAGCCAGTTAGGACTGCTTTCCAGCATGTTCCCACCCCTCGTTTCAGCTAAATTCTTTCATTGCAGGTGAGGATGTAATTTTGATCTCCTGCCAGGGCTTTGCAACTGACAGACACTATGACTTACTTCTCCAGGAAGGGAAGAGTGTTCCCTGCTGCCTTTAAAAACTCATTAATCTTGCCTGCCCAGGTGGTGTGGCACAGTGGATAGAGCGTTGGACTGGGATGCCGAGGACCCAGGTTTGAGACCCCGAGGTCGCCAGCTTGCATGTGGGCTCATCTGGTTTGAGCAAAAGTTCACCAGTTTGGACCCAAGGTCGCTGTCTCGAGCAAGGGGTTACTCAGTCTGCCGAAGGCCCGCGGTCAAGACACATATGAGAAAGCAATCAGTGAACAACTAAGATGTCGCAATGCACAATGAAAAACTATTGATTGATGCTTCTCATCTCTCCGTTCCTGTCTATCCCTCTCTCCGACTCTCTCTCTCTGTTCCTGTTAAAACAAACAAACAAAAAAACAACCTCATTTATCTTTGAATTTATTTTCCATTTCCTTCCCCAGACCAAATTTTCCATTTTTCTTTTTTTTAATTGAATTTTAAAATTTCCCAATTTTGAATGATAGATGACTTAACATGCCAAGTAGCCAGCCCGGCAGGGCTGTGCCAGAGGGCAGGAGGCGTGCTGGGAGGAAGGACGCTTGATTCTGATGCTCAGGGACGGTGTCCTGCTCACAGTAGGGTGTGGGGGGTCATGCTGGAAGTCTGGACAGGAGACTAGTGTCAGGGTAGTGCCCAGGCAATGCCTGAAGTTCTGTGAGGAGGGCTTGTTCCCGGTGGCGGTGCGTGGCGCCCTCTGCTGGCCTGTGTAGGGAGCCTGACTGGCCCCTGCTCATGTGAGCACGTGCTGAGTGCTGTCCAGTCTCGCCTTGCTGTGGAAGCGCCTTCATGGCCTGGATCAGGACTGGCCGTTGGTGCCAGCATTAAGTGGTTGGAGTCTTGAGCGTTCTGGAGTTGTGTGTCCTGATGTTGTCCACAGGGTTTCACACACTTCCTGGTCTCTGTGACTTCCATGAACATTCCAGGAGTCAAGCTATATAAGTGTTGGCCCTCGTGGGTTTCCAGCTGTCAGACCACTCTTGTCCCCGGGATTCTTGTGTGCGTGTCCCCTCCAGCCGAGACCTGGCTGACCGTGACTTGATGTTCGTGAGAGGAGCGGGCACCCCCACACAACCTGATGGTGACATCTGCTTCTCCTTCCCTCCCTCAGGATCCTGTCCTTCAACAGCCTCACGCGGCTGGACGAGGAGAGCCTGGCTGACCTCAGCAGCCTGGGCATCCTGCGCCTCAGCCACAACTCCATCGGCCACATCGCGGAGGGCGCCTTCAGGGGGCTCCGGAACCTGCGCGTCTTGTACGTCTTCCCCTGGGTGGTGGACACGTGCAGGGGTCCTGGCGGAAGGGCAGGGCAGGACAGCCAGCTGCTTCGTAGAGCTCCCTTTCCCTCGCTGCCAGTCAGAATCAGATCCAGAACTGACCTGTTCGTCGTGCAGCCTCACACTTTTATATTATCAACTGAAAAAGAGCCGGCCAAGCCGGGCACCCCTGCTCCACCAGGCGGAGCCTCTGCGGTGATGACAGCCAGAGAAGTGGTGGCTAACAGGTGCCGGTCCCCACGGCTGCTGGACCTCAGGGCAGGCTCCAGCACAGTGGCCGTGGGGCAGTCCTGTGGTCTGGAGTCTTGAGCCCTCCCTCTTCCCTCCCTTTTTAAGTCCTGAGTGCTCTATGTCCAGGCCAAGTGGATGCTGCTGAGGCTCATCTCGGGGATCCAGTGTCCAGGTGGCCCCATTTCAAGAGAGTGAATTAGGGATCCTGTGTTTTTTCCTTGAGGCTCAGAAGGGCGTCATTTAACAAAATGGAGGTGATCATGTCATTTCCTTCTAAGCTCCTAACTAGGTGGACTTGCTAGAAATTGCTATAGGATACTTTTCTGGGACTTGACTTTTTCAGTGGTTGGCTTCAGAGAACTTCCAGAAAATTATCAGCCTAAAGTCCCCAAAGAGGGGGTATAGACTCAACAGTGACAGCAGGTTCCAGGGCCTCCGTCCTGGCCCTCCCCCCACTACAGAGAGAGGGCCTGTTACTGTGTCAGAGGGAGGAAGGCTTTGAACTTGCACCTGGGGGAGGGCATGGTGGGCTTCAGTGCTGGGCTATTGTTGGGGACTGTGAGAGAGCCCAGATGCCAGGCTATTCAAGCTGAGGTCAGCCTTCGAGCCCTTGCAAGGCCTGAATAACAAGGACATTCAGACTGTGCAGGCCAGAAAGAAGAGAAAAGCTTTGGCAGCCAAGGCTGGGAGCAGGGAGACAGGCACACAAAGCCACAGCCCCAGTCCCCAGCTTTTTAGCATGTAGATAATAGGAAGGAACCCATTGAAAGAAGTCCCGGCCAGCAGCTGAGTCTCGGCTCTGCGAGCTTCCTGCTCTAAAGGAAAGGTCAGTGTAAGCATTTCACTTGGCAGTCAGAGCGCCTTCCTGCTGGCACCATGGGCTCCTTCTGAAGGCTCACGGGGCCAAGTGCAGTGTCCTTGGTTTCCAGCCCGTGTCTGCAGAGCGTGGAAGAGCAGAGTGTAGATCCTGAGAACTTTGTGGGGTGTTGGAGAGGGCCGACCGTGTAGCAGATGGAGGCTTGATCACCAGGTGGGACTTCTCACCTGGCGCTGTGACCTGCCTTTAGAAACTGGTGAAGGAAGTTGATTCTTTGGCCCTGTGATTTGCAATGTTGGAGGAGCCTGGGCCAAGAAATTGGCCTCATCTTCTCATCCTGGCAGATGGGTCACAAGTCTGACTCAGCACCCAGATGTCATCCCTGGCTCAGAGTCAGGGCCTGCAAAGGCCTTGCAAAGACGGGGCTTTCACGCTCCAAACTCACTTGCCAGTGTGGAGGTGGCTCCTGGGAGGCCTCGTGCCCAGGCCTCTTTGGTTACTGTCCCTTTCTTCCATGTGCCCTTTGCAGTTATTGGGCGAGTTCAGACAAGAGGTTCTGGTAGGTGTGAGAGCGGATGGGACCGTCCCTGCACATTTTGGGCTGATTCTCAGTGCCAGTGGCCAGGTGTCTGCTCTTTGGGGTGGAATACAGACCAGGTTTTCCTGTGTGCCATCTGCACACTGTCCTGCTCCGGGCTCAGCCTCTGCCAACTGGGAGCAGCAGGCGAAACTGGGGAAACTGCTGGCTCAAAGCATGTGCAGTGCTGTGGGAAGGCGGAGAGGGCCCGCCGTACCGCAGAGGGTTATTCTGGGCCTCCCCTGGCTCAGCGGTCACACTTCCCAACCATACGTCGTACCTGGGCCTCCCCTGGCTCAGCGGTCACACTTCCCAACCATACGTCGTACCTGGGCCTCCCCTGGCTCAGCGGTCACACTTCCCAACCATACGTCGTACCTGGGCGCCTAGAAGACATCTTGATGTTTCAGCTTCAGGGTGGCAGTTGGGGTGTCCTTCTACTTCATGTTGAAGAATGAATTGATAAATGGATGGTGATCTGTCTCTCTGTGTTCTCCCCAGGGATCTGGACCGTAATGAGATCTCGGGCACAATAGAAGACACCAGTGGGGCTTTCACGGGGCTCGACAGCCTCAGCAAGCTGTGAGTATCTGTGTTCGAGTTCCGGGGCTCCTGCGTGGGAGCCTCTCCAGCCCCCGGCTGCCTTTGTTCTGGGCCCAGCCTGAGGAGAGCTGTCAGGCTTTTGTCTTTTGTTTGGGAAGAAAATCTGAATAAGAGAGCGGGAGAAATACCAGCTTCTCTCTGGTCTGTGGTCTCATTGCTGCCCTGGCGCTGGTTTCCGGGGTTGCTGACGACTGGGGGTCTGGTGGGGGCTGCTGTACCTTCTCTCGCACTTAACTGTGACGATGTGCAAACAGCCACGTTTTGCTGTTCTGCACAAAGGAGTCTCGCCCTCTTGCTCAGTTCCTAGAAATTGTGTGAAATGTCTAAAATTGAGTACCTCTTAAAAGTTTAGAGCCTTCAGTCAGGATTTTCGTTGGTCAAATTTTAAGCAGAAATAATCATTTATCAAGAGTAATGTAGTAGCTATTTTTTATTCAAGGTATCTGGTGTTTTTGTTCAGTTTCTCTTTGCCAGTTACTCTGTGAGGCATGAGTGTGGGCTGTGTCTGACAGTCTCGCCAGGGCAGGCTGTTATGTAGCCTTTTTGTAGTTGAGGACGCAGAGCTGAAGGGATTCTGCCCATGACCGCACAGCTGGGGGGGGGGGGGGCAGGATATGCCTCTCTGTCCCCAGAGCCTGTGTGTCTCCTCCTCGTCCCGCCCTGTCGCTGCCCCTCACCAGAATTTTCTGCCGGTGATGTGCAGGCAGCATGCAGGAGTGCGGCCTGGACCATTGTTCTCCACGGGCCTCTCACAGGGAGCATTTGATGGAGGGCAAGACAGAGAAGACCTCGTCCCCGAGCCTGTCCCTGTCAGCACACTGGCTAGAGTGTAAAGTCAATTTCTGGAAGCAGCAGTGGCCCTGGGAAAGCCTGTGTGAGGAAGAGACTGTACAGTTAATGTGTCTGATTTGTTTTGAGAAGTAGGGTTTTCATACCTTTTGTATTCAGAATTCTGAGTGAACAGTGCTATTTGGGTTCCCTGCAGATGTTGTCTCTACTTGTGTCCTGTATTCTGATGGCAGGTCACCGTGCCTGTCTGCTTTTTCTTCCCTAAATACTCCCTCCTCCTCACCCCTGGCCCGCCCTTTACCCAGGACAGCATGCCGAGTGGGGCGGAGGAGCCTGAGCTGGGAATGTGGTGGGGTGGCTGGGTCGAGGGCGCCGTACCAGCCGTTAAGTGCAGGCCCCCCTGTGCAGCCCCTCAGCCACGGCTGACGGCTGGCGAGGTGCCATCGGGTCCTTTGCAGGGCATGTCCCTCCAGTGGAATCTGGAGCCGTTCTGCATGTCAGGAGTTCCAGGAGGATTTTCCTCCCCATGTGAGGGTGGCTGGTTTTATAGAAACTCCTGTGTCCACAACCTGGTGCCGCCTTCCTGACTGGCCTGCTGTCAGTGCCCGGCCTGCCCTCCACCTCCCCCTGCTGGACGAGGCTTCGCAGGACCATCGGAGTCCCAGGAAGTTAGCACAAGCCCCTGTCTTCCTCACTCACGCTGTGCTTTCTGACAAGGGATCCCAGGAACAGTGGGTTCCACACTGACCTGCTGCTGAGACACCAGAGACCCTGTTAAAGCAGTCTCCAGCCTCCCCCCACCCAGCCCCACTGATGAGAACCTTGGGACTGGAGGCCTTGTACCTACTTTAAAAAAAGAGAGATGCGCCTGACCAGGCGCAGTGGATAGAGCGTCAGACTGGGATGCCGAGGACCTAGGTTCGGGACCCCGAGGTCGCCAGCTTGAGCGTGGGCTCATCTGGTTTGAGCAAAAGCTCACCAGCTTGGACCCAAGGTCACTGGCTTGAGCAAGGAGTTACTCGGTCTGCTGAAGGCCTGAGGTCAAGGCACATATGAGAAAGCAATCAATGAACAACTAAGGTGTCGCAATGAAAAACTAATGATTGATGCTTCTCATCTCTCTCTCTGTTCCTGTCTGTCCCTATCTATCCATCTCTATGACTTTCTCTCTCTCTCTGTCTCTTAAAAAAAAAAGAGATGCACATATTGGAGGAAATTTGGACAATAACGATAATTCCTTTATGTGATTAAATATTTGTAGTCAGTTACTTGAGTGGGGTGGTATTGTGGTTATGTTGGGGGAAAATAAAAACAGGAAAACCCAGAAGGCTCTTCTTCTTGGATGTAAAGGAAATAGTGTGATGCCTTTGAGATGGGTCCCTGGTCATCTGGCCAGGCCAGGGAGTGGGGAGCAGGAAGACGCAGAGACAGAACAAGGCGGGGCACAGTCTGGGGTAGTTGCAGCTGTGTAACAAGCATGTGGAGTACAGATCACTCTTCTGTCTGCCTGTGCGAGGTCTTCCGTGTTCGCTGGGAGAAAGGAGAGCAGGTGCTTCCCTGGGATCCTGGTTAAAGCCACTGTGCATGGCACATGGAAGGTTTGGAGTAAACATTGCTGGAGGGAAGAAAAGAAAGCAGGGAGGGAGGGAAGGAAGGAGTGCTTTGCTTTGATCTCTTCCCACTCAGACCCCTCAGAGCACTGCCCGGAGGCTCCGTGGCAGGGCCGGGGCTGGGAGACATGGCTGTGACATCACATTGCCCATCTGAGAGGCCTGGTGACAGTCTGTTGGGTTCCATCAGAAGGAGGGTGGATATTGTTGTAGAGAAGGGCTCTGCCTCGTGTGGTCTGTGGTCAGTGCTGAGTGCTTTGACCTGGTGTGGGTTCACTTTTGAAGCACCTGGAGGATGGTGTTCAGGGACCCACCGTAGAATGGGAATGGGGAAACTCTGGAAACTCGGGCCTTCACTCAGTCATCAATCTGAGGTCCTTCCTCTTGTGCTAACCAGACTTCAGTGAAAACGCTGCCCACAAAGGGGGCAGTGAGCCGCAGAGCCCAGAAGGCTTCTTCTGCCCGTGAGGGTGGGTACCTGTGGCCCTGCCTGCAGGTCCGTAGCTGTGGAACAGCCATCTGGATAGCTCTTAGAACCCAGAGTCCTTGGCAGGAGTATTTGCGTGCAGGTGTTAGGCTCACCAGCATGTCCCCCTTCCCGAGTGTGGCTGGAATCGGCTCAGGCTGCAGTGTCCTGGAGTAGGAGAGGGAAGGGAGGCTTTCTGCAGCGCAGAAGTGTCGGCACTTGCGGGATGGGTGACGCGGGGTCCCGCCCGTGGGTCCAGTGATCTCTGTGGCATTCCTCCAGAAGTACACCAGGGTGACTTGTGAAAGGGAGTTTTGGGGACAATATGCTACATGGGATGATGGGGCCATGACCCTCAATTCCTGTGGGGTGGAGTGGGCTCAGGTAAGTGCTGTGCCCTGGTTGGGGGTGAGGGTCGGGGAAGATGCTCCCCCAGTCCTCACAGAGTAGTATAGTAGTATTCATTGTCGACGGGTGTGGGAAAGGGGCTACTCCCAGTCAGCACAGGCACCACCTTAGACCCCCCCTTGGGTCTGCAGGAATGCTTTAGCAGGAGCCCAAAGACCTTTGTGAGCCCCTGGGTTGACCAGGAGATGCATGAGAGGATTGATGGGCGGCCTCCTGGGGTAACTGCTCTGCATCAGCGGTGCAGGGGCATCTGGCCAACAGTCCCTTCTCTGTGGCCCACAACCACCTGGGTAGCATGAGTGTCCTCCTGGCCCAGTGTCCAGCTCCCCCTCATAGCAGCCTGCCCCCACCCCCCGCCTCGATTCCTGCTGGGAGGGTGTGAGGACCTGTGTTCATCTACCAATGGAGTGATTAGCCCCTACACAGTTGACAATTTGAGAATTTGTTTTACTGCTATTGTTACCATTAGGAATCACAGCCTGCCCTCGGGTCAGTGTGACTAATGTTTAGTGGGTGAAATAAAGCACCGCCTTTTTTCCTGGCTCTAGTTTCTGGGAGATTTCACTGCAGTGGAGAGCGTTCACCAGGTCCTGCCTGGGGAGCGCGCATGGCGAGGCGGGAGGCGGCAGGGCGCGAGGTTGGGGCGAGGCCGCGTGGCCCCGGGTCTGTGTGCTCGCTCAGTGTGCTCTGACGTAGCAGCTTCGGGTTAGAGGCTGTGGGAC
The DNA here is from genome assembly GCF_036850765.1 of Saccopteryx bilineata. Lineage (NCBI taxonomy): Eukaryota > Metazoa > Chordata > Mammalia > Chiroptera > Emballonuridae > Saccopteryx > Saccopteryx bilineata. The sequence continues at coordinate 71,948,916 of NC_089499.1, forward strand.
TCCTGCAGGATGAGGGGGTTTCCTATCGTGCAGACTGCCTCCGAGAGGAAGAGAAGACAAGGGGCCTTTGCCCTCCTGCCCTTTCCCCTCCGGAGGCAGGAAACAGGGCCGGCTTTGTCTGAGGGCTGGACTCCGAGGTACCAGTGGGGCTGCTGAAGTGTGGGAGGCCTCGAGAGAAGTTTGTTCCTGGTGAGGGTGCACCGGGAGGCCCCTCAGAAGTGGCCGCGTGCTGTGATGCCGGGGCAGGGTGAGAAAGCCGCCCTCCTGGCTCAGGCCAAATCTGTCCTTTTTTTTCTTTCTTTTTTTCTTTGTCGAAACAAAGGCAATTTATTAACAGAAAACAGTGATTTGAGGAGCCCTGTTCACAGACGGTGACCACAACGACCCCATTCCTGTGGGTACTGTCGGGGAAGATGGGGGCGACATCCTTAGTCAGTCTGATCTTCATTCCCTAGGGCAAGAGCTGAGAGCTGACCGAGCCCGACCGAGGGTCTTGTTCTTACTTCCTCCCGTGGTCTGGAGTCTGATGTGGAGAGCAGTGATGCTCAGCTCTCTGCACCTCTGGGCCACATCCTGGGCAGCCAACATGGCAGCCTACAGAGAGGACTCGGCTCCGTCAGCCTTTACCCTCATGCCGCCAGTCACACGGCAGATGGTATCCTTGCCAGAAAGATCAGGGACATGGAAGGAAGCAAAGATGTGGCAGACACCAAACACATTTTCCCCTTCGGCCACCTGAGGTCCAAGGCTGATGACCTGTTCTTCCTTCTTTCCTTCCCCTTGCACGGTGCCATGGCTGCGCATCCCGTCCAGACTCCTCCACTGGAAAGAGTGTCCTGTCTTCTTCTTTTTTTTCTTTTTCTTTTTCTGAAGCTGGAAACGGGGAGAGACAGTCAGACAGACTCCCACATGCGCCCGACCGGGATCCACCCGGCACGCCCACCAGGGGCGAAGCTCTGCCCACCAGGGGGCAATGCGTTGCCCCTCCGGGGTGTCGCTCTGCCGCAACCAGAGCCACTCTAGCGCCTGGGGCAGAGGCCAAGGAGCCATCCCCAGCGCCCGGGCCATCTTTGCTCCAATGGAGCCTTGGCTGCGGGAGGGGAAGAGAGAGACAGAGAGGAAGGAGGGGGTGGGGGTGGAGAAGCAAATGGGCACTTCTCCTGTGTGCCCTGGCCGGGAATCGAACCCGGGTCCCTCGCACACCAGGCCGACGCTCTACCGCTGAGCCAACCGGCCAGGGCCAATGTCCTGTCTTCTTGAAGGCAGCATCCTGCGTTTGCCTGGGGGGTCCTGGGGCCCTTAGCAGTGAGGTGAAGCTGAGCTGTGGCTTGCAGGGACTGCCTGGCCGTCTTTGGATTTCCTCAAGGCTGTTTCCTTTCTTATGTCTTTTCAGGGGGGTCTGGTGCTTGCTATTTTTCTTGAGAGTTCCAGCTTTCACACAGCTCTGTAGGTGGAGCTGGCCTTCAGTTGAGATCTTTGTCCTGATTCTCAGTGGGTCCTGAATGAGGACCCCACCCCACTGCATGAGGGGCTGAACCAGATTGGCTTTCTGCCCCGATACCCTGCATGTGCTGCTGAGGAGTTTCCCAGACCTAGAGACTATGAGGTCCCCCGGAGTGGACTCCCCGCAGGCCACATGCTTGACAAGCCCTAGGGAGCACCCTGGCGTGCGCCAGGGTTGAGGACCTCGTGTAGCTGTCAGCACTGCCTGGGGGTGCTCACTGGCAGAGTTTCCTATGCCACCGGAGGGGGACACCGAAGAGGGCTCCTCCCAGGGTATTGTTGATGAGGAGGGAACCCTTGATTCCTCTCATTTCCAGTGTCCAGCGTATGCCCCCGGCCGGAAACAAACCCCCTTCTGTGCCACACAGCCCACTGCAGGAAGCGCTCGACTTTTCCTTGTGGAGTGGGCGGGGCAGATTTTGATTCCTACGAAACCCACCAGTTAATGCCAAGGTTGGGATGGAGTTGCCTGGACGCAGGGAGGCAGTTCAGGAGTCCACACAGGAGGTGGCCTAGGAGGCCGACCTCTGAGAATATTCCTGAGATATAGTGAGCCTGGGCCCATTGGCATCGTTGACCATCTGGACTCTTGCTGAAGAGGCTAAAGCGCTGTGGTCCTGCAGGTCTCAGGGGCCTTCCTGTGGGCAGGGCCGCAGCTCACCGTGGTGATGTCTCCCTGAGCCTGCCTTCCTGCCCTCTTTGCCTCCTTTGGGAACCGTTAACCCCGAAATGCAGTTTTCATTACCTTCTCTGACTCTGCATCCTGTTCCGGACGTGGTGGTCAGCCCCGCCCTCCTCCGAGGCCATGGCTGAGCTCCACCCCCGGTGGTCCTTGGAGAGAGACAGCGTGGGCCTAGCCAAATGATTTCCAGGTAACAGCGCAAAGGGGCCTTTCCAGGCAAGACGATACATGCAATTCCAACCTGTCGTCACTGTTAAATCCTAATAAAGATAAAAGTATTTCATTTCAGAAAGGGGAAGGCCCCTGTCCTTCAGGCCCGTCTGCTCAGTGCGGGTCAGATTTCCACCGGCCTCTCACTGGACAGACTTATCAGATAGCACTACCCTAATTGTATGTTCTCTTTCTTCCAACCCTCCCTTGTTCCCCCCACCCCACATTTTTGGATGTTTGGAAACTGCAGAACTCTGTTTGGAAACAAGATCAAGTCCGTGGCTAAGAGAGCGTTCTCGGGGCTGGAAGGCCTGGAGCACCTGTGAGTATCTTGCCAGACCTGCCCTGACCCCGGCCTGCCAAGTGCGGCTGCCAGGGACATCTGCTAGCAATTTAATCACATCTTTGTAAACCGAGAAACAGGCGATTTGGAAACGCCAGCTGCCTCCTCATTATAAGTCAGCTTCAACTTTGGCCTTTATTTTGCCTATGCCAGTTACAGAGCATATGGCCAGTTGTTGAGCTCCCAATTAATGCAGCTGGTGTTTCGATGACTGCCTCCTGCTCTCCCTGCCCCCGCCCTTCCGCAGGCCCCCAGGCTGCTTCCTACTTCCGCGAGGGTGCTTGGTCCTGGCCCCGGCTCGTGCCCCCTCTGCCAGGGCAGCTTAATGATGCTGAGCACTTGCTGGGCTCAGTGGGAGATCTTCTCCTGGTGTGGCTGTTCTGAGGCAGGTGACTCTAGTACTTGACTCTTGGTTTATTTTGTCCTTGAGTCAGGTTTGACTTCTGTTGGGAAAGGTTTGCCTGTTGACTTAGTACGCAAGCCTGGTCTGGCCTTGGCGCTTCCCTGAAGGCTTGCTTATTTCCAGGGGTATCCGTGTGCTTGTGTCAATATCTGCGAAGTGAGAGCCATCTAACGTAGAATTGGGGCAGGGCCTGGGGTCTGGCTGGCCCTGCGGCTCACGGCAGCAGCAGGCTGTCCTGTGAAGTCCCTGAGCCTTTTGGTTCCCACCTGGGGCTGACTGGAAGGAAACCCAGAGCTCTGCATGAGCGAAGAGTACTGTTTTGCAGGAACCTTGGAGGGAATGCTATCAGATCTGTCCAGTTTGATGCCTTTGTGAAGATGAAGAATCTCAAAGAGCTGTAAGTACTTGTATTTCCGGGGCCCCTGGTAACTTGGGTAGAGAATTTCAGTGTAAGAAAGACCTTTCTGGGAGTGTGCCTCATTTTATGTAATAGTTGTGATCATTTATCATTGTGTGTAAGTTGTTTTTTTAAAAAATTCTCTGGGGGCTTGGATCAGGGAAAAGTACACTTTTTCTTGAAGGGCTGTACTAAATATTTTCGACTTTTTATGCCATACAGTCTGTCTTGACAACTCAGCTCTTGTACCGGGAAGCAGCCGTAAATAATGCAGAAGTGGGCGGGGTAGGCTGTTGCTGGTATGCTCATTTACGGAAGAGACATGGCCCGCAGGCCAGTTTACTGACCACTGCTCAGCATGATGCGGAACAAACTCTGGCACATGTGCAGTCACCCCTTTAATGATGCCAGGGCCCAGTTTTCATCTTCTGGGTTTGCTTAACATGAGGGCCCATGTTGAGAGGGGCTTCTTTAAAGAACTTGGTGGGCTGTGAGCAAGACAGAGCTATCTATGGGATGGTCACAGGTGACTATGGGACAGTGCAGGGTGCCCAACCCACATGTGTTGTCAAGGTCCCCTTAGAGTTCATGGTGGTGATGCTGCCTCTGTGGACTGTCACCATAGGCTGTTGGATGACAAGGGTTAGAAGAGCTTACCTGTGTCTTCATCTGGCAGAGGAGTTAGTCTAGGTATTTCGGTAGTGATACCTCAGTGTCCTTTTTCTATTCATAAGTCTGACTCTGCAGTCAGAGTCCGAGTTGTAATATTCTCTGCAGGTGTGGCTTTCGGTTCGTCCAAGTGCTGACAAAGTGGTGATGGCGAAGGATGGCTGTCTGTGCACCTCTTTCCTGAGGCCACTGGGGGAGGGGAGGAGTGGGGAAATAGGGAGGTGCAGTCCCCGTAGTTAGAAACCAAAGGAGGAAGCCAGGTCCCTGGTGATGCTCACCTGGGTATGGCCTTGCCTTTGCTGTGACATTGCCGTCTGTCGAGTAGACGCTGTCTCTCAGAAAGGCCGTGATCTTAGAACAGGAGTATGTTGGAGGATGGCTGCATGGACAGATCCGTGATGAAGCATGTTCTGTATAGCAAAGCATTTATTGTAAAACCTAAATGGTGAGTACATGAATTTTACATTGCATTTCTTCCAACATTTTTGGTTTTAAATTTTTTCAAGTATGTTGGGAGTTAAAAGATGTCATGCAATGAATAGAGGGTACTTTGTGAGAAAGAGGAAGAGTGGGGAGACAAGATTTTCCTTTGTTATCCTAAAAATTCCAGTGTCCTGAGATAGTTTTCTAGTTGGGGTTAGCCCCCACATCTGTGGGGTTCCTGAGGCTCAGCCTTGGCCCTGTGCCTGGGTTTCCCATCAGGCTCTGCGTGTACCCAGCTGTGGCTGGCCCCGGGCCCAGCCTTCTGATGGGAGAAATGGTTAATTCCACTTGGTCATTTTCTTCCCCCATCAGATCAAGGCAGGTTGTACTGTGCACTTAGTCATCCTCTGAGTAAATTTCCACAGGCAATGATTAGAAACACACTTTGAGCTAGAATCATGAACATGCACAGGGGAGCCAGCGGAGTATTGGGACGGGTGGGCGCAGCAGCCGGGGAAGTTGGCAAGGCTATGCTTTTAGTTGGTGAAGGAGGTGGCCATCTGCAGAGCCTTGGGGTTGCTGTTGATGTCCAGTCCCTAAGCCCAGCCTTTGTCTTCAGAGTGATGTGTGTGTGGATGGAAGGTCAGGGGTCAGAGTCCTCACTGTCGGGCTTCCTTTCCTCCCTGTCAATTCTGTTGGTCCTCACTCAGTCTTTAGGAAAGCTTTCTCTTGGCCCTGAGTGCCCGGTGGCTTCTAAGGTCTTGTGGAGGTGGGCTTCATTGTGTGAGGAGAAGGAGGCCCTAGGGACCTGGCCAGCAAATACACTGTGTGGTATGAGGGTTGACCCTTTCCACACGTGTTTCTGATCAAGGACAAATGTCAAATTTATTTTCCCAAATTTGTTCCTGTGGCTCAAATGAAATATGTCTCTGCCCCCACATAAGTGCCTGAAGTCTCACAGTGAAGGCCCAGTGTCTTCCTAGACTCCATGTTTAGTAGCACACAGGCTCTCCTGCTGACTACACAGAACAGACCATTACACCCAGTTTCTCTTGATGGGGAGCTGTCGGAGCTCCTGCCCGGGAAGAGTGCCTTTCTGCTCCTCATCACGCGATGAGGTTTCCAGTGCAGGCGGCAGACTTCCCTCCAAACACACGACCCATCCTGGGAAGCTCCCAGGTGCTGAGCAGGACTCGGCTATGTCTGCGCGGTTCAGTATGAGAAGCCTCTGCCCTCATAGTAACTCTGCAACAGAACAGCCTGTGCCTCTGAGCACAGATCTGCCTGCCCACCAAACACAGATAAAAAGTCCAGTGCTGATTTTAGGGTTAACATGGCAAGGCTCCCATTTATGATGGCTTTAAGAGCAATTATTTGTCTTTAAAAAAGTACTTCTCAAGGGCCTGGCCAGTTGGCTCAGCAGTAGAGTGTTGGCCCAGCGTGTGGAAGTCCCAGGTTCAATTCCCAGTCAGGGCACACAGGAGAAGCGCCCATCTGCTTCTCCACTCCTCCCCCTCTCCTTCCTCTCTGTCTCTCTCTTCCCCACCCGCAGCCAAGGCTCCATTGGAGCAAAGTTTGCCGGGGCGCTGGGGATGGCTCTATGGCCTTTGCCTCAGGCACTAGAATGGTTCTGGTTGCAACGGAGCAACGCCCCAGATGGGCAGAGCATCGCCCCCTGGTGGGCATGCCGGGTGGATCCCAGTTGGGCACATGCGGGAGTCTGTCTGCTGGCTTACCCCCTGCTTCTCACTTCAGAAAAATACAAATAAAATAAAATTAAAAATAAGTACTTCTCAAAGTAAGTTTAATCAGTTAAGCCACCTAGCTAATCTGGGGACAAGGAACTAGGAGGGAGAGTAGGTTTGCCTCATTTAGTCAGCCTGGGGTTCACAGGCTTCAGTTCAGTTTTCCCCTTGCTATTTACGAGGCCAAAATTTCTCTGCCCACTGGAAGGCCAGAGAGAAGTTGAAGAGAACACAAAAACTGACTGTTTGGTTGCTCTGTTTGACATCTAAGGAAAATGGTGAATGAGAAGGAGGCTGTTGCCATAATACTGGCCCACGTGACATTTTGGGATTTCTAGGCATGCGTGTCCCAGAGATGGTTTATTAGAGGGAAGCCCGTGTGCCCCCTTTCTCAGTCTTCCGTCAGTGCACTGGCTGTGGGCTGGCCCCATGCTGTAACATGGCCGTGAGGCCTCGGGCAGGACAGCGAGCCTCTGGTTGGCTTAGCTTCAAGTGACTCCTTGGGAAGGAATGTTCACTGAGATGGCGATTCCGGTTTCTCTTTAAAAGCTGACCCTCAGTTGCTGAGAAAGGAAAGAGAAAATACTCTGTTTTGGTTGGGGCCTCATGAAGCCAGTGCTGTGAGCTCTGCTCCTGGGACAGTGGCTGTGAGCTGCCTGGCTGTGCAGGGAGCAGAGAGGCACTGCAGCCCGGACAGGCTGGTGGGGACACACAGGACGGAGCGGTGGCCAGGTGGACACTCGGGGGAAATGTGTAGCTTTGCCAAATGACAATGTGACAGTCAGATAGGACAGCCCTTCTCAGAACTTGCTTCAGAACTGAGATCAGAGCCTCCGATCCCAGTTGGAAACTCTTGGTTGTCAGGAGAGTGCTGTCCCTCTCCAGGGGTCAGTGCCGGCGTCCCGGTCACAGAGGAGCAGTGTCTGAGAACCGGTGTGAACTCCGGCTTGGTGCTCAGTGTGGCCCTTAGCCCTGCATGGCAGCGTCACCTGGGAGCTTGCTAGAAATGCAGTCTTGGGTCCACCCCTGCTGACTGAGCCAGAAGCCACATCTGGTCAGAATGTCCACGTGGAACATGTTGTGGGAAAGGGACTATGGGAAGAGTCCTTCCCTCTCTGGCCTGCTGGCCTGCATGGCGGGAGCCAATCAGAGGGGTGGATTGCTGCTATCTCCCATTCTCTGAGAGAACAGTCCTTGCAAGTCACACCTCAAATGTCCCCTGTGTTTTTCTTGTAGTCATATCAGCAGTGACAGCTTCCTGTGCGACTGCCAGCTGAAGTGGCTGCCCCCGTGGCTGCTGGGCAGGGCGCTGCAGGCCTCTGTGACAGCCACCTGTGCCCACCCGGAGTCGCTCAAGGGCCAGAGCATTTTCTCAGTGCCACCGGACAGTTTCGTGTGTGGTAAGAGCATCTATGAGATTGTTTTCTATGAGGGGTGAGGAGCCACGAAGAGCTTCCTTCTGGGACTGGTTCTTGCCAGTCCACTGCTGGATACACTTCATTCCCACCAAAACCACACAGGGTTTACTGCATGGTCGCCTTGCTATGTGGCTCTTGTCATCAGAAGGGAGCACGGGTTAGTTCAATTATCAGTCAGAATAATCAGTTACAGGAAGATAGTTTGTGTTGTTTCAGGCGGGCTCTGGTGCCTGGGTTTAGATGTGAATTTGCTCAGCGTGTGCGGCTGGGGCTTTCCTCTGCTTCTTTTCAGCCCCAAAAATGAAAGGTTAAGTACAGGAAGAACTAGTCTCAGGAGAACAGTTGCTGTAGTAAAAATAATTCCTTAATGTTGACTTGCCCTCCTGCTGTTTCTCAAACCAGTGAAATCCACTCATAGCTTGAAATTTTTTTGTTCTGATTGTTGCTCCTGCCATCTTGACCAGGGGTGGTTGGGGCCCAAACCACTAGCTCAGGTGGGAAGAATGCACCCTCGTGGTCTGTAAGACCTGGTCAGAGAACGGCAGATTCGGAGTTGTTCCTAGTCTGGGCTCTGTGCAGGAGTGAGGGTGGGATTCGCAGGTCCATGTCTGACTGCTGGGCAAGCGTGAGTCCTGCGGCCTCTGTCCGTGCTCCTGGTCTGCCCGAGCTCTGTGGTCCCTGCTCTGATGATTCCAGCCAAGATCACCCATAGAGATATGGGGGCCTCAATGGTCCACTTCTCGGTCCTACTTTTTGGGTACAGCCATAGCCAGTGTGCCTGCCAAAGTCAACATATAGGAGCCCTTCACCCACATACCACCACCACCACCACCACCTGAGAGAAGCTTGCCCGCCTTTGCCCTGATCCAGTCCAGCAAAAAGCCTTACACTAGCAGTGTGATAGCAGCTTTTACTGATGAATCTCTCAGGAACTTCTGTGTAGAATGTGAGGGTGTACGTAGCTCCCATTCCCTAGGACAGATGGCTCTGTAGTCCGTTGCCCACTGAAATTGTTCACAGAGCTCTCTGAAACTGAGTGTGCTGCCCCTTACTCTCTCTTTCCTGCCATATGGCATAGTCTTTCCCTTTGGATGAGCCAAGGTAGGACTTCTTTGGACATATGCATTGCAGCCTCCAACCCATGGCCCTGGTGTACCGCAGACGGTAGCGCTGGGGTGTTCCACATCTTTTATCCACTTGGACTCCCACCCAGTCGTCAGCTCTTAAGGGGAACCATGGAAATACCTGTGGAGATCAAAGGTTCAAGCTCTGTGGGAATCGCCCATTCCTTTGTTATAAAATTGAAATATAAGCACTTCATACTTGCTAGAGGGATAGTTAGAATCTAAATTCAGATAACAAATGTTGCCAAGGATGGGGGAAATCTGAACTCTGCTGCACTGCTGGTCGGATGTCAAGTGGAGTAGCTGCTTTGGAAAACAGTCTTAGGTTCTCAAACAGCAGTTCTGCCCTTAGCTGTCTACCCAAGAGAGATGAACATACGTGTCCACATAAAAACCTGAGCACAAAATGTTCATAGCAACATGACTCATAACAGCCAAAAGGTAGGATATAACCCAGTGCCCAGCAGGTGATGCGTGGGTGAAGAAAAAATGTTCTGTGGTTATGAAATGGAATACCATTAGGCCATAAAAAAGGGAGTCAGTCCTACAACACAGATGAACCTCACAAAGACTGCACACTGTAGGATTCCAGTCCCGGGCCACGTGGAACCTGGCGGGGGAGCAAAGCAGATTAGTGGGTGTTTAGGACTTGGAGGGATGGCAGTTGAAGGAATGATAGCCAACAAGTATGGGATGTTTTCTTCTGAGGTGATGAAAATGTTTTAAAAATTGACTGTAAAAAGGCCCTGGCCGGTTGGCTCAGTGGTAGAGCATTACCCTGGTGTGCAGGAGTCCCAGGTTCGATTCCTGGCCAGGGCACACAGGAGAAGCGCCCATCTGCTTCTCCACCCCTCCCCCTCTCCTTCCTCTCTGTCTCTCTCTTCCCCTCCCGCAGCCAAGGCTCCATTGGAGCAAAGTTGGCCCGGGCGCTGAGGGTGGCTCTGTGGCCTCTGCCTCAGGCACTAGAATGGCTCTGGTCCCAACAGAGCGACGCCCCAGATGGGCAGAGCATCGCCCTCTGGTGGACATGCCGGGTAGATCCTGATCAGGCGCATGCGGGAGTCTGTCTGACTGCCTCCCTCCCCGCCTCCAACTTCAGAAAAAAAAAATTGACTGTAATGATGGTTGCATAATATACGCGAATACACTAAACCCATGGAGTTGTATGCTTTAAATAGAGGAAGTATGTTTAAAAGAGGCAAACTTTTCAAAAAGGGAAATATAATTTATATTCTATAAAATTCACAGCTTTAAAGTATTCAATTCAGTGGTTTCTAGAATATTGAAAAGTTGTGTCACCCTCCCTGCTCATTTTAAAAGATTTTCATCACCCCTAAAGGAAGCCTCAGGACCACTAGCAGTCACTCCCTATGTATGGTCCACTGTCTCGAGGCTCTGCAGTCATTTCTCTGCTTTGTGTCTGTGATTTACAGTTCGTGATGTTTCGTGTAAATGGGGCCCTACTGTATGTGCTCTTCTGTGACTGACTTTCTCACTTAGGATAATTTTTAGCTTGTACCAGTACTTCCTTCTTCTTTTTTTTTTTTTTTAATCCTTTTTTTTTTTTTTTTTTTTTTTTTTTTTTGCGTTTTTCTGAAGCTGGAAACAGGGAGAGACAGTCAGACAGACTCCCGCATGCGCCCGACCGGGATCCACCCGGCACGCCCACCAGGGGGCGACGCTTTGCCCACCAGGGGGCAATGCTCTGCCCATCCTGGGCGTCGCCATGTTGCGACCAGAGCCACTCTAGCGCCCGGGCCATCCTTGCTCCAATGGAGCCTTGGCTGCGGGAGGGGAAGAGAGACAGAGAGGAAAGCGCGGCGGAGGGGTGGAGAAGCAAATGGGCGCTTCTCCTGTGTGCCCTGGCCGGAATCAAACCTGGGTCCTCCGCACGCTAGGCTGACGCTCTACCGCTGAGCCAACCGGCCAGGGCCTCCTTCTTCTTTTAAAAGGCTGTATGGCTGTGCGTTTTATTTACCCATTTATCAGATGATGGGCATTCAGGGTGTTCTTTCTGGTTGTCATAAATAATGCTGTTATGCAAGTTTGTCTACAGGCTTTGTAGGAATTCTCTTGGGTACACAACTAGGAGAACTGCAGGGTCGTATGGTGACTCTACATTTAACTTTTCGAGGAACTGCCAAACTGTTTTCCAAAGTGGCTGTGTCATTTTACATAGTGTACAAGTATTTTAATTTCTCTGCACTCTTGTCAACGTTTGTTACTGTCTTTTTTATTTTATCTATCCTAGTTGATGTGAAGTGGAATCTCATTGAGGTTTTGATTTGTATTTCTCTAATGATTCAATGAGTAGTGATGTTGACCAAGTTTTCATGTGCTTGGATATGTGTGTGTGTATAATCTCCTTTACAATAGTGGCTCTTCACATCCTTTGCTTATATTTTAACTGAGCCATTTGTCTTTATTGAGTTATAAAGTTCTTTATATATTAGGGATACTAGACCCCTGTGAGGTATATGATCTGCCAATATTTTCTCCCAATTTTTGCATTATTTTCTACTTTTTGACAGTGAGGCAAAATATTTTTTAAATTTTGATGTACTTGATGTCATATCTAAGAAACTACTGCCTTAGACAAGATCACAAAGATTTACACCTTCTAAGAGTTTTATGATTTTTAGCTCTTACATAGGCCTCCAATTTTGTTCTTTTTGAAGACTATTTTGAGTATTCTGGTTCCCTTGCATTTTCCTATAAATTTTGGGACCAGCTTGTCAATCAAGATAATTGGACTTTTGTAATAGGGGTTGCACTGAACCCCCTATTGGGATTTATTGGGAAGTATTGCTACCTTAAATATTAAAGTCTTCCTAGTCCATGACAATGGGATAGCTTTTTCTTTTTTTGTCTCTTCTGTAATTTCTTTCAATGATGGTGTGTGGTTTTCATTGCATATGTTTTTAATTCTTTTTTGCAGCTATTTTCAATGGCATTCTTTAATTTCATTTTTAAAGTTTCATCATTAGTGTATAGAAATGCAATTGAAGTTTATATATTGATCTTGTATCTTGCAACTATGTTGAAATCATTTATTAGTTCTAATGGTTTTTCAGTAAATTCCTTAGGATATTGTTTTATATGCAATTATCATGTCATTTACAAAAAGGTCATTTTACTTCTTTTCAATCTGGACGTCTTTTATTTATTTTTCTTGCCTGATTGTTCTGGCCAGAACCCTCCTGTACATTATTGAATTGCTGAATAGAAGTGGTGAGGGCAGACAGCCTTGTCTTTTTTTCTGATCTTAAGGGAAAATTTTTAGTCTTTCATCATGAAGTCTGATCTTAGCACTATGTTTTTTCATAAGATGACCTTTATCAAGTTGTGGAATTTCTCTTCTATTTGTAATTTGTTGAGTGCTTTTATCATGAAAAGGGTGCATGATTTTGTCAAATGCTTTTTTTTTTTTTTTTAACATTCGCTGATGTGATCATGTGTGTTTTTTTCCCTTTATTTTATATATGGGGTAATACATTGATTTTTGGATATTAAACCAACCTTGTATTCCTGGGTAATTGATCAGTACTTCATGAGCATTTGTTGTAGCCTTGGGTTATTTTCCAGAATTCTGAAAAAGGTGATTATGGCCTTTTTTGCTAGTATTTTCTTGTTTTGATGGACGTGCAGATTTTCACAAATGTATGTTCTGACATTCCTGAAGAGCTCCAGTCCCTGCATCTTCTACAGTAGTTTGTGGGGAAGGTCTAAGCAGTCATGACTGCTAGTTCCTGGTGCTCTGAAGTATGTGTTGTATTAAAATAAGCAAGTATAGCTAATTGTAGTCTTATTGCTACTTTGCTGCTGATTGCTTTGATCATTGAGCACCGGTAGATTGATTTGTAATCAGGGAATGTGGGAGGCAGAGGTGATCACTACTCACAGGTTTATAACTGGGGAAGGCCAGATGTCCAGGTGTGCGTTCCTGTAGGCACTCGGCAGAGCGGGGGGTGGAACTGGGTAAGGCCAGATGTGCGGGTGTGCGTTCCTGTAGGCACTCGGCAGAGCGGGGGCTGGAACTGGGTAAGGCCAGACGTGCGGGTGTGCGTTCCTGTAGGCACTCGGCAGAGTGGGCGGAGGATGGCAGCTGGTTTCTCTGTGTCCAAAGGGCCTGGGTGCCTTACAGCGGCTCTTCTCTCACCAGATGACTTACCAAAGCCACAAATCATCACCCAGCCAGAGACCACCGTGGCTGTGGTGGGCAAGGACATCCGGTTTACGTGCTCAGCCGCCAGCAGCAGCAGCTCCCCGATGACCTTTGCCTGGAAGAAGGACAACGAGGTCCTGGTCAATGCTGACATGGAGAACTTTGCCCACGTCCGGGCGCAGGATGGGGAGGTGATGGAGTATACCACCATCCTGCACCTCCGCCGTGTCACCTTTGGGCACGAGGGCCGCTACCAGTGTGTCATCACCAACCATTTTGGCTCCACCTACTCGCACAAGGCCAGGCTCACTGTGAACGGTACGGAGGGCTGCTGCCTCCCTGGTGCTCAGCCCCCACGCCCGGCGTTGGCGGGACGGCCCTGTGTCGCACTATTTCCTGAGTTGGCCCTATAGCAAGTTCTGAAGATGGAAGGGTTATTCTCTGTGGATTCTTTATTTTGGGAACTTTTAATCCCGTTATTATGTTAAGTGAAATTGTGAGCCCAGGCCCTGTATTTTTATCCATTTAATATCCTCCGTAAACTGAAGCATTAGGATTCAGATGCGTGGTACCCTGGTCCAGGGGAAGCAGCCACTTTGAGAGGTTGCATGGCTGTGGAGCGGGGGCCAGCCAGGGACAGGCCAGTTGGCGTGAGTGCCACCCAGGGCACTGCACGACCCAGCCTGGTTCCTTATCGGGACTGCTGCTTGTGTAGTAGTACATTTAGGGCAGGAGGCAGCAGTCAATACCTTGAGTAGTTAACTACCCCACCCCTTAACCTAGCAAGACTTTCCTGAGTACTAAACTTCGGATTAAAAAGCTCTGGAACTGATGTGTTCATAAGCCCTTCCCGTCCACAGAAAAGCACCTCTGGCCACACTGGCGGCTTCCTCGGCTCCTCTGAGGGAGACCTCGGTGTTTCTCAGAAACCCAGGACTTAGACTAGAAGGGAGCAGGTGGCAGGCTGCCTCCCGTGTCTGGACACTTGGGGTCAGTGCATGGGGCAGTACGGCCAGCCCTCTGCGGTGCCCCAGGGGAGCCCGCCCACGGCTGCTTCGGGGCAGGACACGGCGCCCTCCCTCTGCCCGGGCTCTCCGCCAGCACCAGGCCCTGGCGTTCATGGGGTGTTCCGGCATAGACTGGTTACCATGTGAAGGATAGCAAGGGAAATGTTTCTATCTGAGGGGGTGTTGCCAGCCCCTGGGGTACAAGAGAGACCGATGGAAATGCTCTGCTGTGGCCGGAAGCAGCTGGGTGGCCTTGAGGAGCTGTCACTGCTCATTCAGAGGTAGCAGTAGTGGCTGTGGGCAGACCTGGCATGCAGGGTGCTGAGGTGGTGGGCTGACACCAAGACACAGTGGAGGGCCGTTTGCCAGAGGGTTTCTGGCCTTCGCACCTGCTTTCCCATGACCTGACCTGATTGTGTTTCAGTGTTGCCGTCATTCACCAAAATGCCCCATGACATCGCCATCAGGACTGGCACCATGGCCCGCCTCGAGTGTGCAGCCACGGGCCACCCCAACCCCCAGATAGCCTGGCAGAAGGACGGAGGCACAGACTTCCCCGCCGCACGTGAGCGACGCATGCATGTCATGCCCGATGACGACGTATTTTTCATCACTGATGTGAAGACAGATGACATGGGGTTGTACAGCTGTACTGCCCAGAACTCAGCTGGTTCCATCTCGGCGAATGCCACCCTAACTGTCTTAGGTGCGGCTGCTGCTAAAATGTGTGTGTGTGTGGGGGGGGGGGGTGTTCGTAAATGGCACAGACACCTAGAGGCGCAGGTGCCTGAACGGTTCAATGTAGACAGGGGACGGTGACAGGCTGTTTTTTCTACTTTAACATTTTAGGCTATTTTCTAAGATTTTTTTTGAACAAATGGTTCTAGCTCTTTAAAAAACTGTGGCTTGGGTAGAAAGCACTCTAGAGAACTACCTGTGAACAGGGCAGGGTAGGTGCGGTGGGCATGGTGTAGGTACGAGCAGTCACAGGACAGCTGAGGAAGTGTGTGAGCTCACTCTCCCTGGGGAGCCACCAGTGTGCTGATGGGTTCTTTGGGTGCCAGAGGGCTCTGATAAACAGTCTCACGGCATGCCACTGCTGTGTTGCACTGTCTTCTGTCCAGAAGCCACTGAGGCCCATGGAGTAACTGTGAGACCTCTGCCTTGCAGAAACCCCGTCCCTGGCCACACCCTTGGAAGACCGTGTGGTGTCCGTGGGGGAAACGGTGGCCCTCCAGTGCAAGGCGGCTGGCAGCCCTCCGCCCCGCATCACCTGGCTCAAGGGGGACCACCCACTGAGCCTCACTGAGCGCCACCACTTTACCCCCGGCAACCAGTTGCTGGTGGTGCAGAACGTGGTGGCAGAGGATGCGGGCCGGTACACCTGTGAGATGTCCAATGCCCTGGGCACGGAGCGTGCGCACAGCCAGCTGAGTGTGCTGCCCAGCCCCGGCTGTCGGAGGGACGGGGCGGCCGTGGGCATCTTCACCATCGCCGTGGTGTGCAGTGTTGTCCTGACGTCCCTGGTCTGGGTGTGCATCATCTACCACACCAGGAAGAAGAGTGAGGAATACAGCGTCACCAACACAGGTGAGCCTGCTGCCGACTCTGTTTCCGGGAAGAGAAAAGCGGGGACGGTGGGAAGGAGGCGGGCCCAGAGGCTTTTCAAGTATTTCAGAGTATCTGGCACTTGAGAGCCTTTGGGAACATGGAGCATTCTGGACAGCAGTGGCCTTAGTGTCACTGACACAATTTTAACTTTCAGGCATTTAGCATTCAATGGGAATATTCTCTGATAAAAGTGCATTGTGAACTTTCCCACTTCCTGTCTCTGGTGTTCAGAGGCAGCTGGGCCTGAGATTTGCTGCCATGCCAAGGACTGACCTCAGTGCTGTTTCTGCTGGCTCTGTCACCCCCATCCCTGCTGTCTGTCTCATGTACATGGGCACTGGATCGCCACCCGCTCACACCTGGTGAAGGAAGGCTCGGCAGGCCCTGCGAGGGCCTCTGGAGTACCAGGCTCCATCCACAGTCCCTGCATGGCCCTGCGAGGGCCTCTGGAGTACCAGACTCCATCCACAGTCCCTGCATGGCCCTGCGAGGGCCTCTGGAGTACCAGGCTCCATCCACAGTCCCTGCATGGCCCTGCGAGGGCCTCTGGAGTACCAGGCTCCATCCACAGTCCCTGCATGGCCCTGCGAGGGCCTCTGGAGTACCAGGCTCCATCCACAGTCCCTGCATGGCCCTGTGAGGGCCTCTGGAGTACCAGACTCCATCCACACAGTCCCTGCATGGCCCTGCGAGGGCCTCTGGAGTACCAGACTCCATCCACACAGTCCCTGCATGGCCCTGCGAGGGCCTCTGGAGTACCAGGCTCCATCCACAGTCCCTGCATGGCCCTGCGAGGGCCTCTGGAGTACCAGGCTCCATCCACAGTCCCTGCATGGCCCTGCGAGGGCCTCTGGAGTACCAGGCTCCATCCACAGTCCCTGCATGGCCCTGCGAGGGCCTCTGGAGTACCAGGCTCCATCCACAGTCCCTGCATGGCCCTGCGAGGGCCTCTGGTCTGGAGTACCAGGCTCCATCCACAGTCCCTGCATGGCCCTGCGAGGGCCTCTGGAGTACCAGGCTCCATCCACACAGTCCCTGCATGGCCCTGCGAGGGCCTCTGGAGTACCAGACTCCATCCACACAGTCCCTGCATGGCCCTGCGAGGGCCTCTGGAGTACCAGGCTCCATCCACAGTCCCTGCATGGCCCTGCGAGGGCCTCTGGAGTACCAGACTCCATCCACAGTCCCTGCATGGCCCTGCGAGGGCCTCTGGAGTACCAGACTCCATCCACACAGTCCCTGCATGGCCCTGCGAGGGCCTCTGGAGTACCAGACTCCATCCACACAGTCTCTGCATGGCCCTGCGAGGGCCTCTGGAGTACCAGACTCCATCCACAGTCCCTGCATGGCCCTGCGAGGGCCTCTGGAGTACCAGGCTCCATCCACAGTCCCTGCATGGCCCTGCGAGGGCCTCTGGAGTACCAGGCTCCATCCACAGTCCCTGCATGGCCCTGCGAGGGCCTCTGGAGTACCAGGCTCCATCCACAGTCCCTGCATGGCCCTGCGAGGGCCTCTGGTCTGGAGTACCAGGCTCCATCCACAGTCCCTGCATGGCCCTGCGAGGGCCTCTGGAGTACCAGGCTCCATCCACACAGTCCCTGCATGGCCCTGCGAGGGCCTCTGGAGTACCAGACTCCATCCACACAGTCCCTGCATGGCCCTGCGAGGGCCTCTGGAGTACCAGGCTCCATCCACAGTCCCTGCATGGCCCTGCAAGGGCCTCTGGAGTACCAGACTCCATCCACAGTCCCTGCATGGCCCTGCGAGGGCCTCTGGAGTACCAGGCTCCATCCACAGTCCCTGCATGGCCCTGCGAGGGCCTCTGGAGTACCAGACTCCATCCACACAGTCTCTGCATGGCCCTGTGAGGGCCTCTGGAGTACCAGACTCCATCCACACAGTCCCTGCATGGCCCTGCGAGGGCCTCTGGAGTACCAGGCTCCATCCACAGTCCCTGCATGGCCCTGCGAGGGCCTCTGGAGTACCAGGCCCCATCCACACAGTCTCTGCATGGCCCTGCGAGGGCCTCTGGAGTACCAGACTCCATCCACAGTCCCTGCATGGCCCTGCCAGCGTCCATGGGACGGCCCTGTGTCTGACTGCATTCCTTGTCACCACAAAGAGTTAGGACACCTGATGGGTGACTGTCCTGTCTCCTTGTAGATGAAACCGTCGTGCCACCAGACGTTCCGAGCTACCTCTCTTCTCAGGGCACCCTTTCTGACCGACAGGAAGCTGTGCTCAGGACTGAGGGTGGCCAGCAGGTCGATGGGCACGTGGAGAGCAATGGTAAGGCTTCAGTCTGATGCAGCTGGATCCGTGAGCTGGAGGTGGCCTGCGGCCCCTTGCCAGGGCAGGCATGTGGCACTGTATTGAGCACATTTTACCTGCATTTCTGGTGACTCAAGCCTGCTGGGTGTTTGGACGTCCCTGTGCAAGTTCTGCAAAGCTTTTTTTAAAACCCCATCCCCCAAGAAGTCACTCTGTTGGGCTTCGTGTCTCGTACTGAGAGTCTGAGCTCCTCTCCCCTGGAAGCTCACGTGGGCGAGCTGCTTTTGTGCTCAGGGCAGTGTCTCTGTCGGAACTCTCCACGGCTCAGTGCTGAAGGGCCCACCTGCTGGGAGGGCTGTCTTAGAAAATGAACCCACAAACCACCACTCCATAGAGCATACAGAAATGGCTGTTCTGGAAGCTTTGCTCATTCTTTCTATAAAGCTTTCTGCGAAGTGCTAAGCCCAGCGTTTCCAATAGTGTGGGATTCTCTTGCAGGTGTCTGTCCAAGAGATGCAGGCCTCTTTCCAGAGGCAGATGCTCACGGCCCAGCGTGCAGGCAGCCCCGGTTCTGTGTCGGGCATAGTAAGGGGCCATGGAAAGCGATAGAGAAGGCTGACGGCACAGTGGGGCCACAGAAGATGGGTATGAAGTGCTTCCATCAGAAAAAGTGTTTTGTTCTTGAAATGCAAATCTGGGTTGACCTCACAAATGAAAGCGGGGGGGGGGGAGACACAGTGGTCTAAGGGTGTCTCAGAAGGTGGTCTCAGTATGTACACAGGAAGCCGTGTGGGGCCTGGCTCGGAGTTCGATAGGGTTTCTGTGAATTAAATCCGTGGTGTGCTCAGCCAGAGCATGAACTGTCCACATTTATAACAACTGAAGGGCAAGGCCCAGACCACAGGGCCTTCCCACCGGGGCTCTTTTGGAGGCATTTCTAATGGTCACTATACGGTATCCCATTCTAGTGCAATTACTTTCTGTGATCCAAGTTGCCTGATGAAAACATGAATCTGCAATGTATAGACATGGAAGTCTGTATCAGCAGTGGCTGGTGTTTGCCAGGCCTTCCTAGGCGAGCACACCGAGGGGGCTGGGGCTTGGGCTGGGGTTGGGGTGACGCTGGGGCTCTGCTCTCACGGCGGCCGGCCCAGCCTCTGCGGGGACGGAGGCCTGTCGATGGTTCTAACCACCTCTAGTGTCTTGCAGAGCACAGTGGCCCAGTTTCGTGCAGAGACTACAGCACCGAGATGGTCAGTTACTCCACAGGACAAGCCTCCTGTCCCCAGCCTGTGTCCGGAGACACTGCACAGCCAGGTACTCGGAGCAGCCAGAATCCTAGTCAGAGGGACCGAGAACACTCTCGACATCTGGACAGCAGGACTGGTGCTGGGTCTCTGACCGACAGCAGGGAGTCCTCCTACCCCAGTAACCATGACAGAATGCTGACATCCTTGCCAGGAAAGCCAGGGGCACCTCCAGGTGGTAAAGGTAAACTTCTACTATCTTCCCAGGAGTCACCAGCAGTGGGGGAGCAGGAAGCAGCTAGGTTCGGGGGGGGGGGGGAGTCTGACATGCCCTTTCCTTTCTTATAGGGGCCTCTTCATGGACGTTGGCAAGGCTGGCTGAGCCAGACTCCACAGACCTCCAGCCTCCCTCTACATTAACTCCAGGCAGTTCTGAGCTCAGACGAGTCCCCTCAGCCTTTCCCAATGTGCCCAGTGAAGGCCCGCACTTGCTTCTTTCCAATGGACACCTCCCCAAACCATGTGACTGCAGCCCCGTGTCCACACCACTGACAGGGCAGTTCCCCAGGACGCGGCGTGGGCCGCTGCTCTTTGCGCCGCAGACCTAGGCGTTGTCTACCTCAACTCTTGTGTCCGTCCCTCCAGGAAAGGGGGAGGAGAGGCTGCGAGGAAGCTCGGGCTTGTGCTGCGCTGATCTGCACGGTTCATTCCCATGTGGGGTAGCAGCAGCTTAAAGGACTTGCAGCTGAAACAATGCAAGAGATTATTGTGTACAGAAGGCAGAAAAGTATTTGATACCATTGTACATAAGAGTGTTCAGAGATTTCATATATATTATATATCTTTTACAGAGGATATTTTAACCTTTAGTGCATGGTTAACAGATAAGAATCGTACAATTTTGACAATATTTTTCATATCAGGTTGCTGTTTGATTTTGGAAGGGGGGATAGTTCTGGTGCCTTAATGCATGGATGGAATTTATAGAAGCTAAAAACCACATTTGCTCCAAGAGTTTCGGTGGGTGGGAGGGGTGAGGAGTCCTGCTCGCATTGCACATCGTGGGACGCCCGGGGTGCTCCGCCGGCAGAGACCTGGGCGGCTTGGGAAGGAACCCAGGTCAGTGTTGCTCACACGCGGTGCTCCTGTGGCAGGCCTCCCTGCGGGCTTCCTGTGTCCCTGCGCTGGGGGACTTTCTCATAGGTTTGAATTCTCTTTAACAAGCGTGGGGGTTGCTTGTTAATCCACCTCAAGCATTTGGTCCAAACAAGTAAGCCTTTTGTCCTATGATAAAAGCAGATGTGGTCTCAGTATCATTTGAGGCTTTCTAAGAAGATAGAGGTTGCTGCTGTTGGTACCTGTGGATTTTTCAATAATGATGTTTTAGTTCTGCCAATATAATTACTATTACATTGGTCTTAGGGGAGAAAAAGGAATAAGTCCTTGCTTTTCAGGGCTAGCTTATCTCTACTGAGGATCCGGAGCAGGCCTGTCCACGTCCTTCCTTCGCACAGGTGGACCCGGGCTTGGACTTGCAAGCTTTAGCCCTCGACCTGGGTCCTGGGTGTATTTGCACTTTTGAGTCCTGTAGCTAACCATCTTGTGAGTGCCAGTGG
Organism: Saccopteryx bilineata; assembly: GCF_036850765.1. Classification (NCBI taxonomy): domain Eukaryota; kingdom Metazoa; phylum Chordata; class Mammalia; order Chiroptera; family Emballonuridae; genus Saccopteryx; species Saccopteryx bilineata. Next base: position 71,969,750 of record NC_089499.1, read on the forward strand.
GTATTTCAGGAAGAATTACATGGAAACTAACAAGGTCCTTGAGCTAAAAAGCTGAGAGTCGGTACTGACAGAATGGTTACTATATTAAATTTTACTGTCAAATGTTATCACTGTTCCAGAAGGTAAGCACATTTTTAATTTAGTTGTCTACAGTCAACTGATTGTTACTTCCACACATATGTGAATTTGCTGCTTCTGAGAGGCAATGTGAAAGAGGAAGTATTACTTTCATGTACAAAGTTATTTATTTATAGAAATTTTGATACAATGTACATTGAAAAACATGTAAAATATTGAAGTGTCTAACAAATGGCATTGAAGTGTCTTTAATAAAGGTTCATTTATAAATGTTAAGTGTGTGGCTCAAGTCATTCTTCTGTGTACATTAACCAGCATGGCTTCATCCCATTTAATTCCAGAGATTCCCTGGCACATGCAGTCACATCCTGCCTTTAATTACCTTTTTCTCTTAGAAAAAAAAATTTAGGAAAAGCAGAATTATATACTGCAGTTCCAGGGAAGACACAACGGCACTAGATTCCAGAGATGCTGAATGCTTCTAACACCTGGAGCTTATTAGTCAAGCTCTAAAAACAGTGACTTTCCCATTCCATCCCTTCCCCTCCCAATGCTGAGCTTAGAACTCCAGGCAAAGCTTACTGATTAGGAGCCAAGAAAGAACAGTTTGCAAAGCCCGTCCGGCCTGTCCTTTCCGGCTGAATGGAGAGGAGCAGCGTATGGCCCAGCTGCTCTTGAGGCCCAGCACGCCTCCCCCAGGCCCACGGGCCACTGGCCACTGAGCTGCAGCCACGTGCTTGCTCTCACACACCACGTGGGCTGCTGGACACTTCTTTGTCAGATACAACTGTATGTTTTTATAGGTTAAACCTGAGGGTCAGAACAGCCTGGTCACCCAGGAAGCATGCTCATGTGCAGCTGTAGGACATTCTCTTTAAAAAGATGTAAGCTCACAGTAGTAGAGCGTCGGCCCAGCGTGTGGAATTCCCGGGTTCGATTCCCAGCCAGGGCACACAGGGGAAGCACCCATCTGCTTATCCACCCCTCCCCTCTCCTTTCTCTCTCTCTCTCTTTTTCCCTCCCGCAGCCAAGGCTCCATTGGAGCAAAGTTGGCCCAGGTGCTGAGGACGGCTCCCGGAGCAATGCCCCAGAGGGTCCTGGATCCTGGTCAGGTGCACGCGGGAATCTGTCTGCCTGCCTTACCCCCCCCCCCCCGCCCCAAACCCCTCTGCGCTTCTCACGTTGGAAAAATACAAAACAAAAGCTATTTAAACTCACACAGCACTAATGAACCCAAGGGAACCCCACGCACAACTATTTCCCATCTCTGCCCCTTCCAGTCCAGCCGTTCTTCGAACACCACGCCCATCGTTGCCTTTCTTCGCATCTGCTGTCAAGAGGCAGGAAACAACGGTCAGATATCATCACATAAAAGCTGTGAGGGGCCTGGGTCTGGCATCACCACTTATTTATTACAGGGTTCTAGGAACTTTGTTCAAAGTCCCACTGTGGGTCTCACTTTCTCTTCTTAACGCTTGGACAAATAGGCTGATGACATCACTCCAGCCAGCCTGCAGCATGGCTAACGTAGTCTCCATGTTGTAATCTGCAGAACTGGATGCTTGAGCTGTGCTGTGGTGTGCAGACAGCCGAGCAGCTGCTCGTCGGGAGAGACTGCTCACAGCCGACCCCGGGAAAGAGCTGTGGGGCCGTGGGATTCATGGGCGCTCTCTGCCAAATTCCAGCAGCAAGCTGCGGCTTCGGTCATAAGCACCGAGAAAGATGAACCCTCCCAGACTGATTGCTGCCATTCGAGGGAGGACACCTGCAAACAATCTAGAGGAAAAGCAAAGGAGAGATTTAAAAAAATTTTGTGTCTAAAAAAATGGTTATTACATTCCAACACCCACAGCTTGCTCAACTCAACACACCATGCTCATTAAACGCCACAAAGTACTAAAATGTGTTTTTTTCTTTTAGAATGCCACTAAATTACATTCCCAAATAGATTTGTTGAAGTCTGAGCCCAGCTGTTTGTTGGCGAAAATGGCGATATACGAAACAACTTACTTTTAAGCACTCACAATTGTCAAATTAGTTGATGGCTAGTAACTCTGTTCCCATAAAAGTCCTGTATCAAACTTCCAGACCATTTCTGCCTTTTAGAGATGATGGAATTGACTTTATCATAAAGGAATCAGAGGGCACAGCCCATCCTGGGAGCCACGGTCGTTTCTGAGTGTTAGGGGAGGTTTTCGGACAACTCCGCCACTCCTCCCAGTGACTCGGATGCATTCTGTCCTCAGAGACCCTCAGCTAGGACGCCATAGTATGAGATGGGTCTCCATGGGTCCCGTCTTTCCCCGCCCTCCAGTGAAGGAGCAGAAAGGCAGACTGGCCAGGAAGGAGCCACAGGCTCAGTCCCCAAGTGCCTCAGAAGATGAGTCACTGTCATAGTTGTAACTCTGGAACAGTCAAAATCAAAGGAGAGAATAATGTTATTGAGGATGTATACTGGGGATTCTTTCTTTAAAAACCCTCCCATAGTATTTGTTCAAAGATACTCCCCATGGCATTGCTGATAAAAAATAAACTGCAAAGAACCCCTGCGGTGACACGGATTCTAGCACAGTGTCCACAACCAGGGAAACCGTGTAGGTGGGAGGAAGGAGGGAGGGGAGATACACAAAACACACACTATGGGGTCTGAAGAGACAAGTCACTAAGCGGCATGTACATGACTGCACTTGAAACAAACGTGGCAGGCGTGTGTCCTGACTGCCCCTGGAGGGGAGAAGTACAAAACATTCCCTGCCTGTATTTTTGTAATAATTGAACTTTTCTGTTAAGCCAAGAGTATTAACTTTGGTAAGCAGAAGAAATTACAAAATCAGAAGTAGTGGATTTATTAGTGCAACTATCAGATCTAGGGAAGAAAACTGAATATGGTCAGGTTATGCCAACAGTAGTTTATCTTTTCAGACATGGGAAAAGACGCCATGATCAGCTAAGTGGTGTTGGTCCGCTGCCCCTCCACAGCCGCCTGGCCGCCTCCTTGTGCACATTGGGAGAGGTCAACTTGCCGCCTTTTGCCTGCAGCTCTCAGAGCTTCTGTGGGAAGGGGGCTGTAGGTAGCATTAGGGGATTTAATTAAAATAAGGACTGAAATCATTAAGTAAAATAAAGTACTATAGATGAAGTTAGAACATCTTTTTCTTGTCTAGAAATATCGGTGAAAATTCTACAGAAGACCAAAATACACTTGCAAGAAAAAAAGTTGTTCATCTCAACATCATACAAATTGTTTTTGCATGAGGTGGTTGGTGAGGACAGAAACTCATAAATTACCACTTTGAAGCCACTGTGTCCCTATGGCCTGAAAAACAGATGACTCTCCTTGCCCTGGGAGGGTGCAGGAAGGGGCTGACAGCGGCTGGGCTGGGGACCACGCTGGCCCGTGCATCCCCGCCCCCACTGCTATCTGACTTTCTCTAAAGCCTGTCTTGGTTCACGTTTTCTCGCTAATCAGCTCAGCTGCCCCTGGCCAGAGACAGAAGGAAGCAGTTGTGGTTTCACTAGATGACAGTTGAATTGAACATAATTACAGCCTCAGAGTAATTTGTTCAGTGAGAGCCCCAACCAAACTCAAGGCAAAGACGAGTAGAGCAGGGCTGTCTTGAGTGACCACAGGTCAGACCAGGCAACAAATGCAGAGCACTTAGCAGAGAGCCAGGCACACGGCGGGCACACGTGGCGGGGGAAGTTATTACAGGGCAAAGTCAAGAAAAACAAAAGCCAGCCGACCGACAGAGCAGTTGGAGGGAGCGCTGCAAGAAGAGCCATGTGCTATCGGCTTTCTAGCTCCAGGAAATCAAATGTGTGCCAGAAGAGGTCGTGAACCAATGTGGACAGACCAGTGTCACCTCTTCCAATTCTCCGAGAGGTCAGCACCATTTCGCTGCAACGTGGGACCTTGTGACGCTGGCAGGTATGCTCAGGGGTGGGCAGGAGCTCGCAGAGGCTGTGTGCAGAAACCCGACAGGAAGCAACCAAGACACCTTCAGGGTTGAGAATGTCTGGACAAAACAGCTGTGCACATTTGTAGGGTTGTTTTACCTACTTTTGGTTATAAATTCTTTTGTCAGATTAAAAACTGTCATTTCTTTTTTTTTTTCTTTTCTTCCAAGAGAGAAGAGAGGAGATAGTGAAACAGACTGCCGCATGTGCCCCGACTGGGATCCACCCTGCAACCTCTGTCTGGGGCTGATGCTAAGCAATGCTCACAACAAGCTATTTTTAGCAACTGAGGCTGACACATTTGGACTAATCAAGCTGTCCTTAGGGCCTAGGGCTGATGCTTGAACCAATCAAGCCACTGGCTGTGGAAGGAGAAGAGAGAGAGAAGGGGGAGAAGAAGAGGGAGGATAGCAGATGGTCGCTTCTCTTGTGTGCCCTGATCGGCAATCAAACCTGGGGTATCTATCCCCTGGGTGACACTATCCTCTAAGCCAGCCTGCCAGGGCCAAACACTGTCATTTTTTAAATGACAAGCTTTGCTGCTTGGAGTCCTCTGCTAAGGACCACACTGGGCTTAGAGGCATACCTCTCTTTACTGTGTTCTGTCTTTATTGCACTTGATAGATGTTACATTTCTGTAAATCGAAGGCAAGACCCTCCACCAGTGAAAAGAATATAACTTTCTTCATTGTGATGCCCCCTTTATTGAGGCAATCTGGAACCGAACCCATCATATCTCCAAGGGTTGTCTATACTAATGAGAGCCCAAGACTTGAGCTTCCAGAAGAGAAGCAAAACTCCCACTTCCCTTTTCAGGGCTGACAGTGGGGACACAGACAGGCCCCTCACATGTGTCTGACACCCACCACTGCCTGGTGACACACGTCAAGTGCACATCATGACGGGGTCAGGAGGGTTCGGTGTCCACCCCTTTTCTACAAGCCAAGCGTTCAGTGGCCAGGGTCTTGCCAATCAAGACACTTTCTCAAGAAAGGCAGGTAGGCTGCAGCTCTGACACCAAAACTACAGAGTTATGGTCAGGAGCAGGGGTTTGACCAAAAGTTGCTACAGGGTCTAATGTGAAATATATTGAAACGAGTACGACAGGAAGACTTGGCCACTTGACTTTATGAGCTGAAAGTTTCTGCAGCCATGCCTGTGTGGCACACTGGTAGCCCGGGAGGAGCACTTCCCCTCTACTAGCTAAGCTGCTTTAGCTTAGCTAAAGGCTCCACCTTCTCCTCTCACCACGTTGAACTGGGATCCAAATCAGAGTGCCTCGCTCAGTGACCAGATGGCCAGTCCCTCCCCTGGCAGCAGCTAGCATGGTAACATGACCAGGAGCCCACACTCCCCTCCCAGGCTTGTGTACTCCTTTCTGCTACACTCGGTTCTTGTCTCAAGATCTATGTCTGCCAGGCAACCAGCGTCAACCTGCCAGAGGTGTCCCATTCCACACACCCATGCCACACCACCTGCTTTCCAAACTCCCCGCTGGAATATCTGAACAGAAGATGGAGCCGTTACCCTGAAAAATCCCACCGGGGGTCTGACCAACATTTTCACATCCCCACACTATCACCTGGCTGAAATAAAAACCTGCCCAGTGCCTGCAAAACCACACCAAATTAGTGGTCCACACCAGTGAGAGGTCCCCACCTCTGCGTTCACACTAGCCACCCAGCCCCAACTGTCCAAAGGAGAGAATCCCTGGTAGACTATTCCAAAGAGAAAATCATAATTTCATGTATCTGCACAGACCCCAACATTCAGACAGCTTTATAAGTTTATGTTCGAAAAGCAACCTTGAAGTAATATTTTGAAGAGATCTTCTGAGGATAAGACAGTACAGGTTTGAGGCACTCGGCTGACTGTACAGGATGGTGCAGTTTAAGCAAGGGGCCAGCACTCTGGTATGCTGAAAGTAATTTGTTACTAGTAATAGTTAAAAGTACTCCAGACTACAAATGTTTTCTTCTGACAACATTACCCGCGCTCACCTGGGTTCTTGCATTACACAACTGGAAGTCTACCTTCTCCGGGCTGTAGTCAAGGGGCTGGCAGGAGCCACACACGTGGCCGCATCAAACACTCATGTGGACAAGGGTAGGAACCACCCGGCATCACCTTGACTGCTCAAAATTATGTCTCTTATGCAAAATCAAATGTCATGTTTTGCCCAATAAAGAGACCCAACCAAGGCATATGCAGAAGAAAGGGAAGATGTCAGGCAGAGGACAGTCAGAGGAAAGGAGCAGACAGACAACATTCCTTCTCATCCTTACCCTGGCAGGCCCTGAGTCCGCCAGACCCCATGCAGGGCGGAGAGGACATTGCCGCTAGCTGTGCTGGAACCAGGCTACATGAGAGGAGGAAACAGAAAGCCATTAGGAAAGTCCTCAACTTACAAATACCCTCCAGTGTACAGCTCCTTACAACCCTTATCTAGGGCAGTTTCAAACAGACTACAGGGTTTCTGGGAATTAGGACCCCTGGATCTCACTAGACCAGAGCCCTTCCATTCAAACCCACAGGCAAGAGCCGATTTTGCTCACAGAGAGCTGCTCCTCTGGGTGTTTCATGACCACATGATAGCAGAGCTCACCCAAAAATCCACATACAACTACTGAACCAGAAAACCAGAGAGCAACATGACTGATCTGAGAAGAATGGGAAATAAACAGTATAATTATGAAATTTATCTGATTCAATAAACACACTTAATAGTTCAATTCAAAACATGGCTGGTGTGCTCATGTCTGGCCTGGGCAGCCTACACTCGAGAACTCTGCCTTGCTTGTTCCACCTTCCCACAAGGACATAGCCTTTTCATTGTTTTGGTCCACATATGTTATATGTATGGCATTTTCTGAAATCTATAGTTTAAAAAAAAAAATATATATATATATATATATATTGCATTTTTTCGAAGCTGGAAACGGGGAGGCAGTCAGACAGACTCCCGCATGCGCCCCACCGGGATCCACCCGGCACGCCCACCAGGGGCGATGCTCTGCCCACCAGGGGACGATGCTCTGCCCATCTGGGGCATCGCTCTGTTGTATCCAGAGCCATTCCAGCGCCTGAGGCAGAGGCCACAGAGCCATCCTCAGCGCCCAGGCCATCTTTGCTCCAATGGAGCCTCGGCTGCGGGAGGGGAAGAGAGAGACAGAGAGGAAGGAGAGGGGGAGGGGTGGAGAAACAGATGGGCGCTTCTCCTGTGTGCCCTGGCCGGGAATCGAACCTGGGACTCCTGCATGCCAGGCCAACGCTCTACCACTGAGCCAACCGGCAGGGCTAAAAAACATTTTTTAATGAAAAAATTAAATAATTCTGACAACTGTCCTAATTCACCCAGTTAAGGCCAAGCACAACCTAAGATCAGATCCTCTAAGTCACTGATGTATGGCATGAAGCAGGTCAATTCTCTGAGCCTCAGCTCTGTCACCAATTAAAAACAGGTGACCTAAATGCAGGCCTGACAAGGCAGAGGCACTAGCAGCCCTGAAAATGATGTTGAAAAAGTAGATTGCTATGCAGACAACTGGCTGCAGTGACCATAGGTATGTTTTGTCAATGTCAGCTCTATTGTGGTTCAACAGGAGAGATCAGGCTGCTAGTACCGGGAAGTGTTTTCTACTTTTACTCACTTCACGTCTATATGAGTCCTGGGGCCGGCAGGTGGGGGCATCTGTTGTGTCCACATTACCTTATTTTACCACTTACCTTTGCCAACATGATTCTTGTTTTTGCCACATCTAGAGGCGTGGTGACGGCAGCCGCTAATCCACCTGTGCAGAGAAAACCCTCAATGTGCTATTATTGACTGTAATACATGGTATTTTATAATTCCTCATAACTCTGCCCAAGTCACTTCTTTATCATTACATCTACTTGACTGATTCAAGAACAGGATGCACACACACAAAACCTTTACCTGCATGCCTCACTGCCTTTGTAGTGACAGCACACTATATACAGCAAGGGACAAAGCCATGCTTTCCTGGCTCAGCCTAACAAGGCCCACAACACATCCTTCTCTTTTGTGGAGTAGTCAACAAACCTGTGTGCGCACGGGGTCTGGCGTCAGGGGAGACGCCTGTGTGTGCACACGGTCTCGTGTTGCCGGTGGACGCCTGTGTGCGCACGGGGTCTGGCGTCAGGGGAGACGCCTGTGTGCGCACGTGGTCTGTGTCATGGGAAGACGCCTACTCAGTGAGAGACAGGCCACTCCCAGCAGCTCTCAGAGGGCCATGTCTTCTGAGGGCCACTGTTCTTTAACTCCAAAATGCTTCCATCATTTCTGCTCTGAGCACAGTGGGCAACCAGAAACGTACATCACGGTGGAGTTTTTGGTATTAATGGCTGTGTCCTTAGAGTTCAAAACACTTAGAGTAAAGCTTCTTGTATTTCCAGGCTTCTGGTACCAGCCCAGTTGGAGTGCCGACATTGCTAAGTTCCCTTCTTTATCTTGTTCTGGTCAGTCTCGATTCAACAGGCACACCTCACAGCTTCCTTCCTGCCCCTCGTCCACGGAGCCCTGACTGCACAATGGATTGTTTCAAAATCACACATTTTAAAGGGGTCCATATCTACGGACAGAGGAATTTAAACCTTTTTCTTAACAAACCATATATATGGTCCCAATATTCTATTTAATATGACACAAAGATATACTTTAAACCTCAAGAGGCACTGAGTAGAAGTCATAAACTCAGAGGGCTTTCTGAAGCTCCGGCGCCATGTGACTCACTGGGGCTAGGCAGGCAGTTTGGCAGAGGGCTGAAGGGACACAGGAGCAGAGGACGCTCCAGAAATGGTGCCACTCTCTCCAGTTCTGTGGCATGTGGACAAGAAGGTCATTTGCTCTCTACCAAGTATCTTTCTAAACATACTGCTGAAGAAAGATCATTACGCGGAACCTCCTCCACTTGGTAACTACGATGACGACTTTTTTGAAAGATGCACCCATTTATGCTTCTATGCTCCATTTTAGGTTTGCCACAAACAGCACACCCCTTTGGACTGGAGGACAGGGAGCATGAACAAGTCTCTCTGTAGACAGCTTTGTTATGAGTACGTGAAATGTTTCCCTCTAGACCAAAAGCCACCTGACATCCAAAAACTTGGCTCAACTTCAATTATTTAAAAATTTTGGGAACCCATTCCTGAAATCCAACAATTTTAATTTTTTTAAACCACATATTCTGCACTAAAAAAGTAAATATACTTTTATTAAAGAAAAGCGTCCAGGAAGGCTTCACATCCTTTAAAGAAAAAAAAGAGAACCCTGAGGAAGGAAGATAAAGGACAAAGCAAGAAAAGGCAATGAGCCGGTACCGCTCCATTTGATACTCGGTTTTGTTTCTGTTGTTGGCGTAGGGTCCGGCTGGAAGGAACCCTCCTTCAGAGTTGGAAGGACCCAGGCGTCACTCCCCACTCTCCTGGTGGACTGGCCTCAGGTAAATTACTTGTTCTCTATGTAAAGAACCATAGGAGACAGGTGTTCTGCTTCGCCACGCTATAAGCATGGGAACCAGAGAGGTTACATCATAGGTCTGCCTTAATACAAAGCTGAGATTGAACTTTTCTAACTGCAGAGCTTTTGGCCCCTGGGTCTTCGAGTGGCCTGTTTTCCATCTATAAAATGCAGACAGCATTTTGACACAGGGTCAATGAGTCTATGGCAAGTGTCTAAGTGGTGCCTGGCTCATACCAGTGCTCAGAGTAATTAGCTCTTTTCAAGGTGGGCAGACATGGGGGTTGTTCTTCCTGCCTCTAGCCCAGCACACATAATGCAGACTCAGGAATGCTTACTGGGTGCCCTGGATGAGTGTCCATTGATTTTACAAACTGAAGATTTCAACTTGCTCTCTAAAAGGGAGGGGAAGCTTACTTTGTATCTGGGCACTAGAACTACACTAGGCACTTTCATAGACTATCTTCCCTCATTTGCATGTTTTAGACAACTTGCCCAGGAACACACAGATAATATGGAGTGGGGACCCAAAGCCATGTGTACCTTAGCTCTCACTATACAATACCTCTGACATACAATAAGACATAAAAATTTATTGGACTGTTAAAACTCAGAAGTGCATTACCATTTTCTTGTTTGAAAATGTTTGCAAACTGTCCTAAACCAACTAAAACAACTTAAACATTGGTAAGGACACCTGTCCCATGTCTGACCACTCAAGCTTTTATGTGTCACCTATATTAAAAAGTATCTGTTGGATATTAGAAATCAAACTTATTTAAGTCCCCATTCCTCTGCGGTGAATGCTGCCAGGATTTTCTTAGAAATTTGTTTCATCAAAGGAACATGGAAAAATGCTAAAGACACAAACACACACGCTTACATCAGTCCTAATTTTACTTCCACGAGGGAAACTGTATTTTATGAAAGTTACTAATAAGTCAGTTTGAATATATTCAAATACCAAAGACTGCCCTAATTCCCAGACCTCACAATGTTTTATGAGGCTTGGGAAGGGCATGCAGCAGAGTAACTGGTCCTGATGGGGAGGGCAAGGGGCCCAGACGTCCAGTTCAATTGTCATTCTTTTCTACATTTTCCTTGAGGGAACTGTAAACTGCTGGCAGTCACTACGAGGAACATGCTAATATACTGGACAGGAAGCAGCAACTGTACACTGCTTCGGGGCTCCAGTGACATGGGAAACAACTTCCTCTGGCTCCACCACTGTTAGGCTTTTACTGGAACTGCTTTCAGGACCAGATTCAGGGAAAACTAGAGGACACACTTGTACTTAGGAAACAAATGCTGACTATTTATGCTCCCCAGACAAAGTAGCCACCTTCCTGGGCAGCTCTGTGCTGTCACCTCTAGGCAGCAGCTATGAATGTGGTGGGGCTGCAGGGGGCAGCACTGCCAACGGTCCCTTCCCCCATGAGCTTGCGACCAAGAGGGGGGTCCACAGGCAGGTCTTCTGCATAATGTCCAAACTGTCCAGACGGGTAGGGCGTCAACAACAAAATTGTTTTTGTTTTAAAGATTGTATTGGACCTTCTCATTTGTATACAGATAACCCTTCACCCTATTCTAGAATTTCAAGTCATGGGAAAACCTATCTGTTGTCTATCTTTCTATATATCTGTCACTCTCCTCTCTTAGAAAATGTAAATAGGTGTTAATTACAAGAAGCTGACCAAAGGACACTAGAATAGCAATTATCACTCTAATAGCAAATGTCATACTTAGACTAAATTATGATTTTATGTTTAGATGTGAACTTGAAGTGAAGAAGTTGGCAAAGCCCTTTTTCTTCCTCATTTAACCCCTGACCAGAAGCCAAGGGAATTGCTGCGCATGACAAACCATCAACACCTCCAATCTCAAGGGCCATTTTTGGATACTTGTGCCAAGTAGTTTATAAAACAAGCACAGGGCACAGAAGAGTGCCAAGTATGGCACAGACAGTGGTTCAAGCACGCAGGAAGGAGAAATCTGATTTCTGATATAAGGGCAAGTTTTATCACTGCCTTGGGCACGTTAGGCTAATGAGTCTGGAAACGCCACGGGTAAGCCTGTCAGACCTTAAAGGGGCTGCCCGGACGGAAAATCAGTGTTCACTTCCGTACAGTGTGCAATGCACAGTGATGCAATAGCTCTTACAGAATGTCACCTTTTCCATAATCTGGAGTATTTTCAAATGATGTTTATCTTTCAGAAAGGTTTTAAAGTAGTAACCTAATTCCTCAGGATCAACACTGTACCAACCAAAAATTCAAAACAAAAGGGATTTAAACAAGAAATGTACTTAATCTTTTGCTAAATATATGTGGCTCTCCTGACAATGGATTTTTGCAGAGCTGGGGCAAATTCCCTTACTTATCAGAACCTGAGCTAAAAAAAAATAACATGATTGTATTTCAAGAGACGACTGTGTATAATAACATTACTAATACTATTTTTTCAATGCAATTGAAGTTATTGTGGTGATAATAGCTTTTCATTTTCTGGTGTTGGCTGTTTTTATTGAAATAGTAATAATTCCTTCCATCTGTTCAGTTTTATCAATCAGAGCATACTAATATATACTAAAGTGCTGTAATCCCTTTAGGTAGGGGAGTTCCCTTCTACATTACAGGTAAGGAAGCTGGTGTCCAAGAAGGCCCCAAGGCCTCACTCCTTTGCTGGGCCACAGCTGAGACTTGACAACTTTTGTAAGGCCAACCAGCTGGCCTGCACTAGAGGTGTGGCTCAGGACAAGGCCCTTCCCTGCTCATGTCCTAGCTCCTCTGCTGTCACAGAACAGTGAGCCACCTTACTGAAAGGGTCTAGCCCACAGGATTCCACCAACAGTGGGAGTCTGATAAAAAGTTTCTTTACCCCTTTTGACTAACCCCAGTGGTTAGTGCCTATTACAAAGCATTACTCAGAAAAAGGAATCATAATGAATGGAAAGTTGCTTAATAGAAACAATGCATTTGTAAGCAAATCTTTGACTCAGCTGCTTAAGGAATGGGCCAGAGAATATAATACTTATTTCAACATAAGGAATTTTTATGGTATTGTTAACTTTAAAAAGTAGCCTTTCCTTATCCAGGATGACCATATTTCCATAATGCTCACTTTGTCCCAGGGCCTGAGAGGGAGGCAACAAAATTGCACATCTCACATTTCAGGACTGGGGAATAAAGACACCTGACCTCTGGAAAATGAATTACGACCAACTACTCATTTAACATGGCTAACGACTGTGTCCTTTGGAAACAATTACCCATCATAATCCATCTGAGCTGGCTTCATGTCTAGAAGCAACATTCTTAGTTTTGATTATCAATTCCACAAGTCGAATGGGTTCAATTATTAATAAAGAATTCTATAAAGTGAACATTTTTTGTTTTCCTCATCACTTGAACAAAATACTCAATCCAACAACCATTAGACAAATTGAAAAATAATTCTTTTCTAATAAAGTTGACATCTAAACCTACATTATCTGTCAACTTAATGGCTTCACATTAAACTAGCAAATTTATAACATTCTGGCAAATCTCCATTTCAATTTATTTAAACTGTAATTCTAATTTACCTTTATGTGCAACAACAAAATCTGTTTCTCTCTTAGGACGTTAAGCCTGTCACTTACTAAATTCTGTGAAGTATCTGAGTTCTCATTAGAACCTCACTGGAAAGCACTCGACTTAGTGATGGCTAACACAATATTGCATATTGTCACTTTGCTCTTGGTTTGATGTCTAGAAAATGCCCAGATGTTTAGTTCTCCATATCTTTTACAGAGCGCAGTTTAGCCTACAGAAAACTGTGGAGCAGCCCCTGTTCTCCTGACATGAGTTAATCTATGGTGCTGTCAAACATGTCACACAAACCGTGAGTCACTGCCTGCTGCAGAAATCCCTCGACCCCCAAGCACTGCTCCGGGCAGACAGCTGTGTGGCCAGCCCTGCACCCACAGCAGGTTCTTCCCATACAGTACTTTATAAATCATCTTTAAGATAATCCAAGGGCCTGAGTGAGGGCTTTAATAAAGATAAAAAGAAAAAGAAAAATCTGTAAAAAACAAATTGGTTGTCTTTCAAGCGGACACATTTTTTGGCTTTTCTTCTTCCTAAGATATTTTCTTTTCTCAAACAACTAGTGGAACTCTCTTCATCTAAACAATCTGGAATTTCTAAAGAATGTTGGTTTTGCATAGTTAATATTTTCACATTTCCTCCCTCTTTGGTCTTTCCCAGTATAATATAATCCTCTGCACCTGCAAAAGCTCCACAGACTGCTGACTGCCAGGAATCCAGCACACGGTCCTGCCTCCAAGACCAGAGAGCCTGTGTTTAAGGAGAAAAAAACACGTTATTAAATATTTGAATTTATCGGAACCTCCTGTGGGTTAGCTCTAGGGATGGGAACTTAAGTGAGAAGCTATTTTGGTGGCATTCCTCACTGATGACCTAAGAGATTTTCCCAAGGACTTAACTGTATTCTAAAATAAGTAAAGAAACGAGGGTGACAGCTACATTCGAGGACTGAAAGGAAACAATCTTCAGGGAGTGTGTATGATACACAAACACATACACACACATTATACACATGTGTGTAAATAAAAATAAAGCTACATCTTTAAGACGTAACATTGTAAATATTTCCTATAATTCATAAATTAGTCCAGAGCAGGACCTGCCAAAATTCTTCAGTTCTTTTTTCAATCTTTATCCATGTTGCATGTTTGAGGGATTCGATTACTCAAGTATTAATTTAAACTTTGCCAAAAAACTTTTTGTAGTGTTCATGAAGTTGAGGATTACACAATTAAATACCCATGATGAGTTTCAAACTAGACAAAATGATGACTGAGACATGGTGCCTTGTTCACCAAGCATTATAGTCTAGTAGAAGACAAGGGACAGTCACATCAAATGGTGAATGAACAGTGCTGAGTCAGCCTGCTCTAATCTCCCAATACTGATTAAAACCACAGTCCACACAACCCTGAGCTGGGTCCTATTATAACCCACCTTTTTTCTGGATGTTCTAACAGGAAAGCCTGTTTGCTTACTCTCTCTCTTTAGCTTTACTGAGGTGTAAATGATGTCCAACAGACTACACATATTTAAAGTATGCGACTTGCTACCTTTTGACATACACATGTTCATGAAATCATGGCCACAGTTAAGACAGTGACCACATTCACCTCCAGGTTGCTGGGTCACCTTGATCGGCCTCTTTCCTGCTCCTCCTCACCAGTCCCTAAACAATCTGATCTCTCTCACTCTAGATTAGTTTGCTTTATCTAGAATTTTATATAAATGAATTATACATTCATTTTTTTAAAACTTGGATTCTTTAGAGTTTTTGTATGATTCAATCATGTTATTGTGGATATCAATAGTCCCTTCCCTTTTAATTGGTAAGTAATATAGATATATCATCTGGTTAGGTACTCATTTGTTGACAGGCATGTGGGATTTCTCGAGTTTGGGGCTATTACAAATGAAGCAGCTATGAACACTGATACACATGTCTTTATATGGACACACGCCTTCATTTCTCTTGTGGAATACCTCCATGTGAAACAGCTAGGTCACATGGTTGGCATAGGTTTAACTTTTTAAGAAACTACCAAACTGTTTTCAAAAGTGGTTGTACGCCCTGGCCGGTTGGCTCAGCGGTAGAGCGTCGGCCTAGCGTGCGGAGGACCCGGGTTCGATTCCCGGGCAGGGCACACAGGAGAAGCGCCCATTTGCTTCACCACCCCTCCGCCGCGCCTTCCTCTCTGTCTCTCTCTTCCCCTCCCGCAGCCGAGGCTCCATTGGAGCAAAGATGGCCCGGGCGCTGGGGATGGCTCTGTGGCCTCTGCCTCAGGCGCTAGAGTGGCTCTGGTCGCAACATGGCGACGCCCAGGATGGGCAGAGCATCGCCCCCTGGTGGGCAGAGCGTCGCCCCTGGTGGGCGTGCCGGGTGGATCCCAGTCGGGCGCATGCGGGAGTCTGTTTGTCTCTCCCTGTTTTTTTTTTTTTTTTGCATTTTTCTGAAGCTGGAAACAGGGAGAGACAGTCAGACAGACTCCCGCATGCGCCCGACCGGGATCCACCCGGCATGCCCACCATGGGGCGATGCTCTGCCCATCCTGGGCATCGCCATGTTGCGACCAGAGCCACTCTAGCGCCTGAGGCAGAGGCCACAGAGCCATCCCCAGCGCCCGGGCCATCTTTGCTCCAATGGAGCCTCGGCTGCGGGAGGGGAAGAGAGAGACAGAGAGGAAGGCGCGGCGGAGGGGTGGTGAAGCAAATGGGCGCTTCTCCTGTGTGCCCTGCCCGGGAATCGAACCCGGGTCCTCCGCACGCTAGGCCGACGCTCTACCGCTGAGCCAACCGGCCAGGGCCCTCCATTTTACATTCTAACCAGTTCCTCTACATCCTCCCAAATTTGCATTGTTAGTATCTTTAAATTTTACCATTGTGTTTAGTACATTTCATTATGCTTTTACTTTGTATTTCTCTAATAAGTAATGATGTTGAGCTTTTTTTCAGGTACTTTTTCCATCCAAAATTTTCTTTGGTGATGTGTCTGTTCAAATATTTGACACATTTTTATTGGGTTGTCTGTTTTCTTAATTTTTGAGTTTTGAGAGCACTTTATATATTTTTACTTGACATTTTAAAATTTTTATTTAGACAATTAATTTTAACAGAGTGACACTGATCAATTAGAGTGCATAGATTCAGAGAAAACATCTCCAGATCATTCTGACATTTGATTATGTTGCAAACCCATCACCCAAAGTCAAATTGTCCTCTGTCACCTTCTATTTGCTTTTCTTTGTGCCCCTCCCTGCTTTACCTCTCCTCCCTTCCCCTCCCCCTGGTAACCACCACACTCTTGTCCATGTCCATGAGTCTCAATTTTGTGTCCCACCTATGTATGGAATCATACATTTCTTAGCTTTTCCTGATTTACATATTTCACTCAGTATAATATTATCAAAGTCCATCCATGTTGTTGTAAATAATCCATGTCATCTTTTCTTTTTTTTTTTTTGTATTTTTCTGAAGCTGGAAACAGGTAGAGACCGTCAGACAGACTCTCACATGCACCCGACCAGGATCCACCCGGCACGCCCACCAGGGGGCAAGGCTCTGCCCACCAGGGGGTGATGCTCTGCCCCTCCGGGGCGTCGCTCTGTTGGGACCAGAGCCACTCCAGCGCCTGGGGCAGAGGCCAAGAAGCCATCCCCAGCGTCCGGGCCATCTTTCTTCCATAATCGGTTGTACTACTTCACATTCCCACCAACAGTGGATGAGGGTTCCTTTTTCTCCACAGCCTCTCCAGCACTTGTTATTACCTGTCTTGTTGTAGCTCTAACAGGTGTGAGGTGGTATCTCATTGTAGTTTTGGCTTGCATTTTTCTAATAGCTGATGACGATGAGCATCTTTTCATATATCTGTTGGCCATTTGTATTTCTTTCTTCATGTCCTCCTCCCATTTTTTTTTTTTTTGTATTTTTCTGAAGTTGAAAACGGGGAGGCAGTCAGACAGACACCCACATGCGTCAACCAAGATCCACCCGGCAAGCTCAGCAGGGGGCGATGCTCTGCCCATCTGGGGCGTTGCTCTGTTGCATCCAGAGCCATTCTAGTGCCTGAGGCAGAGGCCATAGAGCCATCCTCAGCGCCCAGGCCAACTTTGCTCCAATGCAGCCTGGGCTGCGGGAGGAAAAGAGAGAGACAGAGAGGAAGGAGAGGGGGAGGGGTGGAGAAGCAGATGGGTGCTTCTCCTGTGTGCCCTGGCCGGAAATCAAACCAGGAACTCCTGCACGCCAGGCCAACGCTCTACCACTGAGCCAACCGGCCAGGGCCTCTTCCCATTTTTTTTATTGGATTGTTTGTTGTTGAGTTTTGTAAGTTCTTTATATATTTTGGGTATTAGGCCCTTATCTGAGCTGTTGTTTGAAAATATCATCTCCCAATTAGTTGGCTGTCTGTTTGGTTGTCAGTTTCTCTTGCTGTACAAAAGTTTCTTAGTCTGTTGTACTCCCATTTATTTATCTTTGCCTTCACTTCACTTGCCTTTGGAGTCAAACTCATAAAGTGCTCTTTATGGCCAAGGTCCATGAGTTTATTACCTATGTTTTCTTCTATGTAATTTATTGTTTCAGGTCTTATATTTAGGTCTTTGATCCATTTTGAATTTTGGTACAAGGGGACAAACTATAGTCGAGTTTCATTCTTTTGCACATGGCTCTCCAGTTTTCGCAGCACCATTGGTTGAAGAGGCTTTCTTTTCTCCATTGTGTGTTTTTGAATCCTTTATCAAAGATTATTTGACCATATATATGTGGTTTTATTTCTGGGCTATTTATTCTGTTCCATTGGTCTGAGTGTCTATTTTTCTGCCAATACCATGCTGTTTTGATAATTGTGGCTCTATAATATAATTTGAAGTCAGGTATTGTAATGCCCCCAGCTTTATTCCTTTTCCTTAGGATTACTTTGGCTATTCAGGGTTTGTTGGGGTTTTTTGTTTTTGTTTTTTTATACAGAGACAGAGAGAGAGAGAGAGTCAGAGAGAGGGATAGTTAGGGACAGCCAGGAATGGAGAGAGATGAGAAGTATCAATCATCAGTTTTTCCTTGCGACACCTTAATTGTTCATTGATTGCTTTCTCATATATGCCTTGACAGTGGGCCTTCAGCAAGCAGACTGAGTAACCCCTTGCTCAAGCCAGCGACTTTGAGTCCAAGCTGGTGAGCTTTGCTCAACCCAGATGAGCCCGCACTCAAGCTGGCGACCTCAGGGTCTTGAACCTGGGTCTGATACTCTATCCACTGTGTCACTGCCTGGTCACGCTATTTGGGTTTTTTTATACTTCCATATAAACCTGATGAGTTTTTTTTGTTTTTTTTAGTTTTTCTCCCTCTTTTTTTTTATTAATAATTTTATTTTTTTAATGGGGTGACATCAATAAATCAGGATACATATATTCAAAGATAAAAAGTCCAGGTTATCTTGTCATTCAATTATGTTGCATACCCACCACCCAAAGTCAGATTGTCCTCTGTCACCTTCTATCTTGTTTTCTTTGTGCCCCTCCCCACTCCCTATCCCTATCCCTCTCCCATTCCCCCCTCCCCCCCATAACCACCACACTCTTATCAATGTCTCTTAGTTTCACTATTATGTCCCACCTACGTATGGAATAATGCAGTTCCTGGTTTTTTCTGATTTACTTATTTCGCTTCATATCATGTTATCAAGATCCCACCATTTTGCTGTAAATGTTCCGATGTCATCATTTCTTATGGCTGAGTAGTATTCCATAGTGTATATGTGCCACATCTTCTTTATCCAGTCATCTATTGATGGGCGTTTTGGTTGTTTCCATGTCCTGGCCACTGTGAACAATGCTGCAATAAACATGGGGCTGCATGTGTCTTTACGTATCAATGTTTCTGAGTTTTGGGATATATACCCAGTAGAGGGATTGCTGGGTCATAAGGTAGTTCTATTTTCAGTTTTTTGAGGAACCACCATACTTTCTTCCATAATGGTTGTACTACTTTACATTCCCACCAACAGTGTATGAGGGTTCCTTTTTCTCCACAGCCTCTCCAACATTTGCTATTACCTGACTTGCTAATAACAGCTAATCGAACAGGTGTGAGGTGGTATCTCATTGCCATTTTGATTTGCATTTCTCTAATAGCTAAAGAAGATGAGCATCTTTTCATATATCTGTTGGCCATTTGTATTTCTTCCTGGGAGAAGTGTCTATTCATATCCTCTTCCCATTTTTTTATTGGATTGTTTGTTTGTTTGTTGTTGAGTTTTATGAGTTCTTTGTATATTTTGGATATTAGGCCCTTATCTGAGCTGTTGTTTGAAAATATCATTTCCCATTTAGTTGGCTTTCTGTTTGTTATCAGTTTCTCTTGCTGAGCAAAAACTTCTTAGTCTGATGTAGTCCCATTCATTAATTTTTGCCTTCACTTCTTCTTGCCATTGGAGACAAATTCATAAAATGCTCTTTAAAACCCAGGTCCATGAGTTGAGTACCTATGTCTTCTTCTATGTACTTAATTGTTTCAGGTCTTATGTTTAGATCTTTGATCCATTTTGAGTTAATTTTTGTACAGGGGGAGAAACTGTAGTCCAGTTTCATTCTTTTGCATGTGGCTTTCCAGTTTTCCCAGCACCATTTGTTGAAGAGGCTTTCTTTTCTCCATTGTGTGTTGTTGGCCCCTTTATCAAAAATTATTTGACTATATATATGTGGTTTTATTTCTGGACTTTCTATTCTGTTCCATTGGTCTGAGTGTCTATTTTTCTGCCAATACCATGCTGTTTTGATTGTCGTGGCCCTATAATAGAGTTTGAAGTCAGGTATTGTAATGCCCCCAGCTTCATTCTTTTTCTTTAGGATTGCTTTGGCTATTCAAGGTTTTTTATAGTTCCATATAAATCTGATGATTTTTTGCTCTATTTCTTTAAAAAATGTCATTGGAAGTTTGATGGAAATTGCATTAAATTTGTATATTGCTTTGGGTAATACTGCCATCTTGATTATATTTATTCTTCCTAGCCAAGAACAAGGTATATTCTTCCACCTCATTATATCTTTTTCGATTTCCCTTAACAATGGTTTATAGTTTTCATTATATAAGTCCTTTACATTCTTTGTTATGTTTATTCCTAAGTATTTTATTTTTTTTGTTGCAATCGTGAAGGGGATTATTCTTTTGAGTTCCTTCTCAGTTGTTTCATTGTTGGCATATAGAAAGGCTATTCACTTCTGTATGTTAATTTTGTATCCTGCGACCTTACTGTATTGGCTTATTGTTTCTAGTAGTCTTTTTGTGGATTCTTTGGGGTTTTCGATGTATAGGATCATATCATCTGCAAAAAGTGATACCTTTACTTCTTCTTTTCCGATATGGATGCCTTTTATTTCTTTGTCTTCTCTGATTGCTCTGGCTAGAACCTCTAGTACCACATTAAATAAGAGTGGAGAGAGTGGACAACCCTGTCTTGTTCCTGATTTAAGAGGGAGAGCCTTCAGTTTAGTGCCATTTAATATGATGTTAGCTGATGGTTTATCATATATGGCCTTTATCATGTTGAGATATTTTCCTTCTATACCCATTTTGTTGAGAGTCTTAAACATAAAATTGTGTTGTATTTTATCGAAAGCCTTTTCTGCGTCTATTGATAAGATCATGTGGTTTTTGTTCTTTGTTTTGTTGATATGGTGTATTACCTTAACCGTTTTACGTATGTTGAACCATCCTTGAGATTCTGGGATGAATCCCACTTGATCATGATGTATTATTTTTTTAATATATTGTTGTATTCGATTTGCTAGTATTTTGTTTAGTATTTTAGCATCTGTATTCATTAGAGATATTGGTCTGTAGTTTTCTTTTTTTGTGACATCCTTGCCTGGTTTTGGTATGAGGGTTATGTTGGCCTCATAAAATGTGTTTGGAAGTATTGCTTCTTCTTCAATTTTTTGGAAGACTTTGAGTAGAATGGGAACCAAGTCTTCTTTGAATGTTCGATAAAATTCGCTGGTATAGCCGTCAGGGCCTGGACTTTTATTTTTGGGGAGGTTTTTAATAGTTTTTTCTATTTCTTCTCTACTGATAGGTCTGTTTAGGCTTTCTGCCTCTTCTTGACTCAGTCTAGGAAGGTTGTATTTTTCTAGGAATTTATCCATTTCTTCTAGGTTGTTGAATTTAGTGACATAAAGTTTTTCATAGTATTCTACAATAATTCTTTGTATATCTACGGTGTCCGTGGTGATTTCTCCTCTTTCATTTTGGATTTTGTTTATATGAATTCTTTCTCTTTTTTCCTTGGTAAGTCTTGCCAAGGGTTTGTCAATTTTGTTGATCTTTTCAAAGAACCAGCTCCTTGTTCTATTAATTTTTTCTATAGTTTTTCTGTTCTCTAATTCATTTATTTCTGCTCTGATTTTTATTATCTCCTTTCTTCGGCTGGTTTTGGGTTGTCTTTGTTCTTCTTTTTCTAGTTCCTTAAGGTGGGAAGTTAAGTGGTTCACCTGGGCTCTCTCTTGTTTGTTCATATATGCCTGAAGTGATATGAACTTCCCTCTTATCACTGCTTTTGCTGCATCCCATAGATTCTGATATGTCGTATTGTCATTTTCATTAGTCTGCATATATCTTTTGATCTCTGCACTTATTTCTTCTTTGACCCATTCATTTTTTAAAAGTATGTTGTTTAGTTTCCACATTTTTGTGGGATTTTTTCCCTCTTTTTTACAGTTGAATTCTATTTTCAAGGCTTTATGATCAGAAAATATGCTTGGTACAACTTCAATTTTTCTGAATTTGCTGATGTTGTTTTTGTGGCCCAACATATGGTCAATTCTTGAGAATGATCCATGTACACTGGAGAAAAATGTATACTCAGTCACTTTGGGATGAAATGTCCTGTAGATGTCTATCATATCCAGGTGCTCTAGTGTTTTGTTTAAGGCCACTATGTCTTTGTTGATTCTCTGTTTGGATGACCGATCTAGAGCCGTCAGCGGTGTATTGAGGTCTCCAAGTATGATTGTATTTTTGTCAGTTTTTGTTTTAAGATCAATAAGTAGCTGTCTTATATATTTTGGTGCTCCTTGGTTTGGTGCATATATATTAAGAATTGTTATGTCTTCTTGATTCAGTGTCCCCTTAGCCATTATGAAATGGCCATTTTTGTCTCTGAGTACTTTTCCTGTCTTGTAGTCAGCATTATCCGATATGAGTATTGCTACACCTGCTTTTTTTTGGATGTTATTTGCTTTGAGTATTGTTTTCCAGCCTTTCACTTTGAATTTGTTTTTATCCTTGTTACTTAGAGGAGTTTCCTGTAGGCAGCATACAGTTGGATTTTCTTTTTTAATCCATTCTGCTACTCTGTGCCTTTTTATTGGTGAGTTTAATCCGTTTACATTTAGTGTAATTATTGATACTTGTGAGTTCCCTATTGCCATTTTATATCTTGCTTTCTGTTAGTTTTGTGTCTTGTTGGATCCTTGTCTTTTGTTTTTCTATCTTTTGTTTTTATTTGGTTGTATTCCATACATCTTTCCTCTGTTGCTCTCTTTTTTATCTCATGTGTTTCTGTGTTGGTTTTTTCAATGGTGGTTACCTTTGAGTAATGAAAAGGGTCCCTACCCTGTTCATTGTAGTGAACTATTTTGTGAGTACTTTTGCACTCCATCATCCTTTGCTACTGTTAATCTCCGTCTTCTCCCCCTCTTTCTTTATGTTGTTGTCACAGTTTAAATTTGGTTTTATTGTGTTCTTCTTGGAGCTTTTACTTGTGGCTCTGTTTTTTTTTTGTTCATTGTATCTGATTGGAGAACCCCCTTTAGTAATTCCTGGAGTCGGTGTTTTCTGATGATAAATTCCCTCATCTTTTCTGTATCTCTGAATGTTTTTATTTCTCCTTCATATTTGAAGGATAGCTTTGATGGGTATAGTATTCGTGGCTGAAAGTTCCTCTCTTTCAGGACTTTAAATATTGGGGTCCACTCTCTTCTAGCTTGTAGAGTTTCTGCTTAGAAATCTGATGACAATCTAATGGGCCTTCCTTTATATGTTGTATTCTTCTTTTCCCTGGCTGCCTTGAGAATTTTTTCTTTGCTGTTGGTTTGTGTCAATTTCATTACGATATGCCTTGGAGTAGGTTTGTTGGGGTTAAGAAAATTCGGAGTTCTGTTTGCTTCTTGAACTTGAGGCTTTAGTTCTTTCCACAGGCTTGGGAAGTTCTCGTCTATTATTTGTTTGAGTATGTTCTCCATTCCATTTTCTCTCTCTTCTCCCTCTGATATACCTATTATTCTTATGTTATTCTTTTTGATGGAGTCAGATAATTCTTGTAGGGCTATCTCATTTTTTTAAATTTTTGAGTCTCTTTCTTCTTCTCTCTGTTGTGCCTCAAGTTGCTTGTCTCCTATTTCAATAATCCTCTCTTCTATCTGACCTGTTCTATTAGCTAAGCTTGTTACTTCGTTTTTCAGCTTGTGAATTGAGTTTTTCATCTCTGTTTGATTTGTTTTTATAGTTTCAATTTCCTTGGACATATATTCTTTGTGTTCATTGAGTTGTTTTCTGAGCTCCCTAAATTGCCTTTCTGTGTTTTCTTGTATATCTCAGAGGATTTTTAGGATTTCTATCTTAAATTCTCGTCATTTAGCTCCAAGGTTTCCAATATATTAAATTTTTTCTCCATAGATTTTTCCTCATCTAGCTGTGTTACCTCTCTTTCTTTTGTATCCATGATATTCGATTTTCTCTTCCTTAATGGCATCTGAGGGTGGTTTTGTTGATAGTATTAATGAGATTTAATACAGAATATAAAGTTAAAAAAATAATAAAAAAATAAAAAATCGAAAAGAGTTGTTTTTTTTAAAAAAATTAATATTGAAATAAAGAAAAATAAAATAAAATAAAAATGTTTAAAAAAAGGAAATTATTCCCCCCCTCCTTTTTTGCTCTCCTCTCCTCTCCCCTCTTTCTTGAGAAAATCTGTGGTGGACTGTGAATTATCACAAACAATGCCTGTCATGGAGGGCCTGAATTGGGGAAAAGTAATAAAGGGGCAAAAAAAAAAAAAGAAGAAAAAAAAAGAGCGTATGGACCCACAAAAAGCAAATAAAGAAAAAATTTGGGTCAAGAATAAAATGATTTGCTTTTAGGTGTTGGTTGTCTAAGAATTATGATGAGAGGAATAAGAGGAAAACGGAAAAATGGGGGGACAAATTAAAAAATTACTATTGTATTTAGTGGAACAAGAACTAGATAATATGGAGAGCCAGGGATGGGAGCACTGCTAGTGAGTTAAAAAGGTGAAGTAAAAACCCCCCAAGATGCCACAAACATAGGTTTGAGTCCCAGATAAGATAATTTGTTTGTTATTGAGGTTTGAATGAGAGGAGATGTAAAGGAGAAAGGAAGAAACTAATATAGAGGCAGAAAAGAAAGAGAGAGAGAGAAAAAAAGAGGGAACCACTAAAAGAAGAAAAAAGAAAGGAGAGAGAGAGAGAGAGATAGAGATAGTTAGTTAAGGGTTTTGGAGTGCAACCCTCATAGAGAGAAAGGAAGAGAAGAGAAAAGGTAATGGGAGATGTAACACTTATGGGTAGTGTAGTTCAAGGAGAGGAGAGAGTAAGACCGGCAGAGAGTTAATCGGCCAAATTGGAGGAGGAAAAAAAGTATCAAGAATGAAGATAAGAGAAACAAACGAACAAATATAATAAAATGGGATAGGTTATAAAGTCTGCAGATTATTCTTGATTTTGAGAGGTTATCTTCTTGCTTTTTCTTTTCTCTCCCTCTTACTGGTCGGTGACTCTGTACCCCGGGTTTTGCCCCTTTGGCACGCTCAGGTAGAGGTTTGCAGTTGATAAGTCTCTATGGCAATGTCATGTATTGTGCTTTAGTCTCGTTGGTAGTCGAGGCTCATTAGCATTTATAGGCTCCGACAGTGAGAGAGTCCGTGTTCCTGGAGCCTTTCTCCTAGTCTTTCCTTCCTCAATTAGTAGCCTGATAATCCTGCTATGGGGTTGCTGCTGCCTCTGCCTGGATAGTAAGAGGCTCAAAGAGCTGGCAACTCCCCACTCTATTTCCACTCAGCACAGGGCTCTGGGTAAGGCTTAGTCAGTCAGAGCTGCTAGCATAATCAGGCGGGCTTTCCGCCCACTCACAGACCTCTGGCTTTGCCACTCTGTCCAGTAACACAAGTGGGCACCCACTTCCGGGGCGCTTGGAGGAAACTCTCACTGTCTGCGCGCGCAGACCAGGATATCCAGCCAGTAGTCTCACGCTCTGAGTGAAACCCCCAACCGCAGGGAAAAGTTGCAGTGTTGGAATTGAGTCTCGCTCTGTCCCCGTCCCCGTGCGCGGCTTTTGCAAGGCGCTGGGGCGGCCCGAGATTCCGCTTTGGCCCACACAAAGGCGCCTGACTCTGCCCCTCTGTGCGATAACACGGGCGCGCACTGCCGAGGTACTTGGAGGAGTCGCTCACTCCTTATCTGCGCGCGCAAACCAGGATATGCGGCCGGCCGTGTTTCCCTCTGAGTGAAACACCCTCCAGCACGGAAAATCTCCACCGTTGGAATTAGTTCTCACTCCCTCCCGTGCGTGGCTTTCCCAGGGCACTGGGGCTGCCCAGAGACTCTGCCCTCGGCCCACAGAAAGGCCTCTGACCCTGCCTCTCCGTGGGGCAACACGGGCACCCACTCTCGGGGCCTAGGAAGAAATCTCTCGCCCACTAACTGTGCACCGACCAGGAGACCGGGTAAAATGGCCGCTCCGCTTGTCTTTGTTTGGGTTTGGCACGAGTGTTAGCTTGTATTGCCCGGGTTGCCACAGGATCAGATTTTCCTCGGCTTGGATCTCCGTGCCACAGCCTGGTTCCGCCGTTTGTGTCGCGGCCTGGATCTATTCACCCACTTTGCCTGCCTCAGTTTCTATATTCACAGTTACCAGAGAAAGCCGCCCTGTTTAGGTTAGTGAGGAAGGCGGAGCATTTCTTACTCCCTATTTCCTTCGGGGTTTGGTTATATATTTAGCCAATTTTTCATTCAATCATACCTTTGGGTGTATTGCGAAGCATCTGGAAGCTCCAAGTATAGGTTTTTCTGTTTCTGGTTGAAGATCTTGTTGAGTTTTGGGGGAGATTTATCGGTATCGCTTCCTACCCCGCCATTACTCTGACGTCATCTCTCCTGATGAGTTTTTGTTCCATTACTTTAAAAAATGACATTGGGCCTGACCAGTCGGTGGCACAGTGGACAGAGTGTCGGATTGGGATGCCGAGGACCCAGGTTCAAGACCTCAAGGTCTCCAGCTTGAGCGCCGGCTCATCTGGTTTGAGCAAAGCTCACCAGCTTGGACCCAAGGTCGCTGGCTCGAACTAGGGGTTACTCGGTCTGCTGAAGGCCCGCAGTCAAGGCACGTATAAGAAAGCAATCAATGAACAATTAAGGTGCTGCAATGCGCAACAAAAAACTGATGATTGATGCTTCTCATCTCTCCATTCCTGTCTGTCTCTGTAACAAACAAACAAAAATGACATTGGAATTTTGATAGGAATTGTATAAAATTGTATATTGCTTTGGGTAATATGGTCATTTTGACTATATTTATTCTTCCTATCCAAACAAGGAATATTTTTCCATTTAATTGTATAATTTTTGATTTCCCTTAACAATGCTTTTTAGTTTTCATTATATAGGTCTTTTATATTTTTTATTATGTTTATTCCTAGGTATTTTATTTTTTTGTTGCAATTGTAAAAGGGATTATGTTTTTTAGTTCATTTTCTGATGTTTCATTGTTGGCATATAGAAAGGTTTTCGATGTACAGGATCATATCATCTGCAAAAAGTGAAACCTTTACTTCTTCTTTCCCAATATGAATACCTTTTATTTCTTTCTCTTGTCTGATTGCTCTGGCTAGAACTTACAACATTATGTTGAATAGGAGTGGAGAGAGTGGGCTACCTTGTCTTGTTCCTGATTTTAGAGAAAAAAATCCTCAGTTTTATGCCATTTAATATGATGTTAGCTAATGGTTTGTCATAAATGGCCTTTATTATGTTGAGATATTTTCCTTTTATATCCATTTTGTTGAATGTTTTAAACATAAAAGGATGTTGTACTTTATCAAATGCCTTTTCTGCATCTATTTACAGAATCATATGGTTTTTGTTCTTTGTTTTGTTGATATGGTGTATTATTACATTAACTGTTTAAAGTATGTTGAACCATCCTTGTGATTCCGGGATGAATCCCACTTGATCAGGATGAATTATTTTTTTTAATGTGTTGTTGTATTCGATTTGCTAGTATTTTGTTTACTATTTTAGCATCTGTATTCATTAGAGATACTGGTCTGTAGTTTTCTTTTTTTGTGTTGTCCTTGCCAGGTTTTGGTATGAGGGTTGTGTTGGCCTCATAAAATATGTTTGTAAGTATTGCTCCTTCTTCAATTTTTTGGAAGACTTTGAGAAGAATAGAAACCAAATCTTCTTTGAATGTTTGATAGAATTCACTAGTATAGCCATCTGGCCCTGGACTTTCATTTTTTTGTAGGTTTTTGATAGTTGTTTCAAATTCCTCCCTGCTTATGGGTCTGTTTAGGCTATCTACTTCTGCATGACTCAGTTTAGGAAGATTGTATTGTTCTAGGAATTTATCCATTTCTTCTAGATTGTTAAATTTGGTGGCATATAGTTTTTCATAGTATTCTACGATAATTCTTTGTGTATCTATGATATCTGTGGTGATTTCTCCTCTTTCATTTTGGATTTTGTTTATATGAGTCCTTTCTCTTTTTTCCTTAGTGAGTCTTTGACAATTTTGTTCATCTAAGAACCAGCTCCTTGTTTTATTAATTTTTTCTATAGTTTTTCAGTTCTCTACTTCATTTATTTCTGTTCTAATTTTTACTATTTCCTTTCTCCTGCTGGTTTTGGGTTGCTTTTGTTCTTTTTCTAGTTCCTTAAGATGTGTTCTTTTTCTAGTTTCTTACTTGGGCTCTCCATTGTTTGTTCATATAAGCCTATAGTGATATGAACTTCCCTCTTTTTACTGCTTTTGCTGCATCTCAGAGAGTCTGATATGTCGTATTGTCATTTTCGTTTGTATCATTTTTTTTATTTTAATTGGTGACATAGATCAATAAGGGTACATAGGTTCAGAACTGTATGTATCTTTTGATCTCTGCTTTTTTTTTATAGAGACAGAATCAGAGAGAGGGATAGAGAGGGACAAACAGAAAGGGAGAAATATGAGAAGCATCAACTCTTCATTGTGGTACCTTAGTTGTTCACTGATTGCTTTCTCATATGTGCCTTGACCTGGGGGCTACAGTAGACTAAGTAACCCCTTGCTCAAGCCAGTGACCTTGGACCCAAACTAGTGAGCTTTGCTCAAACCAGATGAACACATGCTCAAGCTGGCAACCTCAGGATCTTGAACCTGGGTCCTTCATGTCCCAGTCTGATGCTCTATCCACTGCACCACTGCCTGGTCAGGCTGATCTTTGCTTTTATTTATTCTTTGACTCACTCATTTTTTAGAAGTATGTTGTTTAAATTCCACATTTTTGTTGGTTTCTTTACTTCTTTTTTGCAGTTGAATTCTAGTTTCAAAGCTTTGTGGTCAGAGAATGTGCTTGGTATAATTTCAATCTTTCTGAATTTGTTGATGTTAGTTTTGTGGCCCAATATATGGTCAATTCTTGAGAATGTTCCATGTACACTGGAAAAAATGTATACGCTGGTGTTTTGGGATGAAATGTCCTGTAGATAGATGTCTATCATATCCACTTGTTATAGTGTTTCATTTATGGCCCATACTTCTTTATTGATCTTCTCTTTGGATGAATGATCTAAAGCCATCAGCAGTGTTTTGAGGTCTCCAAGTATGACTGTATTTTTGTCGGTTTCTATTTTTAGATCAGTTAGTAGATGTCTTATATACTTTGGTACTCCCTAGTTTGGTGCATATACAGTGTGTCCGTAAAGTCATGGTGCACTTTTGACTGGTCACAGGAAAGTAACAAAAGACGATAGAAATGTGAAATCTGCACCAAATAAAAGGAAAATCCTCCCAGTTTCTGTAGGATGATGTGGCAGTATGTGCGTATGCTCAGATGATGACGTAACACCATGTATACAGTGGAGCAGCCCACGGCCATGCCAGTCCAGATGTGGACGGTACAGAGGAAAGTTCAGTGTGTTCAGTGGCTCAATAAATTCGAATCAATGTGAATATCGGCACATTTATAATGAAGCGCCACCACACAGGAATAACGTTACTCAGTGGGATAAACAGTTGAAGGAAACCAGCAATTTGGTGGAGAAACCCCATTCTGGTAGGCTATCAGTGACAAGTCTGTAGAGGATATATGGGATAGCTACTTAAGAAGCCCTAAAAAAATCTGTGTGTGAGCTCACATCAAACTGCACTGAATAGGTATGAAACTGGGAGAGTTGTCCTTTTATTTGGTGCAGACATCACATTTCTATTGTCTTTTGTTGCTTTCGTGTGACCGGTCAAAAGTGCACCATGACTTTACAGACACACTGTATATTAAGTGTTATGTCTTCTTGATTCAATGTCCCCTTGATCATTATAAAATGACCATCTTTGTCTCTGAATGCCTTTGCTGTCTTGTAGTCAGCATTGTTAGATATGAGTATGGCTACACCTGCTTTTCTTTGGATGTTATTTGCTTGGAAAATAATTTTCCAACCTTTCACTTTGAATTTATTTTTATCCTTGTAGCTTAAATGTGTTTCTTGAAGGCAGCATAAGTTGAATTTTCTTTTTTGATCCATTCTGCTACTCTGTGTCTTTTTATTGGTGAGTTCAATCCATTTACATTTAGTGTAATTATTGACACTTGAGGGTCTCCTATGCCATTTTATACATTGCTTTCTGATAGCTCTGTATCTTGTTTGGTTCTTTTGTTTTTCTCTCATTTGTTTTGGTTTGGTTGTATTCCATACTTCTTTCCTCTGTATTTTTTTTAAGCCATGTGTTTCTGTGGTGGTTTTTTCATGAGTGGTTACCATAGAGTAATAAAAAGGATATATATCATATTCATTGTAGTACATTATCTCATGAGTGCTTCTGCACTCCATCCTCCTTTGCTACTGTTAATCTTTGTCCTCTCCCCTTTTTTGTTTTTGTTGTCACAGATTAACCTTGTTTTTATTGTGATCTTGATGGAGTTTTCACTTGTAATTTTGTTTTGTTTCGTTCTTTGTAGCTGGTCGGATAACTCCCTTTAGTATTTCCTGAAGTGGGGGGTTTTCTGGAGATAAATTCCCTCATCTTTTCTATATCTGTGAATGTTTTTATTTCTCCTTCGTATTTGAAGGATAGCTTTGATGGATCTAGTATTCTTGGCTGAAAATTACTCTTTCAGTACTTTAAATATTGAGGACCACTCCTTCTGGCTTGCAGAGTTTCTGCTGAGAAATCTGATGATAACCTAATGGGCCTTCCTTTATATGTTGTATTCTTCTTTTCCCTGGCTGTGCTGAGGATTTTTTCTTTGTCATTGGTTTGTGATCATTTCATTACGATGTGTCTTGGAGTAGGTCTGTTTCAGTTAAGGTAACTAGGTGTTCTGTTTGCTTCTTGGATTCAAAGCTCTAATTCTTTCCACAGGCTTGAGAAGTTCTCATCTATTATTTGTTTGAATGTGTTTTCCTTTCTATTTTCTCTCTCTTCTCCTTCTGATATACCCATTATTCTTATGTACCACTCAAAGCACAGTTCTGGGTAAGGCTGTGCCAACCAGAGCCAAAAGCAACAGCAGGCAAGGCAGGGAGCCGACTGCTGATCAAGCACCTTTTTAAGGGCCCCTAGGCATATCTACTTTGCCTCAGCGCTCTACAGGTCTAACTTCCACAGGTTTTTCTCCCTGTGCCCTATTTGGAAGTGCACAGCCCACCTGCCATGACTTTCGCAGTGCACTTGGAGGTCTGCTCCACAGGAATGGGCTTTGTGACCCATACAGGCTTGCAGAGGCACCCCACCCAGACAGGTCCAGGGCCTAGGAATCCCAGCCCTTGTGCACTTCCTGTGCTGTTGGCCAGGGAGCCAAGACCACACAGAAACACTGGCTATAGCCCACGCGGAAGTCCACCACTGACCATCTCGGGCCTACCCCTTCTGCCCATGAGCATGTGTGCTCTTGCCAGAGGCGGCAGGTGGAGCCACTCACACTCCACTCGTGACCATGGACTGAGAGTGCACGAAGCCCAAACCCACTCCAGTGCTGGTCTCCATGGGCAACTCGCTCCAACAACCTCCATCAGAATCTGCCGCCCATGCTCACCCAGTCCGTGATCTCAGACTGAGTGGGTGCAGTCTCCTCTGCTTGATCATCTGCCCTAGCCCAGCTTCTTCACTCTTCCCCAAATCCTCTGTTTCTCTTGGTTCCAGGTGAAACTGGCCCTTTCTCAGATGAGTGAGGAAAGTGGAATACTCTGTTCTGTCTTATTTCCTTCAGAGTGGATAATATATTCAGCCACCTTTTCGCCCAGTCGTACCTTTGTCTGGTGTGTGTATATTTCAGGTACTCCTGAGATTGTTGCTCTGTCTCTAGTTGTTAAATTTGGTGAAATTTCAGGGGGAGATATCGGGAGCACCCCTCACGGCATAATTTTCGCATTTTATATATTTTAGATTAAACTATTTGAAATATTTATAACTAATTTGCAGCTTCCCTTTTCATTTTTTAATTTTTATGGGGTGACATTGACAACATCTCCAGATTATTCTGACATTTGATTATGTTGCATACCCCTCACCCAAAGTCAAATTGTCTTCCGTCACCTTTGATCTGGTTTTCTTTGTGCTCTTTCCATCCCCCACCCCCTCCCTCTCCTTCCTCACCCTCTCGGTTACCATCACATTCTTGTCCATGTCTCTGAGTCACATTTTTATGTCCCATATATGCATGGATTCATATAGTTCTTAGTTTTTTCTGATTTACTTATTTCACTCCGTATAATGTTATCAAGGTCCATCCATGTTGTTGTAAATGATCCGATGTCATCATTTCTTAAGGCTGAGTAGTATTCCATAGTATATATGTACCAAAGCTTTTTAATCCACTCATCCACTGATGGACACTTGGGCTGTTTTCAGATCTTCGCTATGTGAACAATGCTGCCATAAAAATGGAAGTGCATTTCTCCTTTTGAAACAGATCTATGGTGTTCTTAGGGTATATTCCTAAAAGAGGGATAGCTGAGTCAAAAGACAGTTTAATTTTTAATTTTTTGATGAATCTCCATACTGTTCATATTGTTTTCCACAGTGGTTGCACCAATCTGTATTCCCACCAGCAGTGCAGAAGGGATCCTTTTTCTCCAAATCCTTGCAAGTACATATTCTGTGGTGTTTTGTTGATGAGCGCCATTCTGACTGGTCTGAGGTAATATCTCATTATGGTTTCAATCTGCATTCCTCTAATGTTTAGTGATGTTGAGCATTTCTTCATATGCCTATTAGCCATCTGTATGTCCTATTTGGAGAAGTGTCTATTCACTTCTTTTGCCATTTTTAGATGGGATTGTTTGTCTTCCTGAGTTGAGTTTTACAAGTTCTTGATAAATTTTGGTTATTACCCCTGATCAGACATATTGTTGAATATGTTCTCCTATTGTGTAGTTTGTCTATTTTTTTTTTTTTTAGAGGGTGTTTCCGCCCAGTTACGAACCGGGGAATGTGTACTTTGTCTTTTTATTCTGTTCATATTGTCTTTGGCTGTGCAAAAGCTTTTTATTTTGATATAGTCCCATTTGTTTATCTTGTCTTTTATTTCACTTGCCCATGGAGATAAACTGGCAAAAATATTGCTGCAAAAGATGTCGGGGAGCTTACTGCCTGTTTTCTTCTAAGATGCTTATGGTTTTATGGTTTACATTTATTTTTTTTTAAATTTTTTTTTATTTTTTTTATTTTTATTTTTTTTTCATTTTTCTGAAGCTGGAAACAGGGAGAGACAGTCAGACAGACTCCCGCATGCGCCCGACCGGGATCCACCCGGCACGCCCACCAGGGGCGACGCTCTGCCCACCAGGGGGCGATGCTCTGCCCATCCTGGGCGTCGCCATATTGCGACCAGAGCCACTCTAGCACCTGAGGCAGAGGCCACAGAGCCATCCCCAGCGCCCGGGCCATCTTTGCTCCAATGGAGCCTCGGCTGCGGGAGGGGAAGAGAGAGACAGAGAGGAAAGCGCGGCGGAGGGGTGGAGAAGCAAATGGGCGCTTCTCCTATGTGCCCTGCCCGGGAATTGAACCCGGGTCCTCCGCACGCTAGGCCGACGCTCTACCGCTGAGCCAACCGGCCAGGGCTATGGTTTACATTTAAGTCTTTTATCCAGTTTGAGTTTATTTTTGTGAATGGTGTAAGTTGGTGGTCTAGTTTCAATTTTTTTGCAGGTAGATGTCCAATTTTCCCAATACCATTTATTAAAGAGGCTGTCTTTACTCCATTGTATGCTCTTACCTCCTTTGTCAAATATCAGTTGTCCGTAAAGGTGTGGGTTTATTTCTGGGTTCTCTGTTCTGTTCCATTGATCTATATGCCTGTTCTTAGGCTAGTACCACGCTGTTTTGAGTACAATGGCCTTGTAGTATAACTTAATATTAAGAAGTGTGATACCTCCTGCTTTGTTCTTCCTTTTTAAGATTGCTGAGGCTATTCGTGTTCTTTCTTGGTTCCATATAAATTTTTAGAATATGAATTCGGTATCTTTGAAATATGACTTTAGTATTTTAATTGGTATTGCATTTAATTTATAAATTTCTTTGGTTAATATAGACATTTTAATTATGTTTATTCTTCCTAACCATGAGCACAGTATATGCTTCCACTTGTTTGTATCTTCCTTGATTTTTTTTATCAATGTTTTCTAATTTTCCAAGTACAAGTCTTTAATCTCCTTGGTTAAATTAACTACTAGGTACTTTACCTTCTGGTTACAATAGTGAAAGGGATTGTTTCCTTAATTTCTCTGACAGTTCATTGTTGATGTATAAAAATGCCTCTGATTTCTTGAGTATTATTTTATATCCTGCCACCTTGCTGAATTCACTTATCAGGTCCAGTAGTTTTTTGACTGTGACTTTAGGGTTTTCTATATACAATATCATATCATCTACAAATAATGATAGTTTTACTTCTTTTCCAATTTGGATGCTTTTTATTTCTTTTTCTTGTCTGATTGCTGTGGCTAGGACTTCCAGGACTAAGTTGAAAAAGAGTGGTGAAAGGGGGCAACCCTGCCTTGTTCCAGATCTTAAGGGGATTGCTTTTAATTTTTGCCCATTGAGTATGATGTTGGCTGTGGGTTTGTCATAGATGGCCTTTATCATGTTGAGGTATGTTCCCTGCATTCCCACTTTGCTGAGAGTTTAGATCATGAATAGGTGCTGGATTTTATCAAATGCTTTTTCTGCATCTATTGAAATTATCATGTGGTCTTTCTCCTTCCTTTTGTTTATGTGATGAGTCACATTGGTTGATTTGCAAATACTGTACCAGTCTTGCCTCCCCAGAATAAATCCCAGTTAATCATGGTATATATATTTTTTTATATAATGCTGGATCGGGTTTGTTAATATTTTGTTGAGGAATTTAGCATCTAAATTCATCAGGGATATTGGCCTATAATTTTCTTTCTTTGTGTTGTCTTTGCCTGGTTTTGGAATTAGAATTATGCTCACCTCATAAAAGGAGCTTGGAAGTCTTCTTTCCTCCTGAATTTTTTGAAATAGCTTGAGAAGGATAGGAGTTAGTTCTTCTTTGAATATTTGGTAGAATTCACTTGTGAAGCCATCAGGTCCATGACTTTTCTTTGTTGGAAGTTTTTTGATAACTGTTTCTATCTCATTTGTTGTAATTGGTTTGTTTAGGTTTTCTGATTCTTCCAGATTGATTTTTGGAAGATTGAATGTTTCAAGGAATTTGTACATTTCATCTAGGTTGTCTAGTTTTGGGGCATACAGTTCTCCATAGTATCTTCTTACAATATTTTGTATTTCTCTTGTGACGGTTGTCATTACTCCACTTTCGATTCTAATTTATTTATTTGAGTCCTCTCTCTTTTTTTCTTGGTGAGTCTAGTTAAAAGTTCATCGATCTTGTTTACCTTTTCAAAGAACCAACTCCTGGTTTCATTGATCCTCTGTATTGTTTCTTTAGCCTCTATGTCATTTATTTCCACTCTGATTTTTATTATTTCCTTCCTTCTACTACATCTGGGCTTTACTTGCTGTTCTTTTTCTCATTCTTTGAGATACAGGTTTGTTTATTTGAGCTTTTTCTAGCTTCTTAAAGTATCCCTGCAGTGCTATGAACTTACCTCTAAGTACAGTTTTCGCTGTGTCCTATAAATTTTGAGTGGTTGTATGCTAATTATCACCTGTTTCTAGGAATTTTTTTATTTGTTCTTTGATTTCATTGTTAATCCATTCACTATTTAACAACCTGCTATTTAGTTTCCATGTGTTTGAGAATTTTTGAGTTTTTCTGTTGTGGTTGATTTCTAATTTCATGCCATTTTGATCAGAGAAAGTGCTTGATATGATTTCAGTATTCTTAAATTTGTAGAGACCAAAATTGTGCCCTAACATGTGGTCTATCCTAGAGAATGTACCATGAGCACTTGAAAAGAATGTATATTCTACTGCTTTAGGGTGAAAGGTTCTGAAGATATCTATTAAATCCAGTTGATTTGGTGTGTCCTTTAAGTCTGCTGTTTGTTAATTTTCTTTCTTGAGGATCTATCTATCCAGTGATGTTAGTGGGGTATTAAAATCCCCTACTATTATAGTATTGCTGTTGATCTCGTCCTTTATATCCATCAAAATCTGTTTTATGCCTGACCAGACGGTGGCGCAGTGGATAGAATGTCGAACTGGGATGCAGAGGACCCAGATTCGAGACCCCGAGGTCACCAGCTTGAGTGCGGGCTCATCTGGTTTGAGCAAAAGCTCACCAGCTTGGATCAAGGTCACTGGCTCGAGCAAGGGGTTACTTGGTCTGCTGAAGGCCTGCGGTCAAGGCACATATGAGAAAGCAATCAATGAACTAAGGTGTCATAACAAAAAACTGATGATTGATCCTTCTCATCTCTCTCTGTTCCTGTCTGTCACTGTCTGTCCCTCTCTGTCCCTGTAAAAAAAAAAAAAAAAATTTGCTTTATATATTTAGGTGCTCCTGAATTAGGTGCGTAGATATTTATAATGGTTATATCTTCCTGTTGGATTGCTCCCTTTATCATTATGTAGTGGCCTTCTCTATCTCTTACTATAGCTTTTGTTTTAAAGTCCATTTTGTCTGATATAAGTATTGCTACCCCAGCTTTTTTTTTTCATTTCCATTTGCATAAAATATTTTTTTCCATTCTTTTACCTTCAGTCTATGTGCATCTTTTGTTTTAAGGTGTGTCTCTTGTAGACAGCATATGTACAGGTCCTGTTTTCTTATCCATGCAGCTATCCTATGTCTTTTGATTGGATCATTTAATCCATTTACATTTAAGGTTATTATTGATATGTAGTTGTTTATTGCCATTTTATTCTTTTTTTAATTTATTCATTTTAGAGGGGAGAGAGAGAAGGGGGGAGGAGCAGGAAGCATCAACTCCCGTATGTGCCTTGACCAGGCAAGCCCAGGGTTTCGAACCGGCGATCTCAGCATTTCCAGGTCGACGCTTTATCCACTGTGCCACCACAGGTCAGGCTCCATTTTATTCTTTAAAGCTATATTCTTCTTTTGCTATATTCTTTTCTCACTTTGATCTGTTTACAACAGGCCCCTTAACATTTCCTGCAGCATTGGTTTGGTTGTAATGAATTCCTTGAGTTTTTTTTTTTTTTTTTGGTCTGGGAAGCTTTTTATTTCTCCTTCAATTTTAAATGATAGCCTTGCTAGATAAAGCAGTCTTGATTTTACGTTCTTGTTCTGCATTACTTTGAATATTTCTTGTCATTCCCTTCTGGCCTCAAATGGTTCTGTTGAGAAGTAGGATGTCATCCTTATGGGTGCTCCTTTGTAGGTGATAGTTTTTTTTCCTCTAGCAACTTTTAATATTTTCTCTTTATCCCTTAGCTTTGGTATTTTAATTATGATGTGTCTTGGTGTCGATTTCCTTGGGTTTCTCTTTAATGGAGTTCTCTATGCTTCTTGAACTTGTGAGAGTTTTTCTTGCATTAATTTAGGGAAGTTTTCAGCTATGATATGATTGAACAAAGTCTCTATCCCTTGTTCTTTCTCTTCTTCTTCAGGAACCCGTATAATACGGATGTTATTTCTCCTCATGTTGTCACAGAGCTCTCAAAGAAGTTTCTCCTTGTACTTTTTAAGTCTCTTTTCTTTTTTCTGTCTTGCTTACATGTCTTTGTTCAACTTGTCTTCCAACTCACTGATTCGATCCTCAGCTTCATCCATCCTGTTTTTAATTCCTTCCATTGTGGTCTTCATTTCTGATATTGTATTTGTCATCTCCGACTCATTCTTTTTTAATATTTCAATGTCCTTTTTTATACTTGCTATTTCTTTATTTAGGTGTTTGTAATGAACATCCATTGTTGTTCTAAGATCCTTGAGCATCCTTACAATCAATATTTTAAAGTCTGCATTCGGAAGTTTGGTTATTTCCATATCATTCAGTTCATTTCCTGGAGGTTTCTCTTGGGGTTTCATTTGTATTGCACTTTTCTGTCTTCTCATTATGTCTGTGTGTTTGTGTGTATTGTTTGTAGAGCTGGTTGAGTCTAGGCTTGGTGTTTCTGCCTCCAGTTTTCAGTTGTGTTATTTCTAGGTCTCCCTTTTCATTTTTTCAGACAGTGTCTGTTAAAAAACAAAAGTATTTAATTTTGATGAAGTCCAAGTTATCCTTTTAGAGATCTTGCTTTTGGTGACAAATCCAAGAAGCCTTTGCCTAACTTAGGCCACATAGATTTTTCAGCGATTTTCTTCTAGAAATGCTATATTTTTAGTTTTACACTTAAATCTATCATTCATTTTGAGTTATTTTTTTTCTATATGCCTAAAGGTATGGACTCTTGTTCTGTTGTTCTGTTTTTACATATGGGTATTTAATTGTTCCAGCAATTGGAAAAGACTATGTTTTCTCCATTGAACTGTCTTCTCGCTTTTGTCAAAAACCGATTGTCCCTATATGCATGGGTCTATTTCTGGACTCTGTTCTGCTCTAATCCATACATCTATCTTGATACCAATATGATACTACCAAATTTTCTTTCTTCATTTACTATATAGCTCTATGATAAATCTTGAGATCAGGTAGTGTTAGGTCTCCCAACTCTGTTCTTATTCAAAGTTGCTGACTATTCTAGGTTCTTTGCACTTTCATATGAATTTTAGAATCAGTTTACCAATCTCTACAAAACAGCCTGCTGAGGTTTTCATCTGAATTGCATTGACTCTAGATTATTTTGGAGGTGTTTACAATATTGAATTTTCTGACCCATAAGCATGGTACTTACTCCACTTACTTAAACCTCCATTGTTTTCTCTCAATTGTAGTTTTCAGTATAGGTCTTGCACTTGTATTGTCAGATTTCTCTTTAAGTATTTAATGTGTTTTAATGCTACTATAAATAGTATTATTTTTTTAATTTCAGTGTCTGTCCATTGCCAATATGTAGAAATACAGTTAATTTCTGCATACTGATCTTATATCCTGGAACCCTGCTAAACTTACCAGCTCTAACAGCTCTTTGTATATAGATTCCATCAAATTTTCTTTATCTATGATCATATTATCTCAAATACAGTTTTATTTCTTCCAGTTAAATTATGGCCTTGTATTATTTTCTTTATTCATAGTTTATTAATAAAAATAGTTTCTCCCTTTCCAACTGGATCATTGCCTTTTCCTTTTTTTTTTTTTTTTTGCCTTATTACACTGGGTAGGACCTCTACCATAATGGTATTTGCTGCAAAAATGATGACAAATATTAGAGGAAAAAGCCCTGTTAAATATATTAATTATAATGGTTAGAATACTGGACCTACTGCTGGTGGCCTAACATTTTTAGGGAAGATCAAGTATACCCCAACAGAAAGAACAGCAAAGTTGGTACTAATTTCCTACTCCCGATACTTTCCCACTGAAAATAGACCTGTAAGGTTGAAAGGGTTGCTAGAGAAGCGGACATACAGGGCCCTGTTCATTCTGTCAGTAGTAACAATCGTGTGCGCGTGCGCGCGCGCGCGTGTGTGTGTGTGTGTGTGTGTGTGTGAGAGAGAGAGAGAGAGAGAGAGAGAGAGAGAGAGAAATTTACTGGTTTTATTTTACTCATTTTCTTTTTACCCTTCAACTCCCTTTACCCGTTTCTCCCGTTCCTATCCCATCTCTGGCAATGACCAGTATCCTCTCTGTATCTATGAGCTTCCTATTTTTTTTCTTTTTATAAGATTCCACATAAAAGAGAGACATACAGTATTTGTCTTTCTCTGCCCAGCATATTTCAGTAACATAATGTCCTCAAGGTCCATCTATGTTGCTTCAAATGGCAAGATTTCATTGTATTTAATGGCTGAATAATATTCCATTGTGTGCATATACTCAAATTTCTTTATCCATTCATCCACTAATGAACACTTAGGTTGTTTCCATATCTTAGATATTGTAAATAATGCTGCAATGAACACAGATAGGCTGCAGATATTCTCCTGAGTTAATACTTTGTTTCCACTGTATAAATAACCAGAAGTGGAATTGCTGGATTGTATATGGTAGTTCTATTTTGAATTTCTGAAGAACATCAGACCATTTTCCATAGTGCCTACACCAACTTATATATTCTCACCGACAGTGCACAGAGGTTCCCTCTTCTCCATACACTGCCAACATTGGTAATTTCTTGTCTTTTTGATAATAGCCATTCTAACAGATGGCGTGATATCTCAACGTGGTTTTGATTTGCATTTCCCTGATGATTAATGATACTGTGCATCTTGTCATGTACCTACTGGCCATTTGTATGTCTTTGGGAAAATGTCTATATAGATCTTCTGCCTATTTTTAATTGGATTGTTCGGGGGTCTTTTGCTGTTGAGTTGTATGAGTTATGTACTTTGGAAATCTCCAAATATCAGATATATGATTTGCAGATATTTTTTCCCATTTAGTAGGTTGTCTTTCCATTGTGTTGGTGTCCTTTGCTGTAAAGTCTGGTGTGCTCCCACTCACTAGATTTTGCTTTTGGTGTCAGAGTCTCACAATCATCACTAAAACCAGTGTCAAGGAGCTTCCTGCCTATGGTTCCTTCTAGGAGTTCTATGGCTTTAGGTCTTACTTGACGTTTTTAATCTATTTTAAGTTCATTTTTGTGTATGGTATAAAACAGTGGTCAAGTTTCATTCTTTTGCATATGGCTGTCTGGTTTTCCTAGCACCATTTATTATAAAGCCTGTCCTTGCCTGACCTGTGGTGGTGCAGTGGATAAAGCATGAACCTGGAATGCTGAGGTTGCTACTTTGAAACGCTGGGCCTGCCTGGTCAAGGCATACATATTGGAGTTGATGCTTCCTGCTCAGCCCCCTTCTCTCTCTCTCTACCTATCTAATGAATAAAATCTTTAAACAAACAAATAAAAAGACTGTCCTTTCCCAGTATAGTCTCAGCTCCTCTGTCATAAATTAATTGTTCATGTAGGTGTGGGTTTATTTCTGGGCTCTCTAATCTGTTCCATTGATCTATGTGGGTTTTTGTTTGTTTTTTTATACAAATACTAGGGAACAACTTTTCCTAAGCAGACACCTAGTGATGTAAACTACCTAACCAATCAGATGCACAGTAATACATGGTGTGGGACTCTAACATTTCTTCCACCCCACTGATGAAAATGGTTACCTGAAAAGTGTGTTTATTGAATTCAGTGGATTAAGAGTGCAGCCATCAAATAGATATTTGTAACCTTACTTATGGAAGTAGTTAAGCTTAAAAAAGTTTTTTTTAATTAAAAACAGCTTTCTAAAGATAGACCTTGCCATTAAGTTTAGTAAGTTTTATTTCTTTAGTAGATGTGCTAATATTTGCAAAGATAGCTGTGCTTCCGTAGCAAACAGAGAAGACAGCATAAGAAATAAGACAGTGGGGCCGCAGCCTCTCACTCAGAAGGTGGCAGAGTGTGCATTTGATCAGGCAAGGCCAGTGAGCACCACCACTTACTCCATTGGTTTTTCAGAAAAGAAATACAAACCCTGACCTGGACTTGTGATTATGACTCCTCAGTTACTCTGCTGCTATCTTCCTGGGTTCCAAAGAGAAGATGTTTATTCCAAACAGACTTAAATAATACTAATAATGTTGACTTTACAAGCAATAATAAAGAACGAGTAATAAGATGTGAGTAACATGTCATACAAGAGGAAAAAATAAAAGATGCTATGTAATTCATAAATTCAACTTTTACTTAGTACTTACTAGGTGTCAGGTACCACAAAGTCAAGGAGAGAAACAGCAGTCCCTAGACCTAATAACTGCTGGAGCACAGAGGGAGCAAGAGAGGGTTATAAAAGAGAGAAGGGAGGTGACAGAGAAGGCGTCACAGAGGTGCCTGATGTAATCTAGGAGGAAAATTGGTTCCAGTGGGGGGGCACTTAATCAAGACAGACACAGTTGGCTGAAGATACAGTTTAAAATAGGATTTCTATAGATAAGCTCAATTTTCCACTATCATATGGCAATAATCTAAGAACAGAGGAAAAAATCATTTTATATTTGAAAAGGCTAATAATAAGTATCTTGAAACAAACAAAAAATCCTTAGAACCACAGGTTTAGAATCAAGTGAGGAACTTTAGTGGGAAACACAGAGCTTGACAGAATTAATGATTACAAGTCATCCCAGTAACATTTGAGGGCTTACTACATTCCAGCCACTAACCCGGTGCTGGGATTAGGCAGGTTCGCACCGGTTTGGTAAAACCGACACCTAATTTTTTGAGTTCGGTGGACCAGTTGTTAAAATGGAACTTGTAATCAGGGTTCTCTCTACGGTGGGGTTTTTCAAAGATAAACATAATATATTCAGAGAAGAGAAGTCACGTGTTTCTAATATATCAATCACAATGACTATTAGTCTAATAGGCCTACCTCTAAAGGAATGGGATCCTACTCCTATGGTGAAAAAGATGGTGAAGAATAAATCTCACAGCTGATGATGCTTGGATAAAAGCAAAGAAAACTGCAAGTGAGGACGCCAATGAAGACGCAATATGGCCTGACCAGGCAGTGGCACAGTGGACAGAGTCAGACTGGGATGTGGAGAACCCAGTATCAAAGCCCCAAGGTCGTCAGCTTCAGCGCAGGCTCATCTGGTTTGAACAAGGTTCACCAGCTTGAGTCCAAGGTCACTGGCTTGAGCAAGGGGTCACTCGGTCTGCTGTAGCCCCTCGGTCAAGGCACATATGAGAAAGCAATCAATGAACTAAGGTGTCACAATGAAGAATTGATGCTTCTCATCTCTCTCCCTTCCTGTATGTCTGTTCCTATCTGTCCCTCTGTCTCTGTCACATATACACAAAAAAAGCAATATGAAAATATCTTAAATAAGTTTTATTGTTTTTTGTCAGGTATTATTTAATACATATATATTTTAGTTTTTGTTTTAAATTTTTTTTATTTACTTTTTTTTTAGATTTTATTTATTCATTTTTATTAGAGAGAGAGGGGAGAGAGAGAGAGAGAGAACAGGGGGAGGAGCAGGAAGCATCAACTCCCATATGTGCCTTGACCAGGCAAGCCCAGGGTTTTGAACCGGCGACCTCAGCGTTCCAG
The DNA here is from genome assembly GCF_036850765.1 of Saccopteryx bilineata. Classification (NCBI taxonomy): domain Eukaryota; kingdom Metazoa; phylum Chordata; class Mammalia; order Chiroptera; family Emballonuridae; genus Saccopteryx; species Saccopteryx bilineata. Next base: position 72,012,636 of record NC_089499.1, read on the forward strand.
GTCGACGCTTTATCCACTGTGCCACCACAGGTCAGGCCTATTTAATATTTTTGATTAATATTTTAAAACTCTTATAACCTAGTTTTGTGTACCTCTTTTATTCTTATTTGAGTATTAAATGCATGAAATAATAAACTACCTTTGATATATAACTTTTTTATACTTAAAATGGTCATTAGGGCAGAGAACCTGTTGTTAAGTTATTTGAGTCCCACCATGCACTAAACACTTTATGTACATTGATTGACATATGTAATCATAATCATAATCTTGTGAGATCATACCATTTTATCATTTTATAGACAAGAAAGTTGAGGCTTAGAGAAGTTAAGTAACTTGCCGAAATTTAAAAAGACAATTACAGCAGAACTGGGGTCTGAGTGAGACCAACCTAATAAGTATTTCCATTGCCAAAGGTCTAAAGAATATTCCTGTAAAATCAGATAAATGACCAGGGCCACAGGGTAGGAGCAGCACATTGGGACCACGTGTAAAGAATCATATGATGGAGGTTGTGTACCAATAAAAAGAGGAATAAAAAAGTAGCTGGCCAGATTTGCTGATTTATCCCAATTCAATGTCCTGTTTCCCTTCTCTTCTCAACTAAAAACCAAAATTTTCATTTTTTTTGAAACAGTGTTAGGGTGCTCTTGGGATATATTCCTAAAAGTGGGATAGCTGGGTCAAAAGGCAGTTCCATTTTTAATTTTTTGAGGCCTCCATACTGTTTTCTACAGTGGCTGCACCAGTCTGCATTCCCACCAGCAGTGCACCCCATGTTTATGGCAGCATTGTTCACAATAGCGAAGATCTGGAAACAGCCCAAGTGTCTGTCAGTGGACGAGTGGATTAAAAAGCTGTGGTACATATATACAATGGAATACTATGGGGCTATGAAAAAGAAGGAAATCTTACCTTTTGCAACAATATGGAGGGACCTGGAAACTATTATGTTGAGTGAAATAAGCCAGGCAAAGAAAGAAAAATATCATATGACCTTATTCATTTGAGGAATCCAATGAATGAGAACTGAGGAACAGAATTGAGACAGAGGAGAGATCAAAGGGACCAGAGGAAAAGAGAACAGAGGGAAAGGGGATGATAGGATGAGATAAACCTGAAGGGAGGGGGGGGGCGTTATGAGGAGGGGGATAAGGGAGATGTTGAGGGGAATACGGGGGGAGGGGGGATGTATTCGGGGCAACACTAGAATCTATGTAAACACAGTAAATTAAAATCAATTAAAACCCCCCAAATTTTCAGATGAATCCATGAATGTGTGTTTACATACCATGTTAATGAGAAATTTCAGGTAAAAATAATGAGGCTGGCTATCAGAAATGTTCTTTAATTTGCTTCTGTGGGCTTGTTTTCCTTCTGACTGGGAATGTCACTGCTGAGTGACATCATCCCCCAGACAGGGATGATGACGGCTGCAAGGCTCAGACAGGAGAGCCATCCACGGTGCTCACATCTGGCCTCTGCAGCTTCCTGCTATCTGGTGGTTAGCTTCTATGGTTTTTCTTCTACTTCCTTAACATAAGTTGACTGGAAAATATTTCTAAGAGCTCACATAGAAAATTTCATTTAAAAATAATTTTTTTTACACAAACACTGTAAAACGAGTACAGTTCCCATATACCTTTCACGGAGTTTCCCCTAATGTTGACATGCTATATAACCATATAATTATCCAAACAAGATTAAAGTAGGTACAGTGCTACTAAGATATAAACCTTAATTGAATTTCACCATACCACTGTTTTAAACCTTTAAGGCATATGATTAAACATCAGCCTGTTTTTTTTCCCCCAATTAATATTTCTATTATCCATTAGGATATTATGAGAAATGCTAAATACTCAGTGTTATCAGTAAAAAAACAATCAGGATGTCCTAATTTCCCCAGTGACTCACTGTGGGGCAGCTGTGAGGCTTGCTCAATTTACCAGCTACAAGCACTTCACCTGATTAGTGTGTGAGCACGTGGCAGAGGCACGTGTGCATAGACTATAAAAGGCTGTGGGTGCTTCCCCTGGGGGTGATTCTCCCAGGTCGCTCTCCCACCACTGTGAGGTGCAGTGTTCCTTGCTCCCTTGGCCTCACTGCGAATAGCAGGGTTTCCTTTGTTTATTAGCTCTTTCCCTTTTGTTGTTTATTTGCTCGCCTGTCTTTGAGAGCCTCCCATAAATGGGTATGGCCCAATGCTTTCCGGCTCCTCAGTTTCTCTACCATCTGCTTGAATCCAGTGCAAACCTGCTTGGTCTCGGCCACCGGCATTACATCTGGTGTAGTGGGCAGGGTTCAGAGCAGATTGGTATGGAGCTGCTGACACCTTTGAGGGGTGGGGTAGAGGAGTTGTTGCTGTCCTCATCGCTGTCCTTTTGGGGGCCGTAGGCTGGGTGTTTTTTACAGCACTGAGAGACGAAACCGAGAGCTCTGTGCAAGAGGTGGCCCAAGGTCAAAAGCTCCAGGAGTAAGCAGCCAATGGCACGATCTGGAACGGTCACTGGAGAAAGAGCTGCAGATCTGAAAATTGCAAGTCAGACTGCAGGCTGAGAACCAGGCATGAACTGGAGCCAGCACTGGAGAGCGAGGCCAACCAGGTCCAAGAGTTGCTTTGTGAGGTGCAGGATGTTCCCTTCTTTATGAGAACCCAGAACAGTTTGCTGGGACCCCATTGGCCACTGATGTATATGGGGGCCAAACTGTTCAAATGAAGCCAATAACTATTCCATTGGGGATAGGAGGGCTGCCTCCTAAGCCATACAAGGTATATGTATCCCTCTATTTCTGAATATATTTTGGGGGTAGATGACTTACAAGGACTGTGGTTGGAAACTACAGCTGGGGAGTTCCACCTGTGAGTTGGGGTTATGAAGGCAGTGTTGTGAGGAAATGCAGCACATTCTCCCTTGAAATTACCTGTTTCCCCGTATGTGACTAACACAAAGTAGTACCACTTGCCAGGCAGCTATGAAGAAATCACTGGGACAATTCTCAAACTAGAAAAGGTGGGGATCATCCGGCTGCACACAGCCCTTACAATTCCACACTGTGGCCTGTGCACAAACCAGATGGAACCTGGCGAATGACAGTGGATTACAGGGAACTTAATAAAGTTGTTCCACCTTTGCACGCTGCTGTTCCCTCAATAGCTAACCTGATGGATTGGTTAAGCCATAAGATGGGGACATACCACTTTGTGACAGATTTGGCTAACAATTTTTTCTCTATTGATATAGCTGCAGAGTCAAGATCAATTTGCCTTTACACGTACTAGGGAAGGGTGGCAATGAACCTTGACAGTGTTACCACAGGGCTATTTGCATAGCTTCTCCTTGTGTCATTGGCTGGTGGCTGCTGACCTGGCTAAATGGAAACAACCAGAGGCAGTTCATATGCATCACTGTATCGATGACATTATGCTAACTAGTGACTCTTCCAGAACTGGAGCAAGCGGTCCCTACCCTGCTATCCCATATGAAAGTGTGTGGCTGGGTGGTCAATGAGGGCAAATTACAAGGACCTAGGTTATCTGTTAAGTTCTTGGGAGTTGTCTGGTCGGGTAAGACAAAGGTTATCCTTGATGCAGTTATAGATAAGATCCAAGCATACCCTGTGCCCACTAAAGTAAAGCAGTTACAGGAATTCCTAGGTCTGCTGGGGTATTGGGGAGCATTCATACCCCGTTTAGCTCAGTTACTGTGTCACTTATTTCACCTTATTCAGAGGGGGATTCCCTGGGATTGGACTGAGCAGCACAAGGCGCATCTGCAGCAGCTAAGAGAGCTGTCAAGGTGGCACAGGCCTTGAATGTGTTTGATCCTGTCAGGCTCTGTGAGCTGTTCATGTAACCCCTGAGGGGTTTGGATGGGGCTTGTGGCAACGGACAGAGTGTTTACAGCAACCTATTGGATTTTGGTCCCAACTGTGGAAAGGCCCTGAAGTTCATTAATTAGTGGAGAAGCAGCTGGCAGCTGTGTATGCTGCCCTCCTGGCCACTGAGAGTATTACAACCACAACACCAGTTAAGAGTCAAGACAACATACCCTATTGCAGGATGGGTGAGAGACTGGGCAATCAAACCACATAGTGATACGGCCCAAACCTCCACCTTGGCCAAGTGGGGTACATACTTGCAAGAACATCGTGCTCTAAGCAATAGCTTATTGAGAGCAGAACTGCAGAAAGTCTTGGATCCAATCACCTATGCGGGCTTAGAGTCAGGTGCAGCTGAGAATCAGGAGGCAGAATCTGAAGTCAGTCCCTCCCAGGAGGGCAAACACCCATCCCCGAGGATGCCTGGTATACTGATGGTTCCAGCAGGGGCCAACTGGCCAAGTGGACAGCCATAGCCTTCCATCCGGCCACTGAGACTATTTGGATGGACACAGGTACAGGCCAAAGCAGCCAACTAGAGGAATTAAGAGCTATATGGCCGGTTGCCCATAATGAACCTTCACCTCTGGTGATTTGTACTGACAGCTGGGCTGTCTATCATGGACTGACCCTTTGGATTGCTACTTGGCACATAAACCAGTGGATGGTAATGTACCATCCACTATGGGGTCTGGCCATGTGGCAGGACTTACAGGAAATAGGACACCAGAAGCAGGTGACAGTATATCATGTCACGGGGCATGCCCCTCTAGCCCATCCTGGGAAGGATGAGGCAGACACGTTGGCAAGGGTGCGATGGCTGGAGGCTGCACCTGCAGGTGACGTGGCACAGTGGCTCCACCGGCGCCTGCTCCATGCAGGACAGAAAACTATGTGGGCTACGGTTAAGGTGTGGAACTTGCCTGTGTCCTATGCAGAGGTACTTGCAGCCTGCGAGCAATGTGCAGTGTGTTCCAAGGAGCACCTTGGAGACCACTGGTGTCACCTGGACAGATCCAGAGAGGTCGTGTTCTACTGACACAGTGGCAAATAGACATCATCAGACTGTAATGCCAGTGGCTGAGGCCAGGCAGGTTCACACTGGGTGCGGGCAGATGGTAGAAAAACTCTGAAGCCAGAAAGGGTTGGGCCATTTCGTTTAATAAAATCTCACAACCATGGATGAGCACACAAGCAAACAGCAAAATGGCCCCTCATAGTGGAGAGCAGGCGATCCGCGCATCCGCAATCCCTAATCTCCCTGGAGTGCAAGTGCCCATGGCCTTACATAGCCACACACATGTGGCGCTGCCACGCACCAATCAGGCAAAGTGCTTGCAGCTGGTAACCCTATGAGCAAGCCTAACACAGCTGCCCCACATGGACTCTTACCAAAGTCGGACGGTCACCAGTATGCAGTCACATGTGCAGATACTACCATTGGTCTGCTTGCTGGCGTATGGTTACCTTGCCCGTAACCCTGACCAGAGGGCAGTCATACAGGTTCTGGACCGCCTGAGTGCTGCGTATGGGCAGCTGCTAGTCCTTGAAAGTGACAGCGGTGCCCATTTCACAGGTTTTATGGTAAGGCAATGGGCGCAAGACCTAGAGGTGGACCTCCAGTTATCTCCCCAGACAACCAGCACCTGGCCGCCTAAGGTAGAAGTGTATGACCCCTTGAGCGCTCAGGGAGACACCATTATGAAGGGCACCTTTGTAATTTCTTTATGTCCCATAATGAGTTCTCCTATTTGCTACACATAGAACCAGCAGATGCAGGTGTATTGGCCAATAAGGTTTGGTACACCTGCCGGGGCGCCCTCTGGTACCTGCTGCTGTGCTGTCTGCAGACAGAACTCTGGCCTGTGTTCTGCCAGAAGGGAAAGATCTGCCTCTCTTGGTGCCGCTGAGCACTCTATCATTGCACGCATAGCTGTGTTTGCAATTCTGTTGCTGTAGACTGTGCTGTTTTGGTTTTTGGAATGTACCTCACTCCTCACACAGGGACCACTGCAGAAGAAACCTGGCACCTACATTGTGAGGAGAGCAACCCTAAAGGGGTGGAGTGTGAGGCAGCTGTGTTAGCCTTGCTCATGGTTGTACCAGCTGCAAGTGCTTTGCCTGATTAGTGCATGAGCACGTGGCAGAGGCACGTGTGCATAGACTATAAAAGGCTGTGGGTGCTTCCCCTGGGGGTGATTCTCCCAGGTCGCTCTCCCACCACCGTGAGCTGCAGTTTTCCTTGCTCTCTTGCCCTTACTGCGAATAGCAGGTTTTCCTTTTGTTGTTTATTTGCTCACCTGTCTTTGCGAGCCTCCAATAAATGGGTATGGCCCGACACTTTTCGGATCTGCAGTTTCTCTACCATCTGTCCGAATCCAATGTGATCCTGCCTGGCCTCAGCCACCAGCATTACACTCACTCATTATTCAAGGCTTCTCCGAGGGAGAATAGCAAATGCAGTCTGGCTGCCCCTGGTGCCCAGGGAACAGCTCCTGGCCCCAGGACTCACTCAGGGGACAGAGAGCAACACCAGGCACAATACTACAAAATAGCCAGGAGGCAAAGACCGGGACAGGTGTTCTCCATCAAAGCACTGCATAAAGAAAAGGCTCTGTTTTTTAATTCAAAACACCCACCCAAGCGTGCATTACTGTCCTATGAATGAAAAACAAATTAAAAATAAGTGTTCTGGCTTGAATGCAGGAAACCTCAAATGTGGGACTTTTTTACCTGTTATATTCAAGAGTAGTTAGTTATGTGTTTCCCATTTTGCAAGACAGTGAAGACTTACTGTAATGCCGGTGGCGGAGGCCAGGCAGGTCCACACTGAATTCAGGCAGATGGTAGAGGAACTGCGAAGCCTGAAAGTATCGGCCATAACCATTAACTGGAGGCTCACAAAGACAGGTGAGCAAATAAACAACAAAAGGGAAAGAGCTAATAAACAAAGGAAACCCTGCTATTCACAGTGAGGCCAAGGAAGCAAGGAACACCGCACCTCAGGGTGGTGGGAGAGCGACCTGGGAGAATCACCCCCAGGGGAAGCACCCACAGCCTTAGATCATGCACACGTGCCTCTGCCACGCGCTCACACACTAATCAAACTGCTTGCAGCTGGTACACCAGCGAGCAAGCCTAACACAGCTGCCCCACACTTACAAATGATATTTATGGTATGAGAAGAGGTACAGGCAATGAAATCATCTGCTCAGTTCCAACTGAATAGCATCCGACGAGATTTAAGACAGTAGAAAGTCTTCTGTGAGGGTCTCACTGTTGCCACCAGACCCTGACAGCACCCGAGGACAGCGGCCACTTCACGCAGGGCCCCTGCGCCACCTCCTGTTAGGCACTGTGTTGCTGCTGCAAATACGCTCTCCAAGACAAAGCAATATATGCCTGAAGTTTTATATTCAACTCAGGGAGCACTCTCTTTGTGAAGTTCTCATTTACAAATCTGTTTTAAAGAGAGATTTCTGAAGCAAAGTTTTAAAACAAATAATATAAAATATACTTAGGAACCATGATTAAAGTTTCCCTTCTGCCATACTGTGAATCCAGCAATATAATCAACTGCTTAAAGGCTGAAACAGACTCTCCTATACAGCTAGCTTCCATAATTAAAGTTGAGTATACGTAACAGACTACAGATCATTCAAAATACACAGGCTAATTCTGGTTATAATGGCAAGCAGATTGAAACTATTCCGAGATGTACAGATAACACTGACTTTGTGTGGGTTGATTTGTACTTTTTTTTTTTTACAGAGACAAAGAGTGAGAGAGAGGGACAGATAGGGACAGACAGACGGGAAGGGAGAGATGAGAAGCATCAATTCTTCATTGCAGGATCTTAGTTGTTCAATGATTACTTTCTCATATGTGCCTTGACCAGGGTTCTAGCACAAAGCGAGTGACCCTTGCTCATGCCAGCGATCTTGGGCTTCAAGCCAGTGATCTTCAGGCTCAAGCCAGAGACCATGGGGGTCATGTCTGTGATCCCACACTTAAGCCCACAACCCTGTGCTCAAGTCGGATGAGCCCACAATCAAGCCAGCAATCTTGGGGTTTGAACCTGGGTCCTCCACATCCTAATCCGATGCTCTCTCCACTGCGCCACCGCAGTACTTTTTTTTATTTAATAAAGAGAGTAAGAATTTATAAAAGGCATTTAATAAATGCCATCTGAGAGGCCAATGTATCAATTGAAGCAAGAAGTAAGTAAAATTCTGTCAGTTGAAGCAAGAAGCTTCAGTTAGAACAGTGGGCTTGTTGACGGTCTGCGTGGTGAGGATGAAGGAAAGGACAGCTTTGGAATGATTCTTGGGCTTCTACTTTAGCAAGCACAGATATTGGGGCTACTTGCTGAAAAGAGGACTGGAAAGGAGCAGGGTGAGAAGAAGAATAAACACCAGCAGTTCTGTTTTGAACTGATTACCCTACTAGAAAGCTGGTTAAATTAGGGCATACCTCAAAGGGGCTGGTCCCCAAAAGAGCTACACTGTGCAAGTCATCCATGTAAAGTTGGTGTCCAAAGCCAAGGGACAAGATCAAATAAGAAGCTCCATATGGGTCTTTATCAAATAAGAAACATGTCATCTATCATGAGTCTCCTCTTCTTGGGCTGCCAAAAAGTTCCAAAGTTCCAAACTCAACATAAATCATAAAGGACAATTATCTTCTCAAAAATTCTAGATATAATGATCTATTCCTCTTACTTCCTCTCCTCTTTATGGTATCTAGTCTTCTTTTATCTAAAGTCACTATTGTAAGGATATGTACTATAAAAAAAATAATGAGGTGTGACATGATTTGGGGAGCCTTGTGGGCTGGCTCCCACCCTGACATGATCTGTGGGGTACATCTGGGCAGACTAGTGGCTCCCAGGGCAGTAGCTGTGTCTTGTCTTTGCAGTGCTAAAAGGGAACAATGTCTAGCGCAGAGTAGGCAGGCGGCACATCTCTACCCACTGCATGTGTCACTCCCTGCAAACAGAAGGCACTGAGACTTAGTTCTAATATGCTTTCAACACGATACAATGCATGACTAAATACCATTCAGCAACATGGACAAATGCTAGGTTAGTAAGGGTAAATAAATCTACAGATCCTGGCTTGAAAGTCTTTAAGCAGGAGAAAAGAAAAAACTGAACTGACTTTAACAGATGCGTGGTATTTGGACCTGTGGAAGCACATTTCAGAAAGGAGCCCAGTTACAGGCCGCTATTCTAGCTAGAGGAAAATAACTTTGCAAAAAATATGCATAAGGGAAGGGGAGCTGGAAAAACCAGTGAGAACACACTGTAGACACCCTTGAGTGCAACAACTTCATGATTTCAAGTTTTAGAGAGTCATACATTTCTAAGAACTTCAAAGATGTTTAAGGAAGATCACACAAATTCAATGTGTAGTATGGATGAGAAAGTAGAAGAACTAATAACTTAGTCCAGGCATAAGTTAATAAGAATCTGATAAAAAGGAGGCCACAGGTTCCAAAATGTCAGAGTCAACCAAACTTGGTGAGTGATATGACACGAAGAAAAACAGAAGAAAGACTTTAATCTGGGGTATGAGACCAAGCAGTCAGTGTGACTGACAGAAATCAGGGAGAGAGCAGCAGTAAGTGATTTGAGGAGAAAGATAGTACTTTTGATTTTATGCAGAGTAAGTTCAACCTCTCGACACTTCTTACAGCATAATGTGCATGCAAAACACTCAGGTCCTTGCCCAGGAAAAATCGCCTGTCAAGTATTTCCACATAAACATAATAAAAAAACCCTCCAGGCCCTGGCCGGTTGACTCAGCGGTAGAGCGTCGGCCTGGCATTCGGGGGACCCGGGTTCGATTACTGGCCAGGGCACATAGGAGAAGCGCCCATTTGCTTCTCCACCCCCCCTTCCTCTCTGTCTCTCTCTTCCCCTCCCGCAGCCAAGGCTCCATTGGAGCAGAGATGGACCGGGTGCTGGGATGGCTCCTTGGCCTCTGCCCCAGGCACTAGATGGCTCTGGTCGCGGTAGAGTGACACTCCAGAGGGGCAGAGCATCGCCCCCTGGTGGGCAGAGCGTCGCCCCTGGTGGGCGTGCCGGGTGGATCCCGGTCGGGCGCATGTGGGAGTCTGTCTGACTGTCTCTCCCCATTTCCAGCTTCAGAAAAATACAAAAAAAAAAAAAAAAAAAGAAAGAAAGAAACCCTCCATATAATACAATCTCTCTATGGTTGTAAAAGTAAGTTGAAATGGATAAAATCATAAACACAAAAATAAAAGAAGTGCCAAAACCTGTCTACTAATAAAAAGTACTATGATTTCATATTTGGATGTTCTTTTAAAAAACACTAGTGTATGAAAAGATGCTCTACATTTAGCCACTAGAGAATTGCAAATTAAAATTACAATGAGATACCAGTACACAACTATTAGAATAGCTACATTTTTAAAGAATCTAATAATAACAAGAAATGACAGGGATGCAGAGCAACTGGAACTCATACATTGTTGTGAATTGGCACAGCCACTTTGGAAAACACTTTCACAGTCTCTTAGGAAACTAAACTTAAAATTTTCTCTATGACCCAGCAATTCCACTCCTAGGGATTTACCCAAGAAAAACAAAAACATACATCCAGATGATGTCAGAGTAATGGCGTGGTAGGAAGCGATACCGATAAATCTCCCCTAAAACTCAACAAGATCTTCAACCAGAAAAAGAAAAACCTATCCTTGGAGCCTCCAGATGTTTCGCAATACACCAGAAGGTATGGTCGAGCGAAAAATTGGCTAATTATATAATCAAACCCCAAAGGAAACAGGGAGTAAGAAATGCTCCGCCTTCCTCCCTAACCTAAATAGGGATGCTTTCACTGGGAACTGAGAGTATAGAAACTAAGGCAGGCAAAGGGGGTAAATAGATCCAGGCTGCGGCATGGAGATCCAAGCCGAGGAAAAACTGCCTGTGGCAACCCAGTAAATACAAGCTAACACTCGCACCAAACCCAGACAAAGAAAGACAACTAGGGCAGCCATTTTCCCCGATCTCCTGGTCGGCGCATGCAGATAGTGGACGAGAGATTCCTTCAAAAGCCCTGGGAGTGGGCACCCGTGTTATTCCACAGAGAGGCAGAGTCAGGGGCCTTTGTGTGGGCCAAAGCGGAATCTCTGGGCCACCCCAGCAACCTGTAAAAGCCGCGCACGGGGAGGGAGCGAGAGCCAATTCCAACTCCAACGCTGGAACTTTCCCGTGCGGGCGGGGGTTTCACTCAGAGGGTGAGGCAGCCGGCCTGATATCCTGGTCTGCGCACAGATAGTGAGCAAGAGTTTCCTCCAAGCGCCCGGGAGTGGGTGCCTGCACGTGTTACCGGACAGAGTGGCAGAGCCAGAGGTCTGTGAGTGGGTGGAAGCCCCGCCTGATTATACTAGCAGCTCTGACTGACTGAGCCTTACCCAATATCTGATATAAAGAATACAATGGAAGGAATTAAACGCAGGATGAATGAAGCAGAGAATCAAATCAGAGAGTTAGAGGACACGATAAATAAAGGCATGGAAGGAGAGCAGAAAAAAACAAGGGACTCAAAAAGTCTGAGGAAACTCTAAGAGAACTCTGTGACAACATGAAGAGAAATAACATCCGCATCATAGGGGTTCCTGAAGAAGAAGAGAAAGAACAAGGGATAGAGACTTTGTTCAAACATAGCATAGTGGAAAACTTCCCCCAATTAAGGCAGGAAAACATTTCATATGCTCAGGAAGCGCAGAGAACTCCATTAAGGAGAAACCCAAGGAAACCAACACCAAGACACATCACAATTAAAATACCAAAGCTAAATGATAGAGAAAATATAAAAAGCTGCTAGAGAAAAAAAGACTATCACCTACAAAGGAGTTCCCATAAGGATGACTTCTGACTTCTCAACAGAAACACTTGAGGCCAGAAGGGAATGGCAAGAAATATTCAAATTAATGCAGAACAAGAACCTACAACCAAGACTACTTTATCCAGCAAGGCTATCATTTAAAATTGAAGGAGAAATAAAAAGCTTTAGAGACAAAAAAAACCTCAAGGAATTCACTGCAACCAAACCAAGGCTGCAAGAAATCCTAAGGGACCTGTTGTAAACAGATCAAAGTAAAAAAAGAATATAGCAAAAGAGAAATACAGTTTTAAAGAAAAAATATGGCTATAAACAATTACATATCAGTAATAACCTTAAATGTTAATGGATTAAATGATCCAATCAAGAGACACAGGGTAGCTGCGTGGATAAGAAAACAGGACCCATACATATGCTGTCTACAAGAGACACACCTTAAATCAAAAGATGCACACAGACTGAAGATAAAAGGATGGAAAAATATATTTCACACAAATGGAAATAGACTTTAAAACAAAGACCATAGTTATAAAGAAGGTCACTACATAATGATAAAGGGAGCAATCCAAAAGGAAGATATAACCATTAAAATATCTACGCACATAATATAGGAGCACCTAAATATATAAAGCAGACTTTGATGGACTTAAAGGGCGAGATCAACAGCAATACTATAATAGTACGGGATTTCAATACCCCATTAACATCATGAGATAGATCCTAAAGAAAGAAAATTAACAAAGAAACTGGAGACTTAAAGGACATATTAGATCAACTCGATTTAATAGATATCTTCAGAACCTTTCACCCTAAAACAGCAGAATATACATTCTTTTCAAGTGCTCATGGTACATTCTCTAGAATAGACCACATGTTAGGGCACAAAAGCGGTCTCAACAAATTTAAGAAGATTGAAATCATATAGAGCACTTTCTCTGATCACAATGGCATTAAACTAGAAATCAACCACAATAGAAAAATTGAAAAACATTCAAACACTTGGAAACCAAATAGCATGTTATTAAGTAATGAATGAGTTAACATTGAGATCAAAGAAGAAATTAAAAAATTTCTAGAAACAAATGATAATAAGCATACATCAACTCAAAATTTATGGGACACAGCAGAAGCAGTCCTGAGAGGGAAGTTTAAAGCATTACAGGGATATGTCAAGAAACTAGAAAAAGCCAAATAAACAACTTAACCTTGCATCTAAAAGAACTAGAAAAAGAACAGCAAGTAAAGCCCAGAGATAGTAGAAGGAAGGAAATAATAAAGATCAGAGCAGAAATAAATGACATAGAGGCTAAAGAAACAATACAGAGGATCAATGAAACCAGGAGCTGGTTCTTTGAAAAGGTAAACAAGATTGATGAACCTTTAATGAGACTCACCAAGAAAAAAAGGGAGAGGACTCAAATAAATAAAATTAGAAACGAGAGTGGAGAAATAACAACTGACACAACAGAAATACAAAATATTGTAAGAAAATACTATGAAGAACTGTACGCCAAAAAACTAGACAACCTAGATAAAATGGACAAATTCCTTGAATCATATAATCTTCCAAAAATCAATCTGGAAGAATCAGAAAACCTAAACAGACCGATTACACCAAATGAGATTGAAACAGCTATCAAAAAACTCCCAAAAAAGAAAAGTCCTGGGCCTGATGGCTTCACAAGTGAATTCTACCAAATATTCAAAGAAGAACTAACTCCTATCCTTCTCAAGCTATTTCAAAAAATTCAAGAGGAAAGAAGACTTCCAAACTCCTTTTATGAGGCGAGCATAATTCTGATTCCAAAACCAGGAAAGACAACACAAAAAAAGAAAATTATAGGCCAATATTCCTGATGAAATTAGATGCTAAAATCATCAACAAAATATTAGCAAACCGGATCCAACAATATATGGAAAAAATCATACACCATGATCAAGTGGGATTTATTCTTGGTAGACAAAGCTGGTACAATATTTGCAAATCAATCAATGTGATTCATCACATAAAAAAAAGAAAGGAGAAAAACCACATGATAATTTCAATAGATGCAGAAAAAGCATTTGATAAAATCCAGCACCCATTCATGATCAAAACTCTCAGCAAAGTGGGAATGCAGGGAACATACCTCAACATGATAAAGGCCATCTATGACAAACCCACAGCCAACATCATACTCAATGCGCAAAAATTAAAAGCAATCCCCTTAAGATCAGGAACAAGGCAGGGGTGCCCACTTTCACCACTCTTATTCAACATAGTTCTGGAAGTCCTAGCCACAGCAATCAGACAAGAAAAAGAAATAAAAGGCATCCGAATTGGAAAAGAAGAAGTAAAACTATCATTATTTGCAGATGACATGATATTGTATATAGAAAACCCTAAAGTCTCAGTCAAAAAACTACTAGACCTGATAAATGAATTTGGCAAGGTGGCAGGATATAAAATCAATACTCAGAAAATAGAGGCATTTTTATACACTAATAATGAACTGACAGAAAGAGAAATCAAGGAATCAATCCCCTTTACCACTGCAACCAAAAAAATAAAGTATCTAGGAATAAATCTAACCAAGGAAATTAAAGACTTATACTCGAAAAATTATAAAACATTGATAAAAGAAATCAGGGAAGATACGAATAAGTGCAGACATATACTGTGTTCATGGTTAGGAAGAATAAACATCACTAAAATGTCTATATTACCCAAAGCAATTTATAAATTCAATGCAATACCTATTAAAATACCAGTGACTAACTTCAAAGATATAGAACTCATATTCCAAAAATTTATATGGAACCAAAAGAGAACACAAATAGCCTCAGCAATCTTGAAAAGGAAGAATAAAGCGGGAGGTATCACACTTCCGGATATCAAGTTATAAGGCCATTGTACTCAAAACAGCATGCTACTGGCATAAGAACAGGCACATAGATCAATGCAAAAAAACAGAGAACCCAGAAATAAACCCACAGCTCTATGGACAATGATATTTGACAAAGGAGGTAAGGGCATACAATAGAGTAAAGACAGCCTCTTCAACAAATGGTGTTGGGAAAATTAGACAACTACTTGCAAAAAAATGAAACTAGACCACCAACTTACACCACTCACAAAAATAAACTCCAAATGTATAAAAGACTTAAATGTAAGCCGTGAATCCATAAGCATCTTAGAAGAAAACATAGGCAGTAAGCTCTCTGACATCACTTGAAGCAATATATTTGCTGATTTGTCTCCACAGGGAAGTGAAATAAAAGGATAAACAAATGAGACTTTATCAAACTAAAAAGCTTCTGCACAGCTAAAGACAATAAGAACAGAATAAAAAGACAAACTACACAATGGGAGAATATATTTGACATTGCGTCTGATAAGGGGTTAATAACCAAAATTTATAAAGAACTTGTAAAACTTAATACCAGGAAGACAAACAATCCAATCCAAAAATGGGCAAAAGAAATGAACAGACACTTCTCCAAAGAGGACACACAGATGGCCAATAGGCATATGAAAAAATGTTCAACATCACTAATGATTAGAGAAATGCAAATTAAAACCACAATGAGATATCACCTCACACCCGTCAGAATGGCGCTCATCAATAAAACAACACAGAATAAGTGCTGGCGAGGATGTGGAGAAAAGGGAACCCTCCTGCACTGCTGGTGGGAATGCAGACTGGTGCAGCCACTGTGGAAAACAGTATGGAGATTCCTCAAGAAATTAAAAATCGAACTGCATTTTGACCCAGCTATACCACTGTTAGGAATATACCCCAAGAATACCATAGCACTGTTTGAAAAGAAGAAATACACCACCATGTTTATGGCAGCATTGTTCACAATAGCAAAGTTCTGGAAACAGCCCAAGTGTCCATCAGAGGATGAGTGGATTAAAAAGCTTTGGTATATATATACTATGGAATACTACTCAGCCATAAGAAATGATGACATAGGATCTTTTACAACAATATGGATGAGCCTTGATAACATTATACTGAGCGAAAGAAGTAAATCAGAAAAAACTAGGAACTATATGATTCCATACATAGGTGGGACATAAAGATGAGACTCAGAGACATGGACAACAGTGTTGGGGTTACAGGGTGGGGGGAGGAGAGGGAAGGGCACAAAGATCATGGCTTTTCAGTATTTGCCATATTCCCCCTTTAATCTATAGACAGATAGCAAATATTTACTTATGGTGTTTCCACTATAAAGACTGCTGTCTTAGGGACAAATGCTGATGAACTATTTCAGCAGTTCATCCTTCTTCAAAGACTTATATGTCAACATAGAGCTCCATGTTTCATAGGACATACTCAAGCTCACTCCATGCTCCCTGGAGCTTTAGCACAAGGGAATGCCCTTTTTTTCTTTCTCTCTCTCTCTCTTTTTGTTGTATTTTTTCTTTTATTTATTTTTTGTATTTTTCTGAAGATGGAAATGGGGAGGCAGTCAGACAGACTCCCACCTGGCATGCCTACGGGGAGGGGGGGATGCTCTGCCCATCTGGGGTGTTGCTCTGTTGCAACCAGAGCCATTCTAGTGCCTGAGGCAGAGGCCATGGGGCCATCCTTAGTGCCCAGGGTGGCTCTGCTCTGGTGGAGCCTTGGCTGCAGGAGGGGAGGAGAGAGACAGAGAGGAAGGAGAGGGGGAGGGGTGGAGAAGTAGACGGGCGCTTCTTCTGTGTGCTCTGACTGGGAATCGAACCCGGGAATCCTGCACACCAGACCAATGCTCTACTACTGAGCCAACCGGACAGGGCCTAGGAATGCCCTTGGTGATCAAGCTACCCAAAAGAAAATTATATGGAGCAACCATGACAGACCGAGCAAGTCAGTCTCATACTATTCATCACCAGAACGCTGCAGCCGGTGTAAACAGTTTCAACTTTCCCGGGAAGCAGCACGGCAGATTGGGAAATCCTGTCCAAGGGGTCCTATACTGCCCCTTCATTTGGAGTTAACCCTCAAGTACCCCTACCAGGACAACTTTGGCAGATGGATGTTACTCATATACTTTCATTTGGCAAACAGTCGTATGTCCACATTACAGTAGATACATATTCCAGATATATAGTAACCTCTGTCAGAACAGGAGAGTCTGCTAAACATGTTATAGCTCATTATCTGTATGCATTGTTCTATTATTGGAGTTCCTAAACTGGCTAAACTGAAAATGCTCCTGCATATGGAGCAAAAGCATTCACTGTATTTTGTCATGCTTACAGTCTTTAAAGTTAAGGTATTATTAAAGTGTACTCAGCAAATATTTTAAGGTCAATTTAAAAAAAAATTAAAAGGGGGTAGTCATATCCTGGAACTCCTATGGGTCTACCATATCATGCTTTTTACTTAAAAAAAAAATTTACATTTCTTTTGAATGCTTTGAACAGGAGACACCAAATCTTTTTTGCCTGCAAACTACTACCTTCTTTATTAGATCCAGCTAATAACACTGTTTTGTCTTTTTCCAAATAGCTCCAGATATATGGAAAAGATTTATATAGTTGGATGGGGATCCTCAAACCCCTCAGCAAGATCTTCTGAGCATGGCTTTTAACATACCTAGAGGCAGCAAAAGCCCAATAGAGATCAGGGGAACTACCAGCTTTTAGAATACACCCTTAAAGGCTCCAATGCCCCAAAGGGGTCTCATAGGATGCCATCTGGGTCCTGCTTCAATAGTGGAAAGGAAGGTCATTGAGCTAAAGCCTGCCAGGCTTACATGCCTTTGCTGTGAGGAAACAGGGACACTGGAAGGTAGGCTTCCCCCTCGCTCCTCCAAGGGAGGGTTCAGTCTCTTCCAGCCCTGCTCCAGCAACCTATGACCTAACCTTGCCCAGAATGCTGGGGTTTGCCACTGAAGGCTGAAGGTGCCCAGGGCCGTTGGCCCCATCTACGACACTGTGGACGAGCCTAGGGTATTTCTTCCAAGAAGCAGGTAAACTGATCTCATTTACACAAGGGCCACTTAACTATGTTTTGCCTGAATAGTCAGGTTTTTTATTCTTCCCTCAAAGATCTCTGTTGTGGGTGTTGATAGTCCTATTTTCTGCTGCTTTGCTTAATATATAGTGTTTCTTTTATCCCTCCTACCTCAATGCCCCACTCATATTTCAGGCTGGGACCTACTCCTAATTTAGAGCTCTCTTTCCCCCTTTTGCCAACTTCTATTATGAACCTACCTTTGCCACCCAAGGTTCTCTTTACCAAGCCACAGTCACAGAGCTCCAGGGAAACGCAACCTGGTCTCATCTCTCCAGGCAGAGGAGAACAGAAGCTCCATCTCCACACATGCTGCAGATGGCTTTTCCAGTCTACCTGAATCATTACCAGCTAGAAGCAGCGGTCATTGGGACTTGGACATGAGCTGCAAAGTATAGAATGGTGACAACAATTCCAGGGCCATGAGGACTTTTCCTGGATGTGGACTTTTCTGGACTCCTGCTCCCTGTGACAGCTCCTAACAGACTGAACTGTGGTTGGGGTGCATTTGTCAGGGATTTGGCAGGGTGATGGGGCCAACTTCGACTTGGTGAACATGTTAAGGACACTACTCTTTTATGGATTCTTGCTGTATTAGCCAAGAGTTTGCTTAAAGGCTTTTAATCACTGTAAAAAAAAATAGAAGACTGGATAAAGAAGATGGGGCACATATACACCATGGTATACTATTCAGTTAGAAGAAATGATGACATCAGATCACTTACAGCAGAATGATGGAATCTTGATAACAGTATGCGGAGTGAAATAAGTGAATCAGAAAAAAAACAAGAACTGCAGGATTCCATACATTGGTGGGACATAAAAACGAGACTAGGAGACATGGACAGGAGTGGGGTGGTTACGGGGGGTGGGGGGGAGGAAAGGAGGGAGAGGGGGAGGGGTACAAAGAAAACTGGATAGAGGGTGACGGAGGATGATCTCTCTTTGGGTGATGGGTATGCAACAGAACTAAATGACAAGATAACCAGGAAATGTTTTCTTTGAATATATGTACCCTGATTTATTGATGTCACCCCAATATAATAAAAATTTATTTATAAAAAAAAATGGATGAAAGATCTAAACATAAGACCTGAAACAATAAAGTACATAGAAGAAGACATAGGTACTCAACTCATGGAACTGGGTTTTAAAGAGCATTTTATGAATTTGACTCCAAAGTCAAGAGAAGTGAAGGCAAAAATTAATGAATGGGACTACATCAGACTAAGAAGTTTTTGCTCAGCAAGAGAAACTGATAATAAAATAAACAGACAGCCAACTAAATAGGAAATGATATTTTCAAACAACAGCTCAGAAAAGGGCCTAATATCCAAAATATACAAAAAACTCATAAAACTCAACAACAAACAAACAAACAATCCAATAAAAAAATGGGAAGAGGACATGAACAGACACTTCTCCCAGGAAGAAATATAAATGGCCAACAGATATATGAAAAGATGCTCATCTTCTTTAGTTATTAGAGAAATACAAATCAAAACTGCAATGAGATACCACCTCACACCTGTTAGATTAGCTATTATTAACAAGACAGGTAATAGCAAATGTTGGAGAGGCTGTGGAGAAAAAGGAACCCTCATACACTGTTGGTGGGAATGTAAAGTAGTACAAACATTATGGAAGAAAGTATGGTGGTTCCTCAAAAAACTGAAAATAGAACTACCTTATGACCCAGAAATCCCTCTACTGGGTATATAACCCAAAAACTCAGAAACATTGATACGTAAAGACACATGCAGCCCCATGTCTATTGCAGCATTGTTCACAGTGGCCAGGACATGGAAACAACCAAACGCCCATCAATAGATGACTGGATAAAGAAGAGGTGGCACATACACACTATGGAATACTATTCAGCCATAAGAAATGATGACATCTAATCATTTACAGCAAAATGGTGGGATCTTGATAACATTATAAGGAGTGAAATAAGTAAATCAGAAAAAAACAGGAACTGCATTATTCCATACATAGGTGGGACATAAAAGTGAGACTAAGAGACATTGATAAGAGTGTGGTGGTTACGTGGGGAGGTGGAAGAGGGAGAGGGAAAGGGGGAGGGGGAGGGGCACAAAGAAAACTAGATAGAAGGTGAGAGAGGACAATCTGACTTTGGGTGATGGGTATGCAACATAATTGAACAAGATAACCTATACATTTATCTTTGAATATATGTATCCTGATTTATTGATGTCGCCCCATTAAAAAAATAAAATTATAAAAAAAACACACATCCATACAAATATCTATATGCAAATATCTGCAACAGCTTTATTCATAATCATCAAAATAGGAAATAATTCAAATGCGCTTTAACCAGTGAAGAGATAAACACACTCGTACATCCACACAATAGAACACTACTTAGTGACAAAAAGGAACAAACTGCTGGTACAGGCAAAAACATGAATGAATCTCAACTGCATCACACTGCACGACAGAACAGGCACACAATGCTAAATAGCATGTGGCTCTATTTATATGGTATTCTAGAAAAGGGAAACCTACCAATATTCTATACATATAGTATTTTGGTTATGGTGGCAGTAATGAACATTTATCAAAACTCATAAAAATGTAGACTTATAAAGGTTGAATTTTCCTGTCTGAAATTACTCAATAAACCCAGCTTAAAAAAATACACCAACTATAGAGTATCTTAACATTTACTCAAAGAAAACTATTAAAGCTCAACATTATTATCTATAATTACTCTGAAAAACTCTAGACATTTCTTCGCTAGATAGAATACTAATAAAATGTCCTTAGTACTGAAAGGAAATAAAACCCATGCATTTTCCCTCTTTGGGCCTCAAAGCTTTCCTGTGCAGAGACAGGGTACAGGATGTCAGAGTGTGAATTCTGGTCATTGAGAAACCCATGAAGTAATTTTTGTCTGCGGGACAGCCGCTGGCTCCACTGTTTCTCGTCACATGCAGAAAAGGGGAGCCGTATGCTCATGAAATGTGACCTTCTCTTTGGGTGGCTGTTACCTCATGCCTAGAAACCTTGCTTGAGAGACCCATTTTCAATAAGCACCACAGAGAAAATGGTAAAAACAAAAATATACAAAACAACCACCATGAAACCCAAAAATATGTAGTAAGTAAACTGTACTCCTCCTTAAAATCAGATCACTTTGAGAACTACAGTGTGTATGTAAAGTCATGGTGCACTTTTGACCAGTCACAGGAAAGCAACAAAAGATGATAGAAATGTGAAATCACCAAATAAAACAAAAACTCTCCCAGTTTCATACCTATTCAGTGCAGTTCGATGTGGGCTCACGCAGATTCTTTAGGGCTCGTTAGGTAGCTATCCCGTATAGCCTCTACAGACTTGTCACTGACTGATGGCCTACCAGACGGGGTTTCTCCACCAAACTGCCAGTTTCCTTCAACTGCTTATCCCACCGAGTAATGCTATTCCTATGTGGTGGCGCTTCGTTATAAACGCGCAGATATTCACGTTGCACTTTGGTCACAGATTCGAATTTAGCAAGCCACAGAACACACTGAACTTTCCTCTGTACCGTCCACATCTCGACTAGCATGGCTGTGGGCTGGTCCGTTGTATACACGGTGTAACGTCATCATCTGCGCATGCACACATGCTGCCACATCATCCTACAGAAACTGGGAGGGTTTTCCTTTTATTTGGTGTAGATTTCACATTTCTATCGTCTTTTGTTGCTTTCCTGTGACCGGTCAAAAGTGCACCATGACTTTACAGACACACTGTATTTCTCAATACTTAATAGTCCAGAGCTTGTTTTTGATGATTAATGTCTTATCTTATTATTATTATTATTATTATCATTTGTATTTTTCTTTTTTCTTTTTTTTTTTCTTTTTTTTTTTTTGTATTTTTCTAAAGTGAGAGGCAGGAAGGCAGAGAGACAGACTTCCACATGTGCCCGACCAGAATGCACCCAGCATGCCCACTAGGGGGCGATGCTCTGCCTATCTGGGGCGTTGCTCGGCTGCAACCAGAGCATTCTAGCACCTGAGGCTGAGCCATCCTCAGTGCCCGAGCCAACTTTGCTCCAGTGGAGCCTTGGCTGTGGGAGGGGAAGAGAGAGACAGAGAGGAAGGAGAGGGGGAGGGATGGAGATGGACTCTTCTCCAATGTGCCCTGGCCAGGAATCAAACCCAGAACTTCCACATGCCAGGCTGATGCTCTACTGCTGAGCCAACTGGCCAGGGTCTTGTTTTATTTTATTATCCTCATATTATAAGCTCCACAGAATACTTTTTAGAGTCCAGATAATTTTTGTTGTTCTTCAAGAGACATTTTGCATGAGCAAACCATGATTACTAATTCCACACAAATATGGGAGCAATTCCTTTATTTTTTGTATTATCAAATGCCTGCCTAGGCATTTGATACCATTTTACAGTTTGGTCATTTACCAACCATTTTCACATGGACAAGGGCTTTCAAATTCTTTGGGTCATTATACAGTGAGAACTGCATTGTACACGGCCACCCAGTACAGAGGTGTGTGTGCGTACAGGCACAATACCCAAGTGTTACACAGAAAGACTTATCCTTACCCCATAAGATGCTCTTTATTAATAACTTTCTTTTATTACAGTCTTTACAATGCTGACAGATACCCACACAATTCATATCATGACCCACAATTTTTAAAATCATCTCACCAGAAGATAAAATACAAATATAACTTCTCTGCATGCTTGAACACAGGATTTAAAAAATTCATTTTTAAATGAAAAGGGACCTTCCCGGAGGCTGACTCAACTGAGCAGACCCTGCCCTTCTCGGCGGGCAGCCAGACCAGGAGGTACGGGGCACAAGCACAGTTGTGTGCGGAGGCCTGGCCTCACAGTCAGGGCCTGCTGCCTCCCTTTCTCATCTCCCCCATGTCATTTCTTCACTTTCTCTCTCTCTCTCTGAAGTGAAACAAAATTCAACCAGGTAGAAAAGAGCTGCTGTACAGGAAGGTGCAGCCTCAGCCCAGCCCCGGGGCAGGTGGGGGGATCTCTCAGGACCGCCGAGGCCCAAACACGGTGAAAGGGTAAACTGGCATGGACACCACATGTAAAAAAGTACTTTCCACTCTAAGAATTTTGAGTTTTTAAACTGCTAGTCAACTCAATATTATATTCTAGTATTACACACTGAAACTATTGGGTATTATGATAATTAGAGAGAAACTTTACATGAAAATTAGAAAACTTACTTTTAAGAACTCCCACAAGGGAAACTGGACCAATGAGAAAGGAATCTGAAGAGAAGAAAAAAAATAAATTAGGCAGAGAACATCAGACTTTGCCAAGTATGACTATACAGAAACCTGTAATTATTACTGAGAACATTATTTAACTATGTAGATATTAAAGCAAACATTAAACAAATGTACAGGTTTACTCAGGCATGGTCAACATATGGCCCACAGGCCAGATCCAGCCTGTGTAATGAGTTTATGCGGCCCACGATTAAATTTTTAATATTCTCCGCTACTTTAAAATCTCAGCAACTCGGAAGCGGAAGCATCTTTGATGATTGGAAATCAAGATATTTAAGAAATAGTGATACGCAAAAAAGAATTCCCCGTGTGACTAATCTAGGGTTAACTTCCAATAATTGGTTGAATGGATTCACGATACTTCTTTATTTTTTAAAAATTTTTATTATAAAGATTTATAACTTTTGTACTCGTCTGTACTCGATATGAACTATTTGACGTTTAGCGGCGATGTGAAACCCACGTTCTTTTAGGTGAAGTTTGCCAGTGTGCACCCAAGGTCAAAAATTTGTTATTTTTGTGGTCAAGTGTGCTGAATCAAGTGGCATTGTAGCACAGACAATAGCTGCAGTTGATAACTGAAAACGTGTCCAGGTTGTTTGTAAAACGAAATAATTGTTTTATTTGAGATATAACCCCTTCAAGCTCATTCTGTTAAACAAATATTGTTTCGATTGATTGCAATATAGTTTGCATATTTATAAGGTATGTAATTATATTTTTATTAAAATACATTTTTATTAACATTGTACATTAAAATTTTTTTCACTCACATTTATTCATAAACAAATTACATAAAATTTTGTTTACTTAAATAAATTTTTGTATTTAACATATTTTAATATTTTGTCTGGCCTGTGAAAAAAGTTTTCTTTCTAATCTGGCCCGGGGGCAGAAACTGTTGGCCACACCTGGGCTTACTATATACACAGGCTTTAGAAAACAAGTTAACTGTAACTGCTTTTAGTGTTCCACTAACTCTGAGCCTGTGGAACATAAAATGATGCTGTCAGGCCCTTTTCAAGTAGAAGAGAAGCACAGCAGAGGCTCTGGCTACTGAGATGACAAAATAAATATTTCCCATCATAAGCAATAAAGATTTTAAAGACTTGGCATATTTCTGCTTAACAGCTAGAGCTGTCTGCTCTTTAACAGGCTGGGTGTTAAGCATTTAAAAGAAGAAGAGATGGGGGAGCAGGGACAGAGGGAAAGAGAGAGAGAGAGCTGAGAGTGGGGAGGCAGCAGAGAGAGAAAGGATGGGATGAAGGGGGAGGAAAAGAAACAAGGGGAGAGGGAGGAAAGCAGGAGTGAAAAAGAAAAAGAAGGAGGGATAGAAAGGAAGAGAAGAACTGGGCAAGAAAGAAGGGGGAAAAGGCAGAGGAGACTAGAAAGAGGAAGGAAAAGAGAAGTAAGTGAGTGAGAGGAGTGGGCAAGGGAGGAAGGGCGAGAGAAGGAAAGGAGAGGGAGACCAGAGGAGCTGATGAGGGAAGGAGGGGAGGAAAGAGGAGAGACAGAGCCACCTGCAACAACAAAAAGAGGCTCGGGACCCGAGGACCACAGCACGGAAATGGGAAGCCTGCACCCCTCAACGAAGGGACGTCTCAATGCTGGAGGAGTGGAGTGCCCCTGAACCCCGAGGTAGACCCTGGAGCAGCAAAGGGTGATGAGGTGTGAGAGGTGGACATACCACTGCACTCACACTGTAAGTATTAACAACTAGTGTGTAACAATAAGAGAGTTACCAGGCACTTTTCATGTGTCAGGCACTATACTGATAAGCACTTGATAGGTTTTATTTCACCAAATCCTCAAAACCCTGGAATACAGGTATTATTACCATCCCCGTTTTAGAGAAGAGAAAACGGAGGTTCAGAGAAGCTGTGTTAATTTGCCTAAAGGCACAATGAAGAAGCCCAATCTGACTCCAGAGTTGTTACATACTCTGCCTAAAATATATCTAAGCACATGTATCTGCATAGAGTACATTCACCCTTAGTATAATCAATTTGCTTTTAATTACACTTTTTTTTTGAGAAACAAAACCCAAGTTTATTTGTTCATTTCTTGCATTTGAAGTACTCCTCGATGACATCCCTTGCCTGAGATTCTTTGCCATAGTCCTTATCCACCACACAACTGCAACCAGCCACTGTATGGGGTTTCCCCTCTCTGTCGATTTTTACAGAGGCCTACCCGTTCCCCTAGTTTCTTGTTGTCAACCTTAATTAGGTTGAGATGGTGCTCAGCACAAAGGGCCTCCACCAATTCGACATGCATAGGCTCATCACAGTTCCATGCAAGCGCACAGGGGTGGGCTTGGCGCTTGTCTAAGGCTTTGGCAGCTTCACGAACTCGGCGGGCTCGGCCATCGTGGGTGAGGGCGGTCTTCAGCACCGCTTGTAAAGCAGTCTAAACGTCATTCTACCTCCAGCAGCAATGCCTTCCTGGCCAAGGCGGTCGGTTATGGGTGGAGCCCAATCTTAAAAGCACCCAAGCCTCCGCCTCCGCACAGCTCCACAGCGGCAGGGAAAGAGCTAATTACACTTTCAAAAATTAAAAATAGAACCCCACTTCCATACTTCCTAAAAGTACTAGAACTCCAGTGGGCCCCACCCACCAACCTGTGTAACATCCAGCCACTGCCGCATGGGCCTGTGTTAGGGACGACTGGCTCCCAGCAGGCCGCGGTCCTGGTGGTGGTGCTCTGTATTCACTCACAGGAAGTGAAAAGTAAATGTGGACTCTGAACACTAACAATATGGGTGTGTGAGTGTGTTTGAGTGTATGTGTATATGTGTGTGTGTAAGTGTCTGAGTATGAGTGTGCGTGCAAGTTTGAGTATATGTGTGTATGTTGTTGTGTGAGTGTGCGGGTGTGTAAGTGTTTGACTATATGAAGGAATTAATGGTCCATAAATTAAGGGCATTAAATTACTCCTAAAATATTTATAATTATTCATAAGTTAGAGTCTGCATCTTTACCTTACTCTGCTGGAATACCTTATGGCCCTGGGCTTGACAGTGGCCACAGTAGATTTGTCTACTGTTTGAACATAAAATGGCAGTGAGAAAAAAAAAAAAATCAAAGTCAATAGATTAGTTTAAGATAAAAAACTATAATCTCAGAGAAGTTTGTCATCTTTATAAATAAACAACAGCTCACCCCATACATCAAAGTACTACAATAGGAATCCAATTTAGTTTCTTTTTTGTCATAAAACCATGAAAGCATCTGACACTGTCCATTCAGAAACTAAAGTGCTATATTTCCAATTAATTATTAAAACCCAAATATTAAAAAATATACAATATGTGCCCTGGCCAGTTGCTCAGTGGATAGAGTATTGGCCTGGCATATGGGTGGCCCAGGTTCAACCCCTGGTCAGTGCACAGATAAGAAGCGACCATCTGCTCCTCTCCCCCTTCTCTCTCTCTTCCTCTCTCACAGCCAGTGGCTCCACTGGTTCAAGCGCGGTCCTGGGCACAGGACAGGTCAGTTAATTCCAGCATCAGCCCCAGTCAGGGTGCCGTGTAGATGCCAGGTGGGGCACATGCGGGAATCCATCTCCCTTCCTCTCACTTAAAAATAAATAAATATAAATAAAAATACACAATATGTAATAAAACCCCCAAGAAGAAAACAGGCAAAAATATTGCAGATGAACTAAATGTTGTTTGTTCCCTTTCCTCCCTAACGTAAATGCATCACATTTTAACAAGAATGGAAATATTTCACATTTATAAGATAACACCTTATAAATTACTGTAACTGTCTGTGCTAGCATTCTTCACTTCTTGATTTAAATAACTCATCAAATTACATTGTATGTAATCTGCAGTTTTTTGGTACTTAATACATAAAACGGTAGAGCAAAAGCAGGTTTATAGTTGCTCGCATGGACTATAATACAAAAATTAATAAATAAGAATATAAGAATAAACTTTCACAGACTGGCTACTAAACCTACTTTTAAACACTCTCTATTAGATTTTGAATCCTGGAGATGAACATTTTGCCCATTTTCCTCTATTAAACATTATTCATTAAATTGTTGCTTTAATTTAAAAATCACACATTTGAAATGGAGAAATTATTCCACTGGGTATTTATTTTTAGAAGTCAGTCGACAGTAAATCCAAACTTGATTCTTTAAAACAAGATTAAATGACAGTCCAAGGTAATTAAATGTGCTATAAATGTTTAAATAATTAAATTTATTTCTGTTATCTGGTAGTGAAATACCCCTTATAAGATCAATTCCTGCTGTGTAAAAATTTGTTTAAATATTCTTCAACTCAAAACCTCATTGAAGCATCTTGGCAGTCACCACCTGAAGAAACCACAGAGACGTGCCCCACATTGGGCGTGGCCGCCCGCACACACGCCTCCTCACACAGCAGCACTCTGCAGCTCCCAGGCTCCTGCACGCATAGCGGAGCTGGCCCAGGAGCGCTAGCTCCCTCCCAGGTCTGGTTTGAAGTTACAGAACAGTGATGTTTCTTCAAGACGTGGAATTTAAGACCCCAAACACATGTAAGCTGTTATTTTAAAATGTTTTATAGATGAAGAAAATGCATAGGTGCATTCAGAGGTCTTAGATTCCAAACACAACATACCCATTTTATTACACCAAAAGTTACAAAATGGCTTTCTGTTGTGACCTTTTTAATGCTTCCATTTAAGATGTTTTGTTTGAATAAGGTTGCTAAGACCCAGGGCACTAATAAGTGAGCAGCAGTAAGGGCAGCTACCATCACAGAAGTAGATGTAGAAGGGAAAAACCCTTCTGAAATTTAACATGGATTCCACCAGTAATAAACACAGCAACAATTCTGCGCAAGCATGTGCATGTGAGGTTCCCACGTGAAGTAGGTAAAATGAAATCTGGGCATGGTTAACGGGAAGCAAGTGTTGGGGGTTACTAAAGGAACAAAGAATGTACAAAATTAGATACAGCAAACTTTACCCATCACCATGTATTGAACTAGAATCACCCTTGAAGTCAGTAAGTACTTATAACACTGATCTTAAAATAAATGCCTGTAATCTTGTAAGTCCTTTAACAAATAATGATGTGATTTATAATATAACTGAGGGGATAGGAAGATATCTAAGTGACTATTTAGCTCTAAAATTCTATTTTTTATTGGAAAGGTCAAATTAAAACACCACAATACTCTTTAAATAAATAAAACTTAGTTGTATGCTAAAATGAACATAAACTATGAGTATCAACAAAGCCTAAGGAACAAAAAGGTACATTTCAAAAGCTGTAAAGCTATCATACTTTCAGAAATATGCCCAAAATTCACTAGCAATAAGACCAAAAAAGAGTGCGTGTGTGTGTGTGTGTGTGTGTGTGTGTGTGTGTCACAGAAACAGTGCTAAGACCTCAAATCAGAAGGGATACTGGAGTGGGTCTAAGGACTGGCCCATTCCGATTTCTAAGGGCTCCGGCGGGAGTCTCCTTTCTTGTTGCGCGGCAGTGTCCTAGTTTCTGAGCTTGATCTAGGATTTTCCACTTCAGCCTCACAGCAATAAAGCCACTCCCCCTCTAAATGCTCTGTGTCTTTTCCCACTCAACCCCAAAGGTGAGTGAGAAAAATGAAGTTGAAGACCTAAAAAAACCTTTTGTCCCAATGTGACTTGTCATTAAATTTTTTTTCAAAAAGTGAGAACCATTCAAATCTGGTCTGTTAGCGTATGACGCACCTAGAAAAAATTATAACAATATATACTATTTTTAAATTTAACAATAATAATCCATTTATATGCACAGTACACAGTGAAAATAATGTATACGTAATAAAGGAATTAACTTAAAAGTACGAAAAATTGAAAGTGATTTATTCCTGAGGTTTTTAAAACATACTTAAATTCCTAAAGCATCCTTCCAAAGAAAGCAAAAATGGACACAAGAGCATGAAAATCTAATATTGAAAAGGAGATAATGTAAGCAGTTTGATTATCCAGTAAATCTAGTAGATCTCAAAGGCAGGAACGTTCAGAGTACCAAAACTTACTACAAAACCAGCAAACAACATAATGTAGGAATGACATCAAGACACTTACAAGTGGGATGGAATAGGGCCCAGAAATAGACCCTAACATATATGATCATATGATTTGTATTTATTCTTCTCTCTCTCTTTTTTTTTAAGAGAGCTAGGGAGAGGGAGAGAGAGAGAGACAGGAACATTGATCTGCTCCTGTATGTGCCCCAACCGGGGAATCAAATCAGCAAACTCCACACTCTGGGACAACACTCCAACTAAGCTATCTGGCCAGGGCTTAATTTTGTTTTGTTTTGTTTTTTTGAGATAGAGAGAAGAAGGAAGAGAGAAGGGAGTGGGAAGGGAACATTCATTTGTTGTTCTACTCAATCATGCATTCATTAGTTGCTTCCTGTGTATGCCCTGACCAGGGATCGAACCTGGTATGTCTACACGGCAGGCTGATGCTCTATCAACTAAGCCAACAGGTCAGGGCCTCGAGCAATCAAATTCATAGACCAGAAAGTAGAATGGAAGCTGGGAGAAGAGGGGAAGGCGCAGTTGAATGGGTATGAGGCTGCAGTTTTGCAAAATGAAGAGTTTGGTAGACTAGTTGCTTAACATTAAAAACACAATACAACTGAATTGTACACTTAAAAAAGGATAAAAATGGTTAAGTGTATTTTCCCACCATTTAAATATGTGTGTGTGTGTGTGTGTGTGTGTGTGTGTGTGTGTGTGTGTATTTTAGTGAGAGAGAGAAGAGAGAGGCAGGGAGAGAGATGAGAAGCATCAACATGTAGTTGCATCACTTTAGTTGTTCACTGATTGCCTCTCATACGTGCCTTGTCCAGGGGAGCTCAGCCAGCAACCTTTGGGCTCAAGCCAGTGACTATGGGATCACGTTGATGATCCCAAGCTCAAGCCTGCGACCCTGAACTGAAGCTGGTGAGCCTGCACTCAAGCTGCATGCAATCGTGCTAAAGCCAGCGACCTCAGGGTCACACTGAGGTCCCAGGTTGACACTCTATTCCAGGGGTCAGGAACCTATGGCTCGCAAGCAAGATGTGGTTCTTTTGATGGCTGAATCTGGCTCACAGACAAATCTTTAATTAAAAAAAATGTTAAAAATATAAAACATTCTCATGTATTACATACAATTCATTCATTTCCTACCGCTCATGTTCATGGTTGCGGGTGGCTGGAGCCAATCACAACTATCCTCCGGGACAACACCAAATTTTTATTGGATAATGCGTAAGGTACACGGATCACTGTGAGGTCAGGAAGTAAACTTTCCTCCTTTTAATCAAGTAGTCAGCTAGCTAATTGCAGAAACCCTTTTGACGAAGAAGATGGCTAAAAGAAAAAAAGATGAGAAGTATCATACTTTTCAGCAGGAATGGACAGAGGAATTCACTTTTGTGGAGAGAGCAGGTTCTGTAGTGTGTCTAATATGCAATGATAAAATTGCATCGATGAAACAGTCAAATATAAAGCGGCACTTCGACACACGCCATACTACATTTGCACAGAAATATCCAGCGGGGACAGCAGGAAGAAAGCATGTCAAGAGCTACTCTGCAGAGTGCAAGCTAGTCAGCAGCAACTCCGTGTTTGGACCCAACAAGGTGACTGGAATTTGGCTAGCTTTGCTGGTGCTTTAGCAATTGTGAGAAACGGAAAGCCATTCACAGATGGGGAGTATGCCAAAACATTCATGCTGGATGTTGCCAATGAACTTTTTGATGACTTTTCGGGTAAAGACAAGATAATCAAACGAATAAAAGGCATGCCTCTGCCAGCAAGAACTGTTCATGATCGTACCATCATGATGGCAAATCAAACTGAGACAACACAACTGAAGGACATAAATGCAGCACCATTCTTTTCTCTCACTTTGGATGAGTCAACAGACATAAACCATTTATCCCAGTTTGGTGTGATTGCAAGGTATGCTGTTGGTGACACACTATGTGAAGAAAGTCTTGCTGTTTTGCCTATGAAGGAGACAACAAGAGGGGAGGATTTATTCAAGTCTTTCACTGAGTTCGCTAAGGAAAAGAATCTACCGATGGATAAACTTATTCCGGTGTGTACTGATGGTGCTCCGTGCATGGTGGGGAAAAACAGAGGATTTGTAGCGCTTCTTCATGAACATGAAAAGAGACCCACCCGAAGTTTTCACTGCATCTTACATCAGGAGGCTCTTTGTGCTCAGATGTGTGGCAAGCAGCTTGGTGAGGTGATGTCGCTGGTCATTTGGGTGGTCAACTTTATTGTTGCCTGAGCTTTAAATGACCGCCAGTTTAAAACACTGCTGGATGAAGTTGGGAATAATTATGCTGGTCTGCTTCTGCAGAGCAATGTGCATTGGTTGTCAAGAGGGAAGGCGCTCAGCCATTTCGTGGCTTGTCTGAGAGAAATCCGGACTTTTGTTGAAATGAAAAACATCGAGCATCCTGAGTTAGCTAACACTGAGTGGCTCCTGAAGTTCTACTCTCTTGTGGACATGACTGAACATCTGAACCAGCTCAATGTGAAAATGCCAGGTGTTGGAAATACAGTCTTAACCCTTCAACAAGCAGTGTTCGCATTTGAAAACAAGCTGGAACTCTTCATAGCCAACATTGAAACAGGTAGTTTACTACACTTTGAAAAACTGGGAGAGTTTAAAGATGCATGCACAGCAAGTGACCCTGCTCAACATCTTGATCTCCAGCAGCTAGTGGGCTTCACATCTTATCTCCTGCAGTCATTCAAAGCACGCTTTGGAGAATTTTGTGAGCGTACTCGTCTTTTTAAGTTCATCACCCATCCACATGAGTGTGTAGTGGACAGCATCGACCTGAGTTACATCCCCGGTGTCTCCGCCAGAGACTTTGAGCTACAAGCTGTTGACTTGAAGGCTTCAGACATGTGGGTGAATAAGTTCAAGTCACTGAATGAAGATTTGGAAAGACTTGCACGACAGCAAGCAGAGTAGGTGAGCAAACACAAGTGGGGAGAAATGAAAAAACTTCAACCTGTGGACCAGTTGATTGTCAAAACTTGGAACGCGCTTCCCATCACTTACCACACACTGCAGCATGTGACTATTGCTGTACTGACAATGTTTGGCTCTACGTATGTATGTGAGCAGTCTTTCTCACCTCTGAAGAACGTTAGGACCAACCTACGATCACGTTTAATGGATGGAAGTCTCAACGCCTGCTTGAAGCTTAACCTCACCGCGTATCAACCAGACTACAAAGCCATCAGCAAAACCATGCACCACCAGAATTGCATTAATGGTAAGAAGTACTTTATTCGGCCCTGGCCGGTTGGCTCGGCGGTGAAGCGTCGGCCTGGTGTGCGGGGGACCTGGATTCGATTCCCGGCCAGGGCACATAGGAGAAGCGCCCATTTGTTTCTCCACCCCCCCTCCTTCCTCTCTGTCTCTCTCTTCCCCTCCTGCAGCCAGGGCTCCATTGGAGCAAGGATGGCCCGGGCACTGGGGATGGCTCCTTGGCCTCTGTCCCAGGCGCTGGAGTGGTTCTGGTCGTGGCAGAGCGACGCCCCGAAGGGCAGAGCATCGCCCCCTGGTGGGCATGCCGGGTGGATCCCGGTCAGGCGCATGCGGGAGTCTGTCTGACTGTCTCTCCCCGTTTCCAGCTTCAGAAAAATGTAAAAAAAAAAAAAAGTACTTTATTCATCATTGGTTAGTCATCATTGGTTAGCAACAATGTTATTAAAAAGAATTCAGAGACTTATTGTACTTTAAAAGTGTTGGTCTTACATAAAATGCACACATTTACTTGTATTAAGTGTTCAACATATTGTATGGCTCTCATGGAATTACATTTTAAAATATGTGGCGTTCATGGCTCTCTCAGCCAAAAAAGTTCCTGACCTCTGCTCTATTCACTGTGCCACCACTGGTCAGGCTATTTTTAAATTCTTAAAAAATACTATTAATAAAAAGGCAAGTACAGACTGGAAGAACATATTTGCAAAACATTTCTGACATGGAAGTTCTATTCAAAATATATAAAAAAATCTTTCAAAACTTAATTATAAAAAGAAATTAAAACTAATAACCCAATTTTTAAAATGCATAAAAAACAAACATTTCACAAAGAAAGGAATACAAATCACTAGTATAAACACATGAAAAGATATTCAATATCATTAGCATCTCAGAAATGTTAGTTAAAACACACTAAGAAAAACAGTCTGTGTCCTGACCAGTTGGCTCAGTGGTAGAGCGTCAGCACACCATGTGGAAGTCCCAGGTTCTATTCCTGATCAGGGAACATAGGAGAAGGTCCCATCTGCTTCTCCACCCTTACCCCTTTTTTCTGTCTCTCTCTCTTCCCCTCCCACAGCCATGGCTAGAATGGCTCAAGCAAGATGACCTTAGGTGCTGAGAATGGCTCCATGGCCTCTGTCTCAGGTGCTAAAAAAAACAGCTTCAGATGGGCAAAGCGTCGTGCCCCTATGGGCTTGCCGAGTGGATCCAGCAGTTGGGGAACATACAGCATGTGGGAGTCTGTCTCTCTGCCTCACCGCTTCTCACTAAAAAAAAAAAAAAAAAAGGAAAAAAATCCCAGTCTGTTGGTTCTTCAAAAACTTAAACATTGAGTTATCATACAAGCCAGCTATTCCACTCCAGTTATACAGCCAAAATACTTAAAATCAGGGATCCAAACAGATATTCGTCTACAAATCTTCACTGCATCATTATTCACCAAACAACCCAAATGTCCACAAAAGATTTCAAGGATAAACAAAATATGGTCTATCCATACACCATAAATAGGAATGAAACTCTGATTATTCAATAATTTGGATGAAGCCTGAAAAAAACTAAGCCAGATAGAAAAGGACAAGTATTTTATGATTCCACTAATTTGAAATAGCTAGAATAGGCAAACTCATAGAGAAAGAAACCAGACTAAAGGTTTCCGGGAGTTCAGGGCAGGGGAGTTACTGCTTAATGAGTGCAGTTTCTGTTGGGGTGATGGCAGAGTCTCAGGAGCAGAGAGTAGAAATGACTGCACTACATGCTGAGTGATGCTGAAGTGTGTACTTAAAGAGATTAGATTGGCACATTTTATATCTATTTTCCACAACTTAAAAAATATTTTTTTTAAAAAGCACACATTGACATGACATTATGTACCCACTAAAAAGGCTGAACTGAACAAGCCTGATGACACCAAATAATGAGAAGCATGCGGGGCAAACCCAGCTCTCATATTTTGTGGGTAGGACTTTAAAATAGAATCGCTTTCAAAGGGCGTTTGCTAAGTTTTTATTTGCTCCAAAAATTCCACAGTATATATTCACGAGCAATGACAATATATGTCGACAATAAGATTTGTACACAAATATCATAGCAGTTTTAATCACAAAAGTGTCCCTCAACAGGAGAGAGGATATACAAATTGTGGCATATTCATACAGTGGAATATTAGGAATGAAATGGAAAGAACTACTGATACATGCAATAACGCTGATGATTCTCACACATTATGTCAAGCAAAAAGAGACACAAAAAGAGTTTATAATGTATGATTCTATTTATACAAAGTTCTAAAAGGTAGAACTACCTGAGCAGACAGATTGACTGGGCTGGCACACCAGAGCAGGTTCTAGGGATATTCAATATCATAATAGGGGTACGAACTTCATGGCTATATTCATTCTTCAAAAAGGTACATCTATGGCCCTGGCTGGCTGGCTCAGTGGTAGAGTGTCCGCCCAGTGTGTGGATGTCCCTGGTTCGATTCTTGGTCAGGGCACACAGGAGAAGTGACCATCTGCTTCTCCACCCCTCCCCCTCTCGGATCTCCCCACCCCCCTAGCAGCCATGGCTCGACTAGAGCAAGCTGGCCCTGGGCACTGAGGATTGTTCACGTGGCCTCTGTCTCAGGAGCTAAGAAGAACTCAGTTGCTGAGCAACAGAGCATCGCCCCCAGTGGGCTTGCCCTGTGGATCCTGGTCGGGGCGCATGTGGGAGTCTGTTTCTGCCTTCCCTCTTCTCACTGAATTTATTAAAAAAAGGGTGCATCTGTGATTTATGATTCAATGTATACAGATTTTATCTATAAATATAATTATAAAAAATACAATAGTAAGGTGAAGAATGGATGAAAATATAGATGAAAAATGGCAGAACATGGTGACTATTGAAACTTAGTGATGGGGACTTTGAGGCACACCTTATTTATGTTTTAATCTTTTCTTAATAAACAATGTACAAGTAAAGCATGGCTACAATCTCATCATTAAAATTCACAGGCAGCCTGACCTGTGGTGGCGCAGTAGATAAAGCGTCAACCTGGAAACACTGAGGTTGCCGGTTCAAAACCCTGGCTTGCCTGGTCAAGGCACATGTGGGAGTTGATGCTTCCTGCTTCTCCCCCTTTTCTCTCTCTCTATCTCTCTCTCTCCCCCCTCTTCTCTAAAATGAAAAGAAAAAAATTAAAAAAAAAAATTCATAGGCAGAAGCCTGGAACTAAATGAAGGTCAATGTGAGCACCTTACCTCCAGTTAACCAAAGTTTACTGACACGAACAGTTTGGGATAGATATTCTCATTTATCAACATATTTAGATTTAGCTCTTTTAAAAAAGTTAACCGTTAGTATACATATAGTTCCAAAATTTAATTATTTCTCTACACAACATCTTAGAGGTATTTCCATGTTGATTAATATAGGTGTGTCACGTCTGACCACTGCACAGTATTTCATAATATTTAACTATCCCTTAATGGTTTATTTCCTTTCCCCCACAAAAGACTATTTTTTGTTTAATTAATTATTTATAGAAGATTCTAGCTACATCATACAGACTGTAAATATATAATTTCTGAACATACGTAACAACATGGAAAGCTAAGGTAGAATATTAACCCTTCATTAGTATAATTATCCTTAAAAATGCCCTGTGTTAACATTCAGGAATATCAGAGCACAGAGAAATTCTCTTTTAGGTATCAAGTTTAATTTAAGAAATCAATTCATTTAATTTAGGAAAATCAGAAATTAGACTGGCTTTTATATGTCAACTGAGTGATTCTAACACATCCAATATTAACTGACTCCTAGCAAATGTTCAGTACTTGCATTATTTGTTTCCACGGGACTGTAAAAATTATTTATGCAGTAGAATTATGGTATCAAGAGTTCCCGACCTATGCCTGATTTAGCAGAATATAAACATGAGATCACATAGATACAACTTGTGTCCTACCAGAAAAAAAAAAGAAACTATTTTTAGTAATTGAGATTCTAAAGAAAAAAAAACAAATATTTTCAAAAGTTTTCCATTAATTAGGAAAGATTTTTTAAAAATCTTTTTTCCAGCCCTGTCCAGTTGGCTCAGTGGATAGAGTGTCAGTCTGGTGTGCGGATATCCCAGATTCAATCCACCGTCAGGGCACACATGAGAATCGACCATTTATTTCTCCCCCCTTCCCACTTCCCCTTCTCTCCCTCTTCCCTTCTCGAAGCCAGTGGCTCGATTGGTTCAAGTGTCGGCCTCAGGCACTGAGGATATCTCAGTTGGTCAGAGCACCAGCCCCAGAAGGGGGTTGCTGGGTGGATCCTGGTCAGGACGCATGTGGTAGTCTATCTCTCTATCTGCCCCGCCTCTCATTGTTTCAATTACAGTTGACATAAAATATTAGTTTCAGGTGTACAACCCCATTATTAGATATTATAAAACTTACTAAGTGATCATCCTAATTAGTCTTGTACCCATCTGACACACCATATATAATTATTATATTATTGACTATATTTCCTATGCTGTACTATGCTGTCCCCAGATTATTCTGTAACAACCAATTTATACTTCTTAAACCCTTCAACTTCTTCACAAATTCTCCCAACCCCCCCCCATCTGGCAACCATCAAAATGTACTCTGTATCTATGAGTCTGAAAAAGAAAAAGTCCCCCTTCTTTTTTTTTGACAGAGACAGAGAAGAGAGTCAGAGAGAGGGAAAGACTGACAGAAAGGGCGAGAGATAAGAAGCATCAATTTTTCGTTGTGTCACTTTAGTTGTTCATTGATTGCTTTCTCATATGTGCCTTGACTGTGGGGCTACCGCAGACCAAGTGACTCCTTGCTCAAGCCAGCGACCTTGGGTCCAAGCTGATGAGCTCTGCTCAAACCAGATGAGCCCTTGATTAAGCTGGCGACCTCGGGATCTGGAACCTGGGTCCTTCATGTCCCAGTCTGACGCTTTATCCACTGCGCCACCACATGGTTCAGGCAAGAAAACGTCTTTATATAAATATATAAACACATATACATACACACACATATACACTGATCCCTTCAATGATCCATTTATTTTCACTGGCTTCTTTTTTATCTTTCAATTATAGTTTACTAAAGAACAAAATAGCCTGACCTGTGGTGGTGCAGTGGATAAAGCGTCGACCTGGAACACTGAGGTCGCCGGTTCAAAACCCTGGGCTTGCCTGGTCAAGGCACATATGGGATTGATGCTTCCTGCTCCTCCTCTCCCCCTTTTCTCTCTCTCTTCCTCTCTCTCTCTCTCCTCACTAAAATGAATAAAATTTTTTTTAAAAAAGAATAAAATGAACAGACTCACAGATACAGAGAACAGACTGATGGCTTACTGGCTTCTTCAATGAACTATGGGTCGCCCCACAATTCTTACAATAATTACTCAGCAACTAGGACGCTTCTTTTTGATGAAACTTGAAATTTTCCTTTTGTGTATAGGAAGCAAATGAAGAAGTTCATTTTCAGTTCTTCAGAGTCATCTCAAATACGTTAAGCAGTGTTCATTTAAGCCTTCTAAGAAAACCAGCACAGAGCAGTGGAGGTGCTTGAGACTCAGAAATGTCAAAACCAGAACTCCTATCAAGATGTTAGAACTCTGGCACAGGGTCAGGAACCAGATGTTTTCAGTTGGAATCTGCATGCAGACTTGAATCCCTTACAAAATACAGTCAGGTTGTTCTCTTCTCATCTGCAGCGGGGAACGACACCAGCACGAACAGTTCAGTTGTCATTCCCACTGACCTGCTTCCCTCTCTCCCAGAGGTACGTTTCGCTCTTGATTCAGAGAGCACAGAAGAGGGGTCAGGAACAATGAGTCGCCAGCCCCTTGAGAAGTCATACAGTTAACAGCAGATTATGTTACTTACTGTTCTATCAATTGCTCTTGTAAACTAAGGCACAGGCTTATTTTCCAGATTCTCCTCATTTCTGAAGCAACTGGTTTTTTAGTGATAAAGATAATCTAATTGATGATTTCCCAAACTCTAGAACACAAAAATGTAATTAATTAAGCTTAGAAAACTAACCAGGAGTAATAAACTTTTTTTTTTTTTAAACAGAGACAGAGTCAGAGAGAGGGATAGACAGGCAGGAACAGAGAGATGAGAAGCATCAATCATTAGTTTTTCATTGCGTGTTGCAACATCTTAGTTGTTCATCGATTGCTTTCTCATATGTGCCTTGACCGCGGGCCTTCAGCAGACCGAGTAACCCCTTGCTCAAGCCAGCGACCTTGGGTACAAGCTGGTGAGCTTTGCTCAAACCAGATGAGCCCGCGCTCAAGCTGGCGACCTCGGGGTCTTGAACCTGGGTCTTTCCTCATTCCAGTCCGATGCTCTATCCAGTGCACCACCACCTGGTCAGGCGAGTAATAAACTTTGAAGTTAATATTCAAACCATTTGTATAGATACATCCTTTGAGCATTTATGCAAATTACAACTTGAAAAGAATCATGAAAAATAAAAATAGGTTTGTATAGTAGTTAGGCCATATGGGTAGCTCACCTGTTCCTTCCCTCCCTCGCACCCACTTACCTTTCTCTCTCAGCACCACTTCCAAACTTTCCACTATAATCCTGTGGTAGAAAGCAGCCCCTCTAATACAACACGAGAAGGAGGCTGGGCAGTAATGTGGCACTGACCAATTTATAGTATGGTCAGAAGAAAGCGGCTGGGGAGCAGAAGAAAAGCCAGCAGCTGGGTAAGGGCAGGGCGATAGTGATGTCTGGTTTGCATATTATCATATCTCACTGCTTGGCATAACGGAGTGCTCAGTAACTAGACTGATCACAAAAATTACGGAATATTTCAAAATGAATATGAAGCAATAAAAAAAAGCATTCAATTTTTTTTTATTAAACAAGAACATTAGAAAAGCAAACAACAAGTCAAAAAAAGTTGTTCAATTATGTAAATGAGATGTGAACCAACTTTTATTTCATTGGTGAAAATGCACTATAAAAAAGGCTGGAAGTACTGGAGTATCTGCACATTCCCTGATCCCCTAATTTTTGTGAGCAGTATACTTATTACATGAAAAAATGGAGGAAAGGCAAAGGAACAAATGAAGACAAAGCTGGAAAGGAGGCTGATGGCAGAACTAGGGGATCTTCTGACTCTCAGTCCCATGAATGCTCTTTTTACTCATTAACTCTTGTTTCATAAGTACTTATCAGCAATGTTCTGAGAGCTTAATAAGAAAAAAGAAAAGTGAACATCAATCATGTAAAAAAGGGATAAAATACAAATATCGACCCCATCATTATGTTTGTTAATTAAGTCAACAAGTCCAATAAGTATACATATATATGTTCCAGGAAGCAGAAGCTTTGGAAAGGCACTGTATAAATGCTTCTCCAATTAACTCTCACTCATTTATGATAATAGAAAATAGCATTAAGAAGCCTAGGTATCAAGAACTGTTAAGTAATTTACTTTATACAATTAGAGGGAAGCCATGCTTTCAGAAGAACAATTTTGGGTTAGAGTTTGGGACATTATATAAATGAGTGTAATAGAATGCTATAAGATATTTCCCCCAATTTACTGGTTACCTTTCCCTCAGTTCTGTTACACAGGTTGGATCTTATTATATAATATGTGAACAGTCTGCTGCAGTTAGTTAGTGTTTGACCATCACAATAATACTAGTTTATGCCTATCAATCAATTAGAAAAGAAAGGAAATAAACTTTAGGGTCTGATAGAGATTTTAAAAGACAATTAAAAAATATTTACCATATTTCCCCATGTATAAGACTCACATTGTTTTGAAAAATCTGGGGTCTAAAAACTGGGTGCATGTTATACAGTGGTTGAAGATTTTTTTACTTGTATTTCCCACTTTTTCAAGCTTGTTTTTGCACTCATTGTTGAAGACAGTGATTCGTCATCAGACAGAGATGAGGACAAGCTAATGGATGGGAGTTTTGACAGTGATGAAGAGTTGTATGAATTTTATGATGAATAAAACTTGAGTTCAATAACTTTATGTAATACAGCTCCAGTGTCTTCTCATTCCCAGGCCCAATTAGAAGGAAAAGACCATATCTGAGACATGCCATTCTCAAGACAAAGGGCAGAAGCAAGAGGACTGATAGAAACTTGTCATAGCTCTTGAAGCTCTGTTCAGAACTAGAACGCTGTCACTTCTGCAGACTTTACACTTGCCAAACAAGTCACAACACCAAGCCTGACAATGGGTTAGTGAGAAACTACAAATCATTTAACAGTAGGCAGGGAAGTATAATCGATCCTCCTATAAGGAAAGAAGCAAAGAGTTGGGAACTATAATATCATTTATTACACAGATCATTCAACTTCCATGACTAATGCTTTTCTCTTTGCTATAAGTAAGTCTAGGCAAAAGCGCACACCCACAACCATTAAGGGAATGAAAAAAGAAACACACAGGCCTGAAAATGATCCCAAGAAGATGATGACATGAACTCACCCCATTACTTCCACTATCACTTTCACTGTGTCTGCTGGAGCACACACAGGCCTGGAGCCTGCAGACAGCTCCTTGGAGCTGAAGGCCTGAGCTCTGTGTAGTAAAGAGAAGGGAACTGGGGTGTATGGGCTTCTTATTTTTCTGGGAGCTGGGAAAGTGCCTTGATACCAGCTTCTTAGAACCCTGGAAAAAGGACTTTAATGGCTCTAGACAAAGCCTGGCCTGTGAAGATCAATGACCCTTAGGTAGGGGACTTGTCTCCCTGAATCATCAGATACCAAGACCAGAACTGGGCCCCACTGAGCTAACAAGGAAATTGTGACAACATGCCAGGAGGCTGAGCATCCAGAAAGACAGTGATCAGGAGAACAGAAGGAGCAAACCCACCACCAAACAGAGTCGCTTGAAGACAAAGAGGTGAATATGGGTCAGAAAAGAACAAGGGAACTTAGGGAGATTTAAAGCAAAGATAAGTTTACCTGGATCTATAAATATGATTTTCCAAATAAGCCATACAGTAGATTAACTGAGGAAAGAATGGGTGTGGCAAAGGTCTGAATTTGTGGTCTATAAGATCAAATGGAAAGAATGGCTCAAAGCCGCAAAACAGAAATCATGACAGAAAAGATAAGAGACTTGGAGAGCCCTATAGCACATTACAGACT
Organism: Saccopteryx bilineata; assembly: GCF_036850765.1. Lineage (NCBI taxonomy): Eukaryota > Metazoa > Chordata > Mammalia > Chiroptera > Emballonuridae > Saccopteryx > Saccopteryx bilineata. The sequence continues at coordinate 72,054,093 of NC_089499.1, forward strand.
ACTGAGTAAGCCTGAGGGCAAACACTACACCTGCTGGCTGTCAGGAAAAAAAAGATGCATGAATACTCACAAAATGTACCACTCACATACCTCCCTCAGCAAAATACCTGTGAAAGAACTGTGAATAAAGAGCAAACAAATTAGAACACAGACCCTCTGGGGAAGGGTGAGAGAGAATGAGCTTCATATTTTTATCTGCTTCCCTCCATAGATATGGTTACATGTATTATATCATTTCCACTGACTCTACTAACTAGAAAAAAGTCAAATGCTGCCAATTCAATTGTGAATCTAATTCTAAGAAACAATCAATTATAAGGCACTTCTTAGTTTCAGAATTGCTAAAATGTAAAGTACTTTTCACAATCATGAAATATGATAGTTTTATATACAGCTTAATCTAAATGAATAATGAGTCACTCTGTCTGGTAGCATGTAATAGAGTCTTAGTCAGAATTCTTGGGACAAAACAGGTGAGCAGCAAAGCAATGTCTGATAAGAGTTGAACTGACAGTATTAAAGGGTCTCAGGAAAACCTGGGGCTTGAGAGAGGGCTAAAGATAGGAGGAGGAAAACACCCTGACACTCTCATGAGTGTGGCGGGGGCAGGGCAGTGAAGTATTATGAAGCTGTCCCCTTGATGACTGGGCGGAAGTAGGAGGGAAAAGTGAACCAATCATAGCCAAGTTAAGCTACTGAGGAAAAATCACTATCTTATTTTCTAATAATGGTAAATAAACATTTCTAATTAAAAGTACAGGGGAACAAAAAAGAAAGCAGAAGAAAGCTAATTATTCCATTAAAAGACCTAGCTATATTCTATTTAAAGTAAACCAAAATGATAAAGACATGCTTTAGGATAGGCACAGAAATTAGGTTTAAAAGGTTAAAATGACTAAATGGGATTTTTTTAAAGGGCATTAAAAGCCACGATGAAGAAGATTTTCTATAAAGCCACACACAACCACACATAGCAGTGACATAAAGACTGAGTGGGGGGTCTGCTGTCCAGGAGTAACCAGCCCTCCCTAGAGGCTGCGCTGGACACAGTAAGACAAGAAAGTGAAATAACCGGTAGGAACACAGGAATAAAGGAAGGAAAGAAGGGGGGAGGGAGGGAGAGAGGGAGGGAGGGAGGGAGGAACTCTTCTCATCCTCATGCAATGACTTCTGCCTTAGAAAACGCAACAGTTTCCAGTAAAACAGTTCTATTGAATAGATTTAATCAGAAAGTTGAGTTATGTGGCTGGTTACAGAGATATTAAAAATCCATTCTATCAATCAATAAGCTCCAAAAAAGAAAATGGGGCCCTGGCCGACTGGCTCAGCGGTAGAGCGTCTGCCTGGCGTGCAGGAGTCCTGGGTTCGAGTCCCGGGTTCAATTCCCGGCCAGGGCACACAGGAGAGGCGCCCATTTGCTTCTCCACCCCTCCCCCTCTCCCTCTCTCTCTCTTCCCCTCCTGCAGCCAAGGCTCCATTGGAGCAGAGTTGGCCCGGGCACTGAGGATGGCTCCATGGCCTCTGCCTCAGGTGCTAGAATGGCTCTGGATGCAACAGAGCGACACCTCAGAGGGGCAGAGCATCGCCCCCTGGTGGGCATGCCGGGTGGATCCCGGTCGGGCGCATGCGGGAGTCTGTCCAACTGCCTCCTCGTTTCCAGCTTCGGAAAAATGAAAAAAAAACAAAAAAGAAAACAAAATGGGGGGGCAGGGATCAGTTCACAATAGTAACAAAAACTAGAAAATACCTAGAAATAAATTCAACAAGAGGAGCATATGACATAGATGAACCAAACTATAAAACTGTATCAAAAGATATCAAAAAGGTCTGAAAAAATATAGAAATTATACAACATTCTTGTCAGTTCACCCAAGCTTAATATATATTTCAAAGTCTTTCAGTTATAAAATTGTCTTTTTAAAAATAGGATATCGATCTCAGTATTTATATAGAATTAATGCCCATGCATAGCCAAGAATATTTTGAAAAAGAAGAGCAAGGGGTGGGCTGGGGGAGAAGCAGAATTCAGGTTCAGATATATATTATATACATTATACACACACACTATAAGGTTGCCTTGATCAAATCAATTCATTATGAGTCTAAAAGCAGATTAAACTAGTAACATAAGAATAGTGAACCAAGTACTATATGTCAATATATACAGAGATTTAATTCATAAAAACTTGGGGAAACGTGCTGGCTAATAAACTAAGAACTGGAAGAAAACAGGACCCATCTTATTCCAAGCGTGCGCGCGCGCACACACACACACACACACACACACAAATACAATACAGATTATGGTAAATGTAAAAAAATTGTTTGAATAAGAACCCTGCAAAAATATATGAGAATGTATGTACATTATACAGACAATGGAAACCTTAACCTCAGAAGCTATAAATGAGAAGACAGGAATATGTACAACATAAAAATTATATATTTCTATAGCAAACAATGGAAAAGCAAAAGAATAGACAATAGCTTTGGGGAAAATATCTCCAATACAGAGAGCAGAGGCTTAGTATTCATAAATACAAAGAGTTCTTACTAACAAACAAGATCACTATACCAGGAGGGAAAGGGGGTGGCAAAGGACTGGAAAAAGGCATATTCACAAGAGAGCAACTCCCAGTGAGCAGTGTCACCAACAAATAAACAAGAAGACGCTCAAACCCAGGGAAATGCAAACTGCACTACAAGGAGGTCCTGTGTAGCATCAATCGCAACGGCAAAATCGGTAAGACCTGCTACAACTATTCCCAGCAAGAAGGCAAAAGAAAAGGGTCCTCTCAGACTCACTGGTGGATATGCGAATTGCTAGTTTTTGAAGAATGTTCTAATCTAGAAACATATATTTTAAAAAAAAATCTTTAGATACAGTAAATCCATTCAAAAATTTATCCCACAGCTTGACTGGTGGTGGTAGAGTGGATCAGCATCGACCTGGAACGCTGAGGTTGCTGGTTCAAAACCCTGGGCTTTCCTGGTCAAGGCACATATAGGAGTTGATGCTTCCTGCTCCTCCCCCCTTTCTCTCTCTCTCTCTCTCTCTCTCTCTCTCTCTCATCTCTAAAATGAATAAATAAATAAAAATAATTTTAAAAAATTTATCCCACAAATATAGGGTATTTCTGTACAGGAATGTTTACTACAGCACTGTTCAGAGCAGTTAACACCTAATAGAAGCAAAGTATGTATATTAATGTTATTAATTGGGAAATAGTTGGATACATAATCCTAAACCACAGAAAAGTCAACATTTAAAAGAATACAACAGCTGACATGAAGAGCTTCTATAGGTATTGTTGAGAAAAAAAAACAAAATATAAAAAAATATGCATCATGTAAGCCATCTTTCATGAAGCATAAAACAGAAACTGTATTTGGATTTGATTATGATAGCATGAAAGCAAACATAAAAGGACCCATGCACAAATACAAGCATCTTAAGTAATACACGTGGGTTATGAGGGTGGAGAGGGGAAGGGAAGTTGAGCAAAGGTAAAAGAGAAAAAAACAAAACAAGAAAGCAGGTATGATCGGCCTAGCGTGCGGAGGACCCGGGTTCGATTCCCGGCCAGGGCACACAGGAGAAGCGCCCATTTGCTTCTCCACCCCTCCGCCGCGCTTTCCCTCTCTGTCTCTCTCTTCCCCTCCCACAGCCAAGGCTCCATTGGAGCAAAGATGGCCCGGGCGCTGGGGATGGCTCTGTGGCCTCTGCCCCAGGCGCTAGAGTGGCTCTGGTCGCAACATGGCGACGCCCAGGATGGGCAGAGCATCGCCCCCTGGTGGGCAGAGCGTCACCCCTGGTGGGCATGCCGGGTGGATCCCGGTCGGGCGCATGCGGGAGTCTGTCTGACTGTCTCTCCCTGTTTCCAGCTTCAGAAAATTGAAAAAAAAAAAAAAAAGAAGAAGAAAGCAGGTATGATTATCATCCTTAGGCATTTTTTAATATATTAAAAATTATAAAATTTAAAAAGAGGAAACTAGAAAGACAACCCAAATCAGCATTTTAGAGAGTCTTAGATTATAGAAAAATGGTATCAAATTTATCTTGTGTCATGTTGGGGCCCCCAGTGCCTACCACAAATGGTGAGCACATTATAAACATCTAAAATTTATTTATACTAACAGAATGAGAGGAGAGGAAAAGAGGGGGTGGAAGAGAACCAGGGCTCCTTGGAGAAATGGCTGACTCTAGTTTCAGGGCAGGAAATATACAAGATGAGCCTGGAGCATCTCACAGCGCCAGAATTAAGAAAATACTAAAATAAATAAATAAATAATAATAATAATAATAATTTTTTAAAAACCTGAAACCTAATACTCACATTAATGGGCACATGCCAAAGGGACACAGGAACCAACTAAAGGAGAAAAAACAAATCTACAGATAGAATTCCAAATAATTCATGCACACAAACTGCTCTCAAGAGGATGGAGCCAGGCTCAGGCCAGTTGGCTCAGCAGTAGAGCGTCAGCCCGATGTGTGGAAGTCTCAGGTTCGATTCCCAGCCAGGGCACGCAGGAGAAGCGCTCATCTGCTTCTCCACCCTTCCCCCTCTCCTTTCTCTCTGTCTCTCTCTCTCCCCCTCCCACAGTCAAAGCTCCATTGGAGCAAAGTTGGCCCAGGCACTGAGGATGGCTCCATGGCCTCTGCCTCAGGCACTAGAATGGCTCTGACTACAGCGTAGCAATGCCCCAGAGGGGCCTAGCATTGCCTCCTCCTAGAGGGCATGCCAGGTGGGTCCCGGTCAGGCGCATGCGGGAGTCTGTCTGTTCTTCCCCCACGCTTCTCATTTTGGAAAAATACAAAAAACAGAAAAAGATGATGGAGCCAACTCCCCACTGCTTAAGTGTGGGCTGGACACACTGCCTGCCTTCTAAAGACAGTGTGGTAAGGGACAGAGTAACTTTGTGGTAGAGAAACTTGACAAGCACCACACTGGTCAGGTGATTAAGGTCAACACTAACACCAATAAATCATGTTGATACTATTAGTCTAGTCATGAGAAAAATATTAGAAAAATCCCTATAAAGAGGCATGCTACACCAAACACCCAGAGGAGCTGACCAGAGCTCAAAACTGTCAGTCACCAAAAACAAAGTATAATAATTTTTTTTTTTTGTATTTTTCCGAAGCCAGAAACGGGGAGGCAGTCAGACAGACTCCCGCATGCGCCCGACCAGGATCCACCCAGCATGCCCATCAGGGGGTGATGCTCTGCCCATCCGGGGTGTCGCTCTGTTGTGACCAGAGCCACTCTGGCGCCTGAGGCAGAGGCCATGGAGCCATCCTCAGTGCCTGGGCAAACTTTGCTCCAATGGAGCCTTGGCTGCAGGAGGGGAAGAGAGAGACAGAGAGGAAAGAGAGGTGGAGGGGTGGAGAAGCATATGGGCGCTTCTCCTGTGTGCCCTGGCTGGGAATCGAACCCGGGACCTCTGCACGCCAGGCCGACGCTCTACCACTGAGCCAACCGGCCAGGGCCCAAAGTATAAGAATTTGTCATAACCTAGCTTAGGAAAGTTTTCAGTCATTATTTCATCAAATACGTGTTCAATCCCTTGCTCTCTTTTCTTCTGCTGGTACATCTGATGCAAATGTTGTTATGCTTCATGTTGTCCCAGAGACCCCTTAAATTATACTCAATTTCTTAAAATTCTTTTTTCTTTTTGCTGTTCTGATTGGATGTTCTCTGCTTTGTCTTCCCAATTGCTGATTCAATCCTCTGCTTCCTCTAATTTGATATTGATTCTCTATTATACATTCTTCATTTTAGTTATTATACTCTTCATTTCTGATGGGTTCTTTTTTATGGTGTCTATGTTCTTTTTATGCTATCTTTTTGTTTTATGCTATCTTGTTCTCACTAAGTTCCTTGAGCATCCTTATAACCATTGTTTGATCCTGTACCTGGTAGATGGCTGGCCTCCATTTCATTTGCTTTATTTTCTGGAGTATTCTCCTGTTTTTCATTTAAACTATTTGTCTCCTCACCTTGTATTAGGTATATATGCTACTTTAACCAGTCTTGGCAGGGTGGCCTTCCGTAGTAGGTGCCCTGTGGGGTCAGTGGCGCATCTCTCTGATAGCCTCAGCCAGGAACTCCAGTGCTGTCTGTCCTTTGTGTGGAATGCCTTCCTGTTGTAGTTGGGCCTTAATTGCTGTTAGCACATCAACAATTAGGTTGACTCTCAAGCTGACTGACTGTGAGGACTGCCCATGACCAGAATGCACAAACTGCTGAACCAGGACTACTGAGCAGCTTTACACTAAGCAGATTTGTCCTAGCAGGGCTCTGGTACCTGCTGAGACCACCCTTTGGATGTGCCTCTTGTGGAGCTAGTTGGGTGGTGTTCTGTTGTGGTCTCAAGCCAGCTACCACGTATGTTGGTTCTGGGCCTCTTATAAGTATCTTAAGTTAAATATACATCTTAACCTATGACACAACTTTTCTACCCATATGTATGCACCCAAGGATGTAAACTCACACAAAAAAATCATGTACAAGTATTATATGTTCATACAGCTTTTTCATAATATCCAAAAATTGCCAATAACCCAAATATCTATCACTAAGGGGAAGCAATATGCACTGTGGTTATTCATACAGCAGAATACTATAACATACAACAAAACAAGAATTAATATTTATATACCATGGCCAAATCTCCAACCACAGAGTGTGATGCTGCTCATATGAAGAACATGAACAAACGAAAACATCTATGACGATCAAAGTCAAACAGCAGTTCACTCTTGAGGACTAGGGTATGAACATGAACTAGGGAGGGCCCAGGAAAGCCTCTTGGTGATGCATCTTGACCTAGATGGTGGTTACGGGAATCTATACATAAGGGTAACACACCAAGCTGTACTCCTGGGATCTGTGAACTCTGGAACACAGGCATTGCAAAAGAAGGTTTACAGTTAAGAGCACACAAAACAATTTGTTCTTATATTATTATTTACTAATTTGTGTTTTTCTTTTTTTAATTGATTTTAGTTTATTGTATTTACATAGATTCTAGTGTTGCCCCAAATTCATTCTCCTTCCACCATATTCCCCTGAACATCTCCCTTGCCCCCCTCCCTACAGCACCCTCCCCCTTCCCTTCAGGTTTATCTCATCCTATCATCCCCTTTCCCTCTGTCCTCTTTTCCTCTGGTCCCTTTGATCCCTCCTCTGTCTCAATTCCGTTTCTCAGTTCACACTGTTCATTGGATTCCTCAAATGAGTGAGGTCATATGATATTTTTCTTTCTCTGCCTGGCTATTTCACTTAACATAATAGTTTCCAGGTCCATCCATGTTGTCGCAAAAGGTAAGATTTCCTTCTTTTTCATGGCCCCATAGTATTCCATTGTGTATATGTACCAAAGCTTTTTAATCCACTCATCCACTGATGGACACTTGGGCTGTTTCCAGATCGTCGCTATTGTGAACAATGCTGCCATAAACATGGGGGTGCACTTCTCCTTTTGAAATAGTGCTATGGTGTTCTTGGGGTATATTCCTAAAAGTGGGAAAGCTGGGTCAAAAGGCAGTTTCATTTTTAATTTTTTGAGAAATCTCCATACTGTTTTCCGCATTGGCTGCACCAGTCTGGATTCCCACCAGCAGTGCAGGAGGGTTCCCGTTTCTCCACATCCTGGCCAGCACTTAGTCTGTGTTGTTTTGTTGATGAGCGCCATTCTGAAAGGTGTGAGGAGATATCTCATTGTGGTTTTAATTTGCATTTCTCTAATGATTAGAGATGTTGAGCATTTTTTCATATGCCTATTGGCCATCTGTATGTCCTCTTTGGAGAACTGTCTATTCACTTCTTTTGCCCATTTTTTGATTGTATTGTTTGTCTTCCTGGTGTTGAGTTTTACAAGTTCTTTATAAATTTTGGTTGTTAACCCCTTATCAGACGTATTGTCGAATATGTTCTCCCATTGTGTGGTTTGTTTTTTTATTCTGTTTTTATTGTCTTTAGCTGCGCAAAAGCTTTTTAGTTTGACATAGTCCCATTTGTTTATCTTGTCTTTTATTTCACTTGCCCGTGGAGATAAATCGGCAAATACATTGCTGCAAGAGATGTCGGAGAGCTTACTGCCTATGTTTTCTTCTAAGATGCTTATGGTTTCACAGCTTACATTTAAGTCTTTTATCCATTTTATCCAATTTATTTTTATGAATGGTGTAAGTTGGTGGTCTAGTTTCATTTTTTTGCAGGTAGCTGTCCAATTTTCCCAACACCATTTGTTGAAGAGGCTGTCTTTACTCCATTGTATGCCCTTACCTCCTTTGTCAAATATCAGTTGTCCATAAAGGTGTGGGTTTATTTCCGGGTTCTCTGTTCTGTTCCATTGATCTATATGCCTGTTCTTATGCCAGTACCAGGCTGTTTTGAGTACAATAGCCTTGATATCAGGAAGTGTGAACCTCCCACTTTATTCTTCCTTTTCAAGATTGCTGAGGCTATTCGTGTTCTTTTTTAGATCCATATATATATTTTTGGAATATGTGTTCTATATCTTTGAAATATGTCATTGGTATTTTAATGATATTGCACTGAATTTATACATTGCTTTGGGTAATATAGACATTTTAATGATGTTTATTCTTCCTAACCATGAGCACAGTATACGCTTCCACTTGTTTGTATCTTCCTTGATTTTCTTTATCAATGTTTTCTAATTTTCTGAGTATAAGTCTTTAATCTCCCTGGTTAAATTTACTCCTAGGTACTTTATTTTTTTGGTTGCAATAGTGAAGGGGATTATTTCCTTAATTTCTCTTTCTGACAGTTCATTGTTGGTGTATAAAAATGCCTCTGATTTCTGAGTATTAATTTTATATCCTGCCACCTTGCTGAATTCATTTATCAGGTCCAGTAGTTTTTGACTGACACTTTAGGGTTTTCAATATCAATTATCATATCATCTGCAAATAATGATCATTTTACTACTTCTTTTCCAATCTGGATGCCTTTTATTTCTTCTTCTATAAACCTCCTTTTGCCTACCCCATTGTAGGCAAAAGGGGTAAAAATCAGCACAGGCCTTCTCATTAAAACAAAAAAGCAAATCATGATGAAGGGGGCTGGTCTGAGGTGGCACCATGGGTAGAGCGTCGACCTGAAATGCTGATGTCACCAGTTCTAAACCCTGGGCTTGTCTCGTCAAGGCACATATGACAAGCAATCAACAAACAACTAAAGTGAAGCAATTATGACCTGATACTTCTCGTTTCCCTTCCCCTCCCTCTCTTCTCTCTGTAAAATCAATAAATAAAATCTTAAAAAAATAAAAAAATCATGATAGAGGTGAAATGATACATTTGTCTACACAAAAATGTCAAACTTCCATACAGAAGATAAAAGTCTTGTTAGAAAACTGAAAGGTGATTGACTCAACTGAGAATATATTTCCAATGTACATGATAAAGGTGACATCCTAATTTTGTGCCTCACAATCTAAGAACATCTAAGTACACACAAGAAGACGTATATCTCAAATATAGAGTAACAAAGGACATCAACAGGCAATTATCAAAAGCAACACTAACAGTGCAATGTGAACGCTGAGCACCAGTTTCAGCTGAGTAAGTGGACAAAGGAACACGTCCTGAGACAAGGCTGCAGCAGGCGGGCCGAAGCCCATGGTCACCCCACACAGAGTAGTCGTTTCCCTAGGACCCAGCTGAGGAACTACAGTACTTCTGTTTTACATTCTGGCTCTCTCCTGGTGACAAGTGGCATTTTCCTAGAATACATACAAGACTGAGGTAGGGTTTCCATCAGCAGCAGCCAACCTTTGTCTGGACTGAGACTGGGTGGAGGTAGAGAATTACCTGTCCTTCCCCCAGCAGGCGACATCACTGCACCTAGATAAAGGTTCTGGGATATGGATGAGTTTTGTGGCTGTTCCCCAGTGACAGTTGATCAATACCTTGTACTCATGTAGGGGCCTGAGCACAGATGGGCTGTTCTGGGTACTCGGTACTCCCAGCATACTCTTAAACTCTGTGCTTCAAGGGGACTCTCTCAGGTCTCCTGTCTTGTCCCCAAATCCTTCTTATAAGAACCTAATTGAGGAACATAAAAATGAGTCAATGAACCAGGTGTAGGTTCTCATGGTGCCTAACACTTCCAGGAATTCTAAACTTTCATGACAGACAACACTGAACATTTAAGAATGTATAATAATTACTTCTTATCGACCCTTGTGACTGCTACCTACTTCTTCCTGTCTTCCAAAGGTGACAGATAGTCCGTGTGGCTAGTCTCTTCTTGGAGGGGTTGTGACCCTTTGTAACTCAGTTTTCCTGGACACCCTGCAATCTTAGCTCTATGATGGGCTCAAAAAAAAATTATGATTTTTTTATATTATCTTGCCTTTTTCTCCTTGTAGTTTTATAGATCCTAAGTAAAAGTGCATTTCAGAAAATGTGAAATGAATGAAAATGAAAACACAACATATCAGAGTTTGGGAAATACAGCTAACATGGTGCTCAGAGGAACTTACTAATCTAAATACATGATGAAGAAATAGGAAGAGCTACAAATCAACAATCCAGGCTTCCAACTTAAAAAGTTAGAAAAAGAACAGCAAAGTAAACCCAAAGTAGAGAAAAGGGAAATAATAAAGATTAAATCAGTTTAATAAAATATAAAACCAAAAATAGTAAAATCAATTTGAAAAAAATGTTTATTTGATTAATAAATTCATAATTAATAGATCAATAAATTAATACATCAATAAATTCACAAACCTTTAGCTACACTGACCAAGAATAAAAAAGAGAAGATACAATATACCAAAATTGAGAAAGAGAGGGAACATCACATAAAAAGGATAAGACAAGTAACTTTGATGACATGGACAGAAATCCTTAAAAAAGTACAACTTACAAAACTGATGCAAGATAAATATCAATAGATACTTTAATGGAGCTACATCTGTCAAATATACTGAATTTATCACAAGGCTTCTTTCTCACAAAGAAAACTCACGCCAAAGATGGGTTCACTAGTGAACTCAACCAACCGGTAAGAAAGAATCATTACCAATCTTACCAAACTCTTTAGAAAATAAAAGAGGGAGTAATATTTCCTAATACACTTTATGAGGCCTGCATTACCCTAATTCAAAAACCAAACAAAGATATTTCAAGAAAAACCTACCCATCAATATTCCTCATGAACACAGAAGTAAGAAACAACAAAATATGAGTAAGTTGAATACAGAAATATATAAAAATCATAATACATCATAAGTGAGTTTTATCCCTGAAATACAAGGTTGTTTCATCATTCTAAAATCAATACAGGGTGGTGCAAAAGTAGGTTTACACTTGCTCATATGGAAAATAACTCAATAACTAATTAATAATACAAGAACAAACTCTGTGCTTCAAATCCTCATAGATGCAAACCTATTTTTGCCCCACCCCGTACAATTTGATTTGAATAGAACAAAGAAAAGCCACATGATCATTTTAATAAATGCTGGGAAAGCATTTGAAAAAAATTAAACGCCCATTATAATACACTAGGAATGGTAGGGAACTGTTCCAATCTCATCAAGAACATCTATAAGAAGCATACACTGATACCACATTTAATGGCAAAAGACTCCAAGCTTTCCCCCAAACTGGGAAAATGGCAACAATGTCCACAGTTACCATCTCTATTTAACATTTTATTGGAGGGTCTAGCCCAGGGGTCCCCAAACTACGGCCCGCGGGCCACATGCGGCCCCGAGGCTATTTATCCGGCCCCCCGCTGCACTTCCGGAAGGGGCACCTCTTTCATTGGTGGTCAGTGAGAGGAGCACATATCACTTGTTACGGCTAGCAGTGACAAATATGGAACTGGATATTGACCATCTCATTAGCCAAAAGCAGGCCCATAGTTCCCATTGAAATACTGGTCAGCTTGTTGATTTAAATTTACTTGTTCTTTATTTTAAATATTGTATTTGTTCCTGTTTTTTTTTTAACTTTAAAATAAGATATGTGCAGTGTGCATAGGGATTTGTTCATAGTTTTTTTTTAATAGTCCGGCCCTCCAACGGTCTGAGGGACAGTGAACTGGCCCCCTGTGTAAAAAGTTTGGGGACCCCTGGTCTAGCCCTTAATTGTAAGGCAAGAAAAAGAAACAAAAGAGTACATATTGGAATAGAAAATTAAAAAGGCAGACAATACCAAGTGCTGCCAAGGAAATGAAGTAACGAGAACTCACACATAGCCCACTGGTAGAAGAGTGTGAATGGCACAATCCCTTTGTAAAAAGTTTAGTATTTTCTCAAAAAGTTAAAGGCAAACCATACAACCCATACTTTAAGGTATTGCCCACAAAGTCTAAAATATTTACTATCTGGTCCTTTATGTAAAAAGTTTGTTGACACCTGTTCTTTATCTCTGTCTTACTTGGGATGATAGAGTTACAAGGTTGTATGAATAAATCAAAACCTATTGACTGGTATGTTTATTTTTTATTTTATTTATTGATTTTTAGAGAGAGGAGAGAGAGAGAAAGAGAAAGAGAAACAGGGGGGAGAAACAGGAAGCATCAAATCATAGTAGCTGCTTCCTGTATGTGCCTTGACCAGGCAAGCCCAGGGCTTTGACTGGCGATCTCAGTGTTCCAGGTTGAAACTTTATCCACTGTGCCACCACAGGTCAGGAGACTGCTATGCTTAAAATGGGCATATTATAGGTAAATTATACTTCAATAAAACTGATCTAAAAGAACAAATACCTTAAAGAGGATAAATTATGATGTAAAAACTAAATATTAGTCCAATTAGTTAAAAAAGCTAAGACAGCCTGACCTGTGGTGGCGCAGTGGATAAAGCGTCAACCTGGAAATGCTGAGGTCGCCGGTTCGAAACCCTGGGCTTACCTGGTCAAGGCACATATGGGAGTTGATGCTTCCAGCTCATCCCCCCTTCTTTCTCTCTATCTCTCTCTCTCTCTCTTCTCTAAAAATGAAGAAATAAAATATAAAAAAAAAAAAAGCTAAGACATAAAACAGAGCAAAAGGAGCTAAATTGAGTCTATAAATGAACTTAAACAAGTGAAACCATCTTCTTTAGATAAAAGCAGTATTTTTTAATTGATTTTGAGAGAGAGGAAGCGAGACAGGAAGGGAGAAAGAGAGAGGCAGAAGAGAAAGTAAGAAGCATCAATTCATACTTGCTTCATTTTAGTTGTTCATTGATTGCTTTCCATATAAGCCTTGACTGGGGGCTCAAGCTGAGCTAGTGACCCCTTGCTCAAGTCAGTGACCTTTGGCTCAAGCCAGCAACCTTGGAATCATGTCTATGATCTTGCACTCAAGCCAGCAACCTGACAAGCTGGTGACCCTGTACTGAAGCTGGTGAGCCTGTACTCAAGCTGGCAACTTCAGGGTTTCCAACCTGGGACATCAGTATTCCAGGTCAATGCTCTATCCACTGCATCACCACTGGTCAGGTTAAAGCGTTATTTTTTTTTTGACTAGATTATCTTTTCTTTTTATGAAGCTGGTTAGAAAATGATTTTAAATTAGGGAATGCCTGTAAAAGGCAAGACAACTCCATTGTAGCCTCTATTAACTCTCTTTTTCACATCACCCTTCCTAACTCCCTCACATCCCACATCAAGACCCACCTGAGAGACCAGATACCTTTGCACAGACTCATGCTGTTTCACCACAGAGAGGGAAGAGAAGGACTCTCCACGTATGCCTCGTTCTCATGTTCAGAGCAGCTAGATTCAATTCCTGCTTCAAAAGCCTTATTTGCCACAGGGATTTGGCAAAGGAATGAGTTTTATAATACCAAAATAATTTTGAAATTGTTATTTTTATGCAATATAAACCATAATATTGAAAAACCGAGAAGGTAAAAAAGCTCTGAGAGAAAACTGTTCCTACTCAATCATAAAACCTGACTAGAAATGTCCTTGCAGAAAACTATTTATCAAAAAATGTGTGATTTCTGACTATGAATAGATACCTCAAATAACTGACACACAGAATGAAAAATGTATAGTGGAGATGACATCAGAGTAATGGTGGGGTAGGAAGCGATACCGATAAATTTCCCCCAAAACTGAACAAGATCTTCAACCAGAAACAGAAAAACCTATACTTGGAGCCTCCAGATGCTTCGCAATACACCCAAAGGTATGGTTGAGTGAAAAATTGGCTAAATATATAACCAAACCCCGAAGGAAATAGGGAGTAAGAAATGCTCCGCCTTCCTCACTAACCTAAACAGGGCGGCTTTCTCTGGTAACTGTGAATATAGAAACTGAGGCGGGCAAAGGGGGTGAATAGATCCAGGCCGCCGCAGCACAAACGGCCGAACCAGGCTGTGGCATGAAGATCCAAGCCGAGGAAAAACTGATCCTGTGGCAACCCGGGCAATACAAGCTAACACTCGCGCCAAACCCAAACAAAGAAAGACAAGCGGAGCAGCCATTTTACCCGGTCTCCAGGTCGGCGTGCGCGCAGTTAGTGGGTGAGAGATTTCTTCCTAGGCCCCGAGAGTGGGTGCCCGTGTTGCCCCACGGAGAGGCAGGGTCAGAGGCCTTTCTGTGGGCCGAGGGCAGCGTCTCTGGGCAGCCCCAGCGCCCTGGGAAAGCCACGCATGGGAGGGAGTGAGAACTAATTCCAACGATGGAGATTTTCCGTGCTGGAGGGTGTTTCACTCAGAGGGAACCGCAGCCGGCCTCATATCCTGGTTTGCGCGCGCAGATAAGGAGTGAGCGACTCCTCCGAGTACCTCGGCAGTGTGCGCCCGTGTTATCGCACAGAGGGGCAGAGTCAGGGGACTTTGTGTGGGCCAAAGCGGAATCTCGGGCCGCCCCAGTGCCTTGCAAAAGCCGCGCACGGGGACGGGAACGGAGCGAGACTCAATTCCAACGCTGCAACTTTTCCCTGCGGTTGGGGGTTTCAGTCAGAGCGTGAGACTGCTGGCCGGATATCCTGGTCGCAGACAGTGAATGAGAGTTTCCTCCAAGTGCCCCGGAAGTGGGCGCCCGCCTGTGTTACCGGACTGAGTGGCAGAGCCAGAGGTCTTTGAGTGGGCGGAAGCCCCACCTGATAATGCTAGCAGCTCTGACTGACTGAGCCTTACCCAGAGCCCTGTGCTGAGTGGAAATAGAGTGGGGAGTTGCCAGCTCTTTGAGCCTCTTACTATCCAGGCAGAGGCAGCAGCAACCCCATAGCTGGATTATCAGGCTACTAATTGAGGAAGGAAAGACTAGGAGAAAGGCTCCAGGAACACGGACTCTCTCACTGTCGGAGCCTATAAATGCTAATGAGCCTCGACTGCCAACGAGACTAAAGCACAATACATGACATTGCCATAGAAACTTATCAACTGCAAACCTCTACCTGAGCGTGCCAAAGGGGCAGAACCCGGGGTACAGAGTCACCGACCAGGAAGAGGGAGAGAAAAGAAAAAGTAAGAAGATAACCTCTCAAAATCAAGAATAATCTGCAGACTTTATAACCTATCCCATTTTATTATATTTGTTCGTTTGTTTCTCTTATCTTCATTCTTGATACTTTTTTTCCTCCTCCAATTTGGCCGATTAACTCTCTGCCGGTCTTACTCTCTCCTCTCCTTGAACTACACTACCCATAAGTGTTACATCTCCCATTATCTTTTCTCTTCTCTTCCTTTCTCTCTATGAGGGTTGCACTCCAAAACCCTTAACTCTCTCTCTCTCCTTTCTTTTTTCTTCTTTTAGTGGTTCCCTTTTTTTCTCTCTCTCTCTCTTTCCTTTCTCCCTCTATATTAGTTTCTTCCTTTCTCCTTTACATCTCCTCTCATTCAAACCTCAATAACAAACAAATAATCTTATCTGGGACTCAAACTTATGTTTGTGGCATTTTGGGGGTTTTTTACTTCACCTTTTTAACTCACTAGCAGTGCTCCCATCCCTGGCTCTCCATATTATCTAGTTCTTGTTCCACTAAATACAATAGTAATTTTTTAATTTGTCCCCCCATTTTTCCGTTTTCCTCTTATTCCTCTCATCATAACTCTTAGACAACCAACACCTAAAAGAAAATCATTTTATTCCTCACCCAAATTTTTTCCTTATTTGCTTTTTGTGGGTCATACGCTCTTTTTTTTTCTTTTTTCTTTTTTTTTTTTTTGCCCCTTTATTACTTTTCCCCAATTCAGGCCCTCCATCACAGGCATTGTTCGTTATAATACACAGTTCACCACAAAATTTTCTCAAGAAAGAGGGGAGAGGAGAGGAGAGGAAAAAAGGAGGGGGGGAATAATTTCCTTTTTTAAAAATTTTTATTTTATTTTATTTTTCTTTATTTCATTATTAATTTTTTTTAAAAAAAACTTCAATTTTTTATTTTTTTTATTTTTTTTAACTTTTTATTCTTTATTAAATCTCATTAATGCTATCACAAAACCACCCTCAGATGCCATTAAGGAAGAGAAAATCGAATATCATGGATACAAAAGAAAGAGAGGTAACACAGCTAGATGAGGAAAAATCTATGGAGAAAAAATTTAATATATTGGAAACCTTGGAGCTAAATGACAGAGAATTCAAGATAGAAATCCTAAAAATCCTCCAAGATATACAAGAAAACACAGAAAGGCAATTTAGGGAGCTCAGAAAACAACTCAATGAACACAAAGAATATATGTCCAAGGAAATTGAAAGTATAAAAACAAATCAAACAGAGGTGAAAAACTCAATTCACGAGCGGAAAAACGAAGTAACAAGCTTAGCTAATAGAACAGGTCAGATAGAAGAGAGGATTAGTGAAATAGAAGACAAGCAACTTGAGGCACAACAGAGAGAAGAAGAAAGACTCAAAAATTTAAAAAAATGAGATAGCCCTACAAGAATTATCTGACTCCATCAAAAAGAATAACATAAGAATAATAGGTATATCAGAGGGAGAAGAGAGAGAAAATGGAATGGAGAACATACTCAAACAAATAATAGACGAGAACTTCCCAAGCCTGTGGAAAGAACTAAAGCCTCAAGTTCAAGAAGCAAACAGAACTCCGAGTTTTCTTAACCCCAACAAACCTACTCCAAGGCATATCATAATGAAATTGATGCAAACCAACAGCAAAGAAAAAATTCTCAAGGCAGCCAGGGAAAAGAAGAATACAACATATAAAGGAAGGCCCATTAGATTGTCATCAGATTTCTTAGCAGAAACTCTACAAGCTAGAAGAGAGTGGACACCAATATTTAAAGTCCTGAAAGAGAGGAACTTTCAGCCACGAATACTATACCCATCAAAGCTATCCTTCAAATATGAAGGAGAAATAAAAACATTCACAGATACAGAAAAGATGAGGAAATTTATCATCAGAAAACACCCACTCCAGGAATTACTAAAGGGGGTTCTCCAATCAGATACAAAGAACAAAAAAAAACAGAGCCACAAGTAAAAGCTCCAAGAAGAACACAATAAAACCAAATTTAAACTGTGACAACAACAAAAACAAAGAGGGGGAGAAGATGGAGATTAACAGTAGCAAAGGACGATGGAGTGCAAAAGTACCCACAAAATAGTTCGCTACAATGAACAGGGTAGGGACCCTTTACATTACTCAAAGGTAACCACCATTGAAAAAACCAACACAGAAGCACATGAGATAAAAAAGAGAGCAACAGAGGAAAGATGTATGGAATACAACCAAATAAAAACAAAAGATAGAAAAACGAAAGAGAAGGATCCAACAAGACACAAAACTAACGGAAAGCAAGATATAAAATGGCAATAGGGAACTCACAAGTATCAATAATTACACTAAATGTAAACGGATTAAACTCACCAATAAAAAGGCACAGAGTAGCAGAATGGATTAAAAAAGAAAATCCAACTGTATGCTGCCTACAGGAAACTCCTCTAAGTAACAAGGATAAAAACAAATTCAAAGTGAAAGGCTGGAAAACAATACTCAAAGCAAATAACATCCAAAAAAAAGCAGGTGTAGCAATACTCATATCGGATAATGCTGACTACAAGACAGGAAAAGTACTCAGAGACAAAAATGGCCATTTCATAATGGCTAAGGGGACACTGAATCAAGAAGACATAACAATTCTTAATATATATGCACCAAACCAAGGAGCACCAAAATATATAAGACAGCTACTTATTGATCTTAAAACAAAAACTGACAAAAACACAATCATACTTGGAGACCTCAATACACCGCTGACGGCTCTAGATCGGTCATCCAAACAGAGAATCAATAAAGACATAGTGGCCTTAAACAAAACACTAGAGCACCTGGATATGATAGACATCTACAGGACATTTCATCCTAAAGTGACTGAGTATACATTTTTCTCCAGTGTACATGGATCATTCTCAAGAATTGACCATATGTTGGGCCACAAAAACGACATCAGCAAATTCAGAAAAATTGAAGTTGTACCAAGCATATTTTCTGATCATAAAGCCTTGAAACTAGAATTCAACTGCAAAAAAGAGGGAAAAAAATCCCACAAAAATGTGGAAACTAAACAACATACTTTTAAAAAATGAATGGGTCAAAGAATAAATAAGTGCAGAGATCAAAAGATATATACAGACTAATAAAAATGACAATACGACATATCAGAATCTATGGGATGCAGCAAAAGCAGTGATAAGAAGGAAGTTCATATCACTTCAGGCATATATGAACAAACAAGAGAGAGCCCAAGTGAACCACTTAACTTCCACCTTAAGGAACTAGAAAAAGAAGAACAAAGACAACCCAAAACCAGCCGAAGAAAGGAGATAATAAAAATCAGAGCAGAAATAAATGAATTAGAGAACAGAAAAACTATAGAAAAAATCAATAGAACAAGGAGCTGGTTCTTTGAAAAGATCAACAAAATTGACAATCCCTTGGCAAGACTTACCAAGGAAAAAAGAGAAAGAACTCATATAAACAAAATCCAAAATGAAAGAGGAGAAATCACCACGGACACCGTAGATATACAAAGAATTATTGTAGAATACTATGAAAAACTTTATGCCACTAAATTCAACAACCTAGAAGAAATGGATAAATTCCTAGAAAAATAAAACCTTCCTAGACTGAGTCAAGAAGAAGCAGAAAGCCTAAACAGACCTATCAGTAGAGAAGAAATAGAAAAAACCATTAAAAACCTCCCCAAAAATAAAAGTCCAGGCCCTGACGGCTATACCAGCGAATTTATCAAACATTCAAAGAAGACTTGGTTCCCATTCTACTCAAAGTCTTCCAAAAAATTGAAGAAGAAGCAATACTTCCAAACACATTTTATGAGGCCAACATAACCCTCATACCAAAACCAGGCAAGGATGGCACAAAAAAAGAAAACTACAGACCAATATCTCTAATGAATACAGATGCTAAAATACTAAACAAAATACTAGCAAATCGAATACAACAACATATTAAAAAAATAATACATCATGATCAAGTGGGATTCATCCCAGAATCTCAAGGATGGTTCAACATACGTAAAAAGGTTAACGTAATACACCATATCAACAAAACAAAGAACAAAAACCACATGATCTTATCAATAGACGCAGAAAAGGCTTTCGATAAAATACAACACAATTTTATGTTTAAGACTCTCAACAAAATGGGTATAGAAGGAAAATATCTCAACATGATAAAGGCCATATATGATAAACCATCAGCTAACATCATATTAAATGGCACTAAACTGAAGGCTTTCCCCCTTAAATCAGGAATGAGACAGGGTTGTCCACTCTCTCCACTCTTATTTAATGTGGTACTAGAGGTTCTAGCCAGAGCAATCAGACAAGACAAAGAAATAAAAGGCATCCATATCGGAAAAGAAGAAGTAAAGGTATCACTTTTTGCAGATGATATGATCCTATACATCGAAAACCCCAAAGAATCCACAAAAAGACTACTAGACACAATAAGCCAATACAGTAAGGTCGCAGGATACAAAATTAACATACAGAAGTCAATAGCCTTTCTATATGCCAACAATGAAACAACTGAGAAGAAACTCAAAAGAATAATCCCCTTCATGATTGCAACAAAAAAAATAAAATACTTAGGAATAAACATAACAAAGAATGTAAACGACTTATATAATGAAAACTATAAACCATTGTTAAGGGAAATCGAAAAAGATATAATGAGATGGAAGAATATACCTTGTTCTTGGCTAGGAAGAATAAATATAATCAAGATGGCTATATTACCCAAAGCAATATACAAATTTAATGCAATTCTGATCAAACTTCCAATGATGTTTTTTAAAGAAATAGAGCAAAAAATCATTAGATTTATATGGAACTATAAAAAACCCCGAATAGCCAAAGCAATCTTAAAGAAAAAGAATGAAGCTGGGGGCATTACAATACCTGACTTCAAACTATATTATAGGGCCACGACAATCAAAACAGCATGGTATTGGCAGAAAAAGAGACACTCAGACCAATGGAACAGAATAGAAAGTCCAGAAATAAAACCACATATATATAGTCAAATAATTTTTGATAAAGGGGCCAACAACACACAATGGAGAAAAGAAAGCCTCTTCAACAAATGGTGCTGGGAAAACTGGAAAGCCACATGCAAAAGAATGAAACTGGACTACAGTCTCTCCCCCTGTACAAAAATTAACTCAAAATGGATCAAAGATCTAAACATAAGACCTGAAACAATTAAGTACATAGAAGAAGACATAGGTACTCAACTCATGGACCTGGGTTTTAAAGAGCATTTTATGAATTTGATTCCACAGGTAAGAGAAGTGAAGGCAAAAATTAATGAATGGGACTACATTAGACTAAGAAGTTTTTGCTCAGCAAGAGAAACTGATAACAAAATAAACAGAAAGCCAACTAAATGGGAAATGATATTTTCAAACAACAGCTCAGATAAGGGCCTAATATCCAAAATATACAAAGAACTCATAAAACTCAACAACAAACAAACAAACAATCCAATAAAAAAATGGGAAGAGGATATGAATAGACACTTCTCCCAGGAAGAAATACAAATGGCCAACAGATATATGAAAAGATGCTCATCTTCTTTAGCTATTAGAGAAATGCAAATCAAAACGGCAATGAGATACCACCTCACACCTGTTCGATTAGCTGTTATTAGCAAGTCAGGTAATAGCAAATGTTGGAGAGGCTGTGGAGAAAAAGGAACCCTCATCCACTGTTGGTGGGAATGTATAGTAGTACAACCATTATGGAAGAAAGTATGGTGGTTCCTCAAAAAATTGAAAATAGAACTACCTTATGACCCAGCAATCCCTCTACTGGGTATATCCCCCAAAAACTCAGAAACATTGATACGTAAAGACACATGCAGCCCCATGTTTATTGCAGCATTGTTCACAGTGGCCAGGACATGGAAACAACCAAAAAGCCCATCAATAGATGACTGGATAAAGAAGATGTGGCACATATACACTATGGAATACTACTCAGCCATAAGAAATGATGACATCGGAACATTTACAGCAAAATGGTGGGATCTTGATAACATGATACGAAGCGAAATAAGTAAATCAGAAAAAACCAGGAACTGTATTATTCCATACGTATGTGGGACATAATAGTGAAACTAAGAGACATTGATAAGAGTGTGGTGGTTACGGGGGATAGGGGGTGGGGAGAGGCACAAAGAAAACAAGATAGAAGGTGACAGAGGACAATCTGACTTTGGGTGGTGGGTATGCAACATAATTGACCGACAAGATAACCTGGACTTGTTATCTTTGAATATATGTATCCTGATTTATTGATGTCACCCCATTAAAAAAATTAAATTATTATAAAAAATAAATAGATAAATAAAAATAAAAAATAAATAAAAAAAATTACAACTTCAAAGAAAAAAAAAGGAAAAATGTATAGTAACTGAAGATACTTAACACCAACTAAGTGCCAAGCTACCATTCAACTTAGAAGTGAAAGTCACAGTATACGTATAAAACTTCAGATTCTTAATTCAACATTCATTTGCCCATGTTTATGTCTCATTAAAACCACATGTTGGTACTGAATCCTTTTATGGTTCATTTGAGACAAACATGCAGAAAATTGTGAGAAACAAACAGAGAAACAGAAGTCTGTTAAAGGCAAGATACTCAACTTCAATTATGAAGCTCAGTTAGGAAGCTTTATGAAACCTAAGCTAAAGTGTATCTGTGGTTGAAGACAGATTTGCGTCAACAAGGAAACTCCACTGCAGCTATATAATGAGATGAAAACTGTAGCAACTACTGTCCAATTATTTATTTGTTTGTTTATTTTGTAAGAGAGACAGAGAGAGGGACAGATAGGGACAGGCAGACAGGAAGGGAGAGAGATGAGAAGCATCAATTCTTCACTGCAGCACCTTAGTTGTTCATTGATTGCTTTTTCATCTGTGCCTTGACTGGGGACTACAGCAGACTGAGTGACCCCTTGTTCAAGCCAGCAACCATGGGGTCATGTCTATAATCCCATGCTCAAGCCAGTGACCCTGCGCTCAGGCCAGCAACCTCAGGGTTTTGAACCTGGGTCCTCTGCATCACAGGCCAATGCTCTATCCACGGCGCCACCCCCTGATTAGGCTACTGTTCAAGTTTTAATATTTTATCCCATTTTGAAGTATGGATCTGGAAGGGTTCAGAACAATCTCCCTCAAATGTGCCACTTTGGCATGTGGACTGTTTTGAGCTAAAGATAATCATGGCCCAAAAAGACTCAGGAAGAGCTTACTCTCTCCCCTTTAATTGCCTAAGAGAATTTCGACAAGAGGGTCTAGCCCAGGAAGAAAAGCACCACCAGAGATACTACAAGGAATATAGGCTGGGGTGCTGGGCTGGGAGGACCTCTACCGGGCACAGCAATCAAAGTCCTCTCTGTGTCCATTTCTCTGCATGGCAATGTAAACACTGTTTATCAAACATTCGCTCTTCCCAACTTCCTGTGAATAGTTCCCTCCCCCTCTCCTTTCCTCAGAATGGCACATAAGCCTTTCTTGGCCTGCATGCCTGTGGGTCTCATATTCTTATTGGGCCCTTTGTATGTACGTACTTAAATTTGTTTTTCTCCTGTTAATCTGTGAGGTGTTAATTTGATTTTTAGAGTAGCCAAGGAACCTATAGGGTAGAAGGAAATTATTTTCTCCCCACAGATCCCATTACTTGTTTAACAACAGAATGTGTGCCAAAACTTAGATGATATCTTCAACTATAATGTATTTAAATTTTGCAAGATAGACATATTCAATTAAAAAAAATCTAAAGGAAGTACTGAACTAATGAATAGTGAAATAATATTAATACAAAAGACTTCCTCCATGGTAGATACTTTGTTATACCCTAAAAATGAAAACAGAATCACCTCAGAATCTGCCTCCCATACAACTATCTTCAAAGTTCAGTTCAGACAACCTTGTGAGTATTTAAAGCAAGTTCTTCTGACTAGTCTGAATTCCTAACAGCACACCACTGATCAAATAAAGCAAAAAGCAATGAAGTAGACAGGAAGCTAAGTAACAAGAAAGTGCATATAAAATCCCACAAGAAAAAAAATTTTTTTCATTTAAAACCATTTTGCCATGGTTTGCACACAGGTTAAATAACAGCTGGCTTCCTCTCTCCGTCCCTGTAATTACTCATGTACCCTGTCCCCAACCACTGGGGACACAGTTCAAATAACAAATCTTTAAGAATATCTGTTAAGCACTATGATAAGTGAAAAAGTGGAAGAGATGGAGATCCGTACACTGAAGGGCTTCTGCCCTCCATACAGAACACTCTGGGCACCCAAGCAGAAGGAGGCTGGGCGAGAGGAAGCTGTCCTGGAAGGGGTGGCACTACAGCTGGGCCAAGACGCATGGCGTCTCACCACACTGAAAAGGACAAGGAAACGTGCCAAGTGCAGAGAATGGTGAGAACTCTGGAGTGCGCCATCCAGGGAGCTTGCTAAAACTCACACCCTGGGCCTATCCCTCAATTCCTGACTTCAGCAGGGCCTAAGTATTTGCGTTCATACCCAGTTACCAGGTAATGCTGATGATGCTGGTACTGATGCTCTTGGCCCACGGACCATACTTTGAAAATGACTTAGGATATGAAAAGTGTTTCCATTGCATCCACTTATTTTTTTTTTTAGGTGGGCTGAAACTTAAAAGATCATGACAATTGGGATAAAAATGATCAATGTTAATGTATAAAAGAATTAGAGGGTCTAACAATTTTTTATGTAAAGTATATTAAGATACGATATACGATATTTTTTAAATTGTTGAACTCAAGGCATTTTAAACAAAGTTTAAAGCTTTCATAAACTATCTTAAATTTACTTTTAAACACTCGAATGCTTTATACTACTTCACACCTCCTAGGATGGCTATAATCAAAAATGGAAAGTAGGCATCAGAAATCAGAACCCACCCACGGTGCTGGTGGAAATGTAAAATGGTTCAGCCACTGTGGAAAGTCTGAGAGGTCCTCAAAATGCTAAATATAAAATCACTATCTGATGTAGCAATACCAGGCCTAGGTGTAGACCCAAAGGAATGGGAAGCAGAGCCTCCAACAGTGGCTTCTATCCTGACCTTTAAAGCATGTCACAGCCAGAGAGTTTGTGTCCCCGCAAAATTCACTTGACGAAATGCTAGAGCCCAACGTGATAGTGTCAGAAGGTGGGGGAGTAGGGCAGTGAGCACGGTGCCCTCAGGAACGGATCAGTGCTCTGTCTATCGCGTCCCCACGGAGTATCAGAAGGTGGGGGAGTAGGGCAGTGAGCACGGTGCCCTCAGGAACGGATCAGTGCTCTGTCTATCGCGTCCCCACGGAGTGTCAGAAGGTGGGGGAGTAGGGCAGTGGGCACGGTGCCCTCAGGAACGAATCGGTGCTCTGTCTAACCCGTCCCCACAGAGTGTCAGAAGGTGGGGGAGTAGGGCAGTGGGCACGGTGCCCTCAGGAACGAATCGGTGCTCTGTCTAACCCGTCCCCACAGAGTGTCAGAAGGTGGGGGAGTAGGGCAGTGGGCACGGTGCCCTCAGGAACGGATCGGTGCTCTGTCTAACCCGTCCCCACAGAGTGTCAGAAGGTGGGGGAGTAGGGCAGTGGGCACGGTGCCCTCAGGAACGGATCGGTGCTCTGTCTAACCCGTCCCCACAGAGTGTCAGAAGGTGGGGGAGTAGGGCAGTGAGCACGGTGCCCTCAGGAACGGATCGGTGCTCTAACGCGTCCCCACGGAACTCCCGAACCACCTCTGCTAGATGAGGACACAATGAGAAGTCTGAGAGGAGAAGAGGGTCCCACCTGACCATGTCGGCTCCTGATCTTGGATTTCCAGCCTCCAGAACTGTGAGCAATAAATTTCTGTTTATAACCCACCCAATTTGTGGTATTTTGTTATGCAGCCCAATGGGAAAAGACACTGCAACATTATCCGTAACACCCCAAAAGTAGGACAACCCAAGTGTTCGGCAGCAGACAAGTGGATAAATGAAATGTAGCATATACATACATCAGAATGTTAGTCATGAAAAGACATGAAGTTCTGACACAAACTACAAATGGACGAACCCTGGAAAAACATTATACCAAGTGACAAGAGCATAACACAGAGGAAAAATATTGCATAGTCTTGTACGATATGTCTAGAATAGGCAAATTCATAGGAACAGAAAGAAATAGGTCAGAGATTATGAGGATTTAGAGTGAGTTATTGTTTAATGGTTAGAGTTTATATTTGGGCTGATGAAAACCTTTTTGAAATAGATAGTAGTGATGGTTGCAAAACATGATGAGTGTAATGAATGCTACTGAATTAGAGACTTAAAAATGGTTAAAATGGCAAATTTTATATATATTCCAAAAAAATTATATGGCTTACTCTCAATTATTTGTTCGAAAAGCTCCCTGGAGAATAAATTGCTGCCATCAGTCAGTAGTCTGGTTTCAGTTTAACTGAACCTTTACATGACATGTCATATTGGTCCTGTTTTATCTACAGTGTTTATATGCTTAGAAAACCCACCTATGGGAGATTAGGCCAACAGTTTAACCGAATTAATCAAATCCGCTATGAAAGACAGAATTACATAGTTACAAAACCTAGCTCATGAATCAAAGACCAAGAAGGTATAAGAATGCTGGATAAGTAGTCTTGTTTCAAGAAAAGTTGTCTAATTTCATTTTCTCTACCACATATGGAAAATAAACTGCCTGGTGAAAGCACATGAAGGTCTGATAAACAGACTGATATAACTGCCCATAAAACTATATTAGCCTCAAATTACAAAATGAGCCCCTGGCCGGTTGGCTCAGTGGTAGAACATCGGCCCAGCATGTGGAAGTTCCAGGTTCTATTCCGGAGTAGGGCACACAGGAGAAGCAACCATCTGCTTCCCCACCCCCTCTCCTCCTCTCTCTCTCTTTCTCTCTCTTCTCCTCTCATAGCCATGGCTCAAAAGGTTTGAACAAGTTGGTCCCGGGCTTGAGGCTAGCTCCATGGCCACACATCAGGCACTAAAATAGCTTGGTTGCCAAGCAATGGAGCAACACCCCAGACGGGCAGAGTATTGCCCAGAGGAACTGCCAGGTGGATCCCAGTCAGGGCACATGCAGGAGTCTGTCTCTCTGCCTCCCTGACTCCCACTTAATAAAAAAAAAAAAAAAATTGAGGCCTGACTATATAGGAAATTTACCATAAGCTCTGCTTCTGATACACCCTCCTACTTCACTACCTTTGATTCTACGACCTCTAACCTATCTTAAACGATGCTGGCTCCAATTTCCTCCCTGGAAACTGCGCTCCCTGAGGGCAGCTGTGCGGGGCCTGCACTCTGCACCCCCAGCCCTGGTGCACACTGAACCCATCAGTACTAGTGAAGTTTCTAAGTGTAGCATGCGTTATATGAGGAGGGTAAGGGTCACTCAAGTTTATGAATCTAAAAATATTTCTACCCCTAATATATAAAGTTGGTGTCTGTTAATATGACCTTAAAATCCTAACCAGTTCATTTTTTACACAACAGATTAAATTATCCTATCATGTGACCCTTACAGAACCATGTTGGAAGAAAACTATGCAGATTCACTTGCAAAAAAAAAAAAAAAATAACAAGCTCTTCTTTGTGCTTAAATTAAAGCAATAACGTAATGATAGAAAAGAACTCCATTCTGAGGTTCAGACACTGCTGCTCCAAACTTCTCGCATCTGTGAGAACACCAAAGATAGGCATGTGAGCCCAGGACACTTAATGAGCTTATGAATTATTATTTAGAGGGAGGGAGATGAAGATCATTTAGGAAACAGCTGTGACGTCTGATAGCTGTAAGCATAACATTTTAGCCTCTAGGCAATAGTTGCTTATAAAAACCCTAACAACTTGATACCACTGTGTTAGAAAAAGCATTAAGATGTACTTTTTCAGTAGCAAAACTCAATGTTTCTTAACATTATGCAGTAAAATGTTGCTGAGTCACCATTTTTTGACCCTAAAAATCATAATGTATGTCATAAATCACCTTCTTGATACTAATATGTCGATAAAGCCACAGGAAAGAAGTATGCCAGTGGCCATGTGAGTTCGGAAGAGGGCCAGTGCCTTGGATGAGACCATGATCCCGACTGACACCTTGACTGCTGCCTGGTGAACCTCTAAGCAGAGAACCCAGCCACACAAGACAGAGAGCTGTGAGACAATAAATATATGTGGTTAAAAACCACGAAGTTTGTGGTAATTTGTGCAGTTATAGAAAACTAACACAGTCACCCAAAGCACCTTTGCATGCTCCCCAAAGTTGAACCTGACATTACATAACATCTTATTGAAGTGATTCATTTCAATAGGGTGAAAAATGTGATATACTCTGGTTGTATGATCTTGACTATGAAATGTTTGACCCTAGATGAGGGAATAGCCAACAATGTGTGTGTAGGTATGTGTATATCTATGCTACTGAGACTTCAGCAATCTTACAATACTTTCTGACTCACAGCCGGAATTTTACCTAGAGGACATCTTGACCGTTATCTGATGCAAGCACCTCAGTTCAGATGAGCGGCTGATGCAGTGCAGACTTGTGGGGCTCACAGAGCTAACAATCAGTGGTGGAAGAGTGAGAGCCCAGGTCCCCAGCGCACTGAGCTGTCCCCACAGCAGTCGGTTAGGGGTCCCCACTTACAGACAGTAGTAGAGAGGGAACAATATCACATCTCTCTCCTACTGCATTAAAATGCCTGCAAAATAAATACTGCATGCTTTAGAAAAATAGGCTAGAAAGGCAGGTCCTGGGAAAGATCCTAACACTAAGAGGAGCACTAAAGGTGTCAACGGTGATGGGAGCACAACTACTACTACGTTACATCTTCCCCATCTTCACAACAGCTATCTTCAACAAGGACAATCTGCCATCCAGAGGACATCCGGTTGTCACTACCACGACAGGAGGATAAGAGTTTCTGGCATCCAGTACAGAGAGGCCATGGATACTGCTAAACATCCCAGAATACACAGGACAGCCACCACAGCACAGAATTATCAGGCCCACAATGTCAACAGTGCTGAGGTTGAGAAAGCCAGCTATAAAAAATCTTAGTTGTCCCTCATTATCCCTGCTGACCCCTTAGCACTGACAATTTGCACTGTGACTAGTCCCAACTGTGCTCTCTTACACACTCAGAAGGCAAAGCTCTCCCATATCCCAATTTTCTTTGGTTTGGGCTTTAATCACTTTCTCTGACTTGAATTTTAAACAAAGGCTAAATTTTCAACCCCTATTTTCAGCAAATTGCACCCTGCTTAGATAGCACAGACCATCTGTACAGCTCACTGTTCCTTCTAATAGACAAAACCAGAATACTGTCGTGTGTGCTGGATTTAAACAAATCTGTTTTATACACTGATCAAAATCGGGCAGCCTATCAGTGAAGGACTAGCAGAACATGAATGTGCATAACACATTGAGAACCACTGCTTAGTCTAAACTGCTGGCAGCAAATAAATACTCCCTGACCCAAGTAAATGACACAAATGACTGACGTGGGAAGGCGGCAAAGCAATAGGAAGGGACAGAGACTCCAGTGACCTGGAGAGCACAGCTTCTGTCTGAAGAGCCAGCTGCTACTCAGTTCAAACCCACTGCTGAACTTGTATTTGGAACCACTCAATTCTAACATGTCAGCTTATAGTTTTATAAGACGTTATGGGTCAAACATTCTGAACCACCTCTTTCAAGTTTATGGTCTAGAAATTATAATAAAGGTAAATAAAGGGGCTCCAAATAGACCGAATTCATAGTATGCTCATGACATCAGATGGACTACTAGGGACACTCAGAACGAAGCTATATGATAAGGATCTTGGATGAGGCCAACAAGCTTCAGGGTGGTCTAGTAATGACAATATCGTAGCAAAGACAATAAATAACAGCAAACACTCCAATAGGACCATATTTCAGGCACTGACCTAGGCACTTTGTATATAGGAGTGGGCAAAAGTAGGCTTACAGTTGTGAGTAGGCAAAATAGTTTATTCTTGTATCTTTATTGATTATTGTTATTTATTGTTATTACAACTGTAAACCTACTCTTGCCCACCACTGTATATGAACATATATAATCTTTCCAACAACTTTATGAAGCCCTCATCATACAGGATGAAGAAAATGAGATACATGAGATGAAATAACTTGCCTAAGGATACAGGACTAGTGAGTACTGGCGCTGAGACTTGAACCCAGTGGGCACGGCTACCTTCACAGGCCGTGCTGCCAGCCACCAGCTTGCCCGACTCTCAAGTCTGTGTCTGTAGGCATCAAGTGCCATCTCTCTCACCATCTGTAACTAGAGAGAAAATATGTTCCATCAATCTAAGTTCTTCACAGCAACACTTCGATAAGAAAAGGCTAAAAGAGTACTCAGCGTACTCTTGTCTAAATATGTATTGAAGTGTTAGCATTTTTAAAAAAATAAAACCCTGGCCAGTTGGCTCAGTGGTAGAGCGTCGGCCTGGCGTGCGGGGGACCCGGGTTCAATTCCCAGCCAGGGTACATGGGAGAAGCGCCCATTTGCTTCTCCACTCCCCACCCCCCCTCCTTCCTCTCTCTCTCTTCCCCTCCCGCAGCCAAGGCTCCATTGGAGCAAAGATGGCCCGGGCGCTGGGGATGGCTCCTTGGCCTCTGCCCCAGGTGCTAGAGTGGCTCTGGTCACGGCAGAGTGACGCCCCGGAGGGGCAGAGCATCGCCCCCTGGTGGGCAGAGCGTCACCCCTGGTGGGCGTGCCGGGTGGATCCCGGTCGGGCGCATGCGGGAGTCTGTCTGACTGTCTCTCCCCGTTTCCAGCTTCAGAGAAATACAAAAAAATAAATAAATAAAATACATAAAAAAATAAAAATGTTAACCCTCTGCTCTCTAAATTCATGTTGACCTAGCAGAATTTAGTGCTTCTTGTTTAGCTGAAGTTTAACTTTCCTAAGGATAGTTTAGGTCAGGGGTCCCCAAACTACGGCCCGCGGGCCACATGCGGCCCCCTGAGGCCATTTATCCGGCCCCCGCTGCACTTCCAGAAGGGGCACCTCTTTCATTGGTGGTCAATGAAAGGAGCACATTGACCATCTCATTAGCCAAAAGCAGGCCCATAGTTCCCATTGAAATACTGGTCAGTTTCTTGATTTAAATTTACTTGTTTTTTATTTTAAATATTGTATTTGTTCCCATTTTGTTTTTTTACTTTAAAAGAAGATATGTGCAGTGTGCATAGGGATTTGTTGATAGTTTTTTTTATAGTCCGGCCCTCCAATGGTCTGAGGGACAGTGAACTGGCCCCCTGTGTAAAAAGTTTGGGGACCCCTGGTTTAGGTTCTGCTTAAGAAAGAATACTGACCACCAGGGACACGTGTCACTCTCTCTTGCATTTAAGTAAAAAGGCATACAAGAATTGGCCGTGCCCTCTGACTATAGTGGGAAGAACTATGGAGGAAATTCTAAAATTCACCAACAGTTTATGGTATGAAGTTGCCCTACACATGGCGATTGTGGCAACACTATACATGGCAGCATCGTTACTAAAATTCCTTTAAATGTCTGTATTCGAAATCAATATTGACTTAGCAAACAAAATTACACTTCAGAGCAACTTGTATGTAAATTAACTTAATTTCACTTCATTTAAAAATAAGAGCCTGTGCAATAATAATAAATTCAGGGAAACTGGAAATTTTGAGTTGAATTTAAAAAAGAAAATACAATTTTCACCTTTAATAGAATCTCTATTTTCTGTTCTTCATGAACCCTATTTTCCATTTCAGAATCAAAGACTCTAAGGAAAAGAGTTCTGCATTTCATTCTTGCTGATAAAAAACTGATTCAATACTATAAAAATGTATAGAATTTATTTAGAGATGAAAAGAAACTTCAAGTATTTTACATGTCATCACTGCTAAATCTCCTTAGAAATTCAAACAAAAATTTCATTTGAAAATAGGAGAGTGACGTCAGAGAAATGGTGGTGTGAGAGATATTCCCAATCTCTCCTCTTGAAATGTCAACAAATTCTATAACTATACACAGAGAAAAAACCCTGGATGATCCTGAAATATCCACACACCAGATAGACAAAGGTATGATTCCACAAAAAGGCGGGCCAAAGACAGCATCTGCTAACAGAAGAAAATAGTATCTGCTAACAGAAGGAAATATGCCAGAGGACTGAGTTCTTCACTTTCCCACAGACCTGAGGGAGGGAGGCTCTGTTGGTGCAGGCTTTGTCTCAGACCTGGAGATGGGAGAAGAGGAGAGTCTGGGGGGAAGAAGGTGAGATAGGGGTGACAACCAAGAACGGGGTGCAGGGCCATTTCTGCATCTGCTGTACCTGTGATAGCAGGTGTGGGTGACTGCAGGCACTAGCTGCACACAAAGCCTGTGGCGCGCTCCCAAGAACTGTGTGCCAATAGTTTGTGGAGATCGGCCCACAGGGGACTGGGGCACACTTGATCTGCCCGCCTCACCAGCAGAGTTTAGCCTTGTGGCACCAGATGTCCCTGATCTGGGATCTGTGCCCCACTAGCTCAAAGCTAGGGCACCAGGCTTGCCTGGAAGTGGAGTTGAGTGTGTGTGGGCAGGACTCCCCATGGACAATCTCTGAGGCAACTGCTCCAGAAGCTGGACACTGGCTTGAGTGGCGCAGCCCTGTCCAAGGCTACACTGTGACAAAGTGCTTACACGAACGTATCGGAGGAGGGACTGGACTGTGTCACCCCAGCCTCCCATCCGCATTGCTCCCCTTGCTGTGCTAACAGTGGCGGTGGTGGAATCCTCTCAGCTGGATCTCCAGGCTGCTCTCACCTAGGAGAGGTGGGGGTGCCCTGGTGCTAGATCCCCTGCTCAGTTTGGATATGGGAGAGAGCCTCGGAGGATCCCTGGTTGGCCATTGCTAGAGCCATAAAATTGCAAAGCCCTAACAAGCCCCTACCAATGCGAGGGCCCAGCCTGCATGATTACCATAGTGATCCTCAGCAGAGCTCCACCCAAGAATCTTGCAGAGGCAAACCTTGTACTACAGCACCTCCAACCGGAAAAAGGAGTGAGTTACCTCTCAAGACTGGAAAAAAAAATGTTTTTTTCTCTTTTTCTGCTTTATCCTACTTTTTCTTCTTTCCTTTTTCTTCTTTCTTCTTTTGCCATGTGAACTTCATTATCCTTAGTTATATTTTTTATTCTTGATACTTTCTCTTCTTTTTTTCCCTCTCCTCCTTCTATCCCTTCTATCACCTTTTATTTTCTTTTCCTTTTTTTCTCTTTTTCTCCCCCTCTCACCTGATTATCATTTTTCATTAAATTATTATATTTTAGACTCATACTTCTTTTCTTGGCATTTGGCTTTTTTACTTCATTTTTTCTGCTTTTTAAAAATTTCTTTCTCAGTTTCTGCTTTTTATTATCTATAGTTTTTGTTCTATTTATCATTACTTATAGAATATTCATTTTAATGTATTTCTTTCATTATTATTTTTCAGTTATCTCTTGTTAGGGTTATTCACAATGCCAGTCACAAGTGCCATCAAGGAAAAAGAAATCAAATATAGATATACAAGACAGAGACGTAGCTCTCTGTCTTGATGAAAAATCTCCAGAAAAAAAATCTCAATGACATGGAAGCCTAGGAGCTTAATAACAGAGAATTAAAAATTGAAGTTCTAAATATACTCAATAAGATACAAGAAAACACTGAAAGGCAATTTATTGAGCTCAAACAACAACTGGATGAACAAAAAGAGTACTTCACCAAGAAAACTGAAAGTATAAAAAAGAACCAAACAGAGATGAAAAACTCAACATGTGAACTAAAAAATGAGGTAACAAGCTTAGCCAAGAGAACAGGCCAGATAGATGAGAGAATCAGTGACATTGAAGACCGGCAACTAGAGATACTACAGAAAGAAGAAGAGAGAGACTCACAAATTTAAAAAAAAAAATGAGAAAGCCAAACAAGAACTGTCTGAATCCATCAGAAAGAACAATATAAAAATAATGGGTATATTAGAAGAAGAGAGGGAAAAGGGAATGGAGAACATATTGAAACAAATAATCAATAAGAACTTCTCAAGTCTGTGGAAAGAGTCAGAGCCTCAAATCCAAATAACAAACAGAACACCAAGTTACCTCAACCCAAATAGACCTACTCCAAGACATATCATAATGAAATTATCACAAATCAATGACAAAGAAAGAATCCTTAAGGCAGCTAGGGAGAAGAAGAATATAACATATAAAGGAAGGCCCATTAGACTATCATCAGATTTCTTAGCATAAAATCTATAAGCCAGAAGAGAGTGGACCCCAACATTTAAAGTACTGAAAGAGAGGAACTACCAGCCAAGAATACTATGGCCATCAAAGCTACCCTTCGAATGTGAAGGGAAAATGAAAATATTTACAGATATACAGAAGCTGAGAAAATTTATCACCAGAAAACCCCCACTAAAGAAAATACTAAAGATGGTTATCCGACCAGATATAAAGAACAAAACAAAACTAAAAGAAAAATTTTGATAGAGTGACGTCACGGAAATGGCGCCGTGAGAAGCGCGTCCGACAG
The DNA here is from genome assembly GCF_036850765.1 of Saccopteryx bilineata. Classification (NCBI taxonomy): domain Eukaryota; kingdom Metazoa; phylum Chordata; class Mammalia; order Chiroptera; family Emballonuridae; genus Saccopteryx; species Saccopteryx bilineata. Next base: position 72,088,172 of record NC_089499.1, read on the forward strand.
CTCTCCCCTAAATCACAACAAATTTATCAACTAGAAACAGAAAAATTTATCCTCGGAGCATTCCGGAGTTCCACACAAACTGAAAGCAAAAGGACTGTTATCACTTGAATCTGAGAGACGAGGGTGTGGAGGAAGCTACCACAGCGACGCTCATTCAAGCCGCCAGGGAGTGCGCCCGCGTGCTATCAATAAGACCACCCTCAGATGCCGATAAGAAAGAGGAAATCGAATATTATGGATACAAAAGAAAGAGAGGTAACACAAATAGATGTGGAAAAATCTATGGAGAAAAGACTTAACATATTGGAAGCCTTGGAGCTAAATGACAGAGAATTTAAACTAGAAATCTTAAAAATACTCAGAGATATACAAGAAAACACAGAAAGGCAATATAGGGAGATCAGAAAACAACTCAATGAACACAAAGAATATATTACCAAGGAAATTGAAACTATAAAAACAAATCAAACAGAAATGAAAAACTCAATTCACGAGCTGAAAAACGAGGTAACAAGCTTAGCTAACAGAACAGCCCAGATTGAAGATAGGATTAGTGAAATAGAAGACAAACAACTTGAGGCACAACAGAGAGAAGAAGAAAGAGACTCAAGAATAATAAAAAATGAGAAAGCCCTACAGGAATTGTCTGACTCCATCAGAAAGAATAACATAAGAATAATAGGTATATCAGAGGGAGAAGAGAAAGAAAATGGAATGGAGAATATACTCAAACAAATAATAGACGAGAACTTCCCAAGCCTGTGGAAGGAACTAAAGCCTCAAATTCAAGAAGCAAACAGAACACCAAGTTTTCTTAACCCCAACAAACCCACTCCAAGGCACATCATAATAAAGATGACACAAACCAATGACAAAGAAAAAATTCTCAAGGCAGCCAGGGAAAAGAAGAGTACAACATATAAAGGAAGGCCTATTAGATTATCAACAGATTTCTCAGCAGAAACTCTACAAGCTAGAAGAGAGTGGACCCCAATATTTAAAGCCCTGAAAGAGAGGAACTTTCAGCCAAGAATACTATACCCATCAAAGCTATCCTTCAAGTATGAAGGAGATATAAAAACATTCACAAATACAGAAAAGATGAGAGAATTTATCAACAGAAAGCCCCCACTCCAGGAAATACTAAGGGGGGTTTTCCAACCAGATTCAAAGAACAAAAGAAAACAACACCACAAGTAACAGCTCCACCAAGAACACAATAAAACCAAACTTAAACTGTGACAACAAAGGAAAAAAAGGGGGGAGAGGATGGAGATTAACAGTAGCAAAGGATGATAAAGTGCAGAAATACTTATAAGATAGGGTACTACAAAGAATATGGTAGGTACCCTTTTCATTACTTAATGGTAACCACCCTTAAAAAAACCACCACAAAAACACTTGACTTTAAAAAGGTAGCAACAGAGGAAAGAAGTATGGAACACAAACAAACAAAAACAAATGATAGAAAAACAAAAGAGAAGAATCAAACTAGATACAAAACTAACAGAAAGCAATTTATAAAATGGCAGTAGGGAACCCACAAGTGTCAATAATTACACTAAATGTAAATGGATTAAACTTACCAATAAAAAGACACAGAGTAGCAGAATGGATTAAAAAAAGAAAATCCAACTATATGCTGCCTACAAGAAACACATCTAAGCAACAAGGATAAAAACAAATTCAAAGTGAAAGGCTGGAAAACAATACTCCAAGCAAACAACACCCAAAAAAAAGCAGGTGTAGCAATACTCATATCTAATAATGCTGACTACAAGACAGAAAAAGTACTCAGAGACAAAAATGGTCATTTCATAATGATTAAGGGGAAGTTGAATCAAGAAGACATAACAATCCTTAATATATATGCACCAAACAAAGGAGCACCAAAATATATAAGACAGCTACTTATTGACCTTAAAACAAAAACTAACAAAAATACAATCATACTTGGAGACCTCAATACACCGCTGACGGCTCTAGATCGGTCATCCAAACAGAGAATCAATAAAGATATAGTGGCCTTAAACGAAATACTAGAACACCTGGATATGATAGACATCTACAGGACACTTCATCCCAAAGCGACAGAGTATACATTTTTCTCTAGTGTACATGGAACATTCTCAAGAATTGACCATATGTTGGGCCACAAAGACAATATCAGCAAATTTAGAAAAATTGAAATTGTACCAAGCATATTTTCTGATCATAAAGCCTTGAAACTAGAATTCAACTGCAAAAAAGAGGGGGAAAAACCCACAAAAATGTGGAAACTAAACAACATACTTCTAAAAAATGAATGGGTCAAAGAAGAAATAAGTGCAGAAATCAAAAGATATATACAGACAAATGAAAATGAAAATACGACATATCAGAATCTCTGGGACGCAGCAAAAGCAGTAATAAGAGGAAAGTTCATATCACTTCAGGCCTATATGAACAAACAAGAGAGAGCCGAAGTAAACCATTTAACTTCACACCTTAAGGAACTAGAAAAAGAAGAACAAAGACAACCCAAAACCAGCCGAAGAAAGGAGATAATAAAAATCAGAGCCGAAATAAATGAAATAGAGAACAGAAAAACTATAGAAAAAATCAATAAAACAAGGAGCTGGTTCTTTGAAAAGATCAACAAAATTGACAAACCCTTGGCAAGACTCACCAAGGAAAAAAGACACAGGACTCAAATAAATAAAATCCAAAATGAAAGAGGAGAGATCACCACAGACATCATAGAAATACAAAGAATTATTGTAGAATACTATGAAAAATTATATGCCACCAAATACAACAATCTAGAAGAAATGGATAAATTCCTAGAACAATACAACCTTCCTAGACTGAGTCATGAAGAAGCAGAAAGCCTAAACAGACCAATCAGCAGGGAGGAAATAGAAAAAACTATTAAAAACCTCCCCCAAAATAAAAGTCCAGGCCCAGACGGTTATACTAGTGAATTCTATCAAACATTCAAAGAAGACTTGGTTCCTATTCTACTCAAAGTCTTCCAAAAAATTGAAGAAGAAGCAATACTTCCAAACACATTTTATGAAGCCAACATAACCCTCATACCAAAACCTGGCAAGGATGGCATAAAGAAAGAAAACTACAGACCAATATCTCTAATGAATACAGATGCTAAAATACTAAACAAAATACTGGCAAACCGAATACAACAACATATTAAAAAAATAATACATCATGATCAAGTGGGATTCATCCCAGAATCTCAAGGATGGTTCAACATACGCAAAACGGTTAATGTAATACACCATATCAACAAAACAAAGAACAAAAACCACATGATCTTATCAATAGATGCAGAAAAGGCTTTTGATAAAATACAACACAATTTTATGTTTAAGACTCTCAACAAAATGGGTATAGAAGGAAAATATCTCAACATGATAAAGTCCATATATGATAAACCATCAGCCAACATCCTATTAAACGGCATAAAACTGAGGACTTTCTATCTTAAATCAGGAACAAGACAGGGTTGTCCACTCTCTCCACTCTTATTCAACGTGGTGCTAGAAGTTCTGGCCAGAGCAATCAGACAAGACAAAGAAATAAAAGGCATCCATATCGGAAAAGAAGAAGTAAAGCTATCACTTTTTGCTGATGATATGATCCTATACATCGAAAACCCGAAGGACTCCACAAAAAGATTATTAGAAACAATAAACCAATACAGTAAGGTCGCAGGATACAAAATTAACATACAAAAGTCCATAGCCTTTCTATATGCCAACAATGAAATATTAGAAAACGAACTCAAAAAAATAATCCCCTTCACGATTGCAACAAAAAAAATAAAATACCTAGGAATAAACATAACAAAGAACGTAAAGGACCTATATAATGAAAATTACAAAGCATTGTTAAGGGAAATCGAAAAAGATACAATGAGATGGAAAAATATTCCTTGTTCCTGGATAGGAAGAATAAATATAATCAAAATGGCCATATTACCCAAAGCAATATACAAATTTAATGCATTTCCCATCAAAATCCCTATGAGATTTTTTAAAGAAATGGAACAAAAAATCATCAGATTTATATGGAACTATAAAAAACCCCGAATAGCCAAAACAATCCTAAGGAAAAAGAATGAAGCTGGGGGCATTACAATACCTGACTTTAAACTATATTATAGGGCCACGATAATCAAAACAGCATGGTATTGGCAAAAAAATAGAAACTCAGACCAATGGAACAGAATAGAAAGCCCAGAAATAAAACCACATATATATGGTCAAATAATCTTTGATAAAGGGGCCAACAACACACAATGGAGAAAAGAAAGCCTCTTCAACAAATGGTGTTGGGAAAACTGGAAAGCCACATGCAAAAGAATGAAACTCGACTACAGCCTGTCCCCGTGTACTAAAATTAATTCAAAATGGATCAAAGACCTAAATATAAGACCTGAAACAATAAAGTACATAGAAGAAGACATAGGTACTAAAATCATGGACCTGGGTTTTAAAGAACATTTTATGAACTTGACTCCAATGGCAAGAGAAGTGAAGGCAAAGATAAATGAATGGGACTACATCAGAATTAAAAGTTTTTGCTCAGCAAGAGAAACTGATATCAAAATAAACAGACAGCCAACTATATGGGAACTGATATTTTCAAACGACAGCTCAGATAAGGGCCTAATATCCAAAATTTACAAAGAACTCATAAAACTCAACAACAAACAAACAAACAATCCAATAAAAAAATGGGAAGAGGACATGAACAGACACTTCTCCCAGGAAGAGATACAAATGGCCAACAGATATATGAAAAGATGCTCAGCTTCATTAGTTATTAGAGAAATGCAAATCAAAACTACAATGAGATACCACCTCACTCCTGTTAGATTAGCTATTATCAACAAGACGGGTAATAGCAAATGTTGGAGAGGCTGTGGAGAAAAAGGAACCCTCATTCACTGTTGGTGGGACTGTAAAGTAGTACAATCATTATGGAGGAAAGTATGGTGGTTCCTCAAAAAACTGCAAATAGAACTACCTTATGACCCAGCAATCCCTCTACTGGGTATATACCCCAAAACCTCAGAAACATTGATACGTGAAGACACATGTAGCCCCATGTTCATTGCAGCACTGTTCACAGTGGCCAAGACATGGAAACAACCAAAAAGCCCTTCAATAGAAGACTGGATAAAGAAGATGTGGCACATATACACTATGGAATACTACTCAGCCATAAGAAATGATGACATCAGATCATTTACAGCAAAATGGTGGGATCTTGATAACATTATAAGGAGTGAAATAAGCAAATCAGAAAAAAACAAGAACTTCATGATTCCATACATTGGTGGAACATAAAAATGAGACTAAGAGACATGGACAAGAGTATGGTGGTTACCAAGGGTGGGGGGGGAGGGAGGACATGGGAGGGAGGGAGGGAGAGAGTTAGGGGGAGGGGGAGGGGCACAGAGAACTAGATAGAGGGTGACGGAGGACAATCTGACTTTGGGCGAGGGGTGTGCAACATAATTTGATGACAAAATAACCTAGACATGTTTTCTCTGAATATATGTACCCTGATTTATTAATGTCATCCCATTACCATTAATAAAAATTTATTTAAAAAAAAAAAAAAAAAGAAACAAAAATATAAATATGTTTCAATTCATATGTGTAGGAAAGGTATTAAAAGTCAATTGCTACTGCATTTTTAGCTCCTAGGAAAATACTATATGGTTTCTCTAGAGATAGTTTTAAAAATTAAGAATTAAAAAATAAACACTTTCTTATTCAAAAAAAAAAAAAACAAAAAAAAAAAACAAAAAAAAAAAAAGAAAAATTTTAACAAAACTATAATAAAAACAAGGATAATATGTGACAACAATAACATAAAAGGGGAGAGGATAAAGATCAGCAGTAGCAAAGGAGGATGGAGTGCAGAAGCACTCATGAGATAATGAACTCTAATAAATATAATTTTTCTTTTAATAACCTAATGGTAACCACACCTGAAAATACCACTACTGAAATACATAGCTTAAAGAAAGAACAAACAGAAGACAGAAGTATGGAATATCACCAAACAAAAACAAATGACAGAAAAACAAAAAAGAAGAACCAAACAAGACACAGAGCTATCAGAAAGCCTTATATAAAATGGCAATAGGAAATCCTCAAGTGTCAATTATTACACTAAATGTAAATGGATTGAACTCACCAATAAAGAGGTACAGAGTAGCAGATTGGATCAAGAAGCAAAACCCAACAGCATGCTGCCTTCAAGAGACACATTTAAGCTACAAGGATAAAAATATTCAAAGTGAAAAGTTGGAAAACGATTCTCCAAGCAAATAATATCCAAAGAAAAGTAGCTGTAGCTATACTCATATCTAACAATGCTGACTGCAAGACAATAAAGGTAACCAGAGACAAAGATGGACATTTCATAATGATAAAGGATACATTACATCAAAAAGATATAACACTTCTTAATATATTATATATGCACCAAACCAGGGAGCACCAAAATATATAAGACATCTACTAACTGATCAAAAGTACAAACCGAAAAAAATAAAATCACACCTGGAGACCTCCATATACCACACATGGCTTTAGATTATTCATTCAAATAGAAAATCAATAAAGAAATAACAACCTTAAATGAAACACTAAAACAAACGGACATAAGAGACATCTACAGGACATTTCATCCCAAAACATCCGAGTATACATTTTTCTCCAGTGTATATGGCACATTCTCAAGAATTGACCATATGTTGGGCCACAAAACTAACATCAACTAATTCAGAAAGAGTGAAATTATATCAAGCATATTCTCTGACCATAAGGCTTTGAAACGAGAATTCAACTGCAAAACAGAAGTAAACAAACCCACAAAGATGTAAAAATTAAACATCCTTCTAAAAAATCACTGGGTCAAATAAGAAATAAAAGAAGAGATCAAAAGATATATACAGACAAATGAAAATGACAGCACAAAATATCATAGTCTCTGGATGCAGCAAAAGCAGTAATAAGAGGGAAGTTCATATCATTAAAGGCTTATATGAAAAAACAAGAGAGAGCCCAAGTAAACAACCTAACATCACATCTTAAAGAACTAGAAAAAGAACAAAGGCAACCCAAAACCAGCAGAAGAAAGGAAATATATAAATTAGAGCAGAAATAAATGAAAGAGAGAACAGAAAAACTATAAAAAAATTAATACGCCCTGGCCAGTTGGCTCAGCGGTAGAGCGTTGGCCTGGCGTGCGGGGGACCCGGGTTCAATTCCCGGCCAGGGCACATAGGAGAAGTGCCCATTTGCTTCACCACCCCAACTTCCTTCCTCTCTGTCTCTCTCTTCCCCTCCCGCAGCCAAGGCTCCATTGGAGCAAAGATGGCCCGGGCGCTGGGGATGGCTCCTTGGCCTCTGCCCCAGGTGCTAGAGTGGCTCTGGTCGTGGCAGAGCGAAGCCCCGGAGGGGCAGATCATCGCCCCCTGGTGGGCAGAGCGTTGCCTCTGGTGGGCGTGCCGGGTGGATCCTGGTCGGGCGCATGCGAAAGTCTGTCTGACTGTCTCTCCCCGTTTCCAGCTTCAGAAAGAAAAAAAAAATTAATACAACAAAGAACTGGTTCTTTGAAAAGATCAACAAAATTGACAAACCCCTGGCAAGACTCAAAAAGGAAAAAAGAGAAAGGACTCATAAAAAAGTCCAAAATGAAAGAGGAGAAATCACCAGAGATATCATAGATATATAAAGGATTATTGTAGAATACTATGAAAAACTATATGCAACCAAATTCAACAATCTGGAAGAAATGTATCAACTCCTAGAACAATACAATTTTCCCAGACTAAATCACGAAGAAGTAGAAAGCCTAAATAGACTCATAAGCAGGGAGGAAATAGAAACAACTATCAAACACCTCCCCAAAAATAAAAGTCCAGGACCAGATGGCTACACTAGTGAATTGTACCAAATATTCAAAGAAGATTTGGTTCCTATTCTACTCAAAGTCTTCCAAATAATTAAAGAAGAAGCAATACTTCCAAACACATTTTATGAGGCCAACATAACCCTCAAACCAAAACCTGGCAAGGACAACACAAAAAAGGAAAACTACAGATCAATATCTCTAATGAATACAAATGCAAAAATCCTAAAAAAAAAAAATACTAGCAAATTGAATACATGATCAAGTGGGATTCATCCCAAAAACACAAGGATGCTTCAACATACATAAAACAATTAACGCAATACACCATATCAACAAAACAAAAGAACGAAAACCATATGATCCTATTAATAGATGCAGGAAAAGCATTCAATAAAATACAACATCCTTTTATGTTTTTTTTTTTGTTTTTTTGGTTTTTTTTGCATTTTTCTGAAGCTGGAAACAGGGAGAGACAGTCAGACAGACTCCCGCATGCGCCCGACCGGGATCCACCCGGCACGCCCACCATGGGGCGACGCTCTGCCCACCAGGGGGCGATGCTCTGCCCACCCTGGGCGTCGCCATGTTGCGACCAGAGCCACTCTAGCGCCTGGGGCAGAGGCCACAGAGCCATCCCCAGCGCCCGGGCCATCTTTTGCTCCAATGGAGCCTTGGCTGCGGGAGGGGAAGAGAGAGACAGAGAGGAAGGCGCGGCGGAGGGGTGGAGAAGCAAATGGGCGCTTCTCCTATGTGCCCTGGCTGGGAATCGAACCCGGGTCCTCCGCACGCTAGGCCGAACATCCTTTTATGTTTAAAACACTCAACAAAATGGGTATAGAAGGAAAATACCTCAACATAATAAAGGCCATTTATGACAAACCATCAGTTAACATCATACTAAACGGTAAAACAACTGAAAACTTTTCCTCTAAAATCAGGAACAAGACAAGACTACCCACTCTCTCCACTCCTACTCAACATAGTGCTGGAAGTTCTAGCCAGAGCAATCAGACAAGAGAAAGAAATAAAAGGCATTCATATTGCAAATGAAGTAAAGGTTTCACTTTTTGCAGATGATATGATCCTGTATATACAAAACCCCAAAGATTCCACAGAAAAACTACAAGAAACAATAAGCCAATACAGTAAGGTCACAGGATACAAAATTAATATACAGAAGTCTATTGCTTTCTTATATGCCAACAATAAAACTTGGAAAAATACTCAAAAAATAATCCCTTTTACAGTTGCAACAAAAAATATAAAATTCCTAGGAATAAACAATAACAAAGAATGTAAAGGACCTATATACTGAAAACTACAAAGCATTATAAAGGAAATTGAAAAAGATACAATAAAATGGAAAAATATTCTTTGTTCATGGATAGGAAGAATAAATATAGTTAAAATGGCCATATTAACCAAAGCAATACACAAATTTAATGCAATTCAGATCAAAATTTCAATATTTTTTAAAGATATGAAACAGAAAATCATCAGGTCTATATAGAACCATAAAAAATCCTGAATAACCAAAATAATCCTAAGCAAAAAAAAAAGCTGGAGGCATTACAATACCTGACTTCAAATTGTACTACAGAGCCATAATAATCAAAACAGCATAGGATTAGCAGAAAAACAGACACACAGACCAATGGAACAGAATAGAAAGCCAAGAAATAAAACCACATATATATGGTCAAATCATCTTTGATAAAGGAGCCAAAAACACATAATGGAGAAAAGAAAGCCTCTTCAATTGATGGTGCTGGGAAAACGGGAAAGCCACATGGAAAAAAGAATGAAACTTGACTACAGTTTTGTCTCCTTATACAAAAATTAACTCAAAATGAATCAAAGACTTAAAAGACTTAAATATAAGATCTGAAACAATAAATTACATAGAAGAAAACACAGGTACTAAATTCATGGACCTTGGCAGTAGAGAACATTTTATGAACTTGACCCCAAAGGCAAGGGAAGTGAAGGCAAAGATAAATGAATGGGACCACATCAGACTAAGAAGCTTCTGCACAGCAAGAGAAACTGACAACAAAACAGACAGCCAGCTAAATGGGAGATAATATTTTCAAACAACAGCTCAGACAGGGGCTAATATCTAAAATATATAAAGAACTCATAAAATTCAGCAACGAACAAGCAAACAACCCAATAAAAAAATTGGAAGAGGATATGAACAGACACTTCTCCCAAAAAGAAATACAAATGGCCAACAGATAAATGAAAAAAATGCTCATCTTCACTAGCTATTACAGAAATGCAAATTAAAACTACATTGAGCCCTGGCCGGTTGGCTCAGTGGTAGAGCGTCGGCCTGGCATGCAGAAGATCCAGGTTCGATTCCCGGCCATGGCACACAGGAGAAGCGCCCATCTGCTTCTCCACTCCTCCCCCTCTCCTTCCTTTCTGTCTCTCTCTTCCCCTCCTGCAGCCAAGGCTCCACTGGAGAAAAGTTGGCCCAGGTGCTGAGGATGGCTCTATGGCCTCTGCCTCAGGTGCTAGAATGGCTCTGGTTGCAACAGAGCGATGCCACAGATGGGCAGAGCATCGCCCCCTGGTGGGCATGCCGGGTGGATCCCAGTTGGGCACATGCGGAAGTCTGTCTGACTTCTTCCCCATTTCCAACTTCAGAAAAATACAAAAAAAAAAAAAAAACTACAATGAGATACCACCTCACACCTGTTAGATTAGCTATTATCAACAAGACATGTTGGAGAGGCTGCAGAGAAAAAGAATCCCTCATTCTCTGTTGGTGGGAATATAAAGTAGTACAACCATTTTGGAAGAAAGTATGTGGTTCCTCAAAGAATTGAGAATAGAATTACCATAGGACCCAGCAATCCCCTCTACTGGGTATATACCCCCAAAGCTTGAAAACATGGGTACGTAAAGACACATGCAGCCCCATGTTCATTATAGCATTGTTCACAGTGGCCAAGACATGGATACAACCAAAAAGTCCTTCAATAGAAGATTGGATAAAGAAGATATGGTACAGCCTGACCAGGTGGTGGAGCAGTGGATAGAGCGTTGGACTGGGATGTGGAGGACCCAGGTTCAAGACCCTGAGGTTGCCAGCTTGAGTGCGGGCTCATGTGGTTTGAGCAAGGCTCACCAGCTTGCGCCCAAGGTCACTGACTCGAGCAAGGGGTCATTCAGTCTGCTATAGCCCCCCGCAAGGCACATATGAGAAATCAATCAATGAACAACTAAGGAACCTCAATGAAGAATTGATGTTTCTCATCTCCCTCCCTTCCTGTCTGTCCCTATGTCCCTCTCTCCAACCCTCTGTCTCTGCCAAAAAAAAAAAAAAAAAAGATGTGCTACATATATACAATGGAATACTACTCAGCCGTAAGAAATGATGACATAGTAACATTTACGACAACATGGACTGACCTTGATAACATTACACTGATTGAAATAAGTAATCAGAGAAAGCTAAGAACTGTATGATTCCATACATAGGTGGGACTCAAAATTGAGACTCATAGACTTAGATAAAAGTGTAGTGGTTACCAGGGGGAGGGGAAAGAAAGAGAGGTTGGGGAGTGGAGGAGGGGGAGGGTTTAAAGAGAAGCAAAATATAGGGTGACAGAGGATGATCTGACTTTGGGTGATGGGTATACAATATGATCGACTGTCCAAATGATGTGGAAATGTTTTCTCTAAATCTATGTGCTCTGGTTGACCAATGTTACTCTGTTAAATTTAATTGTCTAAATAAAAGAAGAACACAGACAGAAACTTAAACTGTTGGGAAAAGAATTCTGCACATACAGAAGCATAAATACAGATTAACAAGTGAATTTAACAAGATGCTAACATATAATATACATGTATTAGCGATCACTTTGAACTGCTAAAAATATCAGAACTAGACTGTCTTCCTTTAATACATGCTGCAGTCTAAAATATTCATGTTTCCTACCTTCTCTCCAGTAAATAGGACTGTTCAAACATTTTTTTAATGAAGGAAAAAGGAAAAATACACTTTTAGAACACCAGGCAAATATGCATGAACCACAACAGGTGATGTTCCCGGGAGGACATATTGAAATGCCCACTCCCAACACTGGATCTTCAAAACAAACAAAAAAGGAAGAATCATTAAAAAGAGAATTGAATGGTTAAGAAAGTAGTTTGTAGAATTTGTCAAATTGCTAAAGATGAACAAGAAAATGCCACCTGAAATAGATACAAATGAAGATAAATTTTACTTGAGACTAAGTCAGTATTTCCTTTAGAAAAGAATAAAGTTCAAATCATATTGACCAATGTCAAAATGAGAAAACTCTGGGCAATACAAAAGCTCTCCTGAGCCACAGTCAATGGCCCACTCACCTCAAGTAATATTGGTAATGGCTGAATTCCAGTACAACAACAAAAATATGAACTGAGTTTAGAAGTCTACTGGAGCTCACTGCAATGAGATTTTGAGCTGTAATTAAATTTGATTAGTTTGGTTCAAACCTCAAGTTCAAAAGAATTACCAGCATGAATGGATGAAAAGCCCTTTTACACAGGCATTCTGAAAAAATAAAAAGGGTTGACAAAGCAAGCATCAAAGACTTAGAAGCAACTGACCCTCCCCAGAGCACAGGAGAAACGTGAACAGCTGAAACTCAGATGCTGTGTGTAAAGAAAATAAAATTCCAGATGGTTCAAAAACCAGGTCATTTATTAAACATTAAATACTATATTTTTAACTAGATTTTGCCCATGGATACCCAGATATGTCATCTATAAAATGTGAAAAACTGAAGCAAATACATATTCCTTTGATCAAAATTTGCTAGCATGAAGAAGATTGCCAAGGAAATATGACATTCAAACAACCATGATGCATAATAAAAAACAAAACACCTGTAAGTTACAAAGCTAAACCTCTTTATCTGAAGAAAAAAAGACCTTGTGGAATTTACCATATTATTATCTGGAGATAGTTAATTCTTGCTTTATACTAAAGAATGACACATGCATGTGTGTAAACCCACATTTTTGTTCCCCTTGAATTACATTATACTTCAGGTGCGTTTAAAAAACTAAAAATAAAAAATACTTTTAAAAATTAAAAGGAGAAAGTAAAAGCAACCAGCATACTCTACCTACAGAACTCTGTGACTGAGGGTTAACACAGATTTCAGACACAATTAAAAAATAGTATCAAAGCATTTTATATATATGAAAATCTGTTGTATTCATTTAAAAAATATAGCTATTGACTTATGTCTATTTATATTCACTAAAATATCAAACGAACTGTGCATATAAGTGAATACATAACAATATAAGTGTGCACATGTGTATGTTGTTTGTACACACACGTGTGGCACACATAAAACCAAGTGTCCCTTTTCAACAAAATGAAGTTACCTAATTCAGTTTCTACACGCTGCAGTTTTAGATGCAGGGGAGGGCAAGGACTTGTTTTCAAGAGCCTATGCCCAATGAAGCAGGTGTGAGATATCTCAAAGATGAAAGCAATTCTCCAAATAACAACGGCATCCTGTAATGCTCTCTTGACATGTACAACTTGGCTACTCCTCTCTTTGAGATTTAATACAAAGCACTGAGCTTGTGATCTTTCCTAACAGATGAGCAGTCTGATTGGTGCTCATTTCCAAGGGTTTGCAGCTTTGAGAAAAGTCAATTCAAGATTGATCTGACATAAAACGGGTGAGAAAGGCAGCTGCGGCAGACAAGCTACTGTACCTCCTAAATGCTCTTAAAACATTTATCAGCAAAATAACTGTTGATGTAATTTTTTTATTCTGAAAACTATTTATTTCAAATCATTCGTTTTAAAATAAAATAATCCACCACCACAAAAGAAAATCCCATTAAAAAATCAATCATATTATTTACTTTTATTTTAGTCCATTAAGCCTAAATTATGCTAAAGGTGACATAAATGCATCTTTCAGGAATTCCTTATCATATTTAAAAAACTTTACACAATTTATGACAAAACGTTTTACAGGAGGAGGAAAAAAATATTAATTTCTCTGGTTTCTATAATAATATTCAACAATTAATTTTTCTCCGATTTATCAAATGGTTGTAGAATTTAAGTTTTTTCTTTCTTTTTTTTGTATTTTTCTGAAGCTGGAAACGGGGAGAGACAGTCAGACAGACTCCCGCATGCGCCCGACCAGGATCCACCTGGCACGCCCACCAGAGGCGACACTCTGCCCACCAGGGGGCGATGCTTTGCCCCTCCAGGGCGTCGCTCTGCCACGACCAGAGCCACTCTAGCACCTGGGGCAGAGGCCAAGGAGCCATCCCCAGCGCCCGGGCCATCTTTGCTCCAATGGAGCCTTGGCTGCGGGAGGGGAAGAGAGAGAGACAGAGAGGAAGGAGGGGGGGTGGGGGGGTGGAGAAGCAAATGGGCGCTTCTCCTATATGCCCTGGCCGGGAATCGAACCCAGGTCCCCCGCACGCCAGGCCGACGCTCTACCACTGAGCCAACCGGCCAGGGCAAGTTTTTTCTTCATTGCAAAATAAAAGAGAAAAAAATTATTAACTGAACTTGACATCAGTCCAATAGTTCCCACACTTCGGCGAGCGTCAGACGCACCTGCAGTTCCAGGTACCACCCAGTTTCAGATTCAGAAGATCTCAGGTAGGGCCTGAGAATCTGCATTTGTAAACAGTTCCCAGGTAATACTGCTGCTGCTGGTCCAGCAACCACACTTAGATAACAACGACTAGTCAATGTTTTCTTTCTCATTATAATTTGCAAAGCTGGCAGTAAGGGAGAAAGAACACTGCAGCATAGTATATGGCCGTGATGGAGAACCTATGACATGTGTGTCAGCACTGACACGCGTAGCCATTTTCAATGACACGCGGCCACATGTGGCCGCATACCAGAGAAGTATGGGGCCGCATGCCGAGAAGGACATTTCATCCTTGGCTCCTGCACGGCCAGGTGCAGTAGCAAGGATAAAACATTTGCTGTAGTGTAGACACTCTGTGCCGGAGGTCTGTAGGCCAAAACAACAGAGCTCTAGCACAGAGCATCTAGCTCTGGGACTTCCGGTTAGGCCGTTAGGGGATCTTTGACCTCACTTCTGGCTGGTGGAGCAGGGAGCAGCAGAATGCCGTGGGGGACACATCTCCGGGGGGGCCCTGTGATCGCCATTACCAGCAACCACATAACCATAGCAACCATCATCCAGTGTACTGTTCTGGGGTGTCGTGGATTTCTAATTGACCATCATTACTGAGATAAGTGAGGGGGAGGCTGGGAGAGGCGAGGGCCTGTGCTATGGGTGCCGTTTACCGCCATTAGAAATAGCGGCAGCCATCTTAATTTACATAAGATGCAACTTGCAGAATTTCAAGACATCATCTGGGCTCAGGTGTTTGTCGACTTGAGGTCAAAGCTTGAGAATCTGGAAAGGTGCCACTTGGAGAATCAAGAGGAGTGCCATTACGAACAGAAAATTTGGAGTGCCTGGAACCGATTACCAGACACTTTTAGCACCCTGAAAAATATAGCAAAGGCTTTACTCACAATTTTTCCCTCTACATACTTTTGTGACACCTCATTCTCAGCAAATAATATCAAAACCAACAAAAGAAACAGACTGACAGATGAAGTAAGTAGCACTTGCTTGGGCTTGAAGTGTACCAAAATACCAACTTTCAATTACTAATAGGCAGGTTAGTTAAAGAATTCCTTCTCCCCCTCACTTATCTTAGTTCATGGCACCACACACAAGATAAATAATATCAAGACCAACAAAAGAAACCGACTGACAGATGAACAAAGAAGTCACTAAGCAGGTAAGTTAAATAATTAGTTTTTGGTTTATTAAATAGTTATACATTACAATTATACATTTTTGTTATTTAAACTATAAATATCACAAAATTATAGTTTTTTTCTTGAAGTGACACACCACCCAAGTTATGCTCGGTTTTTTGGCGAATTTTGACACACCAAGCTCAAAAGATTGCCCATCACTGGTATACGGTATACTCTATCCATAACAAAAACTAAGACTTTTGATTCTTAGAATTAAAGAAATGCTGACATAAAGAAAATCAAAGACAGGCAAAGGATAGGCCTTATATAAGATCTAATCCAAGATTCAGCAAACTTCTGTGAAGAGTCAGAGAATAAGTATGAGACTCTGCAGGCCCTGCAGTGTCAGTCACAATGACCTAGCGCTGCCAAGTGGCATGAAAGCAGCCAACTGGAGTGGCCATTTGCCAGTAAAACTATTATAAAGACTGGCAGTGCAAGGCCCGCACTTTCCCAACCATTTTAAAAATGAAAAAACCAAAGCCCAGGGTGATTAAACAACTTTAAAAGACACAAGAGAGTAGGTGACATAATTACAACCGGAACCTCAATATCCTAATGCACCATACAGCAGGGAAGCTTTTATTATGCTAATATTTTTATAAAGAAAAGCCACAGAATGAAATGTGTTGTAAACCCTCGTGTAGTATAATGACTCCCAAAATAAGTCTTTACTAAAAGAGTATATTTAGTACTCTCTAATTGTGCAAGATATTATTATTCACTACATATTTCTAATACTATTTCTAAATAGGAGGCTAACACAGTACAGGACTCTGCCTGGACCTCTGTCACACGGTGTCCCTGCCCCTCACACTTCGTTGAAGTAGGGTCTGTGACAGAGCCTCTGAGCAGGGACAGTGGAGGGAGGGATTCTAGGGTTTCCCAGCCCTCACCCTTACTGTCTTTGACCTGCTTCATCCTGTACACCGCCCATTCAATATCTCGCCTTATAAAAAACAATTCTCAACGATACTAAAAGTTTCCCACACTAAAACCAGAAGAGGTAGTAAACTGTGACACAAATTAAAAACAAGGTTTATCCAGACTACTAGGTTTGCTCTTAATTCTAGTTTTAGATAATTATTAAACTTAAACATCATACTTACCTAATAAAAACAAAGCAAATATGTTATATCTACTGTACAGATAGCTAAAATATGTGATCATATACATAAGCAATTATATATGTGTGTATGCATACACACATGTAAAATAATCTTTACATTTTCATAGTTGCCTAAGCTTTCACTCTTTTTTTTCTTCTTTTCCAAGTGACAGGAGGGGAGATAGAAAGATTCCTGCATCCACCCCCATCAGGATCCACCCAGCAACCAAGATGGGCCGATGCTCTGCCCATCTGGGGCCATACTGAGCTATTTTTAGCACCTAAGTGGGAGGCTCCACAGAGCCATCCTGTGTGCCTGGGACTGATGTGCTTGAACCAATTGAGCCATGACTGCAGGAAAGAAAGAGAGAGAAAAAGAGAGAGAGAGAGAGAAGGGGGAGGAGGAGGGGTAGAGAAGCAGATGGTCACTTCTCCTCTGTGTCCTGACCAGGAATTGAACCTGGTAGGACTTCCACAAGCCAAGCTGACACTCCACCACTGAGCCAATAGGCCAAGGCCAGCTTTTACTCTTAAAACTGACATTTGAAAAAGTGAATATATTTTAGCAACTGATAAAGGAAAACAGTGTTGCCTTAAAACTATTTATGCCAATTTCTAAAAAACAAAGAAAGCCTATGGATACATGTTATGGAATATAAAATATCCTAGAGCTTTAAATATCAAACATAAACTCAAAAAAGTTTTTCTTAAAACTGTATAGTTATAAGTATGTATATCCAATTCTGGATAAGAATGATGGGTCCTAAATCTGAGACAAAGTTTTAGACATGTTTGATGTATTATGAACCATGCATGAAAAAACATCTGTTATTTACAGATCAAAGCAACCCTGAGTATCCTAAAACAACTAGAGTGAAAAATGCCCAAATTTAATTTCATCCCTGTCCACATGCTTCTTTGAACTAATAATTCAGAGAATTGGTCAATATGTTGAACTAATTAGCATGCTTATTGCTTGCCAACTTTGATGGTTTCAATCCTTTATTTTAAGAAAAAGAATTTTAAAATAGTTTGAAAAACACAGAGAAGCAAACTTGAGAAAATGTAAAAACTAGTCCAAGTTGACAAAGTCACTTATGTCCAATAATGCCTCCAAAAGCCCCAAAATATGAGTGACACCTATTTAATGCTCTCTAAACTGTAAAATAGGTTGTCAATGATTTGGGGATTTTGCTTTGTACAAAATGAATTTAATAATATGTTTTTCCTCTATCCAGTCATTTTGTGAGATTTAGTATATATCTAAATATACTTCGATATTAGAAATTAAAGTATTTCCGATAAGAGGTTAACACGTTGGTTTTTTAGATGCAATGAGGGTAAGTTGCTTTGAAAACTTTTAAGTGAAATCCCACAACTAAGAGCCAACAGCAAAGTGAATGCTTTCACTAGTGACATGTCTGATGCTCATGGACACATCTGCTATAATTATCATTAAACATTCACTTGAAGTAAACAATGAAAAACTCATCATAAATACATTAAGTATTATTTTTTAATTCATTTTAAAGAGAGAGAGAGAAACGGGAGGAGCAGGAAGCATCAACTCCCATATGTGCCATGACCAGGCAAGCCTGGGGTTTCAAACCAGCAACCTCAGCATTCCAAGTCAATGCTTTATCCACTGCGCCACCACAGGTCAGGTTAGGTTATTAAGTATTAAAGGGAGAATGTTAATTCACTAGCATCTCCCTAATTCTTTGGCCTACTACAAGATGGATTTTTAAAAAGTTCCATTTAATGTTGATGATATTCTAAGACCCATTCCTATAATTTACATGAGAATATTACACTGAGCCTTCTAAGCTTGCAACTTTATTTTCCCTTTAAAAAAAAGGTTAACAAAGGTCCCCACCCTAAGCTTATTACTGTAATACCACTGGAACTAAAGGATAAAAAATATTCCTATAGAGTGATGTCAAAGAAATGGCGCTGTGAGAAGTGCCACCGACAAATCTCCCCAAAATTTCAACAAGTTCATCAACCAGAGACAGAAAAATCTATCCTTGGAGCGTCTGGGAGTCTCACATACTGAAAACAAAGTGCTACCAACAAGACCACCCTCAGATGCCATTAAGAAAAAGGAAATCGAATATCATGGATACAAAATACAGAGAAGTAGCACAGACAGATGTGGAAAAATCTATGGAGAAAAAATTTAATATACTGGAAACCTAGGAGCTAAATGACAGAGAATTTAAAATAGATATCCTAAAAATATGCAGAGATATATAAGAAAACACAGAAAGGCCCCTGGCCCGTTGGCTCAGTGGTAGAGTGTCGGCCTGGCGTGCAGAAGTCCCGGGTTCGATTCCTGGCCAGGGAACACAGGAGAAGCGCCCATCTGCTTCTGCACCCTTCCCCCCTCCTTCCTCTCTGTCTCTCTCTTCCCCTCCCGCAGCGAGGCTCCATTGGAGCAAAGATGGCCCAGGCGCTGGGGATGGCTCCGTGGCCTCTGCCCCAGGCACTGGAGTGGCTCTGGTCGCGACAGAGCGACGCCCCGGAGGGGCAGAGCATCGCCCCCTGGTGGACATGCCGGGTGGATCTCGGTCAGGCGCATGCAGGAGTCTGTCTGACTGTCTCTACCCGTTTCCAGCTTCAGAAAAATACAAAAAAAAAAAAAAAAAAGAAAACACAAAAGGCATTTAGAGAGCTCAGAAAACCACTCAACAAACACAAAGAATATATTACCAAGGAAATTGAAACTATAAAAACAAATCAAACAGATGAAAAACTCAATTCATGAACTGAAAAACGAGGTAACAAGCATAACTAATAGAACAGGCCAGATAAAAGGTAGGATTAGTAACACAGAAGATAAGCAACTTCAGGCGCAACAGAGAGAAGAAGAGAGAGACACAAAAATTTAAAAAATGAGAAAGCCCTACAGGAATTGTCTGACTCCATCAAAAATAATAACATAAGAATAATAGGTATATCAGAGGGAGAAGAGAGAGAAAATGGAATGGAGAATATATTCAAACAAATAATAGACGAGAACTTCCCAAGCCCGTGGAAAGAACTAAAGCCTCAAATTCAAGAAGCAAACAGAACCCTGAGTTTCCTTAACCACAACAAACCTACTCCAAGGCACATCATAATGAAATTGGCACATACCAATGACAAAGAAAAAATTCTCAAGGCAGCCAGGGGAAAGAAAAATACAACATATAAAGGAAGGCCTATTAGATTATCATCGGATTTCTCAGCAGAAACTCTACAAGATAGAAGAGAGTGGACCCCAATATTTAAAGCCCTAAAAGAGAGAAACTTTCAGCCAAGAATACTATACCCATCAAAGCTATCCTTCAAATATGAAGGAGACATAAAAACATTCACAAATATAGAAAAGATAAGGGAATTTATCATCAGAAAACCCCCACTCCAGGAAATACTAAAGGGGGTTTTCCAACCAAACACAAAGAACAAAACCACAAGTATTGTAAAAGCTCCACCAAGAACACAATAAAACCAAATTTAAACTGTGACAACAAAAACAAAGGGGAGAGGACGGAGATTAACAGTAGCAAAGGACAATGGAGTGCACAAACACTCATAAGATAGGGTACTACAATGAATATGGTAGGTACCCTTTCATTACTTAATGGTAACCACCCTTGAAAAAACCACCACAGAAGCACATGACTTAAAAAATGTAGCAACAGAGGAAAGAAGTATGGAATACAAACAAACAAAAACAAATGATACAAAAACAAAAGACAAGAATCAAACAAGATACAAAACTAACAGAAAGCAATTTATAAAATGGCAATAGGGAACCCACAAGTGTCAATAAGGATTAAACTCACCAATAAAAAGACAAAGAGTAGCAGAAGGGATTAAAAAAGAAAATCCAACTGTATGCTGCCTACAAGAAACACATCTAAGCAACAAGGATAAAAACAAATTCAAAGTGAAAGGCTGGAAAACAATACTCCAAGCAAATAACATCCAAAGAAACACAGGTGTAGCAATACTCATATCTAATAATGCTGACTACAAGACAGCAAAAGTACTCAGAGACAAAAATGGTCATTTCTAATATTAAGGGGACACTGAGTCAAGAAGACATAACAATCTTTAATATATATGCAACCAAACCAAGGGGCACCAAAACATATAAGACAGCTACTTATTGACCTAAAAACAAAAACTGACAAAAATACAATCATACTTGGAGACCTCAATACACTGCTGATGGCTATAGATCGTTCATCCAAACAGAAAATCAATAAAGATATATTGGCCTTAAACGAAACACTAGAGCAACTGGATATGATAGACATCTACAGGACACTTCATCCCAAAGTGACAGAGTATACATTTTTCTCTAGTGTACATGGAATAGTCTCAAGAATTGACCATATGTTGGGCCACAAAAATAACATCAGTAAATTCAGAAAAATTGAAATTGTACCAAGCATATTTTCCGATCATAAAGCCGTAAAACTAGAATTCAACTGCAAAAAAGAGGGGAAAAAACCCACAAAAATGTGGAAACTAAACAACATACTTTTAAAAAATGAATGGGTCAAAGAAGAAATAAGCGCAGAGATCAAAAGATATGTACAGACAAATGAAAATGACAATACGACGTATCAGAATCTCTGGGATGCAGCAAAAGCAGTAATAAAAGGGAAGTTCATATCACTTCAGGCATATATGAACAAACAAGAGAGCCCAAGTGAACCAATCAACTTTCACATCTTAAGGAACTAGAAAAAGAGGAACAAAGACAACCCAAAACCAGCCGAAGAAAGGAGATAATAAAAATCAGAGCAGAAATAAATGAAATAGAGAACAGAAAAAATATAGAAAAAATTAATAAAACAAGGAGCTGGTTCTTTGAAAAGATCAAGAAAATTGACACACCCTTGTCAAGACTCACCAAGGAAAAAAGAGAAAGGACTCATATTAAAAAAATCCAAAATGAAAGAGGAGAAATCACCACAGACATCATAGATATACAAAGAATTATTGTAGAATACTACGAAAAACTATATGCCACCAAATTCAACAATCTAGAAGAAATGGATAAATTCCTAGAACAATACAACC
Organism: Saccopteryx bilineata; assembly: GCF_036850765.1. Lineage (NCBI taxonomy): Eukaryota > Metazoa > Chordata > Mammalia > Chiroptera > Emballonuridae > Saccopteryx > Saccopteryx bilineata. The sequence continues at coordinate 72,110,134 of NC_089499.1, forward strand.
TTCCTAGACTGAGTCATGAAGAAGTGGAAAGCCTAAACAGACCAAATAGCAGGGAGGAAATAGAAAAAACTATTAAAAACCTCCCCAAAAATAAAAGTCCAGGCCCAGACGGTTATACTAGTGAATTCTATCAAACATTCAAAGAAGACTTGGTTCCTATTCTACTCAAAGTCTTCCAAAAAATTGAAGAAGAAGCAATACTTCCAAACACATTTTATGAGGCCAACATAACCCTCATACCGAAACCTAGCAAGGACAGCACAAAAAGAGAAAACTACATACCAATATATCTAATGAATACAGATGCTAAAATACTAAACAAAATACTAGCAAATCGAATACAACAACATATTAAAAAAATAATACATCATGATCAAGTGGGATTCATCCCAGAATCTCAAGGATGGTTCAACATACGTAAAACGATTAACGTAATACACCATATCAACAAAACAAAGAACAAAAACCACATGATCTTATCAATAGATGCAGAAAAGGCATTCGATAAAATACAACACAATTTTATGTTTAAGACCCTCAACAAAATGGGTATAGAAGGAAAATATCTCAACATGATAAAGGCCATATGTGATAAACCATGAGCCAACATCATATTAAATGGCATAAAACTGAGGACTTTCCCCCTTAAATCAGGAACAAGACAGGGTTGTCCACTCTCTCCACTCTTATTGAACATGGTGCTAGAAGTTCTGGCCAGAGCTATCAGACAAGAGAAAGAAATAAAAGGCATCCATATCGGAAAAGAAGAAGTAAAAGTATCACTTTTTGCAGATGATATGGTCCTATACATCGAAAACCCCAAAGACTCCACAAAAAGATTACTAGAAACAATAAACTAATACAGTAAGGTCACAGGATACAAAATTAATATGCCAACAATGAAATATTAGAAAACAAACTCAAAAAAATAATCCCCTTCACACTTGCAACAAAAAAATAAAATACCTAGGAATAAACATAACAAAGAATGTAAAGAACATATATAATGAAAACTACAAAGCATTGTTAAGGGAAATCGAAAAAGATACAATGAGATGAAAAAGTATTCCTTGTTCTTGGATAAAAGAATAAACAATCAAAATGGCCATATTACCCAAAGCAATTTATAAATTTAATGCAATTCCCATCAAAATTCCAATGACATTTTTTGAAGAAATGGAACAAAAAATCATCAGATTTATATGGAACTATAAAAAACCCTGAATAGCCAAAGCAATCCTAAGGAAAAAGAATGAAGCTGGGGGCATTACAATACCTGACTTCAAACTATATTTTAGGGCCACGACCATCAAAACAGCATGGTATTGGCAGAAAAATAGACACTCAGACCAATGGAACAGAATAGAAAGTCCAGAAATAAAACCACATATATATGGTCAAATAATTTTCGATAAAGGGGCCAACAAAACACAATGGAGAAAAGAAAGCCTCTTCAACAAATGGTGCTGGGAAAACTAGAAAGCCACACGCAAAAGAATGAAACACGACTACAGTTTGTCCCCTTGTACTAAAATTAATTCAAAATGGATCAAAGACCTAAATATAAGACTTGAAACAATAAAGTACATAGAAGAAAACATAGGTACTAAACTCATGGACCTGGGTTTTAAAGAGCATTTTATGAATTTGACTCCACAGGCAAGAGAAGTGAAGGCAAAAATTAATGAATGGGACTACATCAGACTAAGAAGTTTTTGCTCAGCAAGAGAAACTGATAACAAAATAAACAGAAAGCCAACTAAATTGGAAATGATATTTTCAAACAACAGCTCAGATAAGGGCCTATTATCCAAAATATACAAAGAACTCATAAAACTCAACAACAAACAAACAATCCAATAAAAAAATGGGAAGAGGATATGAATAGACACTTCTCCCAAGAAGAAATACAAATGGCCAACAGATATATGAAAAGATGCTCATCTTCTTTAGCTATTAGAGAAATGCAAATCAAAACTACAATGAGATACCACCTCACACCTGTTCGATTAGCTATTATTAACAAGACAGGTAATAGCAAATGTTGGAGAGGCTGTGGAGAAAAAGGAACCCTCATACACTGTTGGTGGGAATGTAAAGTAGTACAACCATTATGGAAGAAAGTATGGTGGTTCCTCAAAAAACTGAAAATAGAACTACCTTATGACCTAGCAATCCCTCTACTGGGTATATACCCCAAAAACTCAGAAACATTGATACGTAAAGACACATGCAGCCCCATGTTTATTGCAGCATTGTTCACAGTGGCCAGGACATGGAAACAACCAAAGAGCCCATCAATAGATGATTGGATAAAGAAGATGTGGCACATATACACTATGGAATACTACTCAGCCATAAGAAATGATGACATCGGAACATTTACAGCAAAATGGTGGGATCTTGATAACATGATACGAAGCGAAATAAGTAAATCAGAAAAAACCAGGAACTGCATTATTCCATACGTAGGTGGGACATAAAAGTGAAACTAAGAGACATTGATAAGAGTGTGGTGGTTACGGGGGGGAAGAGGGAATGGGAGAGGGAAAGGGGGAGGGGGAGGGGCACAAAGAAAAGATAGAAGGTGACAGAGGACAATCTGACTTTGGGTGATGGGAACGCAGCATAATCAAATGTCAAAATAATCTAGAGATGTTTTCTCTGAACATATGAACCCTGATTTATCAATGTCACCCCAATAAAATTAATAAAAAGAAAAAAAAAGAATGAAACACGACTACAGTTTGTCCCCTTGTACTAAAATTAATTCAAAATGGATCAAAGACCTAAATATAAGACTTGAAACAATAAAGTACATAGAAGAAAACATAGGTACTAAACTCATGGACCTGGGTTTTAAAAAGCATTTTATGAATTTGACTCCAAAGGCAAGAGAAGTGAAGGCAAAGATAAATGAATAGGACTACATCCGACTAAGAAGTTTTTGCTCAGCAAGAGAAACTGACACAAAATAAAACAGACAGCCAACTAAATTGGAAATGATATTTTCAAACAACAGCTCAGATAAGGGCCTATTATCCAAAATATACAAAAAACTCATAAAACTCAACAACAAACAAACAATCCAATAAAAAAATGGGAAGAGGACATGAACAGACACTTCTCCCAAGAAGAAATACAAATGACCAACAGATATATGAAAAGATACTCATCTTCATTAGTTATTAGAGAAATGCAAATCAAAACTACAATGAGATACCACCTCACACCTGTTCGATTAGCTATTATCAACAAGACAGGAATAGCAAATGTTGGAGAGGCTGTGGAGAAAAAGGAACCCTCATTCACTGTTGGTGGGAATGTAAAGTAGTACAATCATTATGGAAGAAAGTATGGTGGTTCCTCAAAAATCTGAAAATAGAACTACCTTATGACCCAGCAATCCCTCTACTGGGTATATTCCCCAAAAACTCAGAAACATTGATACGTAAAGACACATGTAGCCCCATATTCATTGCAGCACTGTTCACAGTGGCCAAGACATGTAAACAACCAAAAAGCCCCTCAATAGAAGACTGGATAAAGAAGATGTGGCACATATACACTATGGAATACTACTTAGCCATAAGAAATGATGACATCAGATCATTTACAACAAAATGGTGGGATCTTGATAACATTATACGGAGTGAAATAAGTAAATCAGAAAAAAACAAGAACTGCATGATTCCATACATTGGTGGGACATAAAAATGAGACTAAGAGACGTGGACAAGAGTGTGATGGTTACGGGGGGGGGGGGGGGGGGGGGGGGGGCACAAAGAAAACTAGATAGAAGGTGACGGAGGAAAATCTGACTTTGGGTGATGGGTATGCAACATAACTGAATGACAAGATAACCTGGACATGTTTTCTTTGAATATATGTACCCTGATTTATTGATGTCACCCCATTAAAATTAATAAAAATTTATTTATAAAAAATATATATATATTCCTATAAAAGCCTTTTAATTGTTTTTCGAGTGCTTCCCAAGACTGATACATCAATTCCCTTAATTTTTGCTACCTTTTCCTATTTTGGGAAAGGATTACCCAAAATCCAACTCCTCAGGAGAGAAGGCTTTACCCCAGACTCACTATTGGTTTCTGACACTTGCTAGCACCCCAGCATTTTTACCGTTATTATCAACCACTGATAAATGGCTTCACAGATGCACAGAGGTGCCTGTGCAGCCACAGCAGACACTCCCTGAGGGTGACAGCACATCTTCTCAGTCTCAGCCACGCGCTACTGACTCCAAAGCTCTATCTGCACTCCACAAAGGGTTTTAGGTGAGCTAAAAGTAACTGGGTTATTACCTCAGTAACAGTATGTTTCTCACAACCACAGCAAACTTCTTTTGTGTTTTAGAATGCAAAGAAAATGTCTATAAACTGTCTTTAGCATTTAAAGGCTTCACATTAATTTCGTGGTTTGTAGATTTTCTATTCCAGGAAGGCAAAACTGATTGTGTCAAATAATCTGAGTTCTTGGTTTATCTTCACCACAAACTAGCAGAGTGATCTTGGCATTCATTTGATATTTTGTGTTTTATAGAATACTGTAAGACAACTCTAAAAACAAACATTCTTCATGCTTGGATAAACTAAAACAGAAACAGTACCTTTTCCTTCTTCAAATAACTGACTGTCGCGATTTTATACTATATGGCAATGATAGAGCAGTAATGAAAAAAAAATGAGTGGACCAATCTGGATATGAAAATAATACTAACTATATGCTAAACCAAAGTTAGATGAAGAAGGCCCTGGCCAGCTGGCTCAGCAGTAGAGCGTCAGCCTGTCATGTGGAAGTCCCAGATTCAATTCCCAGTTGGGGCACACAAGAGAAGCGACCATCTGCTTCCTCACCCCATCTCTTTCTCTCTCTTTCTCTCTCTTCCCCTCCCACAGCCATGGCTCGAATGGTTTGGGCAAAATTGGCCCCAAGCACTCAGAATGGTTCCATGGCCCTGCCTTAGCCACTAAAAATAGCTCAGTTGCTGACCAACAGAGCAGTGGCCCAGACTGGCAGAGCATTGCCCGGTAGGGGGCTTGCTGGATGGATTCCGGTGGGGGTGCATGCAGGAGTCTGTTTCTGCCTCCCTACCTCTCACTTAATAATAATAAAGTTAGATGAGTAACTACTTTTAACTCATTGATGGACACACTGGTGTTAAGGTAGAGTAATTCAAGAGAAAATAGATCATTCTTACAAAAATAGAAGGAAAAAACAACACAAGATACATAATTTTGAAATGTTTTTAGTCAGTCCTTCCTATAAGCTCTTTATTTTTTTAAGAAATGATTTAGAAAAAGAAGATAAAAGACACAAGTTTTGTGGTTTTATTGGATAGTTCTTCCTATCAGTTAAAACAACAAAGGAAAATGTCTTAGAAAAGCAAAACATCATCTTTCAAGACTGACATGTTCAAAAATATGAATACAAACATCTGAGTAGAAAAGAAAAACAAACACATTGCCTGTCACATAACAATACAAACTTATTCCAGATACAGACCCACACATATGACCAACTGACCTGTAACAAAGCATTTTACTGGAGAAAAGACAGTCTTTTCAATAAATGCTGTTGGAACAACTAGACATTCATATGCAGATGACAAACTTTGACCTAAACCTTAACCTTTAAATGAAAATTAACTGAAATGTATCACAGATGTAAAGGTCAAGCATAAAACGATAAAAGTAGTAAAAAAATCTCAATGACTTGGAGTAAAGTGGAGTTCTTAGACATGATACTGAAAGTACAATTCATAAAAGAAAAACTTAATTGAACTTTGTCAAAATTAAAACTTTTATTTTACAACTAATACTGTTCAGGAACTGAAAATACAAGCTATTGATTATCAGAAATTGGCCCTGGCCGGTTGGTTCAGCGGTAGAGCGTCGGCCTGGCGTGCAGGGGACCCGGGTTCGATTCCCGGCCAGGGCACATAGGAGAAGTGCCCATTTGCTTCTCCACCCCCCCCTCCTTCCTCTCTGTCTCTCTCTTCCCCTCCCGCAGCCAAGGCTCCATTGGAGCAAAGAAGGCCCGGGCGCTGGGGATGGCTCCTTGGCCTCTGCCCCAGGCGCTACAGTGGCTCTGGTCGCGGCAGAGTGACCCCCCGGAGGGGCAGAGCATCGCCCCCTGGTGGGCAGAGCATTGCCCCTGGTGGGCATGCCGGGTGGATCCCGGTTGGGCGCATGCGGGAGTCTGTCTGACTGTCTCTCCCCGTTTCCAGCTTCAGAAAAATACAAAAAAAAAAAAAAATTATCTGCAAACCAAATATGTGACTAAGGACTAGCCTTTCAAACAGATAAAGAAGTTTCAAAAACACTATAGTAAGAATCAAATACTAGCCATTAAGGAAGTGAAAATTAAAACCACTATGTGGAATATCACTACACACCTATTAGAGTGGCTAAAATAAAATTCCTGCCAAAACCAAGTGCTACTGAGGATTCAGTGCATACATTGCTGGTGGCAATGAAAAACTGTACAGCCACTTTAGAAAAAGTTTGAGTTTCTTATTAAATTACCATACACTTACCATATGACATAGCAATCCCATTCCTTACTACTTACTTTAGAGAAATTGAAGTTTTTGTTCAAACAAAAAACTGTACGTGAACGATTATAACAATTCTCTTCATAATGGCACCAAACTGGAAAGAATCAAGCAAGCATCCTTTAATTGGGAATGTATAAACAAACTGCAGTATATCCAAACTATAGCTATGATGCATCTCAAAGCTATTATAATAGAAACTAGTCTCAAAAGGTTACATATTGTATGATTCCATTTAAGTGACATTCTCAAAAAGAAAATAACTAGTGATAGAGAACAGATCAGTTGTTGCCAGGGTTAGAAGTAGGGAAATGGATATGACTACAAAGGGGAAGCACACTGAGTTTGGGGATGATGAAAATGTTTTGTGCCGACTGTGCTACAGGTTAACAAATCTGCACATTTGCTAAAATATATAGCTCTGTAAAAGTTTTACAGTATGATACCTTAAAAAACAAATAAGCTCTTTCTTGTTCTTGCCTGAGATAAAGAAAAATGGAAAGGAGATATAAAAAACATGTATTTATTTTTTAAAACCTTTTCGACCCAATAAAAGAGCCTAGACGTGATAACATGCAGAGACCCAGAGTCGAGTTTCTGACCCCCATTACCCAGGAAGAGTCAGGGCTCCAAGAAGGGGTAGCTGACTGCAGGGCTGAGAAGGAGGGGTACAAAGTGAGGCTGGTCACCTCCTCACACAGCAGGAAGTTCTTAAGAGACTAATGGGGAGAGGTAAAACCAGAGAAGTGGGCGCAGATGGGCTGCCACTGGTCAAACTGGGGGCAGTTTGAACATCAAAAAGATAATAATGGTAATGGATTATAATTATTGAAGTAAAAAGTCCATAACTGTGGTGATAGTTGTGCATATCTTTGCACATACTAGAACTCATTGAACTGTCACTTTAAATGAATGAATTGTATGGTGCATGAATTATATATCAATGAAGCTGTAAAAAAAAAATCCATGAATCTTACGGAAATTAAAAGGAGTTGGAGCGAGGAGATGGAGTAAGAGAAAAATTTTCTTTACCAAGGAAGCCAGCTAATAATAATGTCAGAGAAAAACAACAGTATTAGGAAAGTCAACATTTGGCAATCACCAATGTAATAAATTCTTCAGGCAAGAAGCATCCACAGATGTTAAAACTATTGGGTGAAAGATTACTGGGAAACAGGACAATCACATGGTCTTAGAATATTACTTCATATATTCTTTTTTTTTTTTTTAATATTTTTAGAAATTTTTTTATAAATAAATTTTTATTAATTTTAATGGGGTGACATCAATAAATCAGGGTACATATATTCAAAGAAAACATTTCCTGGTTATCTTGTCATTCAATTATGTTGCATACCCATCACCCAAAGTCAGATTTTCCTCCATCACCTTCTATCTAGTTTTCTTTGTGCCCCGCCTCCCCCGCCCCGTAACCACCACACTCTTGTCCATGTCTCTTGGTCTCGTTTTTATGTCTCACCAATGTATGGAATCATGCAGTTCTTGTTTTTTTCTGATTTACTTATTTCACTCTGTATGTTATCAAGATCCCACTTTTTTGTTATAAATGATCCGATGTCATTTCTTATGGCTGAGTAGAATACCATAGTGTATATGTGCCACATCTTCTTTATCCAGTCTTCTATTTTTTTTTTTACAGTGACTAAAGCCTTTAAGCAAACTCTTGGCCAATACAACAAGAATCCACAAAAGAGTAGTGGCCTTAACATGTTCACCAAGTCCAAGTTGGCACCAACACCATTCCAAATCCCTGCAAATGCAACTCAACCCCAGTTCAGGCCCTTAGGAGCTGTCACAAGGAGCAGGAGTCCAGGAAAAATCCGCATGGCACTGGAATTGTTGTCACAATACTATACTCTGTAGCTCACGTCCAAGTCCCAATGACTGCTCCTTCTAGCTAGAAATGATACAGGTAGACTGGAAAAGCCATCTGCAGCATGTGTGGAGATGGAGCTTCTGTTCTCCTCTGCCTGGAGAGATGAGACCAGGTTGCTTTTCCCTGGAGCTCTGTGACTGTGACATGGTAAAGAGAACCTTGGGATACACTGGGTGGATAAGCTGGGTGGCAAAGGTAAATTCATAATAGAAGTTGGCAAAAGGGGGAAAGAGAGCTCTAAATTAGGAGGAGGTCCCAGCCTGAAATACAAGTGGGGCATTGAGGTAGGAGAAATAAAGGAAACACTATATATTAAACAAAGCAGCAGAAAATAGGACTATCAACACCCACAACAGAGATCTTTGAGGGAAGAATAAAAAACCTGACTATCCAAGTAAGACATAGTTGAGTGGCCCTTGTGCAAGTGAGATCAGTTTACCTGCTTCTTGGAAGAAAAATACCCTAGGCTCGTCCACAGTGTCGTAGATGGGGCCGACGGCCCTGGGCACCTTCAGCCTTCAGTGGCAAACCCCAGCATTCTAGGCAAGGTTAGGTCATAGGTAGCTGGAGCAGGGCTGGAAGAGACTGAACTCTCCCGTAGAGGAGCGAGGGGGAAGCCTACCTTCCAGTGTCCCTGTTTCCTCACAGCAAAGGCATGTAAGCCTGGCAGGCTTTAGCTCAATGACCTTCATATTCACTATTGAAGCAGGACCCAGATGGAATCCTATGAGACCCCTTTGGGGCATTGGAGCCTTTAAGGGCATATCCTAAAAGCTGGTAGTTCCCCTGATCTCTATTGGGCTGCTTCTGCCTTCTGGTATGTTAAAAGCCATGCTCAGATCTCAATGAGGGGTTTGAGGATCCTGATGTGCCTATATAAATCTTTTCCATATATCTGGAGCTATTTGAAAAAAGACAAAATAGGGTTATTAGCTGGATCAAATAAAGAAGGTAGTAGTTTACAGGAGAAAAAGATTTGGCGTCTCCTGTTCATCAGCATTCAAAAGAAATTTAAAATTTTTTAAGTAAAAAGCAAGTAGACCCCTAGGAGTTCCAGGATATGACTCCCCCCTTTTATATTTTTTTAAATTGACTTTAAAATATTTTCTGGGTACACTTTAATAATACCTTGACTTTAAAGATTGTAAGAAATACCCATAATTCAAAAGGTTTGACAAAATACAGTAAATGCTTTTGCTACATATGCAGGTGCATTGTCATTTTAACCAGTTTAGGAAATCCAATAATAGAAAAATACATACAGACAATGAGCTATAACATGCTTAGCAGCCTCTCCTGTTCTGACAGAGGTTACTATAAATCCAGAATAGGTATCCACTGTAACGTGGACATAAGACTGTTTGCCAAATGAAGGTATATGAGTAACATCCATTTGCCAAAGTTGTCCTGGTAGGAGTCCTTGAGGGTTAACTCCAAATGAAGGGACAGACTGTAGTATAGGACCCCTTGAACAGGATTTCCCAATCTGCCGTGCTGCTTCCCAAGAAAGTTGAAACTGTTTACACAGGACTGCAGCGTTCTGGTGATGAATAGTATGAGAATGAATTGCTCGATCTGTCATGGTTGCTCCAAATAATTATCTTTTCGGTAGCTTGGTCAACAAGGGCATTCCCTTGTGCTAAAGCTCCAAAGAGCATGGAGTGAGCTCAAGCATGTCCTATAAAACATGGAGCTCTATGTTGACATACAAGTCTTTGAAGAAGGAGGAACTGCTGAAATAGTTCATCAGCAGTTGTCCCTAAGACAGCAGTCTTTATAGTGGAAACAACCATAAGTAAATATTTGCTGTCTGTATATAGATTAAAGGAGGAATATGGCAAATGCTGAAAAGCCATGATAATAGCATATAATTCTAGTCTTTAAGCTGATTTTAAGTTGACTGTTTCAGTATAGAGTAGTCCATTGATTTGCAAAAGCGATTTGACATTTAGTGGAAGTTTCCCAGAGCCATTGTTGTTGATCCTTTGGAAAAAGGAACAACAATAATTTTGAGGCTCAAAACCTATAAGCTGTAAGGGTTGCCTATGCCCCTTGATAATCCAGGAGGTGACAAGATCAAAATATGGAAGTGTATTCCATGGGCTATTAGATGGCTCAATGTGCCCAAACTGTAGCTGCTCTTGTATCAATTGAGCAGCTGCCCTAAGTTTCTCCTGAGAAAGGAGCCATTGGTCTACCCATACAGGATTATCTGATTTCCAAGTAATTGGGTCTGCACAATGCATTATTGGGGTAGCAGGAGCTACCAAGGCCCCTATGCTAAATTTTGATATCCTAATCCACACCTTCTGGTATTGGGAGCTATTTCTATGGGGGTGAGAATTCCTTGCTGTTCTTTCCCTATGTTCTTTCCCTTGCTGTTCTTTGCCTTAGTGGGCAAAAATCCCTGATCAAGCATCTGAGTACTGACTAAATCATTAGGACTGACAAGCAACGCTCCCGTATTTTCCAAAAAATCTCTACCCCACAAATTAACTGGCCATCCAGGTAGCACATAAAGCTTAAAAAATCCAGAATGACCTTCTTAATCTACCCAATGTAAAAAACTAGAACTTTGTTGAGGGGATTTACTCTGCCCTATACCTTGTAATTCTGTGGCTGCTGCCTGAGTGGGCCAGGAAGGAGGCCAATGTAGCTTAGCAATAACAGATACATAAGCTCAATTACCTAAAAGTCTTTTAAATTTATGCCCATGTTTGTTAGTTCCATTTCGGGTGCTCCAGACCTATTTTTTTAAATCCAATTGGCAAAATCAGAGGAGCCAAATCACCAATTTTCGTGGGGCCCCTTTGCAGGATTTGGCATCCTTATACTATTCTTCTGACTGCCTGAATTAGCCGTGAGACAAATTCTTTTTTTTATTATTAATTTTAATGGGGTGACACTGATAAATCAGGGTACATATGTTCAGAGAAAACATCTCTAGGTTATTTTGACATCGGATTGTGCTGCATTCCCATCACCCAAAGTCCAATTGTCTTCCGTCACCTTCTAATTGGTTTTCTTTGTGACCCTCCCCTCCCCAAACCCCCTCCCTCTGCTCCCACCCCCTACCCTGTAACCCCCACACTCTTGTCTATGTCTCTAAATCTCATTTTTATGTCCCATCTATGTATGGAATCATACAGTTCTTAGTTTTTTCTGATTTACTTATTTCGCTCAGTATAATGTTATCAAGGCCCATCCATGTTGTTGTAAATGATCCAATGTCATCATTTCTTAAGGCTGAGTAGTATTCCATAGTATATATGTACCAAAGCTTTTTAATCCACTCTTCCACTGACGGACACTTGGGCTGTTTCCAGATCTTTGCTATAGTGAACAATGCTGCCATAAACATGGGGGTGCATTTCTTCTTTTCAAAGAGTGTTATGGTGTTCGTGGGGTATAGTCCTAAAAGTGGGATAGCTGGGTCAAAAGGCAGTTTGATTTTTAATTTCTTGAGGAATCTCTATACTGTTTTCCACAGAGGCTGCACCAGTCTGCATTCCCACCAGCAGTGCAGGACGGTTCCCTTTTCTCCACATCCTTGCCAGCACTTATTCTGTGTTGTTTTGTTGATGAGCACCATTCTGACTGGTGTGAGGTGATATCTCATTGTGGTTTTAATTTGCATTTCTCTAATAATTAGTGATGTTGGGCATTTCTTCATATGCCTATTGGCCATCTGTATGTCCTCTTTGGAGAAGTGTCTATTTCTTTTTCCCATTTTTGGATCGGACTGTTTGTCTTCCTGGTATTAAATTTTACAAGTTCTTTATCAATTTTGGTTATTAACTCCTTATCAAATGCACTGTCAATTATATTCTCCCATTGTGTAGTTTGTCTTTTTTTTTTTTTAAACAATCTTTTTTTTTTTAATATTTTATTTATTGATTTTTTTTTTTTTTAGAGAGAGAGGAGTGAGAGAGAGAGACAGAGAGAGAGAGAAGGGGGAGGAGCAGGAAGCATCAACTCCCATATGTGCCTTGACCAGGCAAGCCCAAGGTTTCGAACCGGCGACCTCAGTGTTCCAGGTCGACGCTTTATCCCACTGCGCCACCACAGGTCAGGCTGTAGTTTGTCTTTTTATTCTGTTCTTGTTGTCTTTAGCTGTGCAGAAGCTTTATAATTTGATATAGTCCCATTTGTTTATCTTGTCTTTATTTCACTTTCTGTGGAGACAAATCGGCAAATATATCACTGTGAGAGATGTCGGAGAGCTTACTGCCTATGTTTTCTTCTAAGATGTTTATGGTTTCACGGCTTACATTTAAGTCTTTTATCCATTTTGAGTTTATTTTTGTGAATGGTGTAAGTAGGTGGTCTAGTTTCATTTTTTCATCCAATTTTCCCAACACCATTTGTTGAAGAGGCTGTCTTTACACCAATATATGCTCTTAACTCCTTTGCCAAATATCAGTTGTCCATAAAAGTGTGGGTTTATTTCTGGGTTCTCAGTTTTGTTCCACTGATCTATTGTATATGCCTGTTCTTATGCCAGTACCAGGCTGTTTTCAGTACAATAGCCTTATAGTGTAACTTGATATCTGGAAGTGTGATACCTCCCACTTTTTTCTTCCTTTACAAGATTGCTGAGGCTATTCGTGTTCTCTTTTGGTTTCATATAAATTTTTGGAATATATGTTCTATATCTTTGAAGTAAGTCATTGGTATTTTAATCGGTATTGCATTGAATTTATAAATTGCTTTGGGTAATAGACATTTTAATGATGTTTATTCTTCCTAACCATGAGCGCGGTATATGCTTCCACTTGTTTGTATCTTCCCTGATTTCTTTTATCAGTGTTTTCTAATTTTCTGAGTATAAGTCTTTAATCTCCTTGGTTAAATTTATTCCTAGGTACTTTTTTTTTTTTTGGTTGCAATGGTAAAGGGGATTGATTCCTTAATTTCTCTTTCTGACAGTTCATTGTTAGTGTATAAAAATGCCTCTAATTTCTGAGTATTAATTTTATATCCTGCCACCTTGCTAAATTCACTTATCAGGTCTAGTAGTTTTTTGACTGCGACTTTAGGGTTTTCTATATACAATATCATATCATCTGCAAATAATGATAGTTTTACTTCTTCTTTTACAATTTGGATGAGTTTTATTTCTTCTTTTTGTCTGACTGCTGTGGCTAGGACTTCAAGTACTATGTCGAATAAGAGTGGTGAAAGGGGGCACCCCTGCCTTGTTCCTAATCTTAAAGGGATTGCTTTTAACTTTTGCCCATTGAGTATGATGCTGGCTGTGAGTTTGTCATAGATGCCCTTTATCATATTGAGGTATGTTCCCTGTATTCCCACTTTGCTGAGAGTTTTGATCATGAATGGGTGCTTTTTCTGCATCTATTGAAATTATCATGTGGTTTTTCTCCTTCCTTTTGTTTATGTAATGAATCACATTGATTTGCAAGTATTGTACCACCCTTGCCTCTCAAGAATAAAATCCATTTGATCATGGCGTATGATTTTATTTCATATATTGCTGGATACGGTTTTCTAATATTTTGTTGAGGAATTTTGCATCTATATTAATCAGGGATATTGGTCTATAATTTTCTTTCTTTGTGTTGTCTTTGCCTGGTTTTGGAATCAGAATTATACTCACCTCATTAAAGGAGCTTGGAAGTCTTTCTACCTCTTGAATTTCTTGAAATAGCTTGAGAACGATAGGAGTTAGTTCTTCTTTGAATACTTGGTAGAATTCACTTGTGAAGCCATCAGGCCCAGGACTTTTCTTTGTTGGGGGCTTTTTGATAACTGTTTCAATCTCATTTGATATAATTGGTCTGTTTAGGTTTTCTGATTCTTTAAGATTAATTTTTGGAAGATTATGTTTCAAGGAATTTGTACATTTCATCTCAGTTGTCTAGTTTTTTGGTGTACAGTTCTTCATAGTATTTTCTTACAATATTTTGTATTTCTGTTGTGTCAGTTGTTATTTTTCCACTCTCGTCTCTAATTTTATTTACTTGAGTCCTCTCTCTCTTTTTCTTGATGAGTCTGGTTAAAGGTTCATTGATCTTGTTTACCTTTTCAAAGAACCAGCTCCTGGTTTCGTTGATCATGTGTATTGTTTCTTTAGCCTCTATGTCATTTATTTCTGAGCTGATCTTTATTATTTCTTTCCTTCTACTAGCTCTGGGCTTTACTTGCTGTTCTTTTTGTAGTTCTTTTAGATGTAGGGTCATGTTGATTATTTGAGCTTTTTCTAGCTTCTTGAGAAAAGCCGATAGTGCTATGAACTTCCCTCTCAGTACTGCTTTTGCTGTGTCCCATAAATTCTGAGTTGATGTATGCTCATTATCATTTGTTTCTAGGAATTTTTTAACTTCTTCTTTGATCTCATTGTTAACCCATTCGTTATTTAATAACATGCTATTTAGTTTCGAAGTGTTTGAGTATTTTTGAGCCTTTCTGTTGTGGTTGATTTCTAGTTTCATGCCATTGTGATCAGAGAAAGTGTTCGATATGATTTCAATATTCTTAAATTTGTTGAGACCGCTTTTGTGCCCTAAAATAGTCTATTCTAGAGAATGTACCATGAGCACTTGAAAAGAATGTATATTCTGCTGCTTTAGGATGAAAGGTTCTGAAGATATCTATTAAGTCAAGTTGATCTAGTATGTCCTTTAAGTCTGCTGTTTCTTTGTTAATTTTCTTTCTTGAGGATCTATCTAGTGATGTTAGTGGGGTATTGAAATCCCCTACTATTATAGTATTGCTGTTGATCTCGCCTTTTAAATCCATGAAAGTCTGCTTTATATATTTAGGTGCTCCTATATTATGTGCGTAGATATTTATAATGGTTATATCTTTCTGTTGGATTGCTCCCTTTATCATTATGTAGTGACCTCCTTTATCTCTACCTATAGTCTTTGTTTTAAAGTCCATTTTGTCTGATATAAGTATTGCTACCCCAGCTTTTTTTTCATTTCCATTTGCGTGAAATATTTTTTTCCATCCTTTTATCTTCAGTCTATGTGCATCTTTTGTTTTAAGGTGTGTCTCTTGTAGACAGCATATGTATGGGTCCTGTTTTCTTATCCACCCTATGTCTTTTGATCAGATCATTTAATCCATTTACATTTAAGGTTATTATTGATATGTAGTTGTTTATTGCCATCTTATTCTTTAAAACTGTATTCCTCTTTTACTATATTCTTTTTCTCCTTTGATCTGTTTACCACAAGCCCCTTAGCATTTCTTCCAGCATTGGTTTGGTTGTAGTGAATTCCTTGAGTTTTTTTTTTTTTGTCTGAAAAGCTTTTTATGTCTCCTTCAATTTGAAATGATAGCCTTGCTGGATAAAGTAGTCTTAGTTGTAGGCTCTTGTTCTGCATTACTTTGAATATTTCCTGCCATTCCCTTCTGGCCTCAAGTATTTCTGTTGAGAAGTCGGAAGTCATCCTTATGGGGGCTCCATTGTAGCTGATAGTCTTTTTTTTTCTAGCAGTTTTTAATATTTTCTCTTTATCACTTAGCTTTGGTATTTTAACTATGATGTGTCTTGGTGTTGATTTCTTTGGGTTTCTCTTTAATGGAGTTCTCTGTGCTTCTTGAACATGTGAGATGTTTTCCTGCCTTAATTTAGGGAAGTTTTCAGCTATGATATGCTTGAACAAAGTCTCTATCCCTTGTTCTTTCTCTTCTTCTTCAGGAACCCCTCTGATGTGGATGTTATTTCTCTTCATGTTGTTACAGAGCTCTCTTAAGAGTTTCCTCAGACTTTTTGAGTCTCTTTTCTTTTTTCTGCTCTGCTTCCATGCCTTTATTTATCTTGTCCTCTAACTCACTGATTCGATTCTCAGCTTCATCCATTCTGCTTTTAATGACTTCCATTGTGTTCTTCATTTCTGATATTGTATTTGTCATTTCTGACTGATTCTTTTTTATTATTTCAATGTCCTTTTTTATATTTGCTATCTCTTTATTTAGGTGTTCATAATGACCATCTATTGCTGTTCTAATATCTTTGAGCATCCTAACAATCATCATTTTAAACTCTGCATCTGGTAATTTGGATATATCTGACTCATTCAGGTCCTTTTCTGGGGATTTCTCGATTCACTTTTGTTGCATTTCTCTGCCTTCTCAATTTCTCTGCGTAAAGAAAGGTTTTGGCCACTCGAATCCACTGGGTATGGCCTCTGTTCCCTAGCTATGATCTGTCTGCAGGCCCGCCACCCCCTCTGCTGTTGCTGCCTAGGGCATTTGAGTATGGGTGTTGCCGGTGCCTGCCCACTGGGGCTGTTGCTGTGGTTTCCGCCTCTCCTTCATAGGAGTGGCTGTGATCATGTGCTCAGGTGTACAAGCCTTGGTGGCCTTGGCCTATGCCCCACTCCCGTGGGTGGCGTTATGCTCGGCCCTGAGGGCAGTGGCAATCTCCTTTGCTCAGCTGCGGGTCTCCGCCTGTTTCCGGGCTTTCACCCCACCCTTGCAGTAGGAAACCATTCCTGTGATGGCTGCAAGCCTTGGCTCCACAGGCCAGCAGGACTGCGTGTCCACGCTCAGTAGCAGGACTCTGCCTGTTCTGGGTTTTTGGCTCCACCCTCGCAGGAGTAGCTGGCTTCCAAGTCAGGCCACAAGCCTGGGTTCCGCGGGGTGAGGCAAGGCTGTGCTCCTGCGCCCTTGCTCAAGGGCTGGTCTCCACCCCTTCTGGGGTTCCCACCCTTCCCCTGCAGGCTGGATTGCAGGCAGCCCGCAGCTGGGCTTGACCACTTTTGCACACCCCCTCCTCCCCAGCCGGGCAAGATTGAGCTCAAACCTGGGCTCAGTGGTGGCCAGCCAGCTTCCGTCATTGCCGATAGAACCGCACTTCCACGTCCTGCTGCCACTTGCCCTCCGGCGAGCCCTCAGCCATGTGGGTTGCGAGCGCTGCAGCTCAGACCCTATGACTCACTAATGTAGTCCCAAAATCTCCCTCCTTCTAAGTGACTCTGCTCTGTGTGCAGCAGGAGAGCTTGTTTGGCTGGTGTCCTCCTTCCCTTTGCTGGTATTGCTGTTTCCGGGGAAATATTCACTTCAGATTTGGGGAATGACTCGTCCCAGGGGTTAGGGTGGCTGTCTCCCAAAATGTTTCTCCCTGTGCATCCTAGGTTACACTCTCTTCCTGCTACTCCAGTCCTCTCCTCTCTCCTTGTCCCCTGGAGCCCCGGGTGAGTGGTTGTGAGAGAGGTTTTCTGCGCGGTCTTTTTAAGAAGAATCCTGGGTCTGAGAAATCAGTCTCTTTCTCACAAACAGTATCCTGACTTGTTTCCAGCTAAATACTGCCCATACGCCTCTTCTAGGCTCTGGGGCTGCAGGCTGGGGCTTTGTTCCTGGGATTCAGGACCCTCCCCTCTCTGCTAAACTCACTTCCCGCCACGCTCTCCCGGCTGCCGTTCGCTCTGGGGAGCTGGGCAGCACTCTCCACATTTCTGCTTTTTCTACCAGTTTCGGTGTGGCTTCTTCAGTGTTCCTTGGTTGAGGAGTCCTCTTAGTTTAGTCCAAAGTTGGTTTTTCCAGATGATAGTTCTTAAAATTAGTTCGTAATCTACTTTGGTTCTGGGAGGTGTATGTTGGTACATCCGCCTACTCCAGCGCCATTTTGTCTTCTAGCCATATATTACTTCTTAATAACAAAGTACAACCAAACTTCTGAACACAGAAAACTAGAAACAGTAACCTAATCAAATGATTAAACTGAATTCCAATAAGTATGAGTCATTACGCACTTCCTGGTAAAATACAACACAAAGTAAGCTAATTACCCATGTAGTATTCAAGCACACACACACAAATTTAATCTGAATATAATCATAAGGAAATCAGATAATCCAGATTACGGGCCTGTTAGCAAAACAACTGTCCTGGACTCTACGAAATGGCCAATGTCATGGGGGAAAAGGTTAGAGAAAACTAAAATAAATGCAATGTGTAATCCTTCACTGAATCCTGTAGAGAAAGGGTTATAAAGCTTCTATTATTGGAATAAATTAAATGACCATGTATTATATAATATTAATATGTCAATTTCTTGAGTATGTTTTGGTATTGTTATGAGATGCACGACTATTCTTAGGAGACATATGCTGAATACTTAATGATCAAGTGTCAGGATGTCTGCTACTTACTAAAACGTTTCAGGATAGCGTGCTCTCTGTATGTATGTATGTATGTATGTATGTATATTACTGAATCTTGGGGAAAAAATGTTTTAACTTTTTTTTAAATTGAAATTTTTCAAAATAAAAACTTGGAGCCTGACCAGGCAGTTGCACAGTGGATAGAGCATCAACGTGGGATGCTGAAGACCCAGTTCAAAACCCCGAGGTTCCTGGCTTGAGCCCAAAAGTCACTGGCTTGAGCAAGGGGTCACTAGCTCTGCTGGAGGCCCCCGGTCAAGGCACATATGAGAAGCAATCAATGAAAGTGCCACACCACAAGTTGATGCTTCTCATCTCTCTCCCTTCCTGTCTGTGTGTCCCTGTCAGTCCCCGACCTATAAAAAAATAAATTAAATAAATAAAACCTTGTGTAGCAACTTCGTAAACTGATCCAAGCTTTCTAATAAAGCTCTCCTACACCTTTATTCACATGTTATGAGACTTCCCTGTTGTTTAACCATGAATTATTTATCGCATAATTCTGTTTGGAAAATGGAATGATGACTAAGTTAAAAATCACTTTAGGGGGAAGTTTATATTTTTTAAAAGGTAAATTAGGTCTTTGTCCCATGATATCAATAATATCTGTGTTTAGCAGAGGCTATGATCTTAATCATTAAATTTTGTACTAGTTTTGCCTAAGTGAAAACACCAGACAAGGGTAGTAACCTCTTCATAAATTCTCATCACGTTGGTTTACTATATTTGAAGGAAGGAGTAGATTGAATTTATCCAGCACTTGTCATTTGCCAGGTACTTCACATGTGGTTTTCATTTAATCTTTATAGTAATCCTAAAAGAATCATTATTGCCAACTGAGTACTAGGAAAGTATGCATCCCCTACATATCTAGTCATAATTCCCAACCAATCTGTAATGCTTATCTATCTTGTAAACCATTTTATGAACAGATACTTACCTATTTAATACCAGTGAGAAAACTGACATTCAGTGATGTAACTTGATAACATACAGTAAAAAAGGGCAGAGTTGAGCTTTGAATTCTTTTGAACTCTTTAAGCTCTTTTTATAACAATGTACTATATTTCCCCATGTATAAGATGCACATTTTTCAAAAAATTTGGAGTCTTAAAACTGGGTGTGTCTTATATAGTGGTTGTAGAACTGTAGCATTTCAAATGCCATAGATGGAACTGAGGATGAGGCAATATATGAAGACGTGATCCATCATCAGATACAGGTGAGGACAAGCTAATGGATGGGAGTTTTGACAGTGACGAGGAGTTGTATAAATTTTATGATGAATAAAACTTGAGTTCAATAACTTTATCTAATACATTTTTTATTTAAATTTCAGGCCCCAAAATTAAGGTGCGCCTTATACATGGTAGCGTCTTATACATGAGAAAACACAGTATATATTTCCTTTCTTTGTTGGGGGTCGGAGTAGGTTTCAAAATGAATAGTAGCACTTTCTTTTTCTGTTCTCCCTCTCCAGCTTTTTATTTTTATTTATTTTTTATTTCATTTTTTAGAGAGACACAGAGAAAGAGAGGGAGGAAGGGAGAGAGTTGAGAAGCATCAAGTTGTAGCTAGGTCACCTTAGTTGTTCACTGATTGCTTCTCATATGGGCCCTCCCTCTCTCTCTCTCTCTCTTCTCTCTCTCAAAAATAAATAAATAAATAAAATAACAAATAATGTCATACAAGGTTCAATCCTGGCATTTTCCAGGTTTTTAATTTTTGGAACAATTTAAGACTTTCTTAAAAGCTGTTAATATAGAGAGTTCACTGTATTACTCTACACTCAGCTTCCCCAATATTAAGAACTTAATAACCAGAGTATGATTATCAAGACTAGCTATTAGACCTGACCTGTGGTGGTACAGCAGATAAAGCATCAACCTGGAATGCTGAGGTCGCCGGTTCAAAACCCTGCACTTGTCTGGTCTAAGGCACATATGGGAGTTGATGCTTCCTGCTCCTCCCCCCTTTCTCTCTCTCTCTCTCTTTTTTTCTCTCTTCCTCTCACTCACTCTCTCTCCTTTCTAAAATGAATGAATGAATGAATTAAATAAAAGACAAGCTATTAGTACTACTGCAATACTAACAGCTAAATTGTGGGCCTTACTTGAACTTCACCGGGTTCCCCCTAATATCCTTTTCCTTGTCCAGGATACCCCACTGCACTGACTGATTTGTCTCCTTAGTCTCCTCCTTTCTGTGACTACAGTACTTCTATCTTTACTTTTATGACCTTAGCAAGAATATCAAAGAAGTGATATTGTCCCCTTCTTGGTGCATTCTATTGGGGTATAGGACATCAACAGATCTTATTACTAGTGGCATTAACCTTCATAACCTGAATAAGGTAGTGTCTGTCAGTTTTTCAACTGCAAACCTGATTTTTCCATTTGTAATTGAAAAACAGCTTGGGGGAAATACTTTGAGACTGATTTATTTTTTTGATAAGATACATATACTTACCAATTCTTACCATGTAGAGATGTATAATGAAGTATTTCTAGATTAATAAAATGTTATCCAGGACTACTGAATTGGAAAACACTATTATATTTGGATTTTCATTTTTTAATTTGAACCACTTTTCAAGGTGCCAAGCAGTCAATTTAAGAGCTTCCAGATATATTTGTGCACTGATGGTTCTGCCCCCACCATTTAAAACACAGGCATTGTGCGCCCTCTAGAGTGTAATTCTATATATAACACAACTTTTGCATCAACAAGTTCAGTAACAAAAAGAATATTTTCACAAGAAAAAGTATCCTTCTCTCTCCCTAATTTCTGCTTCTCCACTAGTTAATACGTTATACTAATTACTTGGTTAAGTACCAAAGTCACTTCAATGCCAAAGATGATAACCTTTTTCCCACTAGTGTACCATTTCTCAGAACGTATGCTGAAGCCCAGGGAAGAGAAGGCTAAAATCAGTCACAATTTTTTAAAGAACCTCAACAAAGGCTAGATGAAGGAGGAGAAATATTATTTCCCAAATTACTAAGGCCTAATTTACTAATTTAATAATGCATCTCACTGTTTTGCCAAGTAGATGGCTCGATTTTTATTTTTGAACCCTCTAATGCTCAGAAAAATACTCCACTCAGTTAATAGAAATTGGCTCAAGTCTTACAAACATACTACCACTTTATTTTCCTATAATTTACTAAAAAATTCTGAGAGAGATGAACAGTGAATTTATCTGCAAGACACGAGCAAGAAGCAAAGTACAACAAACAACACAGAGAGTTTAGATCAGACAGGTTTAGCCTCTGCTTTCCAGTGTTGCCACACACTACCTGTTTGCTTAACTTTTACAAGCTTCAGTATACTAATCTGTAAAACAAACAAACAAAAAAAGGTGAGCCTGACTCATGGTGGCACAGTGGATAGAATGTTAACCTGGGACACCAAGGTCCCAGGTTCGAAACCCCAAGGTCACCAGCTTGAGCGTGGGGTCATCGGCTTGAATCATTAACATGATCCCTCCAGTCAAGGGACGCATGAGAAGCAATCAATGAACAACTAAAGTGAAGCAACTACGAGTTGATGCTTTTTATCCTTCTCTCTTCCTGTCTCTCTCTCTCTCACACACTCAAAAAAAAAAAAGAAAGAAAAGGTAAACATCTTCTAAGGATTAGAAAAATTATACAGAGTACATGATCAGAACTCAAACTGTAACCATTACATGATCCTAAAGTAATAATATGCTACCAGGTAGTCAAAGCCACATTTTCAATAGTTCCTTTAAATGATTCCCTTCAACTACAACCCTTGAATTCCTCCTAAAAATCTAGATTTTTACCTTCACACTTGGTTTTAACACATAAATATGATTACTTTCTTAATACTCCTTATTAGATAGTATATAGCACTGAGAATCTCAAGAGTAATTTTTGATCCACAAGGCATTTATTGTATATAGTTTGCATAAATATTTGATGAAGGATATAGTTTGCATATGTATTTCATGAATAAATTGTTCACTATTTTCATATCATTTAAAAAGTGTTTTATATACATGAAGTATTCATAGTAGCAACCCTTAACTAGAAATGACAAAATTAAAATCAGGGCTATCTGTGGAAGGCATAAGAAAACCAGAAAATATAGTAAGAAACGACAAGAAAAAAACTGACCTCACTGGAAGTGCACGAAGTTTATATGGTAGAAAACTACTAACTTGCCTGAGAATTAAGTGAGGAAGTCATACTTCTTGCCAGATGCATCTTAGCCTGAGCATGTGTTGAAGATCTGAAATACCTAAGTACTTAAAACTAGTCTACTTCTGAGAAACAGGATGATTAAGTCATTGGTTTGGTCATCAAATAGTTTCTGAGTGTGCTATGTGTCAAGTACTCTTGCAGGTATTGGTTAACAGTAGAGAGCAAAACAGGCAGTAGGTACCTCCCAGTGTGGTGATATTGTAGTGGGGGGCAGCAGGCAGGTAATAAGTTTGTAAACAAGAAATAAATATAATTTTAGGTAATGATGCATGCTAGATACCATGTGAGTGATCGGGGTATCAATCACATGGGGCAGGTCTATTTTGGCTAACATGGTCAGGAGGCCCCTCAGAGAAGGGACATATGGCTGACACCTTAATAACAAGACAAACGCAAATGTGAGATGCTGTGCACTGACAAGCCACTTTTCCTCATGAACATCTCTATCTCAGCAGATTCTCTGATGTTTGCTTGTACTCTGATTAACTTCTATTTTAATGCCATGGAGGTGATTTTTAGCTGCTGAGAACTTTCTTTCCCTGGTCTCTTGGCACTAATTCCCACCTAAAGGTTTAAAGACTAAAGAAAGATATAAATATGGACTATATGTTTTAAATGTACATGTTTTCCTCCTCAGGAAAACTTATCTGCATATAAGGTGCCAAATGCACAGCTCCCACAGGGGTTAAGATCATGGGCTCTGGAGCCCTTGCTTCTCTGCCTTACTGGATGTGAGGCTCTGGGCAAACCATGCCCTTACTAAGCCTCAGTTTCAATAAATTATAAGAGATATTTTGGGTTATTGTGAGGATTTTATGAAATAATGCATGCAAAGAACTTAACACAGTGATTGGAACACTGTTAAGTACTTAGCAAGAATTAGCTATTTTTTATTGTGATTTACATATTTTCAAGGAAAATGTCTACATATGAATGTCAACAGATATTCTGAAATTTTAATTTTAAAACCAAAACTGTATAAAAAATAAGCAACTCTTGAGTAAACTCATGCTTTCAGAATATTTGCAAAGAGAACACCAAGTAATTTTTAAAGACTATCTTCCACACATGCCCAAAAGAAAAAGAATAAAAGCAGACTTCACAGTTTAGCGTAGAAACGTCCAAAAGCTGTGACCTAGACAAGAGTTCCGGATGTGGACAACAGGGAACCAAAGCAGGCGGCTGGAGCCCACGGTGTGAGAAACAACGTAAGGGATGGAATGTGAGCTGGCCCCGAAGAGAAGAATGTGGTGGATTCTGGAGGGTGGCGCACTAACGGAAGTCTCTTCGCCTACCTTTACCCACCAGACTGAAAAGCTATACAGAGACTGAACTTCCAATCCCCATGTGACTCAGGAAGGCCCTATGACACTTAGCCCAAAAGCTTTTGTTTTCCCGGGGAAAACAGTGACATGTAAGGCTAGGATTGCATTCTGTACTTCCTACTCGCTCCTGCTTGGAAAGGGCCACAACGCCTACAAGTGAGGCAGAGTCCCAGAGGGGGCCAAGCCGAGCCAAAGCACCTGGCTTTGCAATGCCCTTGGTAAACCAGACCCCAGCCTCAGGGCAACCATCTCTGGAATTCTTGTTCCAGAAGGGGAAAACCGTCACTTGGGGCAGCCACATTAGACAGATTTTCTGTTACTTGCAGCCTATGTGCAACCTCAACTGAAACACAAAGATGAAGGAAGAGGCTATTTATTCCACATGGGAGAAACTACCAAAGGAACAGCCAAGGCAGTTACCTCACCGTCATGGTTTAGGACGCTAACACCTCCTAGGAGGAAAGTTCTGTCTTTATCCCACAGCGTTTTTATCTGTTTCCACCGCAGAGTCACTTACTGCATCTCCATCCCAGCCAACCCTGCAGACGCACTGATCCGTCTGCAGGGTAAGGGGCCAGCATGCAGCGGAAACACACTGCCTCCGCGAGCTGCGCAGCGCACGGGAAATCCGCCCAGCGACGAGGAAGTGAAGAACAGCTGGTATCATGTAAACAAAACATGACCCAATATGCACAAAAGGGCTAATGTAATTTTTCTACATTAAGATAACTTCACCAAATTGTTCATTTTAAAAATGTTTATTTAAGAAATGCTAAAAAACTGTAGGCTAAAAAAAAACAACTGTAGGCTAAACTCCATATCTGAGGAGTAATAATTTTCAGTTCCTGAATTAAAGATTACACTAAATGACCATCATTCATTCTTCACAGAACATCTCTACAGCAAAGTGACATGCAAATACAATTAAGTGACTCACTTTATAAACCTCTGTGATTAAGCAGGACATTTCATTTTCCCTGTTTAATATTAAGATTAATAAGAACTTCTCATCACACTCCTGAAACCCAGAATAAAACAGTGGACAAATTCCAAGAGCAAACGGATTTTTTTTCTTTTCCCATGAAGCTAACAGTATGGAATTTTAACAGATGTTCTATTTGGTCATAGTTAATAAAATAAATTATGTAGGATTAAAATAGGGTTCAGTATGTTTGCATTAGATTTTAACTGAAAAACAATTTCACATTAAAAGTTTGGAAAGATTTATAGTCACTTTTTTCCCCTCTTCAGTGGAATTACTAAGATGTGGAATATAAGTGAATTAATTACAGCATTTAGTACTCTTCTAATAAAACCAGTCTTACAAAAACTATTTTTTTAAGGTTTAAGAAAAATGAAATCTTAGAAAATGATATACTCTTTGGTATTTCATCACCTAACTTATGCAAAGATCTTACATTGTAGTGTATCCAAAGGCTGAACCACCAACATGCATAATTTCAAGTTCCCTTAGAGTTCCTTCAGCATTCTGAAATGGTCATGATGTCAAGTAAGTAGCATCTGAACAAAAAACTAATCGAACTTACAGGAATCAAAAGAAAAAAAAAACTACTTACTAAGCGCTGACTTTGTGGAAGGGCTATGCTAGAGCCTGTGCATACTAGGAAGCTATAAAAATTCAACTGCTGTTTTCAAGAGAAGCTTACATGCTATGTGACAAGATAAGGCAGAATTATAAGTAGCCAAACAGAACTAAAATGTAAAGACAAACCAAAAAAGAAGGGAAGAAGTAAATCAAGGAAAATTTCATACAAACACAGTAATAGAGAGTCCGCCGCCACCAAGCCCAGCTGGCGGAGCAGAGCAGAGCAGAGCAGCGCGTGGAGGGAGGAGTTTTCCCAGAAGAGGACTGCTGGGAAAAGACGGGAGATCCCTATTCCTGGAGTGGATGGGAAGATGGCAGCAGAGTAGGCAGATGCACAGACGCCCAGCTCTCACCACCAAACTGGAATACAAATCAATTTAGGAAAAATCAGCGTGAAAAAC
Source organism: Saccopteryx bilineata (assembly GCF_036850765.1). Taxonomy (NCBI): domain Eukaryota; kingdom Metazoa; phylum Chordata; class Mammalia; order Chiroptera; family Emballonuridae; genus Saccopteryx; species Saccopteryx bilineata. The sequence continues at coordinate 72,136,302 of NC_089499.1, forward strand.
CAACTCTGGACTACAAGAACAGCTCTCAAAAACCAAGGAACAAAGAAGAAGCCACAATAAACCTGGTAGGGAACACCTGAATCTCCCCTGCTTATAGGAACTGAGGGGAGGGGGAGACTGAGAGCCCAGAGGGGATCTCTCCCAAGGGAAAAGAGCAGACAATACTGCTCACAGCCACTTGCCTGGCGACCAGGGAGTGAGGTGTGTTGAAAAGACCAGCTTATCTCCCAAGTGGAAAGGACAGGGAGAGGGACAGACTGTGAGGGGCTAAGGAATGAAGGAGATGAACTAAAAAAGCTGACTCATCCATGCTGGAGGCAGCCATAGCTGGGGGAGGGACTGAACCTTCCACAAAAGAGTACTGAATTGCTTCCGGATCAGAGATCTCCGGACATCTATCCAGCTCCAATCAGCGCAATAAGACACAGCTGAAAACAAGAGGTGGGGAGGAGGGGCAGTAACTCAGGTCTCCATGGAGATCTGAGATACACCTCCCCCTACTGAAGCTGAGAAAACACCCTGCCCCCAGAGAGATTAGTTGGCTGAAGAGGCCTTCAGAGTCTCAGGTTACACCCATTGCATTCTTGGATACACTTTCAAGGAAGGCCCCTGCTGAAATCAATAAACAAGACTATCACCTGTTAAGAAAACAAACAAATCAAGACTTCAAAGATGCCCAAATCGGAAAGTGGATTACAAATAATAGCTGATACCAACCCAAGAAGACCTAGAAATAACACAACTGAAAACTGCAGGTGGACAAGACCAAGCCTAGACTCAACCAACTCTACAAATAAAACACCCAAACACAATGAGAAGACAAAAAATTGCAATCCAAATGAAACCACAGAGATACCTTCAGGAGATGGACTGAGTGATATGGAAATAATCAAACTTCCAGATGCAGAGTTCAAAATAATGATTGTAAGGATGCATAGGGATCTTAGAACAATAATGGATGGTCATTATGAACACCTAAATAAAGAAATAGCAAGTATAAAAAAGAATCAGACGGAGATGACAAATACAATATCAGAAATAAAGACCACAATGGAAGGAATTAAAAACAGGATAGAGCTGAGGATCGAATCAGCGAGTTGGAGGACAACTGGAATGAAGGCATGAAAGCAGAGAAGATAAAAGAAGAGACTCAAAAAGTCTGAGGAAACTCTTAAGAGAGCTCTGTGACAACATGAAGAGAAATAACATTCGCATCATAGGGGTTCCTGAAGAAGAACAAAAAGAACAAGGGATAGAGACTTTGTTCAATCATATAATAACTGAAAACTTCCCTAAATTAATGCAGGAGAAACTCTCACAAGTTCAAAAAGCACAGAGGACTCCATTAAAGAGAAACCCAAAGAAACCAACACCAAGACACATCATAATTAAAATACCAAAGCGATAAAGAGAAAATATTAAAAGCTGCAAGAGAAAAAAAAGCTATCACCTACAAAGGAGCCCCCATAAGGATGACATCCAACTTCTCAACAGAAACACTTGAGGCCAGAAGGGAATGGCAGGAAATATTCAAAGTAATGAAGAACAAGAACCTACAACCAAGACTAATTTATCCAGCAAGGCTATCGTTTAAAATTGAAGGAGAAATAAAAAGCTTTTCAGACAAAAAACAACTCAAGGAATTCATTACAACCAAACCAATGCTGCAGGAAATGTTAAGGGGCCTGATGTAAACAGATCAAAGTGGGAAAAGAATATAGTAAAAAAGGAATACAGCTTTAAAGAATAAAATGGCAATAAACAACTACGTATCAATAATAAGCTTAAATGTAAATGGATTAAATGATCCAATCAAAAGACATAGGGTAGCTGCGTGGATAAAAAAACAGGACCTGTACATATACTGTCTACAAGAGACACACCTTAGAACAAAAGATACACATACATTGAAGGTAAAAGAATGGAAAAAAACATTTCATGCAAATGGAAATGAAAAAAAAGCTGGGGTAGCAATACTTATATCAGACAAATGGGACTTTAAAACAAAGGATATAGTAAGAGATAAAGAAGGCCACTAAATAATGATAAAGGGAGTAATCCAACAGGAAGATATAACTATTATAAATATCTATGCACCTAATATAGGAGCACCTAAATATATAAAGCAGACTTTGGTGGATTTAAAGGGCGAGATCAACAGAAATACTATAATAGTAGAGGATTTCAATACTCCATTATCACCAAATAGATCCTCAAGAAAGAAAATTAACAAAGAAACAGCAGACTTATTGGACACACTAGATCAACTCGATTTAATAGATATCTTCAGAACCTTTCACCCTAAAGCAGCAGAATATACATTCTTTTCAAGTGCTCATGGTACATTATCTAGGATAAACCACATGTTAGGGCACAAAAGTGCTCTCCACAAATTTAAGAAGACTGAAATCATATAAAGCACTTTCTCCGATCACAACGGCATGAAACTAGAAATGAATCACAACAGAAAAGCTCAAAAATTATCAAACACATGGAAACTAAATAGCAGAGTGTTAAATAACAAATGGATTAAAAATGAGATCAAAGAAGAAATAAAAAAATTCCTAGAAACGAATGACAATGAGCATACAACAACTCAAAATTTATGGGACACAGCAAAAGCAGTACTGAGAGGGAAGTTCATAGCACTACAGGCACACTTTCAGAAGCTAGAAAAAGCTCAAATAAACAACTTAACCCTAGATCTAAAAGAACTAGAAAAAGAACAGCAAGTAAAGCCCAGAGCTAGTAGAAGGAAGGAAATAATAAAGATCAGAGCAGAAATAAATGACATAGAGGCTAAAGAAACAATACAGAGGATCAATGAAACTAGGAGCTAGTTCTTTGAAAAGGTAAACAAGACTGATAAATCTTTAACTAGACTCACCAAGAAAAAGAGAGAGAGGACTCAAATAAATAAAATTAGAAATGAGAGAGGAGAAATAACAACTGACACAACAGAAATACAAAATATTGTAAGAAAATACTATGAAGAACTGTATGCCAAAAAACTAGACAACCTAGATGAAATGGACAAATTCCTTGAAACATACAATTTTCCAAAAATCAATCTGGAAGAATCAGAAAACCTAAACAGACCGATTACACCAAATGAGATCGAAACAGTTATCAAAAAACTCCCAACAAAGAAAAGTCCTGGGCCTGATGGCTTCACAAGTGAATTCTACCAAATATTCAAAGAAGAACTAACTCCTATCCTTCTCAAACTATTTCAAAAAATTCAAGAGGAAGGAAGACTTCCAAGCTCCTTTTATGAGGCGAGCATAATTCTGATTCCAAAACCAGGCAAAGATAACACAAAGAAAGAAAATTATAGGCCAATATCCCTGATGAATATAGATGCTAAAATCCTCAACAAAATATTAGCAAACCAGATCCAACAATATATGGAAAAAATCATACACCATGATCAAGTGGGATTTATTCTGGGGAGGCAAGGCTGGTACAATATTCGTAAATCAATCAATGTGATTCATCACATAAACAAAAGAAGGAGAAAAACCATATGATAATTTCAATAGATGCAGAAAAAGCATTTGATAATATCCAGCCCCCTTTCATGATCAAAACTCTCAGCAAAGTGGGAATACAGGGAACATACCTCAATATGATAAAAGCGATCTATGAGAAACCCAGGGCCAACATCATACTCAATGGACAAAAATTAAAAGCAATCCCCTTAAGATCAGGAACAAGGCAAGGGTGCCCCCTTTCACCACTCTTATTTAACATGGTCCTGGAAGTCCTGGCCACAGCAATCAGACAAGAAGAAGAAATTAAAGGTATTCAAGTTGGAAAAGAAGAAGTAAAACTATCATTATTTGCAGATGATATGATACTTTATATAGAAAACCCTAAAGTCTCAGTCAAAAAACTACTGGACCTGATAAATGAATTCAGCAAAGTGGCAGGATATAAAATCAATACTCAGAAATCAGAGGCATTTTTATACGCCAACAATGAACAGTCAGAAAGAGAAATTAAAGAAACAATCCTCTTCACAATTACAACCAAAAAAATAAAGTACCTGGGAGTAAACTTAACCAAGGAGACTAAAGACTTGTACTTGAAAATTACAAAGCATTGATAAAAGAAACAAAGGAAGATACAAACAAGTGGAAGCATATACCGTGCTCATGGTTAGCATCCCCATTCAACAACCTAAGAACCTCGAGCAGGTCTCCATTTCTCATTCTTCTTGCTGACCATATAGCTATGACCTCCTTCCTGAGCCTACTATGAGATTTCAACAAGTCAAGTCTATGCAAAGCCCCTAGCATAGATTGGCAAAGCTGGGCTCAGAGAGGGTTAGTAATTTGCCAGGAGTAGAACTGCATTTCACATTTAGATGTCATTTCGTGTCAAAACTCTCTCATTTACCAACAACACTGATTCAAAGTTAACATCCCTTTAACACCTCTTATATGACAGGCTCTATAGAAAGCACTTTATGTCATTCTAACAATAACTCTAGTATAATTTAAATAATCAGTTTAAAGTAAAGAAATAAAATAGTTCTCAGATATATATAAACATGCCCAGTCTCACTTAAATTAAAACTACAAGGAGATCATTTTTCATCTCTTGAATTACTAGTACGCTTAGTGAGGCAGAGAATAACAGAGCTCCCACATTGTTGGCCAAGTGTCGACCAGGGTACTGCCACAGAGGGCGATTTGGTGATGTGCATCAAAATTACAAATGCCCATACACCTTTAACCAAGCAATTCCACTTTTTGGCATATTTCCTACAAACATTCTCAATCGTGTACAAAATGACACAGGAACAATGTAATTCGTTGTGGCATGTTTGTAATATCCACCAATGAGCAATAGGTTAAGTAAACAATGGCTCATTTGTTCAACAGGATTCTATGCAATAACAGAAAAGAGAGGGGGTTCTTTATGAAGTGACATAAACAGATCTCCAAAAGAGCTTGGCCAAGGAAACAAACAGGATGTGGGACACCTAGGACAGATGGCTCTGTGAAAATACACAAGACCTACGCAAGGTGGGGCAAAGCAGGGTTCCAGTTGTCAGTATGTGAAACACAGTTTATTTCTGTATTATTATTTACTAATTATTAATTTATTAATTATTAAATTACTAATTGTATAATTTACTAATTAGAGTACATATGTACTATTTCCCATATGAACAATTATAAACCTACTTTGTCCACCCTATATAATATGAAGAGTTTGGGGGAAAGGAAGTTAGAGGGCAGACAACAGAACAAAAAAACAGATGCTGAAGGCATCTGGAAGTTTGATTCCAAAAGCTTCCTGCTTCCAGCCATTAGACTAGGAGAAATTTTCACTGCCTGAAGTAGACAGTGAGCGTAACTACCTTCAGAAAGCTCCCGTATCTATTTGCCAGTGAACTTCTCAGAATGGTAATTTTGCACCTCATGAGACCAACTCAACTCCGGGCAGCCAGAGACTGTGGTAGGTAATGGCAGTAGGTAACAGGAGTCAGCGCACGGGCTATTTCATCACTGGGAAGGGATGGCCCTCCCCCATGGTGATGGTGGTTAGCAAGATGAACAAACATATGCGGATGGCAGCAGCGACTGACCAAAAGCTGATAGAAACTGCAGAAAGAGACGTCTGAAAGAGTTGCTGAGAGCTAATTAATTGAATGTGCTGAAAGGATCAATGGAAGACACAATGTGAACAGGAAATTTAAGAGAAAGGACAAGAATGCATTAGGGCTGATAACTTGGTGGCTGAAGTCACACCAAAGGCAAAGTCCAGGGACCATAAAGGAGCTTCTAACAAATAACAAGAGCATGCCTTGCTCAGCATGCCAGCCTATAAGGTTGAGCTAGGCTGTGCTGTTTTTGTAGTCTTTCTGAACGTAAAACTTGCCATAAATGAGGAAACCAAAATAAAGTCCTTTTTTATATGATAGTATACAGTTTTTGGTGATGATGTATACATTGTATTCATTTCCACCCCTAAATGTGTTATATCAATAAATATATCACAGCCCTGGCCAGTTGGCTAAGCGGTAGAGCGTCGGCTGGCATGTGGAAGTTCAATTCCCGACCAGGGCACACAGGAGAAGCGCCCATCTGCTTCTCCATCCCTCGCTCTCTTCTCTCTCTCTACCTCTCTCTTCCGCTCCCACAGCCAAGGCTCCTTTGGAGCAAAGCTGGCCTGGGCGCTGAGGATACCTCCACGGGCTCTGCCTCAGGCGCTAGAATGGCTCCGATTGCAGCAGAGCAACGCCCCAGAGCCAAGCATCGTCCCCTGGTAGGCATGCCGGGTGGATCCCGGTCGGGCGCATGCGGGAGTCTCTGTCTGCTTCCCCTCCCCACTCAACTCCCGCTCTTACTTCAGAAAAATACTAAATAAATAAATAAATAAATCGTGCATGAAAAAAGAGAGACTGAAGTACTCAATGAACTTACAGAACAGGATGAAGGGCCTGACCTGTGGTGGCGCAGTGGATAAAGCGTCAACCTGGAAATGCTGAGGTTGCTGGTTCGAAACCCTGGGCTAGCCTGGTCAAGGCACATATGGGAGTTGATGCTTCCAGCTCCTCCCCCCGTCTCTCTCTCTCTCTCTCTGTCTCTCTCCCTCCTTCTTTCTCTCCTCTAAAATGAATAAATAAAATAAAAATTAAAAAAATATTAAAAAAAAAACACGTTGATTCCAATTTAACTTTAAAAAAAAAAAAAGAACAGGATGAAGAACTTACTTATTTTGCTTCATAATGAATGCATGTCTCTGACTCCATACGCAAGAGTTTGGAGGGAGACTCACTTTCACTGAAGCATGGTAAGACAATTGGGGAGGGAAGGGAGGTAATCCTCACCTATTTCAAATCTCTTTAGTGACCACTTATCCACCAAAAGGAAGCCAGGAGTTATTCATTACCAAATAGCAACAGCCATCCACGAGGCAGCTGCAACCAACATCTCACTGTCAGATTTGTGCACACATGAGTCAAACACCAGTAATTTACCCTCCAAATTCCAGGGGACACACATCAGGCTCTTCCCAAGGCTCTTCTCATGAATTCCACTCCAGTTCCCTGGCAAACACCCTAAACACCCAGCTGAGGTGAGATGCTCAATCTCTTCTCCTGTCAAATACCCCACTTGGTTGAGTGCTTCCCTGAAGTGCCCTCATTGCTTTCAAGTAGAGGAATATCACTCTTGAGTATTCTATACATGTGAAAACTCCAATTATGCTTAGATAAGCAAGGGATATGTGATCTTTCACAGCCTTGTGCCTTTCCTCATGGTGTTCATGTCTGCCTGTCTCCTTGACTGCTTCTAATTACCACTGCTTTTTGATTCAAAAATGGAATCAAAACTAATATTTATTATTGTAATAAATTCTAATTGAATGCCACTCAAGCCTGGCTTCTTCTAGAAACTCAGCTGCACCTGTGTACACAAATATATGCACTATCACACAGTAACTTCAGTTATCCACTGCCCTATCCTTTCCCCAGCTGCATACACATCATCGCAGCACAAGCACAATGCACCCTCACGTGTCTGCTGCCCTATCCTTTCCCGAGGTGCACCGTCATACACATCACAGCACAAGCACAATGCACCCTCACGTGCTATCCTTTCCCGAGGTGCACCGCGCATACACATCACAGCACAAGCACAATGCACCCTCACGTGCTATCCTTTCCCGAGGTGCACCGCGCATACACATCACAGCACAAGCACAATGCACCCTCACGTGCTATCCTTTCCCGAGGTGCACCGCGCATACACATCACAGCACAAGCACAATGCACCGTCACGTGTCCACTGTCCTATCCTTTCCCCACCAGAAGATGAATCCTTCTCTGTAGTGCCAAACCCACTTTTAAATCATTGTTGAATAGAATCTGTGGATAAAACACATTTGTTGAGCTTAATTTCTTCCTACTTCCTTTGGAACATTTTCCCTTCTCAGCTTTCTTCCTGTGTATGTGTCCTTCTAGTTCACATCCAAGATTGTGAGGCTGCAGCCCACAGAACTCGCCGGACAGCATCCTCTGAAATGAGCCCTGCTATGAGAGCTGCTGTGTTGGTCCCCACTCCCATCTCACTGCAACGACACCACTGCCCCGTGATGCTGGCCGCATCTACTGATCTGGCCAAGATCATGAGGAAAATAAACGTGAAAGGATGTGGTAAATAATAATTTGTTGGCCTTGCTTAGACTCAGTACAATTCAGTCACTAAAATTTAGGAAAACATAAGTGATAAGCCTGTAGCCTCCAATAACACCAAATGTAGTAAAAAACAGATGATTGTATTCACAAAACCTAAAGAAAAAATAATTCATTTTATAATGCATGGATCCAAACTTCAATCTCATTCTTTTTTTTTTAAGATTTTATTTACTCCTTTTAGAAAGGGGGAAAAAGAGAAAGAAAAGAGGAGGAACAGGAAGCATCAACTCCCACGCGTGCCTTCACAAGGCAAGCTCAGGGTTTTGAATCAGCGAGCTCAGCGCTCCAGGTTGACGCATTATCCACTGCGCCACCACAGGTCAGACTATCTCATTCTAATAGGCTACTGCTAGGGAGATAGCACTGTTTTAAAGAAAAAATTGTACACAGAATAAATATGTAAGTTTCCTGGTGATTCTCACTAAGGTTTCAATGTATTTTCTTACTGAAACAATCAAACACTCTTGGTAAAAAGATCTAATATTTGTGTCATAACAATGTAAGAATTGGAACTGTAATATAAAAATTTTTGTTTAAAGCTGATATATCACTTATTTTTCTCATTTTGAAAAGAACCTATGTTTCACTCAGCAATCATTCTTTTCTCATTCTATCCGAGAATCTGTGCAAAAGCACTATTTCAGCTAAAATCAGTTCTGAAGCCTCTTTTATGAATACGCATAATGCAAAGAAACCAATTAAATTTCCAACAGAGCACTGCCGTTTGGAGTAAACAAAGCTATATCAGTAGGATCACACTCTCTGCAGGAATCGGAGCCTAGAAATTAATTACTACTGTGACATGTGTCAGAATAAATTTTTAAAAGAATAGAATGCAGCAGCTGTAACCCTGTGTTTTATCTATTTGTATGAATGCAAAACCAGAACTGTCTAGCATGCAAATATATTTAGCTATTCAGCATCTCTCAGAAAAACAGAAGAGGTTCATTGGCCCCCGCCTCTCCCTATGCCCAGGTGAGATATGAGTGACTAACACATTTCAGTAAGCCCCACTGCAAGTACAGAATAAAGACGCAGTGCAGGTGATATTTCTGAAAGCCAGAAGTCATCTTCACACAAATGACTACCTTTGAAACATTCAGTTTGCCTTTGAAAGTTTTTCAAAAATATACATCACTCACCCTGCACTACACTAAAGGTTGTTATGTTGCACAAATCGAGGCTCTCAATGACAGTACAGGTGTTTCGGAAGGAAGACTAATCTAGAGCAACAATGTTCGATGGGTGTACCCCAAGAATTGTTCAAAACAGGCAACACCTGACTGTTTAGTCAGGGCCATTGACCTCTTTTCCCTTAGGTTTTCAAATAAAAAACAACAGCCATCCCTGGTCAGTTGGCTCAGTGGTAAAGCATCAACCCAGCATGTGGAAGTCCTGGGTTGGATTCCCGGTTAGTGCACAGGAGAGGCATCCATCTGCTTCTCCACCCCTCCCCCCCTTCTTGTAGCCACGGCTCAAATGAGCAAGTTGGCCTGGCCACTGAGGATGGCTCCATAGCCTCGTCTCAGGCACTAAAAAAGCTCTGTTGCCAACAATGATCTGGGGCTCGGTGGCCCCAGGTGGGGGTTGCTAGGTAGATCCAGTCTGGGCACATATAGGAAGGAGTCTGTCCCTCTGTCTCCCTGCCTCTCACTCGATTAAAAAAATTTAAAAAAAAAAGCCAACATAACAATAGCTGTCCATGTATTTTAGATTTATTCATTTTGTGAATGAATCAAAATTATACCTGTTTGTTTTTTGTCAGATGGGCAAAAACATCATTCAGTGTGTGCAGAATTTTAGTAATCAGTTTATGTATGCCATGAAATGAAAAGGGTTGAAAATCACTGATCTATACAAAACCAAACCAAACAAACAAAAAAAACCTACTTGGAAAGAAATCAGGGATTTGAATGAGTGTCAGCGTTCTGTTGAGGATGATCACATTTATAAGTGAGAAGCGTTTCACAAGTGGAGGCGGGTCAGCGCCACGGAGCACCACAAAGAAATGGCACAGAGCAGGTGCTCTTCCGTGTTTCCTACCAGGTAACGCTGCCCAGTCCTCCCCACAGCTGCATCGAGCGATCCTGTTGACACTTTAAATACTTTACAATTTTATTTGTCAATTTTAGCTCAGTAAAATTGGGGGTGGGGGGAAACTCTAGGATTTAAATTTATTAAACCAGAAAAATAAAAAATGCCCAAACCAAAGCCTTTTATTTCTCGTATATCTGTAAATCAACTTTTAAACTTCAAAACAGCAAAAAGGCAAAAAAAATTTTGCCTTCTATGAGGCAAAAATTAAAACATGCTTCCTGCAATAATATACTGAAATCACTGCTTTTTCAACCAAAAGAAGGAAGCGAAGAGGGGGGAGGAAAGGAGAGGAGGATGAAACTGACCACACTGACTCACTGGAAGTGCAGGCCAGACCACCCTTCCTGCAGCCATTATCAGGAAAGCAGAGCTAATAACTACATGATACAGGCTTTTGAGACACTTTGTCTCTTCAAGTGTTCTTTTCAGGACCAATTTTTCACAAAGTGTGTATTAGAGTATCAACTTAGTATCTTACCCCTCCCAGCCATTTCCCAAAACTTCAGCTACCACGCACACCTACCTACCACTCTGGAATCACCGTGAAGCTACAGGGTGGGCCACTCCAGCCACTGAGACTACTCACTCAGCAGCCATTCATTCAAGCCGTCTGTTAGGTGTTAAAAACCAAGACAAGACTAAAGAGTGTTTTAAAAAGAGGTCATAATGGCCCTGGCTGGGTTGTTCAGTGGCTAGAAGCTGTCCCAACCACCAAGGTCACAGGTTCCATCACCAGTCAGGGCTCATGGAAGAAGCACCCAAAGAGTGCAGAACTAAATGAAACTGAGTGGAACGAGCTGATGCTTTTCCCTCTCCTCTCCTTCCCCCCCTCAAATCAATGGGGGAATTGTTTCTAAGTGATCATAAAGTCCTTTTTAAAATTTTTAAACCAGTTTCTCCAAATAAATTTACTGAACAAAGTATATTGTTTTTGTACCTCAATACTGAAAATGAAGTTAGTTACCTCTCTTAAAACTGTGCTTTTGTAGCCTCGATACAATCCTTGGACACCCTGAAACAAACAAAAGGAAGACAGAACAGCAGAGATTTCAGGATGACATTCTGAACAAAGCACATGAACCTTCTCTAAAGTCTGTGTTTAACACGTTCACAATGATCACAGTTCTGGAAGAAGTTCAAGGTTCTCACTGGCCTAACGTATATAAGCTCAGGTCAGCTCCCTTTAAAATGGGAAAATCTCTTAACAATAAAACTGATTTCATATTAATTTAGCTTTAGTTGCTTTCAATATTCCTTCTCTAGAAAAGAATACTTGAAATGCTTTAAATTAAATAAATACATTCTAAGAGCAAATGCATACAAAATGTTGATTATTTTTTCATATGAAAACATAATTACATTTCACAGTTTCAATCAGAAGACAACAGAAATTCATTAATAACCTCTCAATTGTGATAAACACCTCTGGACAAGCCATGGCTTATTATCGACTTCACCACCCACATGATTCAACAGGGACCCTCTACTGGGTTGACCTCACTCATACAATTAAATACTCTGTATCTCCTTACCAAGTTAACACAGGGACCATTAAGAATAACTTTTTTAAAAACCAAGACTCAAATTCCTATGTGATTAACTTCTGTAAAAAATATATATATTTTTTAACTTTTTAAAGACTTATGTAAAATCTCTGAAGAAGCAGTAGCTCAATAGTTCTAAGTCCCATCACCAGCAGGAACGATTTCTGATCCCACAGCTCAACAGTAACCAGTAAAAGAGGAGATACACTTTGATATAAACGTTGTGGTTTATCAGCCCATTACTTGACTTCTCTTCTATGGGCCATCAAATTCTGTACTGATGTTTTAATATAGCTTCATCCATTGTACATATTTACTGTTGATTCCATGTCTGGTCACAAAATAACTGTGGGGTGATTATAATGCAGGCTGCACACACATCCCGGTGACAGTGTGTTTAGAAATTTCAAAAATAAAACTTCTAAAACCAATACAGGAAAGACAATGACAATCTTAGCATAAAAATTCCTATAACTGGACATTAAATTTAGCATTAAGGTCTCTTCTAGGACTCCTGCTATGAGACTCACAGTGTTCATATCAGCTTCTACAAAATCTTTCTCCATAAAGAAAAAAGAGAGGACTTAAAAACACATCTCACCTCTTGATATAAGATGTTAGAGAAAATCTGAGATGTCTTCGAAGAAGCAGAAACCTGTGCCCTCTGCTTAACTACTTCAGAAGGAACTCGAATCAGGCAGGCAACCTAAAATATATAAATTTAAGTAATCCTAAAAAAGAAGTAACTGCTAGGCAAACTGAAAATTTTTATTAGCAAAAATTGTGATAAAGTATAATGTATAGTCTTAGTGCAAGATGTCAAAAGGTTGTTTTTTGTTTTGTTTTGTTCGTTTTTGTTTTAACCTAAAACACTTAGAACCCTTAATGGACATGCGTTGTTTTAGCAGACAAAAACCTTCCCTCCCTTGTTCCACAGAGAACCTCCCACCTCCCGCCACATTGGTCCAAGCACATCTGTCCATCAGCCCTTAAGCAAGAAGCACATTTACTCATGTGGAATCCCCAGCACTGACTGAACAGCATCTGGTCACATGACAGCCATTTCAAACACGACCGATGAAAGAATGATCCAATCAGCAGTGCCTTTGCTTTACTGGAACTAATGCATATGTTGGTAGAAACGAGACTGCTCATCAGTAGGTTGCCCCCTAACTCTTTTGCTCACCCCCTATAGCCTCAACCAGCTTCCAGCCCTAGCACCCTAGATCTCCCCATCAAACAACTGAGGAGTAACTCAAGGCAGTCAGACCCTGCTCTAGCATTCAAGGTGACATAGGTTCTGACTGGTCCATACTCACACCTGACTAATTCTAACATCATCCTTCATGAGATGCCAACTTTCTCACACAACTGATCATACAACTGGGTCAAAGGCAAGATGAACAGATCTCCTCCTTTTTTGCTCCTTGATGCCCCCCAAAGCAGTGTTGACTTGCACGTGTGAAATGGCCACCCTGTTAGGATAGCTGAGAAAATGTAGATCTAGCAGAGGGTTAGGGGCACTACCACCACCAAACCAAATTAACATCCTGTTGACAAGTAAGAAGGGGAAGGCAACTTAATAGTGTCTGTCAATCTCCCCTCCTCCCCGAAAAGAATCTTTTTTCCACAGTTACCCAAGATCAATTTCGAACACAAGCAGCCAAGAATTGCACTTGATATTGAAGGCAGACAGAAGTAGCAAATGGAGATTTGTAGAGCAATGGGTCAAGAACAGGCGTGGCCAACAGTTTCTGCCCCTGGGCCAGATTAAAAGAAAACTTTTTTCACAGGCCGGACAAAATATTAAAATTAAAAAATGTTAAATACAAAAATGATTCATTTAAGTAAACAAAATTTTATTATGTAATTTGTTTATGAATAAATGTGAGTGAAAAAAATTTAAATATACATTTAAAAAAATATATTTTTTAATAAAATTATAATTGCATGCCATATAAATATCCAAACTGTATCGCAATCAATCAAAACAATATTTAATTAATAGAATGAGCTTGAAGGTGTTATATCGCAAATAAAACAATTATTTCGGCCCTGGCCGGTTGGCTCAGTGGTAGAGCGTCGGCCTGGCCTGCAGAAGTCCCGGGTTCGATTCCCGGCCAGGGCACACAGGAGAAGCACCCCTCTCCTTCCTCTCTGTCTCTCTCTTCCCCTCCCACAGCGAGGCTCCAATGGAGCAAAGATAGCCTGGGCGCTGGGGATGGCTCCTGCCCCAGGCGCTAGAGTGGCTCTGGTCGCAAAAGAGCAACACCCCGGAGGGGCAGAGCATCACCCCCGGTGGGCAGAGCGTCGCCCCCTGGTGGGCGTGCCAGGTGGATCCCGGTTGGTCGCATGCGGGAGTCTGTCTGACTGTCCCCGTTTCCAGCTTCAGAAAAATACAAAAAAAAACAAACAATTATTTCGTTTTACAAACAGCCTGGACACGTTTTCAGTTATCAACTGCAGCTATTGTCTGTGCTACAATGCCACTTGGTTCAGCACACTTGACCACAAAAATAACGAATTGTTTGACCTTGGGTGCACACTGGCAAACTCCACCTAAAAGAACGTGAGTTTCACATCGCCGCTAAACATCAAACAGTTCATATCGAGTACAGACGAGTACAAAAGTTGTAAATCTTTATAATAGCATTTTTTTAAAAAATGAAGTATCGCGAATCCATTGAACCAATTATTGGAAGTTAACCCTAAATTAGTCACACGGAGAATTCTTTTCCGTGTATCACTGTCTTCTTAAATATATCAATTTCCAATAATCAAAGACACTTCCGCTTCTGAGTAGCTGATATTTTAAAGTAGTGGATAATAGGTATTAAAAATTTAATCGCGGGCCACATAAACTCTTTATGCAGGCCGGATGCGGCCCGCGGGCTGTATGTTGGCCATGCCTGGTCAAGAACCTCAAGCAGTGTACATGAGGTTTAAAAGAATTCGTCAGAATTGTTTCAATGGAGGGCCAGGGCAGGAGCTACAGGAAGTGGGCTAAAACATCCAGAGATTGGTTCATAGTTAAAGGCAGCTTTTTGTCTTGTTTTATTTAAGATGGTAAACATCTGCACATTGGATGGGGAAAGTGTTAACAGCAAGGTAGAAGTTAACAACAATCTAGGAAAGAGATGAGATAATATATGAAGACCCCAGGGGCTATGGAAAAGGGAGTCAGGGCTCCCGGCCCCTGCCTGCCCTGCTGTGACTATCTCTCCCTTTGCCCAGGGGGCCCTCAGCCAAGGGCGCCATTTCCTACATCTGAACTCCTCAGGGTTCACCTCCAGGAGGGGATGAGCTGTGGTTTGTTGAGGGTCTTCAGACACAGACTGTAGACCCCGCTCTGAAAGTAAGCTCTCAAGCATTCCCTTGGCCTTCCTGAATCTAATTTTTCTTAATTGACTTGGTCAAGAAATCTTTATGATATCCTTTTAAGTCTTGATTTCAATAATTATTAATGTTCTCCAATTATACCTTTTATTCTTAAATTCAAACGATTCTTTATTCTCCAAGTAATTTCCTCCTTATTCTTATTTCCCAAAATAAACTATCTTACCTGACATTTTTTACTTATTAATTTACATCAGAGTATTTTAAATATGTTTTCTCTTCTACTATACCATAAACACTATGAGGGCAAGAAGAAAATAGCATCAATCTTATGAAACCACTGAGTGGGGGTAGAAATCTCTCTACTGTATTTTCCCTTCATTTTATTTACGTATAAAAGGCAAATAAAATTGTATCCACTATTTTTGTATCATTTTATGTTATTCTACCCAAGAGGAAGAATGACACCGAAAATCAATAATTTCCATAAAAATGACCTTACTCCAGAATTTTTTAAATATATACTTTTTCTTTATATTGAATAGACTGCTTATACATACAGTTATATAAAGACCAGGAAAAATGGAGTGGGATTAAGGTGAGGCTTCTTCTTTTCTGCCTACCTACATTTTCTAAATTCTCTACCATGAACACATATTATTACTTCCTAAGTCTTTTCAACATAGTATCAAAGGACAAAAATATTTGCTGTGGGCTAAAAGATTTTGAATGAGAAAACAAAACAAAAGGGCTAATTTTTTTTAATTTATTTTTTTGGTATTTTTCTGAAGTTGGAAACGGGGAGGCAGTCAGACTCCCGCATGCGCCCGACCGGGATCCACCCGGCATGCCAACCAGGGGGCGATGTTCTGCCCATCTGGGGCATCGCTCTGCTGAAACCAGAGCCATTCTAGCACCTGAGGCAGAGGCCACAGAGTCATCCTCAGTGCCCGGGCCAACTTTGCTCCAATGGAGCCTCAGCTGCGGGAGGGGAAGAGAGAGACAGAGAGGAAGGAGAAGGGGAGGGGTGGAGAAGCAGATGGGCACTTCTCCTGTGTGCCCTGGCCGGGAATCGAACCTGGGACTCCTGCATGCCAGGCCGACGCTCTACCACTGGCCAACCAGCCAGGACACAAAAGGGCTAATTTAATGTATGCTTTTCTAGGCAACCTACCAATTAGACTTGACAAAGGAGCATTTGTTATTCTATTTTACCAATTTTTAGAGACAGAGAGAGAGAAATCAATTTGTTGTACCATGTATTTACGCATTCACTGGCTGATTATTTTATGTGCCCTGACCAGGGATTGAACCCTCAACCTTGGTATACTGGGACAATGCTCTAACTAACTGAGCTACCTGACCAGGGTCAACATTTATTTATCTTTATTTAGTGGGGGTTGGGGGGACAAACTAGGACAAACAGAAAGGGAGAGAGATGAGAAGCATCAATTCTTCGTTGTGGTACCTTAGTTGTTCATTGATTGCTTTCTCACAGGTTCTATGACTGGGCGGGGGGGGGGCTCCAGAAGAGCTAGTGGCCTTGGGCTTGAAGCCAGCAACCACTGGGCTCAAGCCAGCGACTATGGGGTCATAACTATGATCCAGTACTCAAGCCAGCAACCCTGCACTCAAGCTGGAGAGCCTGTGCTCAAGCCAGCAACCTTGGGGTTTTGTACCTGGGTCCTCAGCATCCCAGGCCAACGCTCTATCCACTGCGCCACTGCCTGGTCAGGCAGGGAAATACTTATTTTTAATTCAGTGAGAATAACACACACAAAAACAGATTAAACACCTATCCACTAAGGTCTAAAATTCAGTATAAATTATGTTCCTTTTGATAAGAGTAAACTTTAAAGTTCACCCTTCTAAAACTAGGACAGAAAACAAAGAGCTGTGAAACTGACATGAGCCTATCAGGGCAGCACCCAGCATCTAACATTCATTAAAGACATGAAACTAAACAAAGAAAAAAAGGAAAGGATACACTAATTCTTTGTATTTTTCAATTCAAGAGGTCAAGAGTGAAAAATGACCCCAATATGTCAAGAAAATAGGAACCATCTACTTTTGTGAATTGGCATAAATATTTATGGAACTTCATGCTTCATAACCTGCCATGTTCTTACATGATTGTTTTTACTTCTTAAAAATACAGACGCAGAGGAAAAGCTTTGAAAAGGTTCTCAGATGAAAAACAATCAAACTAGCACAAGGGGCACAAAGCACCCAGCATGGCTTCCGGACTTCCATGGTGTGCACTTCTGGCATGGGAGAGAGGCCACAAAGCAATGCCTCTATTTCCTCCAGCAATGCTGCTGCCTCCCATTTGGTTTTCTGTTAACTCTGATCTTTCCTTGACTTGAATAGGAGTTACAGCAGAATATTTCACTGCACAAGAACAAAAGCACATTACAGTGCTACATTCTGTGAAGGAAATAAAGGCAGCAGCATCACATGCAGGCCCCTGCTCAGCCCATTCTTTAGTGCACTTTCCTCATAAACCTGGGGCTCGGTATGAGCCCTTCAAACAGGAATGGTGGCATTTTCATTAAAACCAAGTGTGTGTATATTTTTTAATTCTATCAAAGGACAAGAAAACTAAGGTTTTCAATAAAGCAAATGCACGTCCCCATCTTTTATCAACATTGACATGTAACACTGGCCCCATTAGGTTTAAGCTTACCAAAAATTTAACAAACTTTAGATTTAAAATTGTTTATATTAATGAAGCTGCTACCTAGTTTTTTCTTCCTTTGACATAAGTAAAACTTTTGATGTGCTTATTTATTTTTGCATGGATTGTTGAACTAAATCTTTAGTATCTATTAAACACCAAAACGCAAAACTACAAGTCATAAGATTAAGTGTCTTAAAAGGAAAAAGCTACAGCGACTTCAGCAGCACAGGAGATAATAGTACCTTATATTAACATTGTATCTTCTATCTCCCAACTATTTCAACATAGTTCACAAAAAATTACCTGATTTAAGCTTTTTCTTTATGAAACTTAACAACCTGTAAGTATTCCTTTGATATTAGAAGCTAATTATATTAACATTTTATATATAAATTAATCTGAGATTGTGGAAGTTACTGGAGGTAAGAGAGCTACTTAGGGAGCAAGGACAAAACCCAAATCTTTAACACCTCCAGAACTGTTCTTCAAAAATGTGTATCATATTTACACACATTTAATGAACTTGAAGATTCAAGGTTTAATATCAGCCAATTCTTAATGATTAAACAGGTAAATCTATATTAAGGTCAATAGAAATAAGCTGAATAGTTCCAATCAAAGTAAAAAGCAAAAAAGATGCTTTAGCCTTTGCAGAGAAAACTCAATGTGGCAAATGAATAAAAAAGAAACAGAGACAGCAAACTCATGGCACTCTGAAGATTTCTGAAATGCAGTTGACTTACTTGCATTTTATTCCACAATTTTGAATGATTCCCAAAATTATTTCTAGAAAGCGGGATCCCAAATGAAGAATACCGAATATATCTTTCTACACCGCCATTTAAAATTGAAACCCTAGAACCGAACAGTATATACATGTATCTATTCTGCCATCTTCTGGTTACAAATGGAATCACTGCTGTTGATAAAACTACAGCAGTAATTTATCAATCCTAATGTACCCTCCTTAGAGTTTAAATTTTATCCACTGATACTGGCACATAAGTTCGTCATGCTTTTCTTCCTTATAAGACTCTTTGTGTAAGGTATTTTTCCCCACCGAGAAAGAAGGAAGGGGCCAGAGCCACAAAGTGTGGAATAACAAAAGGCTTTACTGAGTACAGAGTACATCCCGCCCGACGAGGTTCCCTGGCCCAGAGGAAAGATGGAGGACAAGGAAGTCACAAGGGGTGACCTGTGTGGGAGATATTTAAAGGGTCCCCAGGGTGGTCGAGCTAATATGACGTGGTGAAATCTCACTGGCTGGCAGATAGCCGCTTTTTCCCAAAGGACTCCTGGGAAGTTTCTTCTGGCACGCCTGGTTGTGGGCAGTCCTAGCCAAAGTTCACAGGTCTGGGTTCCCCACATGACCATCCCCCATCATCCACCGACCTTACACTTTCCATGTATACAAATCACAATAGGGATAAAAAAATTAATTTTGTAGGTATTAGCCTCTTGCCTGACAAGACTAATGTCTTGATAAGCTAAAAAGAAAGTTATATTCTCCACAAAAGTAATTGCATCGTCTATTAGTTCCTGTGCCTAAAAGTTGTCCACTTAATTTCACACATCCCAAGAGGTAAGCCTCAGATGGCTTTTTTTTACTTTTGTACCTTTCCTTAACAGAAATGAACTATGAATTTGACCCAAACAGCAAGGGAAGTAAAAGCAAAAATAAACAAATAGGACTACACCAAACTAAAAAGCTCCTGCAGAGCAAGAGAAACCATCAACAAAACAAAAAGGCAACCAACTGAACGGGAGAAGATATTTGCAAGTTACGCCTCTGATAAAATATACAAAGAACTCATACAACTCAACAACAACAAAAATTCAATTAAAAAATAGCAGAAGACCTGGACAAATACTTTTCCCAGGAAGACAAACAGACGGCCAACAGATACATGAAAAGAAAATGCAAATCAACCTCACTTGCGATAAAGAAAATGCAAATCAAAACCATAAGACACTACTTCACACTTGTTAAAATGGCTAGTCAGTAAGAGAAGAAGTAACAATTATTGGGAAGGATGTGGAGAAAAGGGAACCTTTCAACACTGCTGGTAAAAAACTGTTACAGCCTCTATGGAAAATGGTATGGAGGTTCCAAAGAACAAAACTACCATATGACCCAGCAATCCTTCTTCTAGGTACCTAACCAGAAAATTTTAAAACACTTATTCATAAATATTATATGTAGCCCTATGTTCATGACAAACTATTCACAATAACCAAGACATAAAAACAACCGAAGTGTCTTTCGACAAATGATTGGATAAAGATGTGGAACATATATACAATGGAATACTACTCAGACATAAAAAATGAAATATTACCTTTTTTTTTTTTTTTTTGCATTTTCTTTTGCATTTTTCTGAAGCTGTAAACAGGGAGAGACAGTCAGACAGACTCCCACATGCGCCCGACTGGAATCCACCTGGCACGCCCACCAGGGGCGACGCTCTGCCCACCAGGGGGCGATGCTCTGCCCATCCTGGGCGTTGCCATGTTGCAACCAGAGCCACTCTAGCACCTGAGGCAGAGGCCACAGAGCCATCCCCAGCGCCCAGGCCATTTTTGCTCCAATGGAGCCTTGGCTGCGGGAGGGGAAGAGAGAGACAGAGAGGAAGGTGCGGCGGAGGGGTGGAGAAGCAAATGGGCGCTTCTCCTGTGTGCCCTGGCCAGGAATCGAACCCGGGTCCTCTGCACGCTAGGCCGAGAAATATTACCATTTTTGACAACATAGTTAAGTGAAATAAGTCAGACAGAAAAGGACAAAAAACATATGATCTCACTCATATGTAGTATAAAAACAATGCAACAAATAAATAAATAAACCTCACAGACAATAGTATGGTGGTTATCAGAGGGGACGAGGTTAAAAGGAGCCAAATATATGGTAACAGAAGGAGACAAAACTTTGGGTGGTGAGCACACAATGCAATATACAGATGATGTATCATATAATTGTACACCTGAAACTTATAGAATGTTATTTCAACGTTAATTCAATAAATGTAATTAAATCAACACATTTTAAAATGAAGAAAAAAAAATCCCAACCCTCTGCACCTTCCTCCAGGGACCCAATAAAAGCTGACTCTCCTCTGTCTCTTCAAACTTGCCTGTGGTTCACCATGGTTTGCATGTCCCAAATTGCAATTCCTCTGCTATTCCCAAGTAAACTCATTTGCTGCTCAATAGCCTTTGTTGTTTAAGGTTGACAGTATATAATTACAAATCAAAGCAAATCTGTGACAGTAGCATTCAATTCCTTATGCTACCAAGCTTAATATTAAAGAGCAAAGGTTTGTCACTGGCAAATGCAGATGTGCACAAAAGTAGCAAACCTTAACATTAGTGGTTTGGTCCTTGGAGAGTAGTAGTCAGTTTTTCCATTTACAATGTAGTGGCAATAACTGACCAAATAAGCCACTCTTGTGGCTTGAAATGGTTTCTTCAACTTCTTCATCCCACATAAAAATCATATTCATTGTTTCTATAAAGCTGAACTTATTTGTGTTCCATGAACTGATACTCCTCACCAACGCAGAGCGTCCTTTGCCTCTCGTCCACTAACTAAATAAGACAGTCAGTGAAATGCACCTTCCTAGATCATGAATCAATACAATCTGAACAAATGCTGCATGCTACATTATGGGGAAAAAAAAGCAAGTCCATAAAACAAAACAATTTGAAATGTGTCAGAGGAGGTCATTAGGAAACTGGAAGGAGAGGGTAAACTGGTCCTTTATAAAAGCCTTCCTGAAAAATCTCTCAGCAAGCACACTCATGCTTATTCTTTAAATGAAATGGGCTGGCCCTGGCCAGTGGCTCAGGGGTAGAGTATCGGCCCAGTGTGTGGATGTCCCGGGTTTAATTCCTGTCAGGGCACACAAAAGAGGTGACCATTAGCTTCTCCACCCTTCCCCAGACCCCTTCTCTCTGTCTTCCCCTCTTGCAGCCATGGCTCTATTGGTTTGAGCACATTGGCCTGGGTGCCAAGGATGGTTCTGGGGAGCCTTGGCCTCAGGTGCTAAAAATAGCTTGGTTGCAAGCATTAGCCCCAGATGGGCAAAGCACTGGCCCCAGACAGTGGTTTCCAAGTGGATCCTGGTCAGGGCACATGTGGGAGTCTGTCTCTCTACCTCCCCTCCTCTCACTCGGAAAAGAAGGGAGGGAGGGAGGAAAGAAGTCAGGAAGGAAGTCAGGGAGGGAGAGAGGGAGGGAGGGAGGGAGGGAGGGAGGAAAAAAGAAAGAGAAAAAGAAAAAGAAAAGAAATGGGTCATCAATGCACATGGTCAGTCCAGGCCCTATCTTCTCTCTCCTTCCCCTTCCTGCATGTTCGCTCAGGCACAGGCTCAAGCACAGGCTCAGGCATAGGCACAGGCTCAGGCTCAGATGTAGGCGCAGGCTCAGGCTCAGGCACACACCCAGGCTCAGGCTCAGGCGCAGACCTAGGCTCAGGCACAGGCTCAGGCTCAGGCTTGGCTCAAGCTCAGGCTCAGGCAGCCAAGACAGTGGGCACACGAGGGGTGCTTACTGAAGTCAGCAGATTCCACTGGAGAATGTAGGCATGTGCACAGCAAGGACACAGCATTCTAACACAGGCGTCCGTGATGCCACTGGCACTGACAAAATGCTGTTGGAAGGGCTCTGCAAAGAACACTGCCATCTCTTTTGCCAATTCTACCTCTTTAACTTCTGAACTCACATCCTCCCTCTGCATCCCCGGTCTTGGTGGAGGCTCAGATCAGCCGTCTGTCTGGGGATTTCTGGAACAGTCTCCTCCTTCCACACCATGTCCACCTCCACACCACTGCCAGACGATGCCCCTAAAATGCCAACCCATGGCGTGCTTTTGTTCAGCCCTTCCAGGGCAACAGCCAGATCTTCACTGTAGCAGCTGAAGGCCTCTAGGTGTCCCCAACCATTCACTTCCCACCTCATTTCATAATGACCCAGCCACACCTGGGCTCCACTTGGAACATGCAAGTGTCTAACGAGGTCTTTCCATAAATCCAATACCCACCCTGCACCAACACAGCTATCAATCGCATTCTAAAATGCAGCTCAAGGATTAGCTGTTCTACCAGGCCCTTGCTGAGGCAACACCCCTCGGCCCACTTCAGTCCAATCAGTGTTGGGAAGACAGCTCTGTTAGGCTTGCTCGCTTGCACTTTGCATGATTAGTGCGTGAGCACATGGCAGCACCACGTGTGTATAGTTTTTGTAAGGCTACAAGTGCTTTCCCTTGGGTGGCTTGCAGATCGCTTGCCCACCACTGTCAGGGACCATTTTGCTGTTCATTCACCTGCTGCTGGGAGAAGTGGTTTTCCCTGCCTTTTTGCTCATCCTCTGTTGCGAGACAGACTCTAATAAACGGGAATGGCCCACCGCTCTCCAGCTCTGCAGTTCCTCTATCATCTGCCTGAATCCCACGTGAACCTGCCTGGCCTTGGCCACCCGCATTACACTTCTTTCTCTCAGGCTCTCACTGTACCTTGTCCTTACTCTTCTGAAACACCTGTCACACTCTGGTGTACTCACACGTTCACATGCCCATCTCCACTTCTGGACTGCAAGCCTGTTCACAGCAGTGTCTCCCTTGTTGTTTTTCCTCAATGACCAGAACACAGGAAGGACTTAGGTTTAAATCCACACCACCAGCTACGGGCAGCAGAGCGGCAGAAGATACTACAGAGCTGAACAAAGCAGCCAACATAAAAGGAATCGAAGAGTCTGAGTGAAGAAAGCAGAAAGTAAAGACGGTAGAGATGGCAATGCAAAGCAGTTATTTTTCATCTTTCTGAGATAAATTTGGGTATTATTCTTTGTTCGGGGTTTCTAATAAGAAATTAAAAGTCTGCCTGCCTTATGTACTGTAATGCTGGTGGCTGAGGCCAGGCAGGTTCACACTGGATTCGGGTAAACCATAGGGAAACTGTGGAGCTGGAAAGCGTTGGCCCATTACCTATTTATTGGAGGTTCACAGAGACAGGAGAGCAAATAAGCAAAGGAAAGTGCTTTTTGCAGTGGAGGACAAGAGATCAGGAAAACTGCCCCTCACCCTTGCCACTGAGCAAATCAGGGAACTGTATCTCCCAGATCAGGGAGAGCGATCTGGGAGAATCGTCCCCGAGGAAAAGCACCCACAGCTTTCCATAGAGGCACACACAGGGCTTTCTGCCATGTGCTCACGCACTAACCATGCAAAATGCTTGCTTGCAGCCAGGAAACCAGTGAGCAAGCCTAACACAGCTGTTTTCCTCACATGTACTTAATGTCCCTAAGTGAGAAAAGGTTCCCGGGCACACTGAAAACTGAACAGTGGTACAAGCGAAGGCCCCTCAGCACAAGCATATCCTTACATGCATCAGAAAACCGCCCACTGGAATGCAGTTAGTACAGGGGTCCCCAAACTGCGACCCCCTGAGGCCACTTATCCAGCCCCCGCTGCACTTTCAGAAGGGGCACTTCTTTCATTGGTGGTCAGTGATAGGAGCACTGTATGTGGCAGCGCCGCAAAGCAAGGTGTTGCTCACGTACAGTACTACTTCCGGTGACGGGGCATGCACGTGTCACGGCTCTAGAAGTGCGTCATATCACTTGTTACAGCTAGCAGTGACAAATATGGAACCGGACATTGACCATCTCATTAGCCAAAAGCAGGCCCATAGTTCCCATTGAAATACTGATCAGTTTGTTGATTTAAATTTACTTGTTCTTTATTTTAAATATTGTATTTGTTCCCGTTTTGTTTTTTTACTTTAAAATAAGATATGTGCAGTGTGCATAGGGATTTGTTCATAGTTTTTTTTTATAGTCCGGCCCTCCAACGGTCTGAGGGACTGGCCCCCTGTGTAAAAAGATTGAGGACCCCTGAGTTAGTATCTGACAGTTTGCTTTCAGCTTCTAATTGTACAACAAGTTTCCCAGCAGTATCTGTACACTTCTGCTTCCACCATCTCTAAGCACTAGCAGTTTCCACCTACGCGTTCCCATGAGCTTTCCTCCTGATGGAATAACCACACGACACCTCAAGGCAATGGTGTACCTTCTCCCTAATCTCCCAGACTCAGCTGTACAACCAACCCAGAGTCAGGCCAAGCATCCCCACAGCTGCAGGTGGAAGTCAACCTATGTGGATGTATTCAAAATCTAACATGATTATTTCAAAAGATATACCACATTTCAAAAGTTATCAATCCTTCTATTATCTTGTTCAGTTCTTAGAAAAAGACAGTAAAAATCATGAAAAATACTATTAAAACATTTTAAAATAAGATATAAACAGCATAATGAAAAATAGCTAGACTCCCCAGTAGGGAAACTGCTGTGATAAGGGAAACTGTGTGCTGTGGCCACAAACACTCCTGACAGACAGCATCGCGCAGCCAGTAATCCGGCAGCCAATTCTATGGGGAAACAGAATAAAACAATTTGCTGGCACCCAGCCAGCCCCCGAATTGACTACAGGACAAAGGAGGTCCAGTGACCTTGCTCGCTGCTAGAGCCACTGAACTGAAGCACCAACTGCCTTCAGCCCTGAGGCTCCCCAACGGCATGGCCTTGAAGAAAACGAGGAGCCGGACGCACAAGTGCTGTCTTCAAACCCACCTCCACTGAGTGTGCTCCACCCTCCAGGACTCGCCAGTTTATTAAATGAGGGTGCTGGGGAGGTCTAAAGCAGTGGTCCCCAACCCCCCGGCTGCGGACTGGTACCAGTCCATGGGCCATTTGGTACCAGTCCACAGAGAAAGAATAAATAACTTACATTTAAGTCTGAACGATGTTTTATTTTTTTTTCCTTTTTTTTTATTTTTTTATTTTTTATTTTTTGCATTTTTCTGAAGCTGGAAACAGGGAGAGACAGTCAGACAGACTCCTGCATGCACCTGACCGGGATCCACCTGGCACGCCCACCCTGGGGCGACGCTCTGCCCACCAGGGGGCGATGCTCTGCCCATCCTGGGCGTTGCCATGTTGCGACCAGAGCCACTCTAGCACCTGAGGCAGAGGCCACAGAGCTATCCCCAGTGCCCGGGTCATCTTTGCTCCAATGGAGCCTTGGCTGCGGGAGGGGAAGGGAGAGACAGAGAGGAAGGCGCGGTGGAGGGGTGGAGAAGCAAATGGGCGCTTCTCCTGTGTGCCCTGGCCGGGAATCGAACCCGGGTCCTCCGCACGCTAGGCCGACGCTCTACCGCTGAGCCAACCGGCCAGGGCCCTTTTTGTATTTTTTTTGAAGCTGGAAACGGGGTGTCAGTCAGACAGACTCCCGCACGCGCCCAACCAGGATCCACCCGGTACGCCCACCAGGGCGCGATGCTCTGCCCATCCGGGCGTCGCTCTGCTGCAACCAGAGCCATTCTAGCGCCTGAGGCAGAGGCCACAGAGCCATCCTCAGCGCCCAAGGCCAATTTTGCTCCAATGGAGCCTTGGCTGCAGGAGGGGAAGAGAGAGACAGAGAGGAAGGAGAGGGGGAGGGGTGGAGAAGCAGATGGGCGCTTCTCCTGTGTGCCCTGGCCAGGAATCGAACCCGGGACTCCCGCATGCCTATCCGACACTCTACCACTGAGCCAACCGGCTAGGGCCTGTTTTATTTTTTAAAAATGACCAGATTCCCTCTGTTACATCCGTCTAAGACTCACTCTTGATGCTTATCTCATAAGTTTGACAATTATATTTAAAAATACCACAGTTTTTACGCCGGTTGCATAATTTTATTTTGTGCATTTATCCGTCCCACCCTAAAGGCTAGTCCGTGAAAATATTTTCTGACATTAAACCAGTCCGTGGCCCAAAAAAGGTTGGGGACCACTGGTCTAAAGCACGTAACTCTGAGAAGACAAAAGAATCACACTTCTGTTCAGCATATGGCAGTCCTCATGTCCTGCACCAATAAAATATTTTTATGTACTGGACTGCCAAGCCAATTCCATGATAATATTTCCTACAGGACTATAAATTAAATTGTTTGTATTCCTAAATCAGAGCATCAGAACCATCTAGGAATCCTGTTTAAATTAAGGACCCCTGGTGCTATCTCCAAAAATCTTTATTTGTAACTTGCTACCCAGACAACTGATTCCAAAGTAGGTGCTCCTTGCCTGACCAGGCAGTAGTGCAGTGAATAGAACATCGGCCTAGGACATTGAGAACCCAGGTTTGAAACCCTGAGGTCACTGGCTTTAGTCAGGGCTCACCAGCTTGAGCACAGAGTCTGATGGCTTGAGCGTGGGATCATAGACATGACCCCATGGTCGCTGGCTTGAGCCCAAGGTCAGTGTCTTAAGCAAGGGATTATTGGCTCAGCTGGAGCCCCTGGTCAAGGCACATATGAGAAAGCAATCAATGAACAACTAAACTGCTGCAACTCCAAGTTGATGCTTCCCATCCCTCTCCCTTTGTGTTTGTTCCTGTCTGTCCCTCTCCCTCTCTCACTAAAAAAAAGAAAGAAAAAAGAGTAGGTGCTCCTTGGGCCACACTTGCAGAAAAGCACTTATAAAACATGGTATGAGCCTGACCAGGTGGTGGCGCAGTGGATAGAGCGTCGGACTGGGATGCGGAAGGACCCAGGTTCAAGACCCCGAGGTGGCCAGCTTGAGCGCGGGCTCATATGGCTTGAGCAAAGAGCTCACCAGCTTGGACCCAAGGTCGCTGGCTCCAGCAGGGGGTTACTCGGTCTGCTGAAGGCCCGCGGTCAAGGCACATGTGAGAAAGCAATCAATGAACAACTAAGAAGTCGCAAGGGGCAACGAGAAACTGATGATTGATGCTTCTCATCTCTCTCCGTTCCTGTCTGTCTGTCCCTGTCTATCTCTGCCTCTGTAAAAATAAATAAATAAAATTAAAAAAATTAAAAAAAAAAAAAAAAAAAAAAACATGGTATGAACACACTTTCCTGCTTTCTCATACCCAGATGAGAATGGGACCAGAAAGAGCGGTCTACCAGCGTCCATGGTGGTGAGGGCATGTCACCTGTGTGCACAGTAAATCCACAGGGCTGCTTCTGGCTGCAAAGGAATCTCAATGATCCTTCATTTCTCAAAACTACAGGAACTAAGGCCAAGAGTTGGTTAAGACCTGGGGAAAGTCAAATCTTAAAGCCTTAAAAAAAATCACTACCACTGTAATGTTATAGCATCTGTTATGTTAAAGGAAACCTGCCCTGACCATTTAGAAATCTGGTACAGCAAACTTCCTAATAAACATAGCACAAATGGGGGACTCTTCTTACTGTTGTGACATATTAGATCTTATTTGATCCATTTGCTGTATTCCAAATTATAAGTATCAGGCAGAAGGTGTGCTTATAGTTTTATTGATTTGTCATTAAGTTGTAATCAAGCATCTGCTCCAGGGAATAGTTATTGTGGTAGCGTTCTTCTGTTTCTAAGTTTCTTTCATAGGCTTAGTTGCTTAAAAAAAAAAAAAAAAAAAAGGAATTGTGGACCCGTTCCTAAGGTATTGTTTCTAAGAAATCTGTAACATGATCTTACATCAAAGTAAATGTTATATATTGCAACAAATTATCTATTTATTTTCTTTAGGTCTTTAAGCCTCTCTGACCACTGAGAGCTGTGTATGTTTTAGTTTTCTATTCCATCTTATTCTACCTATGAAAATTTGTTTCTCCTAAACTCAACCATTTCTATCTCTTGTTTTTAGCACTTGTATGATGCCGAAATCAAAAGTTTACGCTCCATGAAACTGAAATAAGTTACTGAAAGAGGAAAGTAGTATATATACTTCTTGAGTGTTTCCTGAGAAAACTGATATTGAATGGCTTCAGGAAGTTGTTAAAGAAAATTCAAAGATAACTTGGGGCATCAGAACCATCATTTGCACATTTCCTACATTTGACAATCTTTTCAGCATACTAAACTGTAACTGAATTAAAATCAATTTAAAAGTCAATATCAGAGACAAGATGGTGCTGGAGTAGGCGGACGTACCAACAACTACCTCCCAGAACCAAAGTGGATTACAAACTAATTTTATGAACTATCATCTGGAAAAACCAACTTTGGACTAAACTAAGAGGACTCTTCAACCAAGGAACACTGAAGAAGCCACACCGAGACTGCTTAGTGTATCCCAAGGTTCTCTTTACCATGCCACAGTCGCAGAGCTCCAGGGAAAAGCAACCTGGTCTCATCTCTCCAGGCAGAGAATAGAAGCTCCATATCCACGCATGCTGCAAATGGCTTTTCCAGTCTACCTGAATCATTACCAGCTAGAAGCAGCGGTCACTGGGACGTGGCCATGAGCTGCAAAGTATAGAATGGTGACAACAATTCCAGTGCCATGAGGACTTTTCCTGGATGTGGACTTTTCTGGACTCCTGCTCCCTGTGACAGTTCCTAACAGACTGAACTGTGGTTGGGTTGCATTTTTCAGGGATTTGGCATGGTGATGGGCCCAACTTGGACTTGGTAAACATGTTAAGGACACTACTCTCTTATGGATTCTTGATGTATTGGCCAAGAATTTGCTTAAAGGCTTTTAATCACTGTAAAAAAAAAATAGAAAACTGGATAAAGAAGATGGGGCACATATACACCATGGTATACTATTCAGCTAGAAGAAATGATGACATCGGATCACTTACAGCAGAATGGTGGAATCTTGATAACAGTATGCGGAGTGAAATAAGTGAATCAGAAAAAAACAAGAACTGCAGGATTCCATACATTGGTGGGACATAAAAACGAGACTAAGAGACATGGACAGGCGTGGAGTGGTTACGGGGGGTGGGGGGAGGGGAGGAGGGAGAGGGGGAGGGGGAGGGGGAGGGGTACAAAGAAAACTGGATAGAGCAGTGTTTCCCAACCTTTTTTGTGCCATGCCCTACCTTAACCTTTCTAAAATTTTTATGTCCCCCCCATGTAACATACATAATTTTTAACATTAAAAAATTGATTTGTTCACTTAATAAACATAAATGATAGGTTCTAGGAAGAAATCACTATGAAATTGTTAACAAAACACAGTAAGTAAAATTTCAAAACATATAATGAAAAACAGAAATTTAAATTCCAAATAATTTTAATACAGATTTTTCTATATTAATTTATTATTTTAATTTAGTGTGATCCTTGTGCTTGATGCTTGCTGCACAGAGATTTTATATTAGGTTCCAATTTGGTTAGCTTTAGTCTCAAGTCTCCACGTTGTGTTATATCCAGCCGATTTCTTTTTTTTACCAGTAAATCATTTACAGCACTAAATCCACATTCAGCTAAAAATGAAGATGGAAACGGTAGCAATAGTTTTCTTGCACATTTGGTTGAATTTGGGTATTTGATTTCTGTTTCCTCACAAAGCCATGCCATCGCTCCTTTGATATTAAATAAAGCTTTAACTGACTCATCATTTTGCAATTCTACGAGTTCTTCTTGATACTGCATACTTGATATATCAGACAAATCCACTAACATTGGCTGCATCACCCAGGTTGGGAAATCAATTTGTTTTATATCAGAAAATCTTTCTTTTAAATCAGCCGATAGAATATTCAAATGATTGACAATAACAAGTAAAGCGGTATCAGTTACTTCACATTTTTGGAGCCAATGAAACTGTTTCAAGTTTTTGTTGTTAATATGTTTCTGACATAACTCAATATTGGTAATGAAACCAAATATCTTTGCTTTTGCATCGACAAGAGTTTTATTTGTTCCTTGAAGTTGCTTATTTAATATATTTAGTTTTTCAAAGATATCGGCTAAATAACTCACAAATGCTTTACCATCTATTGTTAACAGATACTTCATTTCAGGTTTGTTGCTTAAAAAATCACTAAGAGTATCAAACAGTTCCATAAATCTTTTCAAACAGTTTCCTTTAGATAGCCATCTTACTTCAGTATGAAGTAAAAGTCTCACATGGTCTTCATTTTGTTCTTCACAAAATAGCTTGAAAAGACGCTCACATTTGGCACTAGCTTTAATAGCATTAACACACTTTATTACTGTATGTAATACTTCACTCAGAATAGGCGAGATGTTTTTAGCTACCAAGTTTTCCCTATGAATAACACAATGCACAAGATTCATTTCTGGATTCGCATCTTTCATCAATTTTAAGCAGCCATTTTTCTTGCCCATCATATTGGGAGCACCATCTGCAGCACAAGATATTATATTTTTCATTGGTATATCATTGACATCTAAGTAGTTTTTTAGCTTATTATATATATCTTTGGAGGTAGTGGTGCTTTCTAATCTTTTACAGAACAACATTTCTTCAGCAAAATGTCCTTTATCAATATATCTTATGTAAGTTATCAATACTGCCTCACTGTCTCTCAAAGTTGATTCATCCATTTGCAAGAATTTTCTTGTTTTCAGCTTTTCAGTAAGTTGTTTTTCAATATCCTCACTCATTTCATCTATTCTTCTGCTAACAGGATTGTCACTGAGTGGCATAGCTTTTACATCTTTGTCATCTTTTTCAAGAACCGTTTTAAAAAATGCTGATATTGACAGTTTTATTAAATTCTGTCCTATAGTGTGATTTTCTCCAGTTTTAGCGATGAATAAAGAAATTTGATAACTAGCCTCAAGAACACGATTATTAGTTGAAGTATGAGCAGTAAATAGAGACTTTAATGTTGTTCTTTTTTCAAAATTTTTCTTTAAAGTTTTAAAGTAACTCAAATCTGAATTAATATGAGCACTATGGCCCTGGCTGGATGGCTCAGTGGTAAAGTGTCGGCCTGGCGTGCAGAAGTCTCGGGTTCAATTCCCGGCCAGGGCACACAGGAGAAGTGCCCATCTGCTTCTCCACCCCTCCCCCTCTCCTTCCTCTCTGTCTCTCTCTTCCCCTCCCGCAGCCGAGGCTCCACTGGAGCAAAGATGGCCAGGGCACTGAGGATGGCTCCTTGGCCTCTGCCCCAGGTGCTGGAGTGGCTCTGGTCGCAACAGAGCGATGCCCCGGAGGGGCAGAGCGTCTCCCCCTGGTGGGTGTGCCCGGTGGATCCCGGTCGGGCGCATGCAGGAGTCTGTCGGACTGTCTCTCCCCATTTCCAGCTTCAGAAAAATACAAAAAAATATATATATATGAGCACTATGTTTCGCCTTCAAATGCGCCTCAAGACGACCTCGTTTCATTGATTCGTTGATCAAGCATTGCTGGCATACAAGACAAAAAGGAATCCGCTCATCGTGACCAGCGGGTATGAACTCAAATTTTAAATATTCCTCCGAATATTGACGAGTTTTTTTCTTGCTTGCACCACTCATTTTACTATGGGCTATAATAAAACTAAGATCAATTAAAAACTAATATTAAAATATGTGTTAAAATATATTCAATGTGACATAGAGTAAACGTATACTAAAAATTCATATTTATTTAAATGTATATAACACATTTACTACACTACCACTGCAAATCAAAAGGTATCTATATTTTTTCCACTTGACAAAATTTTCTGGAAAGTTATGCTTCTAAAATTAAAATTGTCGTGCATGCACTATTATAGCCCCAATAATATTTATAAAATATTAGTGCTTTCTAGCCCTGATGCACGAAGTACTTAATAAAGAGTTTAATATTGACAAAAATAAAATCAAATACTTACCAATTATATCTATACAATATATATGTATATTTATTAAATCAACGAGCTTTTACAACAGTTTTGACTGACATTTCAAATTAACACCAACTGAATGATGTGAAACACTACAGAAGTTGCGATGGGCCAATTAGGTGAGAATAACTGCGTTGTTTAGCGAGTTTTTAAAATGTCCGGGGTTCCCCGCGGCAGACGGCACGCTCCGCGGTGAACCCAGGACGAAGTTTACTTGACGACGCCAATCACCCAGCTGATATTTTGGTCTCGTCAAACGAAATTATACTTAATAATTATTTACCGCAATTATTTAAGAATTGCATTTTTTGTTAAATTTGGCACTGATATCTAGCATTGCATTTAAATGGCCCGGGGCGAAAGAGTTAAAGTCGTGTCGAGTTCATTTTCAAATTGCCCCCCTTAACTATCGAATTGCCTCCCTGTGGGGCGTGGACCCCACATTGGGAAACACCGGGATAGAGGGTGACGGAGGACAATCTCTCTTTGGGTGATGGGTATGCAACAGAACTAAATGACAAGATAACCTGGAAATGTTTTCTTTGAATATATGTACCCTGATTTATTGATGTCACCCCATTAAAATAATAATTTATTTATAAAAAAGAAAAAAAAAGCAAATCTCCCTTCTCCTGTCATATTGCAGAATACTGAATATGAATAAAAGATAAAAATAAAAACTGAAAAAATTTTTAAAAACATTTTTAAAAATTACAAAATAAAAGTCAATATCAAAAGCCCTGGCTGAATAGCTCTGCTGGTTAGAGCATCATTCCAAAGCACAGAGGTTACCAGTTCCATTCCCTGGTCAGAGTACATACAGGGACAGATTGATGTTCTTGTCTCTCTCTCACTCGCTAAAATCAATAAATAAGTTTTAAAAAATGTTTTTAAGTTAGTATCAAGAAGCCCTATCTGGGTAGCTCAGTTGGTTAGATTATTGTCCCAAAACGACAAGGTTGCGGGTTCAACTCCCAGTCAGGGCACATACAATAATCAACCAATGAATGTATAAATAAGTTGAATAACAAATTAATCTCTCTTTCTCTCTCTCGCTGTCTCTCTCCCTTCCTCTCTAAAATTAATAAATAAAAAATTAAAAAGAAGATACTTCAAAAACTGTTAAAAAAAAAGTCAACATCAAGAGATGTTTACCCACTGTTGATAAATTCTCCTAAGGCCTGACCAGGCGGTGGCACAGTGGATAGAGCGTCGGACTGGGATGCGGAAGGACCCAGGTTCAAGACCACGGGGTTGCCAGCTTGAGCGTGGCTCATCTGGTTTGAGCAAAAAGCGCACTAACATGGACCCAAGGTCACTGGCTCAAGCTAGGGTTACTCAGTCTGCTGAAGGCTCGCGGTCATGGCACATATGAGAAAGCAATCAATGAACAACTATGGTGTCGCAACGAAAAACTGATGATTGATGCTTCTCATCTCTCTCCGTTCCTGTCTGTCTGTCCCTATCTATCCCTCTATCTGAGTCTCTCTCTGTCCCTATAAAAAAAAAATCTCCTAAGTTTCTCAAGGCATCACAGAAACTATAAAAAGGTATCTGACATCAGGTTTTCCCACCTAAGAGTCTATGGAAATCCTAAGAGACCCAATAAAGACAAGCATGTCCTAGAATTGTATATTTCTTCTCGTTTCCTAACTAAACTCTACCTATAGCACCTGTGCCCAATGGATCACACACAGAATATTGGAAGGGCTTCCATATTTTAAAATATCAGTTACAAATATTAATATACTAAAATACACAGAATTTTCTAAAAATAAAAAGATGTATCATTAACATCAGTAACCTAATTGCTCTCATTTGCCCTACCTCATTATATCAGTTTAAATTCTTTGGGGGGGGGGGGATTAAATTTTTTTTTTCTTCTTTTTCTTTTTTTAGAGAGACATATTGACTCATTCTGTTTTTCCATGACATCACTGGTTGATTCTTACATGTGTACTGACTGAGGATCAAACCCACAACTTCAGAATGTTGGGACAACACTCTAACCAACTGAGGTACCCAGCCACGACCTTTTTCTGTAATTCTAAGAGACAGTTTATAGAGTGAAGAAAGCCTGTCCTTCAACTTGGCAAGCTAGCTTTCAGGCAACATGACCCTATGTAAAATAAAATAACTGCCTGTGAGCCCTGGGCGTCTGTGCAGTAGCTGTACCAAAAAGGATGTGACCCGGAAGCGGGAGCGCATGCGCTGTTGCTCCCAGTTATATAACCTACTGCCTTATCTATAGTGTACTTCAGCAGGAGATGCATGCACGAATCCTCCTGCACGGAATATAAACTGGCCTTGAACAATTAAGTGTGCCGCGGCTTCTGTAACCTCCCCCCCCATGTTGGCTCCGTGTGAGTTCTCTGGACCCCAACACTGCCCAAGTTCTTTTTGCTGCTTGCTCTCAGCAACTTATTAGAAAATGTAAACCAAACAGTAAATTTATGAGAATGTATTTAACCGTAATCAAGGCAATATACAATACTAAAACAGGCAAAAGCTGTCACAATTTTCGCAGCCTGAGAGACACTGAACCACTTATCCAAGACTTGCTATTCTTTAGCACCTACACTCAAAAGTAACTAGATGTGGCCCTGGCCGGTTGGCTCAGCGGTAGAGCGTCGGCCTGGCGTGCGGGGGACCCGGGTTCGATTCCCGGCCAGGGCACATAGGAGAAGCGCCCATTTGCTTCTCCACTCCCCCCCTCCTTCCTCTCTGTCTCTCTCTTCCCCTCCCGCAGCCGAGGCTCCATTGGAGCAAAGATGGCCCGGGCGCTGGGGATGGCTCCTTGGCCTCTGCCCCAGGTGCTAGAGTGGCTCTGGTCTCGGCAGAGCGACACCCCAGAGGGGCAGAGCATCACCCCCTGGTGGGCAGAGCTTCGCCCCTAGTGGGCGTGCCGGGTGGATCCCGGTCGGGCGCATGCGGGAGTCTGTCTGACTGTCTCTCCCCGTTTCCAGCTTCAGAAAAATACCAAAAAAAAAAAAAAAAGTAACTGGATGTGATGAGATTCTAATTTCAGAACAGTATCACAAAGAAATAATCTAAACCAAGAATAACAGCTTAAAAGAGTTTTTAAATTAAGAATTGCTTTCAATTTGCAGTTTAAACTAATTCTGCATAGAATTCAAGCACTGGAGTTCCTATTTTGAGTAAGAATATGAAGAATTAAAAATCCCCAAAAACTTTATGCAAATGTCCATGTACCCACTGTACTAGAGAGACAGCTATGGGTTTCCTTAGATTCCTAAAGGGGTCTCTAGCTCATAAAAGGAACTACAGTGGTTCCCTGAGATACGAATTTAATTCATTCTGTAACCGAGCTCGTAAGTCAGTCAACTCGTATATCAAACTGCCGATACTGGACCTGTGCGCCAACTCACCAACAAGCGGCAGCTTCCCGAATCACAACTCGTATCTCGGAATTTCGTTCAGATCTCGAACAAAAATATAGACCGAGTCACAGCTCGTATCTTAAAAATAATAATAATAATAATAATAATAATAATCGTATGTTGGTCTGTTCATATCTCAAGGTACCACAGTACTACTTTATGTTCTTTGCTATTAAAAAATTAATATATTGTTAGTCCATCACTTTTATAACTGCAGTTAATTATGAAGGCAATTATTTTTAATCCAGGGTTCACTGGGTTCTGCAAAATAATTTGTAAACCACTTTACAACACTTCAGTGATTTTAATGTTGCTCAGGCTAATTTCTTTCAACATTTTCTTTAAGGATTCATAGAACAGATTTTTTAGATCAAGAAATTAATTTTTGACTATTAACAAAAAAACAAGGAATAACAAGTGTTTCAAGGGTGCATACTCTGGGATTCCGTTTATATGAATGTCTGGACAGACAGTCCAGACACAGCAAGAGCAGAGGGGCAGCTGCCGTGGCTGGGAAGGTCGGGGGGAGGGGACTGCTGATGGGGACAGCGCTTCCTTCAGGGGCAATGAGGATGTTCTAAAACTGCCTGTGATGGCGGCTGCAAAACTCTGCAAATGTACTAAAAACCATTGAACTGCAAACTTTAAATGGGTAAACTATATGGTGTGTGTACTGTACCTCAATAAAGCTAGGTTTTTTTAATTGTCTTCTTAAAGTTGGTATTTACTTTACTTTTCTGTCAAGATCTCTCTCTTTTCATCATTCCCATTTTCTATATTCTTTTTTTTTTTTTTTTTTTACAGGGAGAGATTCAGAGAGAGGGATAGATAGGGACAGACAGGAACTGAGAGAGATGAGAAGCATCAATCATTAGTTTTTCGTTGCGAGACCTTAATTGTTCATCGATTGCTTTCTCATATGTGCCTTGACCGCAGGCCTTCAGCAACCCCTTGCTTGAGCCAGTGACCTTGGGTCCAAGCTGGTGAGCTTTTGCTCAAAGCAGATGAGCCTGAGCTCAAGCTGGCGACCTCGGGGTCTCGAACCTGGATGCTCTATCCATTGCACCACCACCTGGTCAGGCCCATTTTCTATATTCTTAAGTGAAGAAAATACGATTATAAAAGTTTGTAAGATTTTCATCCAAATGTTCTAAAGAAAAATAGCACATAGAAAACAAAACCACAATTTATATTACTTTTTATGTAAATATTATACAACTGTTCTGCTTTCCAAATCCCCTACTTTCCAAAATGGAAAAAAGAAAAAAAAAAGGTTACTTGATAAAATAAAAGGTTCACAAACAAAGACCCCTCTCTTCACTCTGCTGTCCACTCCTGTCAGTAGCAAGGCTGAGGAGGCTCAGCAGGACCGCAGAGTCATCAGACTGCGTGACCTGAACATGAACGGACATTTCTGAATGGAGGCGCACACTAGAAACATTCTAACATTGTTCCTCAGTCTCGGTAGGAAGGGCTGAGAGACCGTTGTGCGTAAGGGGAGTGAGAAAATGTTTATTTGTGCCCTTCTCTTCTGTTAGTTTTGGGTAAAATAACCTTGTATTACAAATATTTTATCACATATATATTATGATTCCTTTGTTGGCTCATGAATTAGGAGAGAGGGTTAATTTTTAAATACATGGGAGGGATGGACAGGTTATCTTTTTGTCACTGTTTTCCGATTTTACTTCATTATAATTAGAAACTAAATGATCTGTATGACATTGTGTACACCATTTGTTTTAAGTTGTTTTGTGGACTATGGGGTTATACATTTTCATTAATGTCACAAGTGCACTTCATAAAAATGAATAAGCTTAAACTGTTAGGTACAGAGCTCTATGCAGAGCCTGCTGTTACGTTGCTCAAATCCTCTACGGTCATAACAAGTTTATGCCTATCCGGTCCTAAAGATTTTTACATATAAATGGTGAATATCTCCAATGAAGATTATATTTTTATTCATTTCTCCACATAATTCTGGAAATTTTTGTTTTATATTTTGAGACTAGGTTATTTAGTCCAGTTTAGGTTCACTGTATCTCTCAGGGGAACTGTTTCTTATATCAGGTACAGTGTATCATCATACAATGTCTCTTTGGTTTCTGTATGATATTAGTATTATCCCATCAGTTCTTCCAGTTAGCATTTCTGTATCAGGTAGGGTTGATCAGAGAAGTAGAACTACTACGAATGACAAGAGTAAGAGATGATCATAGAAATGTGAACAATAATTGAGGGAGCTAGTCAAGCAATTTATAGAGAACTGTAACTTCCGCAACTGGTGTGGGAAAGAAGTCGAGGCAGGGATTGGGAAGGAAAGATGGATGCGATATAGGGAAGCCAGGGAACACTGGCACTCACGTCACCTCTCAGCAATCTCAATGACGTGGTGACCTACAGGAGACGCTGGGAACCTCCCCAAAGTGCCCAACATCTGGACTCAGGCACACAGACATGGGCAGAGAAGAGCCCGTGGGCACAGGGGGAGCTGCCAGTCACCGGGTCAGGGATGAAGTATCGGATCTGCAAGCATGCCTGACCCCACACCAACCCTCTGACCATGAATACATCATCTGCGTCACTGCCATTTACACGTCTTGTATAAATGTCCCCTGTGGCCAGCATGACCTGGAACCGCACTGGAAAGAGTTCTAAGCAGAAGGGTTTCAGCTCAGTTGTGCTGACATAATGCAAAGCCACCACAATTTGCATGGATAGTTTCTTCTGTCTCTTTAATTTTATTCTTTCTGTATAATTATGTCTTAGGTCTATCTCCCATATATATGTAGCAAATAGCTGTATTTTTCTTTCATCCTATCTAGACTCTGTCTTTTAATTATCATGTTTAATCCATTTGCATTTACTGCATTTTATAACTCTCATAACTTAAAAGACTGTCTTTTTTATCTCATTATAGAATGAAATAAAGTAACATCTATACTGAAAATATACACAGGATTTGTATTTCTGAAATATTTATATACGTAACCATGTTACTTACCACTTCTCCAGCAGAGGCGGCCAACATATGCTTCAAGGGCATCAGATAGGAGGAATCGGTGTGCAAAAACCACTTCACATATTCATAGGTGATAAAAAAGGCAGCAGCTAAAAGTTAAAACAAGCCAGTCTTTCACAAAGTTAAGAAATATGTTTGTCAAAAAATTACGACTCTAGTTAATAAATTATGACATAACATATAAAGATAATAAACATATACTTCCCACCGCCCTCACTCCTGCAAAATTTACCAAGCCCATATGATATGCCCAACCCTAGACTTAGAGAAATGCAGAATACATGATACTTGCCCCAGAAGAGCCTAACAGCTATCCTAACATTTATCATTTTCTACTAACAAATCACTTAACATTTTTAAGTAAGCTTTTTAGAAAGGGATATGAATTTCCTTACATACTCATAAAATAATCAGTATAAACAGGCTAAAGTTGCAAACATATACCTTAACTAAGTAAAATATTTAATGATATTTTATTGCTTTTTATTAAAAATAACCATGGATACTTTCTACTACTACATCAGCCCATCATTGCATCAAGGAAACAATCAATAATTTAAACTGAAAATCAAAATCTCAAAAAGTTATTACTTTCACCATGAATTAATCTTAACTGCACAAGGAGGCTGGAAGGCCTGGTATGTGCTGTTAATCAAAAGATGTTTAGGACGTCCATAATGATAAGGCATAAAAGATATATGAAAACCATTTGAACATGTCACATTAGAGTCTGAAACACATGGGAAAAGAGTTTGATGGTGCAATCAGTTCTCCACAGTTAGTCAGCAAGCTCTGTTGTTATAAACACTCTGCAGGCTGCTCACAAGCAGACATCAGCGAGGAAGCACACTGTCTTCAGAAGAGTGGTGACTGATGTAAGCAGCTTTATGTAACTAAAACAGGTCCCCCTTCCCATTTGTGCTTCTTAAGAAGGCATTTCTTACTTTTTAGCCCATTCACCAAATATACAGCTGTAATAAGTTCCAGCTGCTACACAATCCACCCGCCCATACCTACTGGCTGGGAGGTAGAAGAAAGACTACTAAGTTTCTAGGTTTTCATGGTTAACCACCCCAAGATGGTCAGACTTTATTGCTACCCCTTCTTTTTCTTTTTGGTGCATGCACATAAAAGAAAGAGAGAGAGAGAGAGAGAGAGAGAGAGAGAGAGATATACTGATGGGAATGGAGAAATGAGAAGCATCAACTCATAATTGTGGCACCTTACTTGTTCATTGATTGCTTTCCCATATGTGCCTTGACGGGGGTAGGGGTGGCTCGAGCCAAGCCAGTGACCCCTTGCTCAAGCCAGCAACCTTGGGCACAAGCCAGTGATCTTGGGCTTCAAGCCAGCAACCTTTGGGCTCAAGCCAGCGACCATGGCTCATGTCTACAATCCCACAATCAAGCTGGTGAGCCTGCTCTCAAACTGGATGAGCCTGCGCTCAAGCTGGCAACCTCAGGGCTTCGAACCTGGGTCCTCAGTGTCCCAAGCCGAAACTCTATCCACTGTGCCACCACGTGGTCAGCCTTTATTGCTACTTTTATGATAAACAAATCTTTAGAAATGTAAGCCCCAAAACTCTCCTGGTGACACCTAAGAAAGCCCTTGCTAATTGGAAATGATGGCATAATAAGGTTCCAAATGAGGCTCTAGGCAAGTTACAACAAAAAAGGGATAGGCTACTTAATATCTACAGTCTCCTCTAGCTCTTAAAAAAAGAAATCAAAAATGCCTGGCCAGGCGGTGGCACAGTGGATAGAGCACTGAACTGGGACACAGAGGGCCCAGACTCGAAACCCCGAGGTCCCTGGCTTGAGAGTAAGCTCACCTGGTTTGAGTGTGGGCTCAGTTGCTGGCTTGAGTGTGGGATCATAGACATGACCCTATGATCACTTGCTTAAGCCCAAAGATTGCTGGCTTGAAGCCCAAGCTCACTGGCTTGAGCAAGGGGTCACTGGCTCAGCTGGAGCACCCCCATCAAGGGACATATAAGAAAGCAATCAATGAACAACTAAGGTGCCGCAATGAAGAATTGATGTTTCTCATCTCTCTCCCCTCCTGTCTGTCTGTCCCTATCTGTCCCTCCATCTGTCTGTCTCTGTCACAAAAAATTAATTAATTAAAAATAAAACCCTGCTAGGTTTTCTACATTCCATTATAAACACAGAGTGAGGATCCTGAATACAAGTTCTTTCCATCTCCTCATTCTGTTGTATCGAAACAGCAAGAAACAGACGTTTTGCCACACATTTATGTAGCCAAATTAAGAAGTCTTGATTCAAAGCCAGCGACTACACAGAGACCTAAGTCATTCAAATCATGCAGCCTGAACACAGTTTGAGGTCAGCTTTTAAAGATAAAATTACACACTGACTGGGGAATGAGGAGGAGGGGAAGCCTAGCAGTAAAACAAAGCTGCAAAACAAGCTCTTTTAAAACATTTATCTATAAGATGAATTCAGGGAGGAACATTCTGGGAACATCTGCAACCTCGCAGAACTATCCCAAGGCTACAGCCTGGGAAACCAGCCTCAAGGCCAGGGGTAGGGAGTCTTTTAGAAAAAAATGTAAGTTCTGCTGAAAGTCTGTTTTAGAGAAAGTAAGTTCTGCTAAAAGTTACTTAACTAAGAGCCTTTCTTTTCTACATTTCAATTCAATCTTCAGTCCCCTCCATCCCCAGATACTACTCAGCCCTGCAGAATCCTCTCTCGAAAAGTCCATGGCCACTGAATGTTACACTGGTGTATTGTACTCACACTAGGACTTTAATCACCAGCAACAGAAAAATAAAGTGCCACATAGTTCACCAAAAATATACAGAAAAACAAAAAGACCATGTCTGAAATCCTGGCATTATTTATCCAGTACCTCTGTTAGGAAAACGGCTGTTGTAGGCTTGCTTGCTTGTCCTTTGCCTGATTAGTGCGTGAGCACATGGCAACGCCACATGTGTGTAGTCTACGTAAGGCTACAGGTGCTTGTCTTGGGGCCCATGACAGACTGTGGACTGCCTGCCCGCCTGCCTGCAGCTGTGAGGGGCAATTTCTGCTGTTCATTGCCTGAAAAGCGGTCTCCCCTGCCTATTTGCTTGTCCGCCATTGTGGGACTGATAACAGAATGACCCAACACTTCCTGGCTCCGCAGTTTCTCTGCCGTCTGCCCGAATCCAGTGTGAACCTGCCTGGCCTCGGCCACTGGCATTGCAATCTGCAATCCACTGATGCTAGGT